>NW_026622710.1:2400000-3000000 GCF_028826915.1 Penicillium bovifimosum
GAATCCACGCCGGCTTGAGTGGTTGCGTGCAGGACCTTGCCTGAAACTCCATCCAACAGGTAGAAGCTGGCGGTGTGGGTCTCCTCGTTCACTGCGGTCACCAGGGCCATGTTAGGGTTCAAGTACTTATACAGGACCGAGCGGTTTCCGAGCACTTTGCCGATAGAGGCAACGGGATCATGGGCAGGGCGAGCGGTCGCCTTGACGAGCTTCTCTCCGGAGGGAGGAACAAACTCCCAGACAGGGATCTTGTTGTCCTTTGCAATCCAGCCGAGGACTCGTCCATCGGCGCTCGTGGTTACCAAAAATCCATCTTCATCGGCAAATGAAGTGGCCGGGGAACCATCTGCGTTGACACCAACCGTAGCCAGCTTACTTCCATCCTGGGCCCCAAGGACAGCAATTGCGAGGAGTTTGCTGCTCGAGGGTTCAACACGGGCGATGATTTCTCCTGTCGAGACATCCACGGTCACGGAGCTTCCGTCGTCGGAGTAGATAGTGGCGGCGCCTGGCGAAGCCAAGATAGCCTTTACTGCCCAGTTTGACGTCTCTACTGCCTGAATGCCCCATGAAACGGCACCGTGGTTGCCGGTATCCAAGGCGTACACACGACCGTTCTTAGTGGCGACAAGAACTGGTTTGGCCACTCCAAAGCTGTCCAGGTTAGACACTTCATCGGTCAAAATACTGCTCAGGATGCGCTTAGGAAGGTCCTTCAGCCAGTCAGGCAGGTATTGCAAGTCCCGAGCATGACGCTTAACCCGATGAAGGTATGCGCCAATCACGGTCTCATGGCCCTCAACCTCCAGCTCGTGAGCCAGATCCTCTTGGACAGCAGACTCCGCCCAGGTAGCTGCGACAGCATCAATCAGACCCTCATGACGAGTCCACTCGACCTGGCCGTTTCGGATTAATTGCCAATCTCCGTGCTTCCGGAAAAGTGCTGACCTAACAGCCACGGACTTTCCTTTGGCGACCACCTCGGAAACCGAGTGAAGGGCGCTATCAGAAGAAGGCTTCTGCAGATCCCATCGTCCCAAAATCCCATGAGAGGCGGAGGAGACAACAAGAGCTTCCGAATCGGTGATTCGAGTGAAATAGACATTCGCATCAATAACACTGGCCGCGACTGCCGATTGCCCGGGAAGGTAAGGCAGCTGGTAAACCTTGGTCACCTTGCCGGACATCAAATCCACGTGGCAGACCTCAGCCCAGGCTCCAGTCTCAGTCGCATAGTGGACCAAGAAATGGGGCAGAGCGTTAAGCTTGTGGGGAGCGTGAACCGTGATCTGCCGAATATCGGATCCGGACGTATTGTCGATGGCGATAGAGGTGACCTCCTTGGTGCCAATAACATTGACCTTCAGCGTTTTTTGGGCTTTGTCGGTCCAGACGATGATGGGGGAGGCCGAATTGGCGCCCACGTAGATGACGGACTCCGGAGTACCCACATCGGCCTCGGAGTTCAGAATCTGTTGGCGAGTCACTTGGCCGCTCAATGGATCCAAGGCAGTGACCTTGATCTTGAACCCTTTCAGCAAAGCCGATTGAAGTGAAACATAGAAGATCTCCGTGGACGAGGACGAGACTTGGAACGGAACGTCACCACTAAGAGACCAATCCGTCAGCTTTGAGACTTCCACTTGGTAATCCTGAAACAAACCTGGCGTCCTTGTATTCCCACACAGTCCTTCCATTGTTACCATTCAGGCGCTTCACGATTCCAGTTCCCTCGCTGTTGATCACAGCAACTGTATCGCGTAGTCCAGAGGACGCGGTAGCATCCTCAAGCTCCAACAGCTCCAGATCGGCGACCACACCCCCAGAGACCCAGTTTTCCCAGCCCAACTTGCCGTCCTGGGCGCTCCAGGATGAAATATAGCTACCTGCAGCACCAACAAGGGCATCGTTGCCATCCAGTCCGCGCAAGAGTCCGGCATTCGCAGGGGAGTTCGCCGACCGCGAGACGTTCTGGCGCCATACCAGCGCACCGTCGCGGGGGTTCACAGCGCCCACAATCAGCTTGTCCGATAAGGTATAGAGGAGGGAGGCATTTGAGGAGGGTGATGGCTTGAGGAAAAAGGTCGAGTCGGCGGAGGGGGCACCGAGGAGGGCGTGGTGGAAGTCGACGTGGTTGATTTCATCGGGGTAGATGGCTGCCGCGGGCGATAGGCATGCGAGAAAAAGGGCCGCCTGGAGCCGCATTTTGACGAATGGCTCTTATTGGGGCATTGAAGAGGGGGGGGGGGTTGGGAGAGTGATGGCGTAGAATGGATGTTGTCACAAACTTGGCGGGCGGTGATAGCTCCCCCATAACTCCACTCTACGATTAATGCGATACCATGATAGAACACATATTCCATAACGCATTACTGTGCAATTTCTAGAGATTGTCCTTTGGAGCCTAATCTATGGTCACTGAGCAGGATGGCATAGAAGAACCAGCATTATGCGCCAAGACTGGATCGTATATGAAAGATATTATGTCCATTCTGTGTACTAGCAGGTAATCAAACCCCCATCTTTGAGCGACCTCAAAGGTGTCTACTGATGTCCTCATATGAATGCAGGCTAAGTCGATCACTCCAATATTACAGACTGGAAAATAATGGTCGAATGACATTGTTATGGACGAACGTCTGAAGAAAATATTGAGATCCACGATCTGGCAAAATAGCACAAAACAGGACAATACAGCAAAAACAGCAGAAATAGGACAAAACATCAATCCCCAGACGGCCCTTACCGCCATCCGGGCGTCTCGTAGGGGTTCTCCCCGGCACGGGGCTGCCAATGGGGGTACGGCTCGGCGCCAGTCTGGCGGACCTGGTTTGGGACACCCGGTCCTTCAGCCCCTCTATCTCGGCACGCATGTATCAGATCATTCTTCAGGTCGATTACTGCGCCATTTGGTTTCAGGAAGTTTACCCCGAGTAGTAGGTCGCAGCTGAGGTTCTCGACCACATGAACTTCCGTGTCCTCCATCTGTCTTTCGTGGTGGACGAGGGTCTCTCGAAGAACGTCGCCTACAAAGCTCGCCGAGAAAGCGGCGCCCTGAATGCCTGCACCGGGGACCTCGATGCCTCAGCTGGGTTCACGATATCTGTGGCGGGATTCATGGCGCTAATCGCGGTTGGAGCTGCTGGCTTTGGAGCTCGCGCCTGCGCAGGACTCAGGGGGCCGATCGCTTCCCGAGGCCGTAGCCTTACCGTCACCAATATTACAGATAAAACGTGTTCCGGAACAATGGTTGAAGAGAACTGAAGTCTCCTTGGTTAGGTACTGAGCCGGGAAATGTAGAAGACTGGCGCCTTCCAACCTACCGAAGGAGGGCATACAAGTTACAAGTTTACAACCCAAAGACGGTCCGTCGACTACTCGCGCAACCGATAAAAACATACAACGGGGCTTGATTATTGAGAAGATGTCATGGACTCAGGGAAGTGCACGAAAAGTGACGATACATGGAAAAAATGGAGTCCTAGCAGGTGCATGACTGTCGGTATTGATGCTCAACTGGACGAGAGATCTATCTCACAGGAAGGAATCAATATTCATCTCTTCGTGGCCCATTGCCCTGGAAATTTCCGCCGATATCACGGTTGAGTGGGCTGGGGAGATGGCAGCTGCCATCCGGAGCATCCACACCAGCAATACAAAGGACCGCTCCAGAGCACGACCACCAACAGCTAATTCCGACCACTAGTAGATGTTAAACTTCCTAGTTCTTGACGTTGTGTTCTTGGCTGATTATTCTGATATAAGCTAGCTCACCTTCGAGTCGTGGCTAATCTTCAAAAAATGCCAAACATCCTCATTGTACACCATCCCGTATACGCCGCAGTTGCGCCTCCCGGAATTCTTGCGTTCCCGGTGGATACACCCTTTGGTACCAATTAGCTAATAGCTTTCCCAAAAGACACATATAGCGAGATACATACCCATATATCCCAGGAGTTGGGGGAGTGCATGACCGGACTTGGGTCCATCCTTAGCCTCAACAACGAGGACGTTCAGGCACAGGAGCTCGGTCTCACCATACCAAATACTGTAATCCATTCTTCCGGAGAAAATAACCCGCTTACCATTGACTTTGACCGGGCCGAAAGAATAGCCCCTCTCGCATTGAACATTCAAAGGTTGCGCATTGGTGAGATCAGAAGTGACAGCCGCGTATACGTGGAGGATGAAAGGGTCGATCAACCACCGAGTCTTAGCTTCGGTGGGCGGCGAGCGACCGAAGCTCGCGAGGCACGCGGTTGGGCTGCAGCCAGATCCCACTCCGCAGGAATGGCACAGACACCATGGTGAAGATCCCTCGGCCGCTGTCGGACCAGCACAGGGAGCCTCCCAAAGTCATCGCCCATATGCTTCTTCAGCTGCCTATGTGCGTCTCGTCGCCTCAGCAGTACGGCGGAGTGGACCCTGCGCGACAAAAGCAGGCTGTCCTTGGCTGTAGCTCGCTCACACATTTCCAGGATCGACAGTCCCAGAGAGACGGGACAGCTCCCGGGTCCGCACCTTGGAGTCGCTTTGGGCCGTTATTTTTCTGCAATGGACGGACCCTGTGCAGACTCCGAGAAACTCACGAGACTATCGTGAGAGCGTTCCAACTGCGGATGTCGCGCTGGAGAGGGCGAAAGTCAGCTTCTGGAACCAACGAGACATGTTTGAGACCCGGAAAGGACATACCGCGTTGGCCATGGCCCAAATCGGGTCATGCACAGAAAGCTTTTCCATGGTAGACGCACGGCACGCTTACTCCTCAGCCAGTTTATGTAGGCTGTGTCAAAACTTGCCGCAGGACGACCATCACGAGAACGCCGTGAGGCTCAGGCAAGAGAACCCCACAAGCCCGAGGCCCATCCATGAGAGATAATTCGAGGCAATTCAAGGCCTCATCCCTTTTATCATGGCTGAAAAGACAATCAAAATCAGGGGGCAAGGTGGTCATGCCCCAGGTATATGGGAAGGTGGGCATAGGATGAGCAAGATGTTCCTTGCTGGTGGTTTCAGTGTCGGAGGAATGAAAAGAGACGACCTGAGGAGATGAAACTTTGAAGGGAGATGAGGAAGAGGAAAGGAGAAGGAAAGTAAACAGTCGTATGCGACCTATATATCTGGATTTTAGGTCTCGTGACTGCGACGTGAGATGGTCCGATGGATTTTCCTTGCCGTTTTAGTCATATGACAGCGGCCTTGAGTGCGAGATTGGTCTCCCATGTCTCCGTACGGAGTAGGTGATTCTGCTAACGTATATAGAACCATGACATTATATCAATAGTTGTAGATAATGCTCCCTCTTCTGATAGTCACTCACATCGAGCAAGTGTCATCCTCTATGAATAACTCCCCGACCCCCGTTCAAAACTTTGTTTGAAGAATCCCTTAGTGTTCGAGGGCGACATGTATCAGTATTTGCTCAACAGGTAATCCGTTGCCAGAATTGACGCTGCGTTCCCAGCATGGGTTTTCAGCATAGAATTCCACTGCTTCAAGATCGGTAATGACGATACGATCATGGCAAACTAGAAAGTTGCACGGATTCTCATCCTTATACTCGGCTTTGCATTCCCACAGAGCATACAGTGCTTCCCCAAGAAGAAGTTCAATTCTCTTCTCATCAATGTCAGCTTCAGCAGCTTCGCACAGAGTCATCCCGTCCACAATAGAGAGAAACAGCGCACGGCGGCCACAGAAAGATCCTTGGCCAAGAACAGTTGGAGTCACGGTTTCTTGAAGCGACTGCAGAGTGTCATATGGGTCACTTCCTTGTTCAAATGCCCTAGAATCTTCGTTCCTATATAGTGAAGAGATTGCCAGTCACTTGATACCTACAGAAGTCGAGGGCATCTGCGAGGAAGAACCAGTCTTCCTCATGACTATGAGTTATGGTTCGCCGTTCGACATCCGCGATTTCTCCAATATCTGCGTGCCTCTGCAGATCACCTGGACGGAACTTCTTCTTTCGTAGGGTGCTGAACCGTGCTGTCGCTTTCATTGAGCAGGTCGTGCAGAAGCACGCAGATCTTGGAGAAATTGCGGATGAACCGGTGATGGTAATGGTCTGTAGCCATTCCATTGATTCCAATGAACTGCCGCACTCCATGCATGTCCTTTGGTCGCGGCTGGGTCGGCTGTGGACTGTCAGGCGACCACGGCCCCGGCGGCAGCGGCTTCGGCGGTGACGGTCAGTCCTTCGTTAGGTAGCTTCGAGTAGCTGCCAAGTCTGTGGCAGCCACCATCAAGAGCGAGATCAGATCATCAGACGCAGCACGTGTCGCTTTGGAGTTTGGGATAATAATGATGAAGTTCTCATTAACCTGATTTAGCTCGTTTTACATACATGCTGTCGCTATGGGATTATTGGGCATTTCGTCGGGTAGGAATAGACTTGCCAGTTGGCTGGGGTTTGCCAGTTGACGGATGGTCGCTAACTCCCCCAACTACAAGTGGATACTGCCCGGACAACTGAACAGAATATTTTTGTTCAGTCTTTATTTACGAAGGTACTGTACACATGTCCTGTTGCTTTTTGTATATAGTTAATACCTACAGGTACACGCTTCACGTGTTACTTGGGTCATTCATATCACGACAAGTCTTCCAGTCTCAGTATACACAATGGCTCATATTCACTATAAAATAGTCACACCAATACGGCAGCCAGGATGGGACAGGTCCTTGCCCCCTGAGCGCGCAGTGCTAATTATAAGAGATATTTAGTAATCACGATTGTTCTTGTTGAGCAAGTCTAGACGATACACATGTTAGCACGCCATCTTCCAATCATGGCGAGAACGGGGATCACAAACCTTCAGCCTTGTTCAGGATCTTGCTACCAAGACTATCCTCGTTGCGACCGGAGGTGGACTTGCTGCCGTAAGAGTCGTTGTCATTACCGTAGCTGGATGTCTTGTTGGAGCTACCGTAGCTATCCTGGTCACGACCAGAGCTGGAGTTGCCGTAGCCGGAGGAAGTGTTAGAGCTGCCGTAGCCATCCTGGTCACGACCAGAGCTGGACTTGTTGGAGCTGCCATAGCTGTCCTGATCGCGGCCGGAGCTGGAGTTGCCGTAGCCCGAAGATGTGTTGGAGCTGCCGTAGCTGTCCTGCTTGGATCCGGAACTGGATTTGTTGGAGCTGCCGTAGCTGTGCTCATCACGGCCAGAACTGGACTTGTTGCCATAAGAGTCGTTGTCGTTACCGTAACTGGAGGTTTTGTTGCTGGAGCTGCCATAGCTGTCCTGGTCGCGGCCCGAGCTGGACCTGTTAGAGCTTCCGTAGCTGTCTTGGTCACGACCAGAGCTGGACTTGTTGCCGTAAGAGTCGTTGTCGTTACCGTAGCTGGAGTTCTGGTTCTTGGAGCTGCCGTAGCTGTCCTGATCGCGGCCGGAGCTGGACTTGCTGCCGTAGGTGTCGTTGTCGTTACCGTAGCTGGAGTTCTTGTTGTTGGAGCTACCGTAGCTATCCTGGTCACGAGCAGAGCTGGAGTTGCCGTAGCCGGAGGAAGTGTTGGAGCTGCCGTAGCTATCCTGGTCACGACCAGAGCTGGACTTGTTGGAGCTGCCATAGCTGTCTTGGTCACGACCAGAGCTGGACTTGTTGCCGTAAGAGTCGTTGTCGTTACCGTAGCTGGAGTTCTTGTTGTTGGAGCTGCCATAGCTGTCCTGATCGCGGCCGGAGCTAGAATTGCCGTAGCCCGAAGATGTGTTGGAGCTGCCGTAGCTGTCCTGGTCACGACCAGAGCCAGAGTTACCTCCGTATCCGGAGCTCTGGTTGCCACTGCCGTAGCTATCGGATTCGTTGCGGTAAGACATTTTGTGTGTAATTTTGTTATGAACTGAGAAGATGAGAAATCTAACACGGAAAAGACGACGACGAGCACTTTATTTATCTCCCAGCGAGAACGGCACCAGAAAGCAATAGAAGAGCACCGCCACTCTCGACACCCCTCAATGACAACATTCCCTGGGCAAGCGAGGCGAGCAGCCAATAATGGCAACACGGGGCTACGAGGACCTCATCTAGCTCACTAGTTGCGTGCTTGGTAGTGGCTGAGAACTTAGGAGCCACTGTTCAGCTGGTGCCTTTAGCTCCATTTCGCCTAGGTAACCCCATAGCGATCCCAGAAATGTATGATATTGCCTAATCTGGCAATGGAATAACACGCCACGAAGAGCATGCGGGACTGTCATTTGCCGGTCGAAATTACTTCTATTTGGAGCCGACTTAGCCGGGTGTGTAGTTGGTGGCATAAACTCTGTACTTTGTTTCCCCTCTCCCCAGGGCCCACCCCACCGCTCTTTCCAGCTTTCTCCCGCAACTCAGGCGTGGAAAGGCGTGTTCCTGTATGAAATATGAATTCGAAAATGAAATCCTCTGAAGTTTGCTGGGAGGTATTTCGCAATGTTGGGGCTGAAGTGGCTCGATATTATGGAACAGATCGACGGAATCCATGAAGTCAACCGTGGACGTCAAAGGAAATGCCAAAACTTATTTTGGGATGAGTCTAGATTGACCAATCATAACTCTGGATCTTGCTTTTCCGGACCCATCTCAGATCGCGCTATTGAAATTTGGGGCCACTTAATCTTGCACATGTGATCTGCTCTCAGGAGATTTTTGTTGTGTTTCTGGCACGTTCGATGGACGATCCCCCAGTACAATACCCACTCTATTACTCCGTACTGAGGCTGTGCTAAGGCGCTCGAGAGTTCAGCTCGGGTAAATAGGTTTAATCACAAACATGAGCTGTGGCTGAAGCGGGTGAAGCCTAACCTGGCGGAGTACGACGTAACTACGGAGTACGGAGTACGGAGTGCCCGGAGGGCCAGAGGGTCTGGACTTTGGATAGTTGCTGTGTAAAATGATTCATATGTCTAAGGACCTATTTGCAAAGAGTCTGCTTGGGTATTCACTCTTTCGCGATCTCCGTATAACATTACTGTCCAATGAATTATGAAAGTGTTCTAGTTAGAGAACTTGTCGCTGACTTGCTTGCTGGATTGCCAAATAATTAGCATCGGATCTTAGATAGATCGATCAAGAAGAACCGAAGGCGGGGCTGATCGACACTTACCCAGTGACCTTCTCGAAGGCTTCACGGGCACCGTCGGTGATCTTCTCCTGGGTGCTACGGTCGATGTTGTAGCCAGACTTCTTGACACCGGCAGCGAAGACTGAGGGTAAACGTTTAGTTTAAGATTCACCATAGAACGTGGAAGGAAAGCGACTCACCTTTGTCACCGTAGTCGTCTTTCTGCTGGTTAGTGTTGTTCTCGGTAGTCTTGTGCTCCTTGTCGCCGGTGGCGCTGGAAACAGCATTCTTGATGAAATCCATGGTGATTGTAGTTGTCGATTTGTGATGCGTTCTTCAAAACGTATATTGAGAGGGAAAGCAAGGGAGAAAGAAGAGGAGAAATGAAATTGCTCGAAGATTGGTAGTCTAAGAGATAAGTTGCCCCTCTTCTGCCAAGCTTGCCTGGATCGGTTCCCTGTGGCGCGTGCCCTGTGGGCCGCACTAGTCAGGCAGGAGCTCTGTTCGGAGCCACCGGGTGCTCCGAAATGAATGATCGGTCCAATTTTGTTTTCGCATGAGTTTATGGAACTTACATTCAGGATTTGAATGATCTAGATGCATGTGGATATGTACAAGCTCGACGAAGAGGAAATAGGGATTCAACTAAAGTCCCGAAACTAGATCTACACCCCAAAACAGGCCTTATTGGCAGACCGGACAGCCTCCTTTTCGCCCTCGCTCATGGCATCTGTGATCTCCCATAGAGTATTGCCCATTCCCATAGCACGCTGGCCCTGGGGACTCAGCGACGACCAATCCATGGCACCTTTGAAACCCGACTCGCCAGGCCCACCAGCGCCGGGGAAATCCCACGGGGGCGAATAGCTCTGGGCAGCCTGCCGCTGCTTAAGCAAGTACTCAACATTCATATCACACAGCGGGGTCGCAGGAATGTACATAACGCTGGAGTCTTGCGTTCCACGGTGTTCCTTATCAACAGAATGAAGCGAATCGCAGTGCCACGCGACAAAATCACCAGGCGCAACTTCCGGCACCGAAACCATCGTCGATTCCAGCTCAAGATGGGGATGCGTGATCGGGTTATATTCCTGACAAGCACCAGGCACGGAACCCGGGAAGGTTGCGTCCATGGCCGGCTTTGAGGTCTCGAGGTCGAAGAACGGACGGAGAATGGTATACGCCGTGCTGTGGTTGATCATGGGACAGACGTGCAGCGAGCCCTCGCCGGGTTTTGTGTCAGACATGGAAAGCCAAGCCTGGAAGAATCGCAGCATTGAGCAGGCTCCAGCGCCGTTGTAGAGGTCCATATTAGCGTTCAGGCGGTGTCGTGCATCCCATGCGTCGTACTGCTCCCATTTACCCTCTAGGATCTTGCCGTACACTCGGGAGTACTCGGGGTCTTCCCAGCGCTCAAGAGATCCGCCGTCAATGTGCGGACCGAGAGTGAACTTTGAGTCCCCTGGGTCACGGATGCGCAGACGGTCTGCGTATGTGATTGGGTTTGTTGTAGAGATCTTGCTGTTGGGGTCGGACGAATGCCACAGTTGCTGCACGAAGCGCTGGGCGTTGAGCATGTTGTCATGGCCGCGGGCTTCGGCCTGCGATGGAGTCCAATACAGCTCATAAACAGCTGGGGAGTCGGCTGGGAAGGCCTTGACACGGTCCTTGTTGGCCGCTACGTAGTCGCGGATGCGTTGCTTGTACTCCAGGGCTTGCTCCCGCGGTATCACATTGCGGACGACCACGCTGCCTCGATGACGGACCTCTTTCAGTGCCGCGTCAGGCACATTTCCAGAGAGTATATCGGAGTAGTCAATTGAGGGGATGATCTGAATACGAGTCAGCACTTTGGTCGTTGACACATATTGACTTTGCACCTACGTCGCTGCCCTTTGCCTTGATCTTCTGCACTTCCTGATCCAAACTAGGAAGTAATCTCTCCCAGCTCTTTGTAAGAGCATCTTTATTCTTCTCAAAGATCTTCTGTTTCAGCTCCTGGAACCGTGCGGGGAGAGGCTCCGGCTTGTAGTCGGGCCTCAAACTAGGAAAGACTGATGAGATATCACCAGCGGCCTTGGTTGTTTGGGCTGAGGTAGAGGCCGCTCGTGCGGCTGATCTTGAAAGGAATTTCGACAACGACATTATTGAGAATTTGAGATGTGACTTGAGGCATATATTCCGATTTTCTGGACTCCGCACGGGTCCTTTATATGCGTCTCGTGGGGTACACAACATACATTTGTCGAGGCGGAAACTTGCCATAAAGCGTAGTCGGGCCGCTGCCGAAAGGAGAAATGTGCCAGAAAGTTGCCTAATTGGGAGAGCTTTCCGACGGTTGATGACATCAATTCTCCGTCCCACCTCGTGTAGGTGAAGAGTCAAGACTGATGGTGGCAATACACAGTAACGGTGTGAAGGGCTTGAAGCACCAGCCTCATTAGCCTCCATATCATTGGCCGCGGGGATGGCTCCAGCCTCTTTGCAGGAGCTTATTCTAGATAAGGAACTGTCATGGTGGATTAACTTTCTCTCTGAAAACCACTGTGCCGCTTCCTATGGCAACCCACGTGTTCTCTTTTCTCTCCAGTTCATCTAATCATACCGAGTCCGTGAATCTGGTAGCTGGGTTGATCAAAAGCCCGTCTAAATCACGCATGCTATATGCTCCGCTTTCATCCTCATCAGAAATCGGTACTGGCTTCGGCTCATTTGGAAGACGACTTGTGAAACCACGCCCCAGCAGTACTCCAGCAATCCTTGCGGCTTTGATGGTTTTGGTCGTTTCATTGTCCACTCCGGTTTCTTGACTGAACGTGCTCCAGAATATCTCATCCAAAAGCAGATAATCATCATACCTGGACCAGCCATGTTTCAAGTGAATCTTACTTATCAAACGATCATGAGCGAAGAGATTCATGCCGAATGGAGCAATCTCCGCTTCGGCCCAATCAATCACGCCGAGCAGATTGCAAGACTTTTCGTCCACTAGCATGTTGAAGGAACCAAAATCATTGTGCAGTAGCACCATAGGAAGTGAGAAGATGGCCGGCAATGAGTCCAGAGACTTCTTGATCAGTGGATGGAACCGAACTGGGAGAGAAGCAAGTAACAAATTCAGGTCTCGTTCGTACTGATGGCTTAGGCTCTCGCGGTACATTTGATCAACATCCTGAGAACCTTTCCAAGATAGAGCAAAGAACCTACATAGTAAGACATAGAATCAGCAATTTTGTATACATCACGTAGAAATGAATCACACACTTTGCGTTGTCGGCCACAAGATTTTGACGCCAGCGGGAAAACTCGAGCGAGTTTTCAGGTACATCACTGCTATGGGCTAGGAGGAAATCGAGCTGAGAGATGCCTGCCATTCGGTTCATCACGTATATGTAAAGCGGTTCTTTGCTCTCATGATCTTCACCAATCTGTCCCTTGAAGGAGACCTGGGGTGTTAATGTACCGTAAATGGCATTTGCAAGGTTCATAATGTCCATGTTCAGCGCTTGCGATTTCAGACGATACTGCACGACGAACTCGGCGTTAGGGCCAGCATAGACGGTGTAGCTACACACGCCTTGCACTTTGACTGGAGTCACATTGCCACCAATATGCTCACTCGCATAGTTGTCACAGGCTGAGCGAGTGGTCGTAGTCTTCTCGAAGAATGCGACAATTTCTCGTTCAACGTCGTAATTCATATTGCTGGTACCTAATGGGTTCTCTTCGGAATGTTTGAAGAGAGAGCAGATTTACCTAGTACAAGAGCCGTTCGGGGGATGAAACCAACTTAACAAAGGACAAGATTTGACGAGAAGAAGAGCGGTGTGCTCCCAAACAGGGCTTAGGGGCTGGTTTGCTAATAGTATGCATGAGACAGCTATTGTATACAGCCGCTAAGCCACTTTTAGAAGTAGGATTTTCTGCCAGGGAAGATGAGCTATGCCCCAAAGGCTCAAGCACTGGCTCGACCCACTGCACGGAGTGATCTAGGTACCTTATCAAATGCAGGTACATAATATGATCTATGGAGTATTTGTGTATCTGTATATAATTGCGTCTTGAGGTGGTCCACTTTAAAAGGACCATCTTCTGCGACCCCAAACTTCGAGACCTTCTACTATGTAGTCTCCCTAGCGCACGTAACAATTTGGGGTACTTCGCCCTACCGCATCAAAACTTCCCCGTCTTTCGATCTCTTCTCCTGGCCTGGAGACATCAGCTTTTTTTATTTGGACTGCCCTAGTCACCACTGTTTTACGACACCACACCTTTCCATTCCATTATTGCCGAACTCGCATGATGTTCAACATCAAGGCGCAACTTCTCGCCCTCGGCCTTATGGCGTCCCTAGGAGAGGCCAATACGCATGACCTGGGCTTCGGAGAGATCGATCTGATCTTCCCACGAAATGGCACCTTTGAGCCGATGGTGCTCATGCCCGTCATCTTTGCATTCCAGAACCCTAGAGTGATTGATGGACTCTATCCATACCTCAGGTGGGGTGTTTGGCCGGCAGATCTCCCAAAGGGGAATCAATCAATGGCCGCCTATATTGATGATGGTGAGTTTCACCTCAATACGACGGACGCGGTGTTATACCTTACGAGTAGCATACCAAGCACTCTGCATCCCGAGGATCTAAACACAGAAAATGAATGGGAATTTGTCACTGCCCTACACCGGCAAAGGGAATCACTTCCGGCGATAATCCCATGGTCAACTTGAACGGCCCCTCCGATGCCCATTCCATTCGCTTCACTACGAAAAAAGGGGCCGGTCAGCCCAATTTGACCGCTCTTACTGCCGATGACAAGTGCGATGACATCTCCGCTACGGCATTCAACGTCACGAAAATTCTCATAGCTCAATCGGGCTATTATCAAGGCGATAAATGCGCCGTGCTCGAGACTCCGGCGCCTACTCCTTCTCCTTGCAAGGTCAGCATCGTTCCTTCGGCTGCCTCGAGCATAGCAGCTGCCATTACCGCAGCTCAGTGCGAGGGCATTGACCCTGTTGTGAGCTGCCCACCTAAGAACGGCGGGGCTGCTATCACCGATATGGCTTCTTCGCTGAAATGGTGGGCTGCTGGTGTATTGATTATGGGAACGCTCTTGGCTTAGATGCGATGACCTTGTTCATATTTCCGATGTATTAGAGCATTCTACATGTACGGGCGATGGAAGTGTCACTGTCACAAGGAGAGTTGGAGATTTCAGAATCAATATATTTCGGTTTTAATACAAGGTTGATCCTATTCCAGAGGTGGACACTGGATGGATGACATTACCGCCAAATGAACAGGCCATCTAAACTTGAGAATGTCCAGAGGGAAATGGTGTAAGGTATTGTACGCTTTAGCGGTGAGACCAATGGACCATTGGGTGTAGGCGCTAAAAAGAAAAGTCATGTGATAGGGGTGCAGGCTGGCAAGAGCCTAGCCCGGGCTAAAATTTACAATGAGCCTGGCTCTGAGCGCCTTCAGGCTTCACGAAAGCGGCGGCAGCTAATAGTTATAAGAAAGTCCCACCCAGCAGAGGAAATATGTTATGTAGAGTATCCCACAGAAGCATCGAGGGCGACGCATCCTTGTTCCATTGTCTAATCCACAGTAGTCAAGAGAAAGGGAAAGCATACCGAACCTACTCCAGTGTCCCACTTGCTGATCGAAACACGTCCCACGTCCATGTGTGTTTCACTGAACAGTTGTATATATGGGCGATCCGTGCATAGTACTGCACCAGCAAGCGAAAGCCAATCTGAGCCATAAGGAGGGGGGGCCGTCAGACAATCTACTAATCATCAAAACTATGTACCTACTGCAGCAGCGTTCCCATACACAGTACTGTGTAGAGAGCCATCGCGCCTCGGTCCACCTTCCTCCCGTCCCGACGGTTAAACGCCCTCTACCCCGCGAGATCTCCAACTAGACACGGCAGACGCAATAAAGGACCCCGAGAGGTTCTCCCCGTCAGCATAAGAAGACCATAGATTCCATACCCCTCACCCTCGTAGACGACGTTCCTGAAACCTAACCCATCACCTATTGATACTATAAATCTTAACATGGCTTTCTCAGTGAAAGGCAAATCCGCCATCGTAACTGGAGCTGGCTCTGGTATGTATCAGGACGCGCAGTGACAGATGACGTGCTTACCGTCCAGCCAGGTATCAACTTCAGTTTCGCCAAACTGCTGGCAGAGAATGGATGCAATATCCTCATCGCAGACCTAGCTCTGCGTCCCGAGGCAAAGGCGCTAGTCGATGAGTACCAGACCGGTGCCACTCGAGTGATCTTCCAACAGACCAACGTGATCGAGTGGCTACAACTGGAGCGGATGTTCGAGGTTGCAGAGAAGGAATTTGGAGAGGTTGATATCGTCTGTCCGGGCGCGGGAGTCTACGAGGAGGTAAGAACACTACGGATTCTGGCAACCCGGCCCAGGTACAGAGGTTAACTATAGCCGCAGCACTGGAGCAACTTCTGGCGTCCACCCTACTCAGCCGAAAGCAAAGACGCACCATCCGGCGGCCGCTACGCGCTGATCGATATCAACATCACCCACCCGATCCGCACGACACAGCTTGCGATCGCGCATTTCCAGAAAAGCCGTGATAGCAGCCGCCCGAAGCATATATTGCATATTTCCAGCATTGCGGGCCAGACGGCGACTAGCACGACGCCGATTTATTGCGCCACGAAACACGCAATTAATGGCTTCGTGCGGTCGCTTGCCAATTTGGACAAAAACCTTGGCATTCGCGTCACGGCCGTGGCACCGGGTATTATCAAGACTCCTCTGTGGACTGAGCACCCGGAGAAGCTGAAGATGATTGTGGATGGTAACGATGCGTGGGTGACGCCTGATGAAGTTGCAGAGGTGATGTTGGCACTTGTGCAGCAAGAACAGGTGAGCGAGACGATTGGGGACAGATCGGGTCGTGGGACGCAGTTTGAGGTGAAAGGTGGGACGATTTTGGAGGTCTCAAAAACTGTGCGGGCGGTTAGTCAGTTCAATGATCCGGGGCCTGGTAATCGGCCTGGAAATACGGCGTCGGGTCATGATTTGGCTGAGCAAGAGACTTATCAACTCCTTTCGCAGGAGGGATGGGGATTGCCAAGGTCGTAGTTAGCTAGATTAGCTAATGGTTTGCTATTGCCAAGTTGAATTGGAGAATGTGCCCAGAATGTGCAAATATGACAACTTTTATGTCTCAAAATGAGCGCTTAAAAGGATCCCGCGGGCAAGGTCATGTGCTATCGATAAGGCTTTGACTCTGCCCTTTCCTTCCTAATCTCTCCATTCTAAGTACTACGTACATGTCTCTTTCACTGTCCCGGTGATTTTTATTCACTCTTTCGATCCCTTGATCCCTGGCCCCGCTGGTAACGGCCGTTAATTATGCGTTGTGCGCCCATCGACCGATAATCGCAATTCCGCAACTCAGCAGATAACCCATATTCGAGTCATGGAGGAGGCCGCGCTTGGGTCTGGCCTGTCTGGCGGATCCCAGAATGCGCCGCGGAGGTAGGCTGGATTATTAGATTCTTTATTCAAGACAAGATCGCTTATCGGACAATCTATTAGGCGTGCAGGCCGTGGAAGACCTGGGGATATCGTGGGTGAGGCCAGCTGGGCCAGCAGTGTGATCAACCTCGTCAACACCAGTAAGTGCGAGGATGCACGATGCATAAAGATCGCCATATTCTGATGCAATCTCATTATAGTCATCGGTGCCGGAGTGCTTGCCATGCCTCTAGCCATCTCCCACATGGGCATTGTCCTTGGCGTCTGCGTGATACTTTGGTCTGCAGTCACCGCAGGATTCGGTCTCTACCTGCAATCATTATGCGCACAATATCTCGATCGAGGAAGCGCCTCCTTCTTTGCCCTGTCGCAATTAACGTACCCCAACGCAGCCGTGGTCTTTGACGCCGCGATTGCGATCAAATGTTTCGGCGTCGGCGTCAGCTATCTCATCATCATTGGAGATCTTATGCCAGGTGTGGTGCAGGGCTTTGTCGGCAGTGAGCCAGGGTATGCTTTTCTGGTCGAGCGTCACTTTTGGGTTACAGCTTTCATGTGAGTCATTTGTCTATTTAGTCGAATTGGAATGAAATACTGACTGCTTAACTACAGGTTGATCGTGATTCCCCTTTCCTACTTGCGCCGACTGGACTCTCTGAAGTACACAAGTATCGCGGCCTTGGTGTCCATGGCCTATCTGGTCATCTTGGTCGTGTATCACTTTGTCCTAGGAGACACAAAGGAGGATCGTGGCCCGATTCGCGTGGGCCATTGGGCTGGCGCAATTCCAACTCTCAGCAGCCTGCCAGTCATCGTCTTTGCGTTTACTTGCCATCAAAACGTATGTTCGGAGAGCTAAGCCCTTCAGGTCCCTTTCTAACCGCAATACAGATGTTCTCCATCCTCAATGAAATCGCCAACAACAGCCATTTCCGCACGACCGCCGTTGTCTTCGCCAGCGCCGGCAGTGCAGCCGCAACCTACATTCTCGTCGCCATCACCGGCTACTTATCCTTCGGAAACAGCGTGGGCGGAAACATCGTCGGCATGTACCCACCCGGCGTCTACGCAACAATCGGACGTGCCGCAATCGTCATGCTCGTAGTCTTCTCATACCCACTCCAATGCCACCCGTGTCGGGCATCAGTCGACGCAGTGCTCAAATGGCGTCCCAGACCACAACAAGTCCACCGCACCGAGGGCTCTCCCCACCGACACCCGCTCCTGGGCCCACGCAGAAACCGCCTGCCCGAGCCAATGAGCGATCTCCGCTTCTCCATCATCACAACCACCATCTTGATTCTGAGCTACATAGTCGCCATGACGGTGTCTTCGCTGGAAGCCGTGCTAGCGTACGTCGGTAGCACCGGCAGCACAAGCATCAGCTTCATCCTCCCAGGCTTGTTCTACTACAAGATTTCCTCGCCTGACTCACCCACCCACCGTGGGTTACTGAAAGAGGACGACGAGGTGGACGATGATCTCTCGGAAGACGACGGGGATGAAGGCGAGGGCTCCCTCGCGCGCTCTTTGACTGAGAGCGGCCTTTTGCTCCGTGGGAAACGCCACTGGCGCAAGGCCCTGCTTCGCCGCCTCAGTCTGGGACTGGCCATTTATGGCTTCCTTGTTATGATCGTGTGTCTGATTACGAACACTTTCTTTATAGCCTCGCATTAACCATTCCCCTCTTACATGGTTATTCCATTTCTTCCTCTTGGCCGGGCCTCATGTTGATATGATTTTGGGCTTACCTATAATATTGTGGAAGTTATTCTTTCGAGTTTTTGCCTGATCGGGTTTACGCTTCGTTCAGATGGTTGCTTTTTGCTATTTGCATGTCGCTCTAGACCGTTTCTAAGATGTACCCTGCGTCACGGATATCGCTCTTGCATAGTTTGAACTACATTTGATTTGGGTTAGGCGTTGGGAGAAATGTATCTATTTTCCTTTCCATGGTTTCTGAATTACATTGATTCACTGCTCATGACTGGAGGAATTAACTTGACTCGACTGCGAGCATAGTATGAACATAATGTCAGTAAAGCAATAAACAGACTTGTAGAAACTCAAGACAGGAGTGAAGAGTGAACAACAGAAAGTGATTCAAGACCTGGCGAAAAGCAGAATCATCCTCGACAAGCCGAGCTCCCTCGACCACGCAGTGTAATGACCAGCCGAGTCAACCAAGCTGCCAACCCTAATTATTATTATTCGCCCCATTCAAAATCCGCAAAATGGACATGAACAAATTGAGCACATCCAAATAGAGCGAAATGGAAGCCGCAATCTCCTCCTCAACATGATAATGCCTCATAACCAACTGCGTATCAACAAGGATATACCCGGAGAAAACCAGCGCTCCAAGCACACCATAGACAATCTCGATGGTGCTATTGAACGGGATAAACATAGCAACGAACCCGAACAAAATCATAAACCACAGCGCACCAAACAAATAAGGCATCCAGTCCGTGAAATCGTACTTCGTCTGGCATGCGAACAGCGTGAGCGCCACGAAGATGCCAAGCGTTAGCGCAAGCGCTTGAACCACCACCCGGCCATCGAAGTAGGAGGTCGCGACGCTGATGGAGTAGGCTTCCAGAATCGTGAAGCCGGAAAGGAAGAGGAGGTTTGCCGGGTAGGACTTGCGTTTCCAGAAGGTTGCGAGCATGAAGCCTAAGGCGCCGAAGATGGAGATTATCATTAGCCAGAAGTTGTGTTGGATCCAGAAGCGGTAGGTCGTGTTGAAGAAGGAGATTGAGCTCAGGATCGTTGTGAGGAGGAGTTGGGCAGTTCTAGTGTCGTTTGTTAGTCTTTGAGGTTTTGCGCGGGCGGGTTGGCTTGCGTTGGGGACTTACAGGATCGAGTACACCTTGCGGACGAATTGCATTCGGATGTCGATTGTGCCTTCGGCGACTGTGCCTCCGAACTGTCATGTTGTGTTAGTTGCTGTTGTGCTGTGCGGAGCTATCGCCCCGTTATGTTATGTGTGTGCATACCTTAAAGTCATCGGGTAGGTTGTCGCCTTCGTCGCGTGGCGCTGGCTCTGCGGTCGCCTGGTAGGAGGGAGGGGCTTGGTTGTAAGACGGTTCGTCTAGGGAGTCCCGCTGGGGAGCGGCCTCATATCTGATATTGGAGGACATGGCGTCGAGGTGCGATGCAGTCGGTCACTCAAATGCTGGTGTTGAGAACCTTGAAATGTAACACCGGTTAACGGACAAAGAGAGATGAGAGAGATGCCTGGAAGTGGAGCTCAGAGTGATGTGATGTGTCACGTGTGATAAGCTGATTTTCCGGGGGCGATGTTTATGCGGGCACGTGGGTCTAAGTTCTAACGGTTTCTGGAAGAGAAGACTTTGGAGACTGAATCAATTCCAACACACACTCCAATTTACTGATAGGTATCTATTTATGCAAACCAGTGACCAGTACCGGCAATGCCCTTCCATCTCTAACCTCTCACTCATGACGAATTGGAATTATCCGCACAAGACCATGCACTCGTCCCCCCATTTGCATGGTAACTCTCAATAATAGTGACGATACACCCATAAGTGCCGCCAACCATCATAAACGTACCGCTCACAATAACGAAAATACTCCAGCAAACCATGGCAATCCACCGCCGACTCCGCTCGTACCTCCCCCTGCCCCAATTATCGTACAGCCACATGCAGCCCATCGGCTGGAAACACATGAATGTGCCGAGAAGGGCGCCAATTAATGAAACCAGATTGTCAAAAACGGGGATGGCGCTGGCGATGATGTAGGAGATTAGGCCGACACTGACAGTGCAGCCGATCCAGGAGGTCCAGTGAACGATGCCATTTGAGGTTAAGTGTCTCGAGCCGCGGAGGAGGCGAATGAAGATGAATTTTGCTGGGAGCTGGGTGGGGTTTGTTAGTATAGTCTCTCACGGTTCCACAATGAATTGTCAGAGCTGGCAGAAGGAATTGCTTACATGCACGAAGAGCATCACGGTAACCAGCAAACCGGGGATGGCAAAGCCATAGCTGACTTTCTTCATAACTGGGCCGGCGGAGCCAAGCGCAGGCGAGGCAACGTATGAGCCGCAGAAGTAGTATACCACCACGCCGATGGAGATATAGACGGCGGTTACGATGGACTGGCAGATGACCAGGGAGCGGGTGTAATACTTAGGATCGCGCATTTCTGAGACGATGGAGAAGAAGGCTGGTGTACCAGCGTAGGCGAAGACCATTGCCGACACCGCCGTAATGGCTTCACTGAATGAGGGGTTGTTCACGAGCTTGTAGTCTGGTACCCAAGTTCCATCTTGTGGAGCGGAGGATGGGCGGACTTGAACGCCCACGGCAACGGTAACGATGAAGACTGTTGCGACCATATTAGGGCTATTTCACACCGGGGATAGGGGAAGTCGGTAAGGACTATAAGACACATACTTGCAATCAGGATACAGATCAAACCAATCCACGCGAGCCAACTGATTCGACCGAGAGTGCGGATACTAGCGAATATGATGCCAGCAACGGCGGCGACGGCCACGTAGACGGCTGTGCATGTTGCGTGGGTTGAGACGGCGTTGAGGGCGATGGAGAGACCGAGCATTCCTGAGCCGGCGACGAAAGTCCAGTCTATGTGGATTAATACAGATTTGGACCCTGGAAAAGTGTATAGAGCGTACAGAGACAGAAGACAAACCCGAAGAGCTCACGGCCGAATGTACCGAACATCAAGTAGCCTGCATCGTCGATTCCGTAGACGGAGCGATGTTTCAGCTTGAAGATACCCACCATGTAGTCGGACCATGTTGTGATAACCGCAATGATGACTAGACATATGACGCCTGGGATAAGACCTAACGTGTCGAATGCGCCTGGGATGGAAAGGACACCGAGGCCGATTTGGCTCTTCATCATGAGGACCACTGTTCCCATCCATCCTACCTGAATGGTGTTAACTGGGCTCAATGGTTTCTTTCGAGAAACACAAAGGAATAGGTATGTAGGTGAACGTACATTGCGGTAATTGGGTCCGTGTTCAGTAATCTCTCCAAAGACATCATCATGCGCGATATCAGAACTATGATCAAGCTCATTTCGCAAGGGTGAAGTACCCAGACCCTCAAGGTCTTTCTCTTTTTTCATATCGGTCATGATAGCAGCGTCTGGACAGATCTAAACAGGTACATCTAAAATCCCCGGGCTAACCCGCGGGGTATGGAGCTGTTCTTAAACCACGAAACTGTTACACGGTAGGCAGACCAACAGGGGGGGGGCCGGAAGACGGGGGACCGGAGACAGATGAAAGGCTAGCGTAGTAATACTAGCCATGACAGGATAGAAAAAGAGAAGGTGACTACTCAATTGTGGATAGGATCAACTGCAATTGGGCTCATTACTCGCTCTAACCCCCGGTTTCAGAAGATCGGCCTGCATTGGGACAAGATGCAACCCCACTGAGGACTGGGCAGATTGTGGGGAAATCGTCTCTTTTGTCTTTCCATTTCCTTTTTTTCCCGGCCAGATGAGAATCTACCCCCCATTCTGCTGTACTATGACGACAGTTTGTCGGTTCTGTACGTGGAGTTGTTGTGGAGACTGACATACCAACCCCAGTTTACCCCACGGGGAGGCGGAGATGTGTTTAATCTCATTCTCGGGTAACCTTAACCGAACGTATGTGGCGCCTGAGGAGATTGGGACGAAACGCCGTGTTTACGGGCACTCCGTAGACTTTGGAGTTTGTGATATCACAGTATTTGAAGCTTTTACACAGTAGTTTATACTGTTTATTTTCCATGATGATTCCATCTTATCTCTCACTAGTTATCACATGCCTTATCTCCAACGAGGTGCAATAGATAAGTCGAACTGTTTATCTCCGAAACTTGACCAAACCCGACGGTCAGCGACTCAGCGGTCTATTCTTAGGTTTTCCCTAGATAAAAGGGGCAAAAACTTCCCAAGTGCCAATTCTCTTGGCTCAACCTTGGCTACCGGTTACTCGTCGGCAAGGGCATTTCACCCGCAGGGCCGCAACCTTCCCTACACGGCGATGTCTAACTTCATGATATGTTTATTGCAGATGTCTGTTTGAAATAGTATGTAGTTCATCTACAAGATATCTCTCTCGGGAACATTCCTGCAATACGGGAAGAAATAGTTAATATCGCTATCTCTACTGTAGGGGAGTTTGTTCAAACCAAAATATGATCGTCAGGGGCCAGAGGCTCCAGAACAGGAACCTCTATCATACCACGCCGAGAAAGCGCCACCTACATGCTACATGCACCGGGAGAGTCCGGCTACCGGCGGGAATGAAGAAGTCCGCCAAACTTTCCTTGAGTTGAATACCCTTACCGGCGACGATACCGAGTCCGGACCAATTGTTGCCACCATGCCCAGAGTACCTACGAAGGATCTTGTAAACAAATGGAACACGGTGTAACAAGTCCACGGTGAGTACTACTCCACGCTGCCTTTCAACACGTTGTCTTGTTGTCTACCCCAATGTGCGATGCAGTCGTCTCACCCTTACGGGAGACTTCCGTCCTTCCGTTGCGTGAGTGGCTTGCACCGAACTCTATTTTTCCCTCGAACGCCCCCTTCTAGAAGAGGCCAAGAAGGAGCAGAATCCTTGCAGTGGCTGTACTCTTGGCCGGTCACGCTCATATCTTGACCGGCCCGGTCTGTTGCTTGAAGGATCCGGTTTCCTCGGACCTGTTGGGAAGACTTCCAAAGACTCGCCTTGCCATCTCCGCTTCGACTACGGGTAGCCGGGCCATAGCATGCACAAACTAGCCGGATACCTTTCCAAGCAAAGAAATTCCCAGATTTCATACTGAGCTGAGACCCGTCAATGTCTCTCGCTAACGGCAACCATTGGTGGAAAGCAAAGCATACAGTCTAACCAGATTATTGATATTTATGCATAGCAAGCTAAAATGTACAAGCAAGATGCTCAGGATATCTATAAGTCACATCAAAGGCGACATCACCCTAGCCACCGGCTACCCCAATGCAATCAGCACAACCTACTCAACAATAGGACCCATCGTCTCTCGACGCTCTGAAGCCGGCCTCGACCGCTGACCCTCGTGCGACCCCGACTCATCATCCGTGCTCATATCCGCCTCATCATCTTCGTCCGTGCTGTCGTCGTCATGGCGTCCCATATCCTGCCCTACACTCGCGCTGGACAGGAAGGTTGGCAGACGTCTGCGCTCGAAGTCCTGCGCGTGGGCCGAGGCGACGATTTCGCCGACGCGGACGATACCGACTGAAGGACGGCGCTGGCGTGCCCGCATACTGGACGTGGACGGGGCGCCGTGCTCGACGTCGCCGGGTGCCATGAAGGGAGTGGCAGCGTGCTGTTCTTGGAGCTGGACGCCGTCCGGTGCGCCGTCGAGGGCCTGCGAGGGAGAGGGAACGTCGTAGGGAAGTGGGACATCACGGGAGGCGCGGAAGAGGAGGACGTTTGTGCAGTGCTCGTTTTCGACACGGAAGATGGACCAGATGCCGCGGCGGCAGACTTCGGAGAGGGAGATCATGAAGCTTAGGAGAGCGGATTGTTGGATGTTTGTGATGAAGATGGCGTAGAAGATCCAGTTGAAGCGCACTATTACGTCGAGGATCATTGCGGCGTAGTACACCCAGACTCGACGGAAGGCAAGAACTTCACGAAGCATTGGGTTTTTGGCGTAGGGGTTGCCCAGACTCCAGTCCATGATGAGATCCCAGACTGAGGTGTAGACAGCGTTTAGGAGGGCGAAGGTGATGAATGAGGCTTGAAAGCGTGTGTGTAGGTCGATGCGGTACATGCTTAGAGTGGCATAGAAGAGAACACCGAATATGTACTTGCCCAAGTTGAGCAGATGGGGGAATGCGTTTTTCGTGTCCAGGTAACGGCGGATACATTGGAAAGCACGCCAGACAGAGGGAAGGCATTGGAAGAAGCCTAAAAGTCGAGAGTGGGAGGAGTTGCACTTAGGCGGGTAACCCCAATACGAGGCGTATAGACAGAAGAAGAGTTCAATATTCCCCATGGCGTATGTCTGAGAACAGTACATGTCGCCCAGGAAGAAATCACGGAACTCGACAGGGTAGATTCCAGCGAGTAGTAGGCGCCACTACAGGAGTCAGAATTAGACAAACACGGATAAGATTGTACGATAACTCACATTTGAAAAGGCAAACCATTTGCGGCTCCTGTGGTAGAGGATACGGGCTGGCAGGAAGACTATAATGACCGATAGACCAATGAGGACAACGGGCCAGTAGATGTACATGTGATTGTACCATGAGAAGTTGAGCCACATGAACAGGCCCAACAGGAAGAAGAACAACGAAGGTATCTGCACCTGTCAGACACGGACATCAAATTATGACAGCAAGGAACTTACCTCCAGCAACTGACGCCACTCCAAGGTGTGTCTGGTATCGTATTCGAAAACAAATGCATGGTTGATCTTCGATTTCGTCCAGATCATACAATCCAAGCAAAAGAGCAAGACGTGAAACACGATCAGGAAATACCCGCCATAGAGCTAATCGATTGGTCAACATGGTTACACTCTAAGCAGAAGAGAGGGAGCCCACCTGAAGCAGATAACTGGTTCGAATTTGCTCAGCTACATCGTCTGAACGAAGATTTGACGTAGCATCAACCAGTCCTTTGATAGAGAACAGAGCCCCACCCATCAACAAGAGTCCAGAGCGGAAAGTATTCGGCGAATAGTCGCCAGATCTTTTCATCGTGTGACGGAGTTTGGAGACAGCAATCTTGCGATTACCGCGCTCAAAGTAACGGGAGTACAAGTCTTCAACCGCTGCCATCAAGTTCTCAGTCACTTCACTCTGCACAAAGGAAGCTTTGTTGACCTTCTCTGACATGAACCGCAGCGGGGGGCGGGCGTTGACTGCTTTGTCGTATTTCTTGTTTATTTTTCGGAAAGCTGTCCGGTTCAAGTAAGCGTATCCTTTGAGAAGTTCAACTCCGCGGTAGAACTCCTGCAACGCATGCTTGAGCTTGTGTTTAGCAGACCGATAAGAGACTTCTTGGTTCGGTGGTTCCTGCCGTCGCATAAAGTCCCTCCGGTTGACAATGAATTCGCGATCCTGATCTTGGGGGTGCATGCCGGGAGTCGCCATTTCCGCCAGTGCTTCCGAGTTCTTGCCAAAACGGTTCTTGCCCGCGAATGTACCTTTTAAACGGGAACCATTGAGTTTCGCAAATGCATTTGCCCGTCGCTGGGCCTCCGCGTTGTCGGGATTGGCGGCTCTCTTGGCAGCCAAAACCTCCTGGATACGCTGATCGCGCATGATATGCAACTGCTGGCGAAGGACCCGGAGCTTCTCGGTAGCCTCTTGCTCTTTCATCACATAGAAGGCATCGATCTTGTCCAACTCGCTATCTAAAAACTCGAAGAATTCGTCTTGACGTTTGTCAAGCTCGGCGCCAGCGCTAGATTCTAACCGTCGCCTCATGCCAGGCTCCCCCTCCGCAGTAAATACGCGCCGCAGTAGCTGCGATGTCCGTTTGCTCGACGGCACCTTCGTTAAAGTTCCACCCAAGTGACTCGTGTAGCTTCCCCGTGGGTCTGATCGGGGCCTTTGATCAGGTGAGGGGTCCGCTATGGCCGGAGACGGTGAAGGATTCAAATGCCCCGTGGTATGTCGGTTCATCACCGGCGATGGTGTCCGGACGGCGCTGGGGTGATCTACGTTGGCCCCATTGTGCTGCTGGAAATAGTCGTCCTCTGGGTCGAGTGCCGGGTCCGGAAGCTCAAGCGAGGCTGCATCTGACTCTGCATGGCGTCGATGTGGCGGCGTTGCCAGTATACTTCCATAGCTGCCAATATCTTCCGAAAACCGCGATCCCGGAGTGCGAAGCGGCTGCCGCTCGGTCTTGAGCCCGGGTGTGGAGCGCGTGGTCGATGGCCGCTCAGGACTTCTCAGATGCGGTGATAAAGGCGCATCTTGTTCTGTCGCATCCAGTTGCTTATCGATATTGGAAGACGAGTGGATCGCGCCGCGAATCTGCGGGGTGGGATTTCGCTGGGACGGAAAATTGGGACTGCGGTGCGCCTTCTGCAGAGCTCGAGTGATCGCCTTAACCTTCTTTTTTCCGATCTGAATACATCGACGAGGTCAGTACGATTGCGATATCAAGACTGGTGCTAAGTACCAACCTTATAGTCAAGATACTTTGCCCGCCATTCGGGAACAAGTTCTTGTTCCAGCTGTCTGTGGATTAAGTCTTTGAGTCAGCCACTGGAATGTCGCACACCCTGTGACGGGGAACACAAACTTGGCAAATTTCATCCTGAACAGCGAACCACCGTCATTGCCTATGGTCTCAAACCTGAAGTGTCTGCTGTGATAGGAGCATCAAGTCTCAACTGCGAGGGGTCGACACCTCGAGCGAAAGCAAAGTGCTACAGCCGACCCGCCACTCCTGAGATGAGATGAGACGAGAGTGGTAGACGGTATTAGGAAAGACTTCGAATGAAGGAATGGAAAAGAAATGGTATGTCGTTGGCAAATTACTAAGGCCTGAAAATCTCCCCCGAAAGTGACGGCAGCGCTCAAAAGCTTGAAAATGTCGAGGCTTCGTAGCTGAACCTATACTTTTAGCACGTGTATGAGCTCATCACCGGTGGGCGCCTGGTTTGCGAGGCGACAATCTGCAATTGGTGCGCCCTGAGCTGTGATTGGTGGACAGCCTGCAGGTGGGTCATTTGGATCCGGCCCACCAGGCCAGATTCCTAAACGTCGGGAATCCGAACTGGGAATATCTTCGCTTTCTTCCTTGTCAGATGCATGCAACAGCTTCTCCTAGAGATGTCTCTTCTTATGAGGCGGTTAGGAAAAGCGATTCTCACATATCAAATACGCAATCATAGGCATTTGGCTCGGATCCCCAGTCCCCTATCTAAACTACGACGGCGTTGGTATGCAGCCCGGAATGTGACCGGCGGGTTCTCATGGTGATGACTGGTCAAGAAAAACACCCGGTATCCCATTCCAAACTCAGTGCATATTTTCCGACGGGGAGCAGTGCATCGTAAGGCTACGTACGTCTGTCGGAACTATGCCATGTCTGCAACTCGGATGCGGCGTTGACATGTCAACCTCCGAGAGATACCTATTCAGCGGCTCACCTCACCGCTCTTTTATGTACGGGAGTCTGGACACCAGAATCAAACATATCTTTGATCAATCATATTTCCTTGGTACCTGCGACCCGAGCTGTCCATGAAGCAAGTTTCCTTCAATCATCGTCTGCCATACCCAAGAACCTAGTAGTTGCCACGCTCGTATCGTTCTTCATACATGTTCTCGGCGTTTCTCGTGGCATGGTCCTTGGCTTTCTCACGATCCATCCAGTCCATACCCTTAGTCTCAGCCAATTTGTCGATTTCGCCGCCCACGAAGCCGGCGATGAGCTCCTTGGCGAAGGAGTGATTGGCGGGCTTGCCTGCTCATTCATATGTAAGTCGGGGTATTATGCCGGCATGGTGCATGGAATGCATGGCAGACGTACCCTCGTTGCGCTCATGATCCTCATAGGCCTTCATGGCAGCGAAGGATGCAGCGCCTGCAGCAAACTCGTGGGAGAATTTGCCCTCGTGGTGCTCCTCACCGCTGTAGACCTCTCGGTGTGCCTGCTCGGATTCTTCTGCTAGGAGTCAGCATGATTTCCACTTCATGGCCAATGAGGGGATTGCAGGCTATGCAGGTCGGGTCGGGCCCTGATGCATGTATGCAGCAAGGCGTGGATGCGTTGAGGAAACTAAGACTCACCCCAGCCCCAAGCCATTTTGGTTATATATGTAGATAAGGAGTTGAGTCAGAGACGTTTGTGTAGTTGTTGATGGAAGAAGAACAAGAGGGCCTGGGCGAGAGATTGGAACTTATAGCCTTGCAACATCAGCCTATTGTGGGAAAAATTACAGGCTAATCGTACCAACTTAGCGCCAGGCACCAACACACCTCCGTGAGGTGTGTTGGTGCGCTTCGATTATTGTACCACTAGACCACAACAAGAATGAAGGTTCCTGTTTATGGCCCCGGAGGCCATATGGCATATTCTTGTCTGACATGCATAACAGAGCACACCGAAGGGTAGGTACTGAGTGCGAGGGACAACTGTCAAGGATTCGTGGAATCGTGGGCAGTAAATCGATGGACCCCTTTTCCTCCCTTAACAGTACGTATTGTAAGTTGTACGCATTTCGGAAAAGTATACTCCGTCTACTCCGTACCTAGTACCCTCTGTCACAAATCATGCTTGCCCCACCATGGACTATCGGAAAGTGGTGGCTAAAGATGTATTCCATGCCGTGTACATTGTAAGCGGGGTCGCATGATACAGCAAGGATCCTCGAGAGTCCACTCTCCGATGGGACCATGGATGAAACGTGGCTGTCCAATCATCCGGGGGAAGATTCAATCGAACCTGGTCTGTTATTTGTCTGAATCATCGGCCGATGAAAAGAGAGAAAGCTCACTGCGAAGCACAACCATAAGGACCAGCGCGATGTGAGACTGAGAATTCATCGGAGAATCATGCAGAGGGAACTTCCAGTGACAATTTACAAGCATGATCTTAGGCTCCAGCAATCGGAATAAACTTTCTCAGGTACCAGCTGTGATCCGAGTCCGGAGTACCGACTGTCTGGCCCGCGGAGAGACATCCATACACATGTGACATCGATGCAACAGCTCGTCGCCTACACCGTGAGACGTGGCTTGTAGTGCACGTTGCACATCGTATACCATACAATAGGTACAGTACCACAATAGCCAAATGTGAGACAGTCGCTTCGTTGCACGCCGGAACTTTCGTGATGATTACGTGTCCCACAAGGGTGAGATCCAATGAAGCGCCGATCTGATGGATCCAAATGGGTCAATTCGGCGCTACTCCGCTGCGAAAAGACGGATACAAGGTGGGCACAGGTAATATGAGCTGGATTGATCATTGGAGGTCAACTTTAGCGGGTACGACACTGCTCAAAAAGCGGTTTGAGGTAATGTCTCAGGGGCCTTGGCAAGCCCATCAGGCCGGCGAGCCGAGCCAAGCTTTTGCTAAGAGGCTTGTCCTCGCCTTACGAGGCGCGACACCAGCCACGTTCAGTGGCGGTGGCTGTGAAATATCCATATGCTATTTTGGTCTTAATGTGGTCATTATTACTGTGCAGGACCAAATATCCCACAGGACGTTGCTTCAAGTTCAAAGATTGGAATATATTAATATTTAATATTATAGAGTCATAACGAAGTGAAGATCAGGCCATGCGTGTCAATGTTTCCATCGAATGTCTCAACCAGGCAACCCCGTAGATCACACCGCCCGGGGAAAGTCAATTCAGTCTCCCCAGATCAGCCTCGGTCCTCACGAGTCACAATCCAACATTCGCACTACTATCTACATTATTTCTATACTACGGTGTACAAGGAGCGCGAGCACATCCCTAAGCTCTAAGCCACACTGCCACTGCAGCCGTCGAACAAAGCCCCACGGTCCCGCCCCGCACGACTCGCAGAGCTGAGCTCCAATCTCCGCAACGAGCTCTGACAAGATCAACAACTCAACTACGTACAAGACACCAAGTGTACCACATACGCCTTGGCCCCTCCCGTCTCCTTCTCGCCATCGCTCACCTCACACAAAATGCACACCAAAACCCCCACGCCATCCGACTTCCCCTCCGAACTCACCGTCACAATAACACCCGCACCACCATCCTCCTCCCCCTCCACAACCCCCTCCCCAAACATCCTCCTCCTCCTCCACGGCCTCGGCGACACAGCCACAGCCTTCACAAAATTCGGCCAAGCCCTCCACCTCCCCGAAACAACCATCATAACCATCCAAGGCCCCTCCCCCCTCCCCTTCGACCTAGGCGGCTACCACTGGGGCGACGACGTCTCCTTCGACTCCGCGACCGGCACATTAGACATGGACGCCGGCCTAACGCGCAGCACAAAGATCCTCACCGAGCTAGTCCGCAGCACGCTAGTCCGAAAATGCGGCTACGCACTGCGCGAGATCATGGCGCTGGGTTTCGGACAGGGCGGGATGGCTGCGCTGGCGCTGGCGCGTGAGCTCGGGTTGAAGGATAGTGGCGAGGAGGTCGGTGCTTTGTCCGGGGTTATTTCCATTGGGGCGCCGTATGCGTTGTCTGGGTCAAGGGCTGGGGAGAAGAGTCGCTCGCCTGTGCTGCTGGTTTCGGGGAGGGATTCGACGGTTGTTTCGGATGAGGCGGTGCGCAGGACGAAGCAGGTTTTTGAGTTTGTGGAGGTTAGTCGGTATGCGAGGAAGGGGGATGGGATGCCGAGTAGTCGCGAGGAGATGTTGCCTGTTATGCAGTTCTTTGCGCGCAGGTTGCGGAGTAGGCAGGGTGTGCCCGAGGGGAGTATTGAGATTAGTTAGTGGTGTTTATAAAATACCATATCTGGTTTCCATTGGTGTGTGTATGTATACTCGATGTTGATGGTATCTGGGGTACGTCAATGTGCATGTTAGTGAGATACGAGATGTCGGTAGAGGAGAGGGGTTTTTAGACATTGCCAGCAATCAGATGTCTTGGATGTATCCATATTTGAGATGTCAAAGTTGAAAGCACCAAAATTGAGATTCAATTACAGATTCGAGTTCCAGCAAGAATCCCTTCTCTTTGTAGTCCAGCTGGCATATTCGAGCTCCCAAAGAAGGGTTCTGGCGCCTATCACCAACGCACAATTGGTGGGTGCATGCATTCGCCAATTTTAGATCACATCCCTGAAAGTCATCTGATCTTAATAGCTCGTAGTATAGGGTCGAAATAGACCAGAAATCAAAAGGTGCAAGAACACCATTTCCACACCAAATCACAAAATCACGGGCTAGTTCTCCCACTGAGAACCAAATACCCCCAAAATCAACCCAATTGACCGAAAAAAGGTACACATACTAGACCTGGAAAACACCACAATCACTAGATAAACACCCCAGTTAACGTAAACACAGCATGGCCTACACCCCCTCAATAGAAGTCTTCGGCCCCGGCGACGTGCCCCCCCACCGATCCCATTGGGGCTTCATGATCAACAAGCCCGGGAACCTCAAGTTCGGAGATCTCCTCCAAGTCGAGGTCATCAATGCCGAGAGGATGTGGTATGGCTTTGCGCCGCGCTACGCGACGAAAATCATCGACAAGGGCGCCGTGGGGATGAGCAAGATTGCAGAGCTGACTTCGCAGCAGAGGCATGATGCTATCAAGGTTATCGAGAAGGAGCCTGCGCCTAGAGATTCGATTGGGCGCTGTCAGGATTGGGTTTTTGATGCTTTGCTGTCCTTGGAGGTTGACGAGCTGGTTTCGTCTGAGACTTCGGAGTTCTGGAAAGGGATGATTGGGAAGCCTGCAATGGAGGTTGCGGCTGCTTGTGGGACGCGGTGGACTGCGTTCTGATTTTCCAAGCTTTTATACGATATAGGGAGATCTGAGGGGGTGGATAGTGTCTTTGGGGAATAGATGGGGTAATGTTTGGTTGTGTATGAAGTCTTTTCGCTCGCATTAGTTGCATTTCGAATCATGGCATGATACATCCCAGGTGGATACATTGCACATGCAAATACTGTACTCCGTGGAGACAAGGGATGATCAATGTTCGAGATGTATGCCATCTAAGTCAGCTACAGGGTTGCATCAGGCGGACCATGTAGTGTCACGGAATTGGTCCATTCCAAGGCGAAAGGGCCTTCTAGGTCTATGTTCTATGCATCTATGTCCAGTAAACTACCGCTATGTACTTCATGTACTCAGCCCAATCTATAAAATGCCACAAGCAAAAACAAAACTCCAGCCATATCTAATGCAATGACATGAATCACTTCTTAATCCCAATAACAGCCAAATTCCGCGGACTCTGCCCATACTCAAACACCGGCTCCACCCAACACTCCTTGACGTCGTCATGCTCGCGCAGGAACTGCCAACGATCAACAACAATAGCCGCCTCAACAACCTGCGAGCTAAACGCCATAAGACTCCACACAACACTGAGATTCTTGCGCGTATGCATGTAATCCGCCTCATAGCGCCGCAACTCCTCATCGGTCATGGTGCAAACGCGCTCCTTGACCATCTCGCCACGAGTAGGATCCTGGCTCAACTTGACCGTTGCAGCGCGCACATACGCAGGGAAGGATTCGAAGGCGGATTTCCGCAGCGAGCCCACAATCAGCACTATACCGCCAGCATCGGGGTTGTCGGAGGTATCCTTGTACAGATCGTCTGGGACATCGGGCTTGGGGATGATGTTGCGGTCTAGGAGAACGCGCTGGAGCAGAGCGCGGTAGAAATGGCGGGTGAAGAAGCCTTCGCTGTCGGCGTGGCCCCAGTTGTAGGGTGCCTGGACGGCCATTGAGCGGGCTGTGATGTTGAGCTTGAAGGACTTTGTTGTCTTGGCTTCGTAGTTTTCGTATAGTTTGGACATTGGGAATCCGTGCGGATCCCAAGATGATCCGGTTTGTTTGAGGCGGGGGTGGGCGGAGCGGAGGATGGGGATTTTGTACGTTGCTGGACCTAATCGCTCCGTGAGGAGGTTGTAGCAGCAGCCGATCATGGCGATTGCTACAACGGATGGGTTGAGCACCAGTGAGCGGACTCCGTGGTGGACGAGGTTGCCGCATGAATGCAGGGAGACGACCATCACTCGGGCATCGCTTGGCTTCTTTCCTTGCGGCTGGACGACGACTTCCTCTGTGCTAGTGCGGGTCTCCACGGTCGTCTTTGGGTCCACAACGTGCTCGATAATCGGTTCTAGGTACCCATCCTTGATTTCATGTTCGATGTAGCTGACAGTGCCTCTTGTGTCAATCTCTGGTTGTGCTTTTGGCACGTGTAGGACGTGTGGCTTTTTATAGTCTGTGCCTAGCACATCATCGGCTCCCAAAGTCATATCACCCAGAATATCAGAGATGACTATATCTTCGTTCTCTGGAGCAACTTCTTTTGTAACAGCATCACCCTGCTCCTGGGTTTGCGGTGTGCCTTGTTCCGGGGCCAGCTCTGGCATGTCCGTACAGTCTTTGCATTGCCTCTTGACTTTGTTGAGCTTTGCATTGTGAATTCTGGTTTTCTTTTCCCTCTCGGCCAGCCGAGCATGAACATCCATACGATTAGCTCCGCTAATGTATTGGTGCTTGCGCTCAATAGCAATGATATGCTTATGGTAGGGCGCGCTTGCCAGCATGCGCCCTAGGTAGTTTTGCCCAGATCCAAAGTCCACGATGTGAGACAATGGCTCCCCACGACTCTCCTTAACTGTCTCAGAGAGAGAAGCGACATAACGCGAGAATTGCTCAACCTCGTGGGTCTTTTTCTTGTTCATGCCGACAGCGATATGTTTCGGAAGACGCTCGCTCTTCTCCGGTGGAGCAAAGTCACGGCGGAGGCTCAAACGACGAATATTGCGAATGTATTCGAGAAGGGATGCGGGTGGGAATGCGCCTCCGTTCCAGGTCCTATCAGTCTCGGTCCTATCAGTCTCTGCGGGCTCGCAGAGCGGACCGATGTCTTCTCGAAGTAGCAATTGCAAGATGCTGTGGATATCGTGATGATCGAAGAATTCACGCCAGTCTTCTGGCAAAAGCGAGCTGTACAGATCGGGATCGCGCGTCAGAAAATCGAGGATATGCACTCCACCGCAGACGTTCATGAACATGACCGACTCGGTCGCGAAGGAGAGGAGGGCCTGTACATATTCGTCGGGGTCATTCCACTCATCGGAGAGTGGGAGCGGTCTGGGGGTAGTCATGCTCAATTAAATGCAAAAAGTATAAAAACACAAGCACAAACAAGTCATCAAGTCATGGAGGGACTCTTGATCTACTGTGGGGAATGTTATCGCAATTTTTTATCGCCCCGCCTGGAGTACCTGAAGTACTGCCGTCCCTTTGGAAAGCGGTAAATACCGCCTTTTTGGTTATGTCTACGACTCTACAGCCACATCTAAGGCATCTAAGGCAACAACTCTCCTGCCTGATATGCGCGAGTTGTCTCAAGGTCCACCGTAATCGAGTCAGCTCACCGCCGGGGGACAGCTCCAGACTGACCCGTGGACCGACCACCTGGGCAGGGTCCGAGTCTCCATACCAACAACATTGAATACTCCCCGACATCCCACACCATGGAGCACGCAGACCCATTCCTACAAGTCCAAGCGTAAGCTACACATACCAGGCCCCCGGAGTGTATTCAGACAACTAAACCATCTACCACCAGTGACGTCGTCTCAACCCTCCAAACCAGCCGCCCACTCTTCTCCTCATACCTCCGCATCCGCTCCCTCGCCAAAAGCCCCTCAAACCCAGAGCTCAAACAAGCCCGGGCCGAGCTCGAAGCAACCCTAACAGAGCTAACCGCCGACGTAAACGACCTCGTCGAGAGTGTGCGCGCAATCGAACAAGATCCCTACCGCTATGGCCTGGAACTAGAAGAGGTGCAGCGGCGGCGCAAGCTAGTCGACGATGTCGGCGACGAGGTAGAGAAGATGCACCAGGAGCTGCAGCAGGCTGTGTCGAAGGCGGACGATGCGCTGCCGAATTCGACGGAGTTTGATGCGGCGCTGGAAGAGGAGGAGCGTGGGCGTGGTGGCGAGGATTATTACGCTTCTATGGAGCAGCAGCGGCAGTCGGAGCTTATGCATGAACAGGATGAGCAGCTTGATGGGGTTTTCCGTACTGTTGGCAATTTAAGACAGCAGGCGGATGATATGGGGAGGGAATTGGAGGATCAGGCTGTTATGATTAATGAGGTTGATACGCTTGCGGATCGGGTTGGGGGGAAGTTGGCGAATGGGATGTCGAGGATTAAGCATATCGTGCGCAAGAATGAGGGTAAGATATTTGCTTTTCCTTTTCCTTTTGCTGTTGACTCTGTCTATGCTGGATCTATCAGGATGCTCTGGTATATGGGAATCACTCGTTCGAAGCTAACTTTTTCCAACTAGATACATGGTCCTCCTTCTGTATCGCGACGCTCATTTTCGTTCTCGTCTTATTATTAATCCTCCTCATTGCACTGTGATATTACAAAATTAAGGGGTCAGGAACGCAGTCAAAAAACGGATGAAAGGGAATTGTGGCGTTTCAGGTGCATGGTTTAATTGCGAGCCTTCTTGCGCGGGCGCGACTCACTTTCTTCATCAGAATCTCCGTCATCCATCTCGAGGTCCATATCTTCGAGCTCGTCGCCCATCTGGAAGGATTGAACTGAGGTCAAAGTCAGCGGAGAGTACATTTCTCACTTCGTCAGGGTCTACATACCGTAGTAGTTGAGCGCATCGGGCCAGAGGTCCTCGGCGATGGCAACGGCAAGGTCATCACCATCGGGGAAGATCTCGATTTCCTCGAGTCCATCGGCGTCCTCGTCCTCGTCCTCGTCGTCGGAGTCGGCAGCGTCCGTAATATCCTCACCACGCTGAACCTTGGCCCAGCGGGCCTCGATCTCCTTGGCAGCCTCCTGGGACTTGGCGGCAGAGATATCACGGCCACGGTATCCGAAGAATCCAAAGAAGCTCATACCAACGGGGCTGGGCATATCCTCCTCATCCTCGTCCTCTGCGGCCTGGGCAGCCTCAGTCTCGGCATCAGCCTCCTCAACCTTCTGCACAAGAGCAGCGTACTCGGGCAGTTGTCTGCGGTCACCGCCTTTCTTCTCGGCGTCAGCGAGGTCGCAGGCAGCATCCAACAGACCCTTGGTCAGATCCATATCCTTCTTCCAGTTGATGCGGACAGGCTCGGAAACCAGACCCTCCCAGGTGCGGGTGCGGCCACTGGAGCTCTTGGTCACCTCCTGGCGCCAGTAGAACTCCTTGACGAGCTTGTCGTTGGTGAAGTAGGGGTTCTCCTCGCCGGTCTTGAACTCGAAAGTGAAGCGCAAGCTACGGGGCTCGCCATTGCCTTGGGCATCCAGCTCGAAGCGCTCGACGGTCAGGTTCTTCAGGCACTCGCCGAGCAGGCGGGCATCGCTGGCCAGGATGTACTCGTCAATCTCGGGGGGTGCGCTAGCGAAGACGCGCATCCAGAACTCGGGCTGCACCTCGGGGAGTGTGATGATTTGGCTGCGCTTCTGGATGAGCGGGGCCATGAGCATGGCGCTGTGGCGCACTTTTAGATTCTGTTAGCAATTGATCATCTGTAACCACTATTCTCCTTCAATGGTAGAGTAGAGCCAGCTGCTTCAGCTCAGAACTCCCCCACCTAGGAACCGGAACAGGAACCACAGAAACACATACATTGCTCAACCTCCGCACGGGAGAACTCCTCCTCCAAGATAGCAATCTGCTTCATAGCAGACTCAGGGATGCTAGGCATCTCAACGCGCTCAAGCAGCGACTGATCGTTAGACATAATGTATACTTCGTGAAAAGGTCGTGAAAGTAAATGCAAATCCTGAGAGAAGAATATGAAGAAAGAGAAAGTATGAAGAGAAGACGGGAGACAACACAATTAAGGGATTGGGGAAATTGAAAATTTGTAAAAAAAAGTAAAAAAAAAAAGCTATGCGCGCATCAAGCAAGCTAGAGGGGGAAGCTACAAGAGGATACTTGCTGGTACTTGTGGTTCCATGGTACAAGTGCGGAAAACCAAAGTATCTCTGTGTACCCCGGTGTTGCACTGGGCGACAATGGTGGGGTTAAATTTTAGAGAGGCCTTAGGTGTCGAGTGCTACATCATGGGCAACGGAAAACTCTGACGCTGATCTTGTGGAGTTTGTTGTCCAATTAGTATGGTGATCTTTCATTAGGATAGTACACAGTACGTAGCCTTAGGTCCTTTACTGTGTAGTAGATACGATTTCATGTTGTGGTAGTTGAAACGGCGTAGTGGTAGACAGTGGGCTTAATCCATAGCTGTGGTAGTAGTTAGCACCTCGGTATAACTATTCCAATGTGAATTCGATGTTCTTGTCGAATGGAGCTACTGTCATGAATACGATGGACAATTAAGGCCTCACCGTATAACTGTGAAGTTGTATCATTTCTCTTGGCTCATCCCGTCCTCAAATAAAGCCCGGAGGATTCAAGAAGGACCTCGGGAGCAATTGCTTGAAGAGCTCCCGCGGGATAGCAGCTATTCGCATAGAAATTACCATGTCCCTATCGTAGGTACAATGTCATTACTTTTCAGACACCAGCATCTTCCTCGAGTACGTGGGCAGCAAACGAAGCCCTAGAAAAGCAAGTATGGAGACAGGATACTTATTTCAACATCACGACGGACTTGACATCAAGTCGCTGTCCTGTCATATTCAGCACAGTCCGCTGATAAGGGCATGTCCCTTGTGCCATATCTTCTAATATTAGTTCATCGGAGTCCGAGTCCGAGTCTGGGGTCTTCCTTCTGATTCGTTGTTCGACATGGCCCGGTCTGATAAGGGCTTAGGGAGCGGTCTGCTATGAATCCTTTGAAATGGGATGCACGAGTGCAGGGTCGGTAAGTTGGAGTCCAAGAGTACTTGACCTTGAGGTAGCGAATCCTACAAACATAAAAAAAAATAGACAGAACAATCGTGATCATAGAATTGAGCAGATAAATCTCTTGGCAAGTACCCAGAGTCGGGATATCGTGATCTCCTCTTCGAAGCTTGGGGTTGAGGATGAAGTTCATATGAACCAAAGGAAAGAAGACAGCAATCCGTCGATATCGAAAGAAACAAGAACCAAAAACTTTTTTGAAAGCAAACTGAAACATCCTCGTTCAATGCTACCCCAAGCATCTTCCGATTAAGGACCGAGGTCAAGTCGTGAAAGTCCATATATCCCATGCCCGTTCGCCAAGAATGCAATGATTAAAACGAACCAAAGATAAGAAAACACAAAACAGCAAGGGGCAGTCGCACATGCACAGAACACATCACCATGCACGTCGAACTGTCGCGATAAGAGAGAAAAAGAAACAGACAGTGTCATCAAGAGGGTAGGCCATAGGCTAGACCCACCGAAATTCAAACAAAATTAAATCTCAAACCATCCAGTCCAGCCCATTGGCCTCCTCTTCCACAGGGAACACCTCGCGTGCATACTCTTCCATATCACGCCAGCCCTGCCACAGATGTCGCGCCTCGTCTGTCACTCGCTGTGAGATAACACCGCCAGGCCCTTGCATCATGCCCGCGCCGGCGCCCTTTCCACCCGCCGGCCCAAGACCCTTCGGTGAGCCCGCGGCTGGCTGTGAGAACTCCGGCTGCGGGAAGTAGGGGGCATCGCAGCGGGCGAAGAGCTCTTCCAGCGCTTCGAGCTGTTCCCGGTACCCCGGCGGGATGTTGACTTTGATTTCGATCTTCGGGACGCGGATGTAGTGGCATGGTCGGTTCAGGGCGCGAGAGAACGCCGCGCACACTTGTATTGGAGAGAGGGTTTCGAAGGTGAGGGCGATGCTGGAGAAGCGGTGTGAGTTAGCTAGGAACTTTGTTTGCGTTGTCTTGTAATCTTCCGAAACCGCTATGGGTTTCTTTCCTTCCCCGCCTAGGATCCCCGTCGGGGTCCCGTAGCGGGGATCGGAAGATATCCGGGGCAGATTTTCAGATCTCAACTCACCGATGTCCATTCCACTTCTTCGGCCCATCCTTGAAAATCTGCAGCAGCGTCGGTCCAACATCATGCTCAGCATCCAGCCAAGGTAACGGAATTTCTGGATCAAACGGCGCACGCCATTCGAAGCTCCCATCCTCCAGCAGCTCCATCTGGAACAACGGATATGGTAAGCTGGTGAAATTGTTGTTGTAGATACCCGCGTAGACGAATGTCGCCGGCATTCCAAGCTGGCGCACGTAGTTCTCGACAGTGAATTTGGGCGCCCACTGCGGGACGGCAGGCCAGGGCCCGTGGACGGAATGATCCGGCATGCTGCTGTAGATGTAGTGCTGAATTGTGCCGGCGCGTTTGGCGGCGTCGGCGAGATCGCGGCCAATGGCTACCTCGTCGCCCGATTGAGAGGTTGTGTTGATGAAGGCGAGCTGGGCGCCTTTGAAGAGCTCGTCCATCAGCGCGATGTTACCGAGGAGCGGTCCTTGTAGGAGGGTCACATTGGGAAGTTGTTGTAGTTCTGGTGCGATGACGCCTTTTAAAGAGTGTATTTGCGCGCGCACTGAGTACCCCACGGCGGACGCGACGCGGATCAGTGAGGCTGCTTGCCGGCCTGTCCCGTTGACCACGGCAATGGTCTTCTGCGGTTGTGTCATTCGGGGTGATCGGAGGGGTGGAGGGGGAGGGTTGGGGTAGGAAGAAAGTGAAGGTATAAATCGATAGAGGGGAAACGAAAGGTATCAGATGATGAGGGAGGAGGAGAGATAAAAGAAGTCAAATCCGGAGTAATCCTTGGCGAGAAGGGCTTTGCGATGGTGGGGTACCCGAGAGGTAGGAAAAGTTGTATGTAACAAGAAATCGCGATCAGACCTGGGATTATGCGATTGGAACAGTCATAAGCCGAATTGTTTTCTGATCTGCAGTTCGATCAGGGGAGAAAGGGTAAAGAGGAATTTTCTTAACACAGTAATTCGGAACCGTGGAGGGTAAAGGGCTAAGATAAGATTTTTATACTCCAGCGCATTTCTTAGTTCCCTCTACAACATAGAAGATGGAAGGTATCTCCGTAGTCTAGACATACAATATCTTTTCCTACACTAATCCTAAAAAGCACCGTTTTCTTCCCCGTGATATTTTGCTCAGATGACAAGAAATCCACAAAAAAAAAAAAGAGAAAAAAAAAGAAAAATTGAGAAAAAAATTGCGGTCTCGTTCTTTTACGTAAATCGGCCTCTCGGGCTGGATTCTCTGGGGATTTGGATTTACTTGGACAACTATAATTGCAGCATATAAGATTAAAGATATGAGACTAAAAGATTAAGAATTGGTTCAATCCCTTCAACACTGTTGCTTGGTCACCTCCCGATCTACCTACAGTGTATAGTTATGTCTACATTTACCTATGAGGCTATGACCGAAGACAAGACTAAAATAGGTCATAATCGAACAGCACCTTAAATCGCGCAGGTGACTTCATAGCGACAAGTAGTCTACCCAACGGGCTACCAGGGGCAGCCTCACGTGGTCTCTAGATCTCCAGGATGTGGGGTGCTTGTCCAATCGCGTTGATGGGGGTAAGTTGACGTGCTACCAGTTACTATTACACCCGACGTGTTCACAGAGATTTTGAGCCTATTTACTAGGTCATCGAGGGCCAGGGATGGTTGGGAGAGTCGGACTGGTTTCTACTCCGTACATAACCTAGGGAATTGACGAACCTTGAGGAAGATGATGAAGGTACCTGAACCCCGCAAAGCCAAAATGATCCGATGCCAACAGCTCATCATTTTGACTGCATTAGCCCCAAATGAGCTTACGTTCGGGATCTCGCAATAGTCTCTCTATATTTCTTGATCATATGTCGTCTTAATGTGGTCTTATTGTGGACGACATACACCATACGTTCTACAGTGAGTTGATATTCTACGTAGTTTGAGAAAAAGCAAAGAAGGAAAAAAGAAAAGAAAATCCTGCAGATACCCCACCCAGTTGGAGAGGAATTGGAGTGAATCTCCCCTTCACCTCTTATACGATCTAGAACCATCACAACAGGTACCATGACCCCATGGCCCCGTTATACAGCCGAAAGTAAACGTTCAATGCGACACTAACACCAATCGACCCCGGAAAAAGATCACAAAAAAGTCAAAGAGAGACTAGAGAGTACTCCGTGGAATAAAATAAAAATAAAAATAAAAAAAAGAACTAAGCCGAAATAAAAAGAATGACCTTATCTTCCCCACTTAGTGGCTTTAATCCCGGCTACGGCAGGGGCCGATCTCCGCGGGATAAATCCCGTACTGTCTGCTGACTCTGGAGAACTGTGCAACGGAGATTCCTCGGTATGAGGTTTTGAGGCTATTCGGTGCAGGGGAGATAGATTTAGCTTGACTATGTAGTAGTAACTATGTACTAATTGAAGGAGATCTGCAATATCCACCCTCGGGAAATATGGAAAATGACTCCGGGCTGAGTCCGGGGGACACTAAACAAATGGTGGGAGAATAGCTACTAGTCATTTCTATGCCTTTCTCCACGGAGTACATACATACTAGTAATCGAATGTCGCCTTTACCGACACAGGGAAATGAACCCAACCAAAAATCAAGAACTATTAAAGAGGCAAACACCCAAAGCAGACACCGGCAGTCTCACCCCAAAGGCCAAAGCCCGAGACACGACCAAGAAAAAAGAAAGACAGACATCTATATCATGCATTTACTATAGGTTCCAATATACCTGGTTCTACCTGGGTAAGTGACACTTGGGCATGAAAGATGTATAAAACAAGGAAGCACACGACACAACACCCAACCAGTCCGGCCCGGTAGAGCCTAAGCCGACCCAAATTGGAATCTGCCACGACGAAACTGAACATTTAAGATGGTGCCGACGCGGGAATCACCCGATCCTGACCCGGCAGTTCCAACTCGTCCTCTATTTCCCGCTGGCTAATCTCTTTCGGCCCAACACCCGCCAGACCCCAGACAAAGGGTCGCTGACGTGCCAGCAGCTCGGCGGCTGGTCGCTCATCTGAGTGTAGGTGGGCGCCGGATTTGCGGAGAAGCGTCGTGTGTTCTGAGAGGCCTGCGTTGGCCGCCAAAAAGAGCGGGGTGCGGCCGGCGCGATTGCGGAGGTGCACGGAGCCGCCTTGCGAGAGCAGGAAGTGGAGGACTTGAGGTGAGGGGGAGGTTGCGGCGACGTGCTGGGACGGTTAGTTTGAAAGATAGGGATATACATAGGCGGATTGGGTGGTGAGGGGAAAGAATTGGTCAATTGGAGGGAAGGCGGGGAAGGAGGCGCTTACGATGGGGGTGTTGCCGGAATAATCGGCGTCGTTCAGCAACCAGTGGTGTTCGGTCTTGGTGATTGCTTGGACCTTCTCGAGGTCGCCATGGGCGATGGCATAGCCCAGCGATGTTAGGGTCTGGATGCGGTCGGGGAGTGCGCCGTCCGGGTGTCGAAAGCTGGGGAGGGATGATTCGGTGAGCTCCCCTCGGAGGGATACGGACATGAGCTTGGCGATGGACTCGGGGGTTGAGTCTGGCAGAGCAAGGAGGTAAGCAAGCTTCGTCAATGCGCCCTCAGTTGTCATGTCGAGGCCGGCGACGACGCCAGCGCGAGAGAGACTCATGCCTGTCGCATAGACTGGACTAACGCTGCCGGTGAGGCCTGAGAGAGGTCAGTTATGGTTGTTTCAATGCGACAAGGAGGTTGGAATCTCACACTGCGTGATATTCACAATAACAATTCCCCGCTTGATAGCACTGGCCAAGACATTGATCATGGCATTATCCTGGCCAGACGGGGCATTGCCCGCACCAAAAGTCTCCAAAATCAACCCGCGCAACCCATCCAACTTCAACACCGCATCCACCATCTCCGGCTTGATACCAGGGAAAATCCGCAAACAAGCCACGTGGGTGGTGTCCAACATAGCCTGGATACTAAACGGCTCCAAACTCGTAGGCCGATGCACCATATCCCAATTAACATTCGTGCGCATAGAAGTCGTAACCGCCAACGGCACACAATTCGGCGCATCAAACGCCGCAAAATCACTCGCCGCCACCTTCGTCGTCCGATTCCCGCGGAACAACCGATTATTAAAATACAAACACACCTCCGGAATCATAAAATGGCCCGCAACAACCAGCGACCCCAGCAGGTTATCCGTAGCGTCATTTTGCAACTCCAGCATCGGCGCCTGTGACCCCGTCAACACAACCGGCTTGCCCAGATTCTGCAGCATGAAACTGAGCGCCGAGCACGTGTACGCCAGACTGTCCGTTCCATGCAGGATGACGAACCCGTCGAAGAGCGTGTAATTGCGCTCGATGGTTTTCGCAATTTGCGCCCAGCCATGCGCATCAATCGAGCTGCTGTCGAGGAGTTCTTCGAACTCGAAGACAGTGTACCGCACCCGCCGGCCGTAGGCTGTTACGGGTGTGCGCAGGCTTGGATGCGGTTTTCTTGCTTGGCTGCTGGTGACTACGTCCATGGAGGTGTTGTCGGAGTTGTCATTGAAGCAGGGGACGCGGGCCATGCAATTCTCTTGAAAGCCGCGGGCTGGTACGAAGCCTGCTGGGGAGGGCTGCATGCAGATTGTCCCGCCGGTCATGATTATTAGGACTCGGGATTCTGGGATTGCTTCTTCGGAGTTTGGTTCGGACTGTTCTGGGATTGAGGGATCCATTTTGGGTTGTGGGTTGAGATGGGGATGTAGAGCGGAGGAGATCATGGTGATATAGTAACTTTTTTGATCTCGTGGCTCGTGAAAGGTAGGTATATCACAGTAGTTGTGATTTCAATGAATTCAATAGAATGGATGGGTATCTACCAAGGCATTTGATTCGTCAACTCGTTCACGGGGTTCAGCTGATCCACCAAAATGATGTAGGTTTGTCGGGAGATGATGTTAAGTAAAAGTCAAGGAATATGAGACTTTAATATCTCAACCGTTGCACTTTGTAGATCGTTGATTGACTCTTGGCGCCGAAGATGCGGAAGTCTCCAATTTACTCCGATCGTATTACGTACAGCCATTCTCATTGGTCCACGCCAACTTAAGACTTTTCCGAGTTGGAGCTGATCTGATCTTCTTTACTGTGGAGAGCGGCGAGAGCCTAAAGCAGCCTATGTCAGAATCGGATGCTGAGGAGAGGGAAGTCGCGACACTGGAAAAGCAGCGTAGCTTCCGTTCTATGCAAGTACAAGTACATTCCCTAATCAATCAACTCGGAAGGTCCGACAATAGCCGGTACTCGCCAGTTGTCGCCAGCAGTCGAACCAATGTCACGAGTCACGACCACCCGGGATTAAAATGCGACAAATCCTCCTCCAAAAACCCCGGCATATAGCCATATACTGGTTCCCCCAAAACCAATGTCCAATTCCCTAGCTGCGCCGCAGCTTGACCCTGACCCTGACCCTGAGCCGAACCAGGCTGACCCGTGAACCCACTCGCAAGCTGTGGGCAACTCCGCCGAACTGACATCTAGGAGGGCCTTAGGCACAGGTCGATGAAAGTCTCCAATGGGAACAGAAGCTTTGAGGCTCATAGGGCGCTGCGAGATGCGATGATGGTCTGTCTTTCGACGGATGTCCGCTAGCCTCACGCCGTGCGAGGTGCACAGAGCTCGTGTGGCATCGGAGAGGTACGTGACCTGGCCGGTGCTGACGCGACAAGAGATTCTCGGTGTTGTTGACTGGATCGATGTTGTAGGGTATGATGCTTGTACCTATAGCGACATGCCGAATAAGAGTCGGAGGGCGTTGGTACGCGACAGCGGGGACATATGTCATGTCCATTGACTGGCCAATGCATGAGATCTTCCTGTGGAAGGCACCAATAGTGCCCGTGAATTGAGGCTCTATTTTGTGTATTCTTTGCGTTCAAACTTAAGCCCAGCTGAAGCCCATGGCCGGAAACATACCCACCATTCGCAGAAACGCCGGCACTATACAACCGATCTGGAGATGGGTGATGATGGCTAGCTTTTATGATACATTTGCATACCTCGCTGTGGCACATGCTGGGTTTACCCTTGTTGCGAGACAGCATGTGTTAGCTTCTGGAGTGCTCATGAGTCATGTCTATAGCTTACACCTTGATGCATATTAGCTTCGGTTTGTTGCAAGGATACTGTTTGAATTTCATCATGATCGCCTGGTCTGTCTATAGTATACAGTGAAGGCTCACAATCCGCCACTAGCGCTCACAATCTACATCCATGTTTGGATTTCCTCAAACTTAGCATGCCAAGCCTCGTATCCCACCATCCCGAGACCGTTCAGCTCCTCAACAAACGAATTCGATGCTAGCTTCCATTCGCCATTATCCTTCCTACCCCATGATACTGTTGTTTTGTAGATGTCTTCCGCCTCTCTAGACTTCCAAGTCCTGAACCACGCCATTCGTTTACAGCGTCGTCCCTTATATACAACTTCGCCTGAAATTCAGGCAACAGTCTGATTCAAAATAGCAGCCATAGGGTTTGGTTCTTCATCGGGTTGAAGGAAAATGTTCACCAGCTTTGGATAATCATAAAGAGGTTTTGAATCCGACATAGCAACGACATCTTTAATCGGGAAATAAACCATCCAGATCTCATACACCATGCTGGAAAGACTGGAGCATGAAAAGCAATCAATAATAAATGTTCCAACAGTGTTGTTAACTTGGTAAATCGAAAGGGCCTCATTGTTGTGGCTTCCTTCATTGCTGAGGGCATCGGAATCTGGCAAGAAGATGACTTTTTTCATGGTCTCTGTCATCGTATCTGACTGACGAAACTCGTTCCGAAGGGTTCTGCTGCGCCAGTCTTTAACCATTTAGTTAGCCTTGTCTTCGAGGAAGTCTGCGTCGAGTCTTACGTATTATAATCCATAGTCTCTGGGGATTCTCCACGGGACATGCAAATGCAATTTGGCGACAGCCATCAATTCGGTGAACGTCCTTAAGAATGGACTTCCAATTGGTTTGTTTTGATATTGAATTGCTGGAATAGTCAAGATTAAGCCATTCAATAAAAGCTCCTCTCGCCGCTTGTTCTTGTTCCACACTTCTGGTTGAGATCCCGCTGTCTTCTGTGTTGCCCTCTGCTGGGATCGATCTTTGGTTGGTCAGATTCTTAGACTGACTTCGCGTTACTGGCATATTGAGGGTTGGTGCATTTAATGAGAGAGGAAGAAACGTCGGAATTGCTTTTATCCCTTTTCTGACCTATCTTTGGGAAATTCCAATCAAGAACCCCAATCCATTGGATTGGGCATGGCCCATGCCCGGGCCTAGGTTGGCTCATGGCTGCAACATCCGAATGGTCTGTGCCCCCATGCCGATCAGGTGGCGTTCTTCACTCCTTGGAGGCTTCTGCCTACAATAGTCAATTTGACGGCAAACGAACCGGGGCGACTCTGGGAACGACTGTCATAACACAGTACGACAGAGCCTCGAGATTTAGGGTCAGGGCCTCAGGGGTCAGTCGTAAACTACTCAGACGGTTGCACGTAGCCTTAGATGGGACCAGTCTTTGCCTCTCGGATACTATTCCCAAGGAACGCCACCGATAAAGTCTTTTCCATCGTCATTCAGTAAGATGGCTCTGATCCCTGGTCTCGTCGTCTCACAGTGTGCGACGAACAGCGCGGATGGAACGACGATAAAGTTCGCAAAGGCCAAAGCTGATACCGGGACATTTAACATTTTCCCTGCATTAGCGCAAATTCGTATAAAATCTCGAAATCAACATTGTGAAGCCTAAGATCTCCGAACCAGACTGTCAGCGCAGATGATCATGTTGCCACGACGTCACGCGAATCATTCTGATTGGGTGCCTGGCTGCCTGACGCGGATGCCCACTTTTCCCGTCTCTTCCCCAGATCTCACATCTTGTCTCTTCAGTGTTTCTTCCCATACCTTTTCCTGTTGTATCTATTCCTATCACCTCTTTCATTCTAGATCGAGCCCAGGGGTTTTCCGCTTTGTTCGATTCAGGGCTGCGTTCGGGGTGTTTCTCCGCCTCACATACCGATCGACGGCTGGAGATCTCCACTGCTTATCGCAACGCTAGCGGCCCATAAGCCACCGACCGCCGACATCATACGTACCCCCGTCGTTCGTCCGTTCGTTTTAGATTTCACAACTACAACACTCTCTCTGTCTGCAAGCGAGACCTTTCGTCATGTTTGGAGAGGGTCGAGAGGAAGCCACCAGGCTATACGTCCCTCCGCTTCTCGAAGATGAAGAACGATTCGCTTCCGAGGCTTCCGAAGATCTACCTCCGCCCGATGTCGAGGCAGGCAGCGCACTACCCGTCTGGTTACGGGAGTCGTCAAAGACTTTCCGCTGGGGATGGGTACCATTACCGCTGCGAAAAGTCGGTCGCGCGACCGCCAATTGGGTCAAAGGCCCCGACCCGCCTCACATGCTTCTGTTGAAACCACTGTTTCCCCGAGTCCAGGAACTTCCCGTCCAATACCTCGACCGTCTGCTGCCCAAGCGCAAATACAAGACTTTATTATTACTGCTGCTATATGTAGCGTGGTTCTTGCCTTGGTTTTTGATTTTGCTGCATTCGCGTTCTTCTGGTTATATTGAAGGGTATGGTCAGCCCCAGACACTGTCATGCTCGACGAATTTTTGGTATGCCCCCTCACAACTGAAGCTCACCGATCTTCGAAAATTACTAAACATCGCGGTCTCTTCAGGGAGTTCGATAATGGGTGTGGAATTAATGGAAACGAGTGTCGTCCGTTCTCCTCCTCGACTATTCCTTTCCGATGTCCTGCGAATTGCCGCGACACTAAATTGTTGGAGCCGCATGTCGTGGGTAACCAGACATACAACTACCAAGGATTGGTAGTTGGAGGGCCACAGCCGGGTTCATCTGAACCTGCCCTCTACCGCGCAGATAGCTTTGTCTGCCAGGCTGCAATCCATGTCGGTGCGATCTCGAACGATGGCGGATGCGGTGTTGTTAAGCTTGAGGGCGCAGCACATTCTTTCCCGTCAGTGAAGCAACACGGCATCCTTTCTGTCGGATTTTCGTCGACCTTCCCCAAAGCTTTCAGCTTCGTCCAGTTATCCTCGGCGCAGACCAGCTGCCCGTCTGATCCACGTTGGACACTACTTGGAATCACCGCCGCTGCCGTCGGCACTCTATGGCTTTTCTGTACATCGTCTCCCGTGTTGTTCTTCAGTACATTTTTCATGGTATTCTGCCACACAGGACTCGTTGGAGATCCGCCCTCATATCCTTTCTTGACCGACCTTGTCTCCGCTCTGCTATCTCGGCTGTTGCCAGCGTCATTTGTCGTCTACGTACTTCACAAATTTTGTGCCGCGCCACTTCTGCAACCAATCTCCTCCCCCATTTACCAGTTTTCCAAGATGTTCCTCTACTTACCACCGCTTTTCATTGGAGCTTTGAACAACTATACCTTTGCACGTTTGATTCCACTGCAGCGTCTGACCCCGATGGACATCCAGAAACAACCTGGGGCAAAGCTGGCGTTGGCTTTTGTCATCCCGGTTGTGATCACAGTCATTCTGAGCCAGGCGTGGCAAATTCGCCAGGGTGGTCTACTCCCACGGTATCTGAAGATCTACTGCACGATGGGGGTCATCATTTTAATCTTGCTGCCTCTCCCTGGTCTTCGGCTGAGGATCCATCACTATATCCTTGCCATTCTGCTCATGCCAGGCACGGCCTTTCCTACTCGTCCCTCGCTTATTTATCAGGGCTTGCTGCTGGGTCTCTTTATCAACGGTGTTGCCCGTTGGGGCTTCGCCTCCATTATTGAGACCCCAGCGGCCCTGGGAGAGCAAGCGCCGAGCGGAGATGGTATTCACGGCTGGTGGGGTGCTACCTATCCCAATGTTACGGATACATCTGTACAGATTTCCTTGCCAGAGCCAGGTTCGAACTACACCCACCACGGCAATGGTAACATCACATTTGCACTGTGGGAGCATGAGCGTATGTCAGCTCTCGCCGTTGATGGCATATCGGTCCTTCTCAACGATGTTGAACGTTGGCGTGGTTATCTCGATGAGGACAAACGCGGAGAATTTACCTGGCATCGCCATGGGCATAACGGGCTGGAGCTACAGAAAAACCCTCGCCTGGTCACTGGTGCAGACACAAGCATCGAGACACAAGGGGTTCTGTTGGCCGATAGTGATCCTGACGATGAGCCCGAAGATGTATTCTTCCGGTTCGCTTTTTTGAGAGGCTCTGAGGCTGGCAGGTACGGCCCGGCAGGAGTCTGGCTGAGTGACGGTGCGTGGTATCCCCCTGCGCGTCCCAAGGCATGAACATGCTACTTTGGTGCAGTGGTGCAGTGGTCCAGTGGATGCAGGCTTTCCTTTCGCATTTATACCTCGCAGCCCTCTTGGCAAGATAGATATACACTTCCGGCACATGTGTGCTGGACGCGCTGTGCCTTTTGAAATTTTAGAACAAGCGCGGCGTTTGCTCGATTACTCTCGCTCATAGGTTACGCTGAATGAAGATACCATATATAACAATTGTTGACATATTCCCACCCCTACTAACACTACGCATTCTAACTTCGCTGGCTTGGTGACTATTAACGCCGTCCCTGACAGCGAACACGCAAAAGATCGCAAAATCCGCTTTACCGCACATTCACAGGGTCCGCCAGGGACGGTGTTAATAGTTACCAAGCCAGCGAGGTTACAATGTGTAGTGTTACTTCCAGCGTTCTGGGCCTGACACCAGAGTATTTATCTACAAGAATAAGATTCAACATATCCCGAATCCGGACCTTCTGCATATTGATATGGCGATTTCACCACGTGATCGTATCGCCAGGCTCCAAGGCAGCCAACAGAGTCCGAGCTCGGATATTCCTCGTTTGTCGCTTCTATTTTAAGCAATATCTGTCACACTAGGTACATTTGTCATTTCGTCTCATCTATGGAGGAAGAACCAAATCATGAGGGAGGTAAAGTGCTGAGCGCGCTGGTCCGACGTGCGGTAGGTGCTCCACAATTGGCCACTCGACCAACCTGGTATAGAAAAGAATCCAGAGACCGAAGCGCAGCAAGAGACGATCAAGTATTAATCACGCATACAGTGTGATCAATGTCGACTCCGAAAGGTACATACACTCCAATCCTCGGCATGACATCCATGACTCGATTTAACGACTCCAGATCCGATGCGATAAGCGCACACCTTGCTCGAACTGTCGCAGTTCCAGCATTGCATGTCGATCAACCGGGGAAGGCCAGAAGCCATCTGAGCCCCGGCGGCGGGTTCTAATTTCGAACGAATAGTACGGACATTCGATCCATTCAGTAACAGGACAAACAATTGACTTGAGCGCAGTGAGAAAAAGATCGATGTAATTGCGCAACGCCTCACAAACATCGAAAACACTCTTCAAGAGCTAGTAAGGAACACATCTCATTCACGAGACTCTACAGCGCAAAAGCCGCGTGAATCCTACATCGCCTCTACACCACAAAAATCTACCCCATTGCAGCCGTCTTGTGCTACGGGGAACCCCCGAAACCCAAGGGCTCGTGGTATACTGCGAACCCTACTATCGAGCAGCATGACTCCAGCTCTGGGTTTGAGGGTAGTTCTTCACTATCTGCCCATGGAGCTTACGCAAGTGCATTGCTCGAGTCAGCTGTTTCGAAGAGCTCGCCGCAGGTCTTGTCCAGCCCGAAAATCAACGCGGCTCTTTCGTCGCTGAAGCAGCTTGTTGGGATGCAAAATCAGCGACGAGAAAAGGATTTACGGGCGAGTCAGCAACCTACCAAGCAGGTGAGATTAGGTGTGAAGGGTGATCTGCGTGATCTCGAGATGCCCCCGTTGGAATTGGTTCTGGGTGTCCTAAGAAAGTGTCAAGGTATGCCTTATGTCAAAGTGATACCTTGCGTACTTTGCTAACGCTCACTAGAAACGGCTCCGTCTTTCTTTGGTGGCTACGTTCCGTTCCTGAGTGTGGACTTTTTCGTCGAGAAGTGTCGTGACGTGTACTTCTGTATAGACGACTACTCTGATGCAGCTTTCGTGATCACCAATTTCTGCCTGTATATGATCTTCTACGAGCTCGGTGCTTTGGATAAGGGTGACGTTCTGCGGGAGGAATACCAACACTACATCTTAATGTGTCGCGACAACTTAGAGACGGCACTTGCCAATCTGAACATTCTGATGCCGGTGAATCAGGATTCAATCACGGCGTTAGCTGTTGGGGTCAGTCCTCTATCCTTACTTTTCGATGTTTTGACTTGCATTTCCTTCTTACTTACCTATTCAGGCCATGCACGCACTTGATATCTCGAAGCCATCGGTTTGTTGGACGCTAGCATCAACAGCCATGAACCTGTGCCAGACTTTAGGATACCATCGGTTCAGCTCCATGGAGCACGAGCCCGTACCAGTACAACGCCAAAAGCAGCTTTTATTCTGGGCTATATACGCAATTCTGAATATGATATCGCTGCGTCTAGGACGTGCCTCTCCTGTCCAGGATTACGATATCAGCCTACCAGCTCCTGATGGAAATTACGACGTCCCTAGCCCATGGGGGAGCGTGTGTATGTGGTGGACACGATCAGCGAGGATCCAGAGCGAGGTCTATCAACACCTATATAGCCCGGAGGCACTGCAGCAGCCCCAAAGTGAGCGAGTTGCACATGCGCATAGACTAGCTGCCAGGATGCAGTCGGATGTCATGGAGCCCTTCGAGGTATGTCTCTTCGTCAGTTTTCTTCAATTTGACCGACTCGTGAAATCACTAACGCAAAACGTGCAGAAATTCATGTCGTCCGATCTTAAATTGACCGAGATGGACAACATATACCTCGTGACTGACAAAGTCTCCCGGCTGGCTATTCTGACCTTGATCTACCGCGCAATTCCCGCATCGCCAGAATCGGGTCCAGCCACCTTCATACCGGAATGTATCCAGACAGCCCGAGAAGCCCTAGAAGCCCACCGACATTGCGTCACGACTCTCAATGAGACAGACGACTTCGTGAAGATCTCCTACATGCACTGGTAAGTCCTACTAAAAGATACAACAACGATAATCCCAAACGCCACGATTTCTGACAAAAGCAAACCCAGGGCCGTCCTCCTCTCCCCTTTCGTCCCCTTCATCGTGATATTCTGCAACGTAATAACAACCTTCAACGGCGCCGACCTAGCCCGACTAGAAGAATTCATCGCGTCCCTCCACCCCCTCATAACGTTCTCCCAATCCATCGAGCGACTCCACAATCTATGCTCCATCCTCGGCACCGTCGCCCGCCTTTATTTCGAAGCTAACACCCAGGCAGCCGACGAAGACCAGAATCTTATCCAGGTCGGTCAGGAATTCGATGTGTATCTGAGTGCGCTAGGGCTGGCGCCTACGAGCTTGATTCCGATGAATGGAAATGCGCAGATGAGCAATGCACAGGGATATCTCCAGACGGATGTTCCGGCTGTAGATGTTAGTTCGGCGGAGTTGCCACAGCTTGCGAGTGGGTTCGCGGGTCAGCCTGGTTCTGCTCAGGGTCAGGGTCAAGCTGCGGCGCAGCTAGGGAATTGGTTTTGGGGTAATCAGTATATGATGGGCCTTTTGGAGGAGGATTTGTCGCAGTTTAATCCCGGGTGGTCGTGACTCGTGATGACATTGGTTCGACTGCTGGCGACAACTGGCGAGTCTTGCCGCGAGTACTGGCTAATTGGCTATTGTCGGTTCTTCCCAGTTGATTGCTTACTTCACAAATTAGGAATTGTACTTGTACTTGTGTACACGGTAGAATGGAAGCTACGCAGTTGATAATTTATACTGCCTTAATGCCTGAGTGCCTGAATCCCTGGATGCCTTGGTGCCTGGATCAACTGTGGGGTCAAGTCCCCGAACAAAATAATTCTCCCCCCGCACGAGCGTTCAAGCTCTCCAAACAACACAATGTCCCCAATTCCCGAGAACCAAGACCTCGCCGAAGAAATCGAAGCGGTCAACGCCATCTACGAACCCAACACAGTGACTGTAACCCGCGCATCTCCCGCCAACACCACAAACCACAACACCCTCGACCTAGGAACTGCCGCAAACCCCAACGACAATGCCTACTCCACAGTTATAACTCTCCAAATCCCCGAACACCAGCATCTATCTTTCATCCTCGGCTTCGAACCCTCATACCCAGACACCCGTCCCGCAGTACTGGGAACCGCAACGACCGCCGCACGCGGCGAGGGCAAGATCGCCATCGATGTACTGGAAAATATCATCCAGCAGACATGGCAGGCCGGCGCCGTGTGTCTATTTGACGTAATAAGCGACGCGGTCGACGCTTTTCGGGAATTGGACATAGGCCAAGAAGAATCCGCCGACTCGTCGGCACCACCACCTGCAGACGAATCCACTGTGTCGACAGAAGCGTTCGAAGCGCTATCACTGCGCGACGCATTTGGGCTCGACGCCCCGCCGGATTGGATCCTGTCGGACGTTGTTACGGAGAAGAAGTCTGTCTTTCTGGGTCGCGTTGCGCGTGTTACGTCTTTGGCGCAGGCGCAGGCTTTCTTGGATCATCTTTTGGCTACGGATCGGAAGGTTGCTGCTGCGACGCATAATATTAGTGCTTGGCGCATTCGGCAGAAGAAGGGATCTGGGGGTGGGGAGGAGACGCTGGTTCAGGATTATGATGATGATGGGGAGACGGCTGCTGGGGGAAGGTTGTTGCATGTTATGCAGTTGATGGATGTGTGGGATGTTGTCGTTGTTGTTACGCGGTGGTATGGCGGGGTGCATCTTGGTCCGGCGCGGTTCAAGGTCATTAATGATGTTGGGAGGGATGCTTTGGTTAAGGGTGGATTTACGAAGGAGAAGGAGGAGACTACGGCAGAGAAGGGGAAGAAGAAGGGAAAGAAATGAGACGGGTTTGGGTATTTCTGATGGCTTCTGGATGTCGTTGCCACTGGTCTTCCGGCTCCCGTGTGCCCTGAAAGATGCAACATCTGTGGCTGCATGAACCGGGGTGCTTGATGAAACCTCAAGCAGGCATCAATGGCACTAGCATGGCGGACGCAACTTCCCTCCCGGACGGCCGAAACTACACGTCCGTCACATGGCTGGATTTGACCACCCACGGTGAGAGAATGATGAGGTCGCACTCGACTACGACGCTGTTGGCGGCTATACACGGGGGCCATGTCGAAGACATTTTCGATTGCATCCAGTTTCCGCGCTGCGGCGCTGGAAGTCAGAGCGATATCATTGGGCAGGCTTACGGCTCACGTGTAGGCGCACCAGATTCGCTTCGATGCTCTATGCTCTCCAAAGACTCGACAGGCGTATGGCCATGCGCATCCTTGACCGAAGTACTAGGCGGTTTCTTAAAACACCATGGGGCAAGCCACCGCAATATTTCTTCCAATGAATGACATGAATGAGCAAGCCTGGTACTCTCGGCTATCGGAGATCGCGGACATCTGTTCAAGCGGGCCGTTCGGTTAGCGGCTCAATCGGGACTCCCTCAAGCCTCATACATCTTCTCTGGATTCTTTGAGGCTCCGTTGTTTCAAGTAGCTATCGATGTATAGAAGACAAATGAAAACCGGCTTCCGTCGGACGACAATGGTCATGCAACCTATGCGAACCAAACTCGAGGATACCGTGGTAGACGAAGTCACGAAGGAGCAGGGGATGGGTCACAGCGACATGAGATACTACCCCTATCCAAACTGAATTTCTCGGATTTCATCTCGAGATCATGCTTTGAGCTTGTGACCTATTACATCTTGCGAAATTGCAGGTACTGAGCTAGTGCTTGCCACTTCCTCTATTCGGAAGGGAGAGTTCGAGCTGTTGTCTATATGAAACGCTTTAGGGGGAAGTGGACCATAAAACTGTGCGGAGTAGTATATACTCGGAACTCCGTAGGTACTGTGTAGGTAGGAACTGTGTAGTGCTAAGCAGGAGGTGGATCTGTCAAGCTCATGACCCTGGACCACGTTTTACAGATTATTTGACATGTCTGGACAGAAGACTCCGTAGCGAAGTCCGATCTGACGATCTCCCCTGAAACGCCATGGGAGTTTGACACAACCCCGGCAATGATCCCACCACGGCAGATGGTGCGGCGTAGCCCAGGTGGTATCCCCACTGGCGTCCTTCTAGGGTCGTTCCTTTAGGGCGTGATTTTGCAATTACGTAGTAGCAGTGGGACGCTGTAGAATGAAAATAGACTTGGCAACGGACTTGCTAGTCCTATTTTCTCCGTCAGATCGGAGGAAGGATTTAGACTGCACCCCACATTTAACGGCGTTAAATCCAACGATCTACAATGCCAACGACGCGGGGTGGATGAAGAACTGAGGCTTCTGTTGCTTGGGTGAGATTGATGCAGAACTGCGTCATAAGTATCGTGGGCTATAACAGGCGGCAAGGGGAGAGATCTGACGGGATGTAAATACCGACAGCATGTACGGAGTAAGTCCACCTAACTAATTGGCGCCCCGCTGACAAGAAACCAGGGCGGCTAAGTACACCGCCAGCCAATCCAGCAGACGAGTGGCCTGGTGAAGAGATGGTGCGACAAATCCAGGGGCCAGTGGATGTTGTACCTTGCGCCAGTCCGTGCGGTGGTTGGTTCGTCTCCAGCCGCCAAGTTCTTCCGATCGTCCTACTGGTCTTCTCTGCATGTTTCTTCACTTTTGACCGTCTGATCAATCAACTTGAGTTCAGGTGGAGAGAAATGTGGATGGTCAGGTAACAGGAGAAAAAAAGGATGGCTCTGAAACATCCCGGCTCCCCATCGTCCCCACACTAAACTCCAAACCGCTTGACCAAGCAGATGTCTCCGTCGACGACTCGGAGATCATCCTGGTCATTAGGCGTCTCTGGTTGATTGCCATGCACACAGCATTGGTCCATTCAGCATCTGAGGTTCGGGTTTCTCCAGATCTCGTTTAGAAGGCCCGAGAGGCTGTCCTGATGGATATATAACCCTTGACGCCGGTACTACCTAGGTCTTCTTTTTCTTCGCATCCACGTTTCTTATATTTTTCGTTCTCTTCAGACGGTTCGACAGCCAGGCTAGTCCTGTGTTCATTTCTCTCCTTCATTGATTTTTGCCTGTGGCAGGATCTTAACATTCATTTTTCTTGAAGTCTCCCCCTCGCCTGTGATAGGACCAACGTCAAACAAAAAGAGGCTGAAGTTGTTTCAATAAACAAAGAGGTTGGAATTAAGCTCGTCTTTGAAGCACATTGTGTCAGCTCACTCTGTTACAAAGGTATTGTTTGTCTGTTTCGTCGTTTCCTCCGATCTGTTTGTTTTATCTGATCTATTGGACGAAATGTACTATTGGGGGTGGTTGGTGAACATCTATTACGCTTGTGTCTTGCTTGACAATAGAGCGACGTCAATGAGCCCCCATTATATTTACTACCTAACCCTTCCCCAGCTTCTTGATGCTTGCATATTTCTCATGTCTACCATCCCGCTAATCTCCCGCTGTAGCTCTTCGCTCCTTCCACGCCCAAGGTCCACTCCTTTTACATTCCCTTGATTCCATTCGTCTGGCACGAATCGAATCCACTTCAATTTATCTGTCGATCCAGATCTGAAGAAACTATCAAAAGTTCAATCTTCCACCATGATGTTCAGCTCCACCGTGATGGCCGTCCTGATGGGCGCCTCCATGGCCAACGCCCACATGATCATGAGCTCGCCCGTCCCGTACGGCAAGGACACCCTGAACAACTCGCCTCTGGCCGCAGACGGTAGTGACTTCCCTTGCAAGCTTCGCGACGGCGTCTACGATGCCCCAACCGCTGAGACCATCCTCGGCATCGGCGAGGACACTCCTCTGACCTTCATCGGAAGCGCCACCCACGGCGGTGGTTCCTGCCAGATCAGTCTGACCACCGATCTGGAGCCCACCAAATCGTCCAAATGGCAGGTGATCAAGTCTTTCGAGGGTGGCTGCCCTGCCAACGTCGATGGCAACTTGTCCGGCGGCGAGGAGCCCGACACTTTCAAGTTCGCTATTCCCGAAGGCATCGCCCCTGGCAAGTACACTCTCGCCTGGACCTGGTTCAACCGCATCGGCAACCGTGAGATGTACATGAATTGCGCACCCATCACTGTCACCGGCGGCTCCTCCAAGCGCTCCACCCAGGAACTCGAGAAGCGCGCTCCCGACTTCCCGCCCATGTTCGTCGCAAACGTCAACGGCTGCATGACCACGGAGATGATCGATATCCGCTTCCCCAACCCAGGTGAATACGTCGAGTACTTGGGTAATCCCGCCAACCTTGCCAAGGAAGGCGCCCCGGCATGCACTGGCACCCCTACCTTCGGCGGCGACGGCAATACTCCCGCCTCTGGCTCAGGCTCTGGCTCCAGCGGTACTGCCTCCTCTGGCTCTGGCTCTGGCTCCAGCGGTACTGCCTCCACTGGCTCGGACTCGGGAGCCGCCTCATCCGGCTCTGCTTCCTCTGGCTCTTCTTCCCCCTCCGCAGAGAGCGCCCCCACCGAAGCCCCCGCGCCGACCGTCCCCGTCTCGGTGCCTACTGCCCAGCCCGTCGCTACCACGGCACCTGCCCCGACTCCCGACTCCACTGATTCAGCTGGCTCCGACTCCGGCTCTGGTTCCAGCGCCGGTGTTCTGACGGGTCCTTGCAGCACCAATGGCCAGTGGAACTGCGTTGGAGGCAATACCTTCCAGCGCTGCGCTTCCGGTACCTGGTCTGCGGCGCAGCAGATGGCGACCGGCACTGAGTGCAATACTGGCTTGAGTGCAGAGCTCCTCATCAGTGCCTCGAAGAAGGCCCGTCATGTCTCGAACATGCGCTTCCGCAGACGCTCCATTCATGGCGCTGTCCACGGCTCTCACTTCGCTTGAGTACATACCTGACAAGATCCGCTGGCATCGGATGTTGTCCCATTTCTTCACCACTTGATGGTTCTTTTTTTTTCCCCATTTTCTCAATTCTTTTTCTGGCCGTCTTGCGCCTTTTCTTTTCACCTTTCTTTCTCGTGTCTGGCTATGCGGACTGGGCCGAGCCTTCTTACATTTCGGTGCAATATATGTCACTTTTTATCCTGTATATTTAGGAGATGAGGCTAGGAAAATAGGACATCTCGATCAAAGTCAATGACACTTGTGTAGTCTATGCATGATGCATTCTGTAGCCAATAGTGTTGGGATGTTAGTGCTGCGTGGACAAGAGTGTCTCTGTCTGACGTCCAGTCGCAAGTCGCAAGATCGGCTGCAGTGAAAATAACAGCCAGACCAATAAGGATACATGTAGCAAGTAGAAGCAAGATGTTTGTCAAATCAGGTGAAGACTTGGTAGCATTGAGGGTGGTTCGGACGGAGCTGGCGAGGATAACGCCCCGGTATGCACTCAGGAGACAGATGCACACTCATGCGAGGAATTAATGGACAAACCGCCCAAAGGAACAAATCAAATCAGTCCATGAAAATCGTAGGAAGAGCTTAGAGGCGTAAAGAAAGTTAAGGACCCCGACACGGGACCAGGCTCTTTCGATGAAGCCATTTTGCTCCGGTGTGCCTGGGACTGTCTCTTGAGAGATGAACGCAATCAGGACTTACTACGCTACCAAACGCACCATCTTCCAAGAAACTGACCCAGGCACACCAGAGCAGAACGGATTCATCGAAAGAGCAGGCGGTGTCATTATTCTTGTTGCCAGGAGGCTCATCAATAATGATGCCGATTCACGCGAACTTCAAGTCTGTCGCACCTGCCGGAATTATTGCAGTGTACTTAAGTCCCGCTAAGTGGGTCTCACGTGATATTAAATGTTAGATAATACAGAACTTGACTAATCCTAATCTGGTAAGAAGGGCTTAGGGTTCGCCGCCCCACTGCGTTTTCTCACTAAGCGAAAAAGTCCACACCGAGCTTGAAGCCCCCCGACTCAAAGAGATTGGATCTTCAACCTCACCACCGACACCGACCAGCAACAATGGCCTCCCGCCCGACTGTCTCGATCGCCACGGCTGAGGGCAAGCCCTCTGGGGCTACCCACCCCCTGCCCTCTGTGTTCTCTGCTCCTATCCGCCCGGATATTGTCCAGTATGGCCCGCCGAAAATTGAAGGATTCACAAAATCGATGGAGGGGAAGTGCTGACGGTCGCTCTACAGGCAGGTTCACACCGGTATGGCCAAGAACAAGCGCCAGCCCTACGCTGTGAGCGAGAAGGCTGGTGAACAGACCTCTGCTGAGTCCTGGGGTACCGGTACGTGATTTGGCACATTTTTCGCGATTGGAGAGAATCGGATCTGGACTTGCGAAATTTCGCGATCGTTGGGTCTTCTTTCTCTATGAGAACATGGACTGACTGGATTGCTTCCAATTGATTAGGTCGTGCTGTTGCCCGTATCCCCCGTGTCTCCGGTGGTGGTACTCACCGTGCCGGTCAGGCTGCCTTCGGTAACCAGTGCCGTTCCGGTCGTATGTTCGCCCCTACCAAGGTCTGGCGCAAGTGGCACCAGAAGGTCAACGTTGGCCAGCGGTATGTGGAATCCAATTTACGAGGGATTGAGCGCCCAAGGAAGACAAAACGGAGTAACTAATATGTCTCTAGTCGTTTCGCTACCGCCTCCGCTCTGGCTGCTTCTTCTTCCCCCGCTCTGCTCTTCGCTCGCGGTCACCGTGTTGCCAACGTCCCCGAGGTTCCCCTCGTCGTTGACTCCAAGGTCTTCGAGGGTGCTGCTCTGACCAAGACCAAGGCCGCCATCGCCCTCCTCCAGGCCGTTGGTGCCGGTCCCGATCTCGTCAAGGTCCAGAAGTCCCGCAAGATGCGCGCCGGTAAGGGTAAGCTCCGTAACCGCCGTTTCCGCCAGCGCCGCGGACCTCTGGTTGTCTACAACCCCGAGACCGACGGCAAGGACCTCGTCAAGGCCTTCCGCAACATCCCCGGTGTGGAGACCTCCCCCGTCTTCTCCCTCAACCTCCTCCAGCTCGCCCCCGGTGGTCACCTCGGCCGCTTCATCGTCTGGACCTCCTCCGCTTTCCAGGCCCTCGACCAGGTCTACGGCACCACCACCGAGGCCTCCGCCCTCAAGCGCGATTACCTTCTGCCCTCCAACGTTGTCTCCAACGCCGACATCACCCGCCTCATCAACTCTTCCGAAATCCAGTCCGTTCTGCAGGCTCCTAAGGGTGAGGCCCGCACCAAGCGCGTCAACGTCCAGAAGAAGAACCCTCTCCGCAACAAGCAGGTCATGCTCCGCCTCAACCCCTACGCCGCTGCCTACTCCAAGCAGAAGCTTGGACAGCAGTCCGTCGAGGGTGGCAAGCCTACTGCCGCTGCTGAGTCTTTCTACTCCACTCTCTACGAGAACTAAGTGGTGTCAGAACGTTCTTTCTCGCACTCTGCTAACTCTTTGTTAACGGTTATTTGGTTGGCAAGATGGTAGTCAGCAAAAATGAATTCAATGCCTTTTTTGCAATACCCATGGGTCTATTTGGAGTAGTAATGTGATCGGTTCTATGTTTTTCAATGGCCCCGAAAGTGTCTGTCGCGTAGATGGTCAGTTGTAGCGTTGCTGGTGTTTTTCGTTGTCACTCTTGGCTCTGGCCAGTATATGTGATTTCGCACGTCGTTGATTGAGGTCGATCAAGCAACGTTATGCGGCATGCCATGCGTATGACCACAAGGTTTGACAACTTCCAACCGAAGCAACCACCTGTAATTCATATAGGTACAGTTGTAGACTGTAGTGTCGCTGGTGTTTTCGTCCTCTTTGTTGGTCTATGGTCAGTCTACGGATAATGTTCTCTATTGTTGATTTAGGTCGATCAAGCAACGTCATGCCATCCCGTATGACCACATGTTTTACAACTTCGCGCCAAAGCAACCACGCGTACTTCGTATAGGTGGTCCTAGAGTCTTTTATTTGCCCAGATGTGGTACCAGCTCTCGGTCCGTGTACTCCGTACTTTGCGTCTTTGTCCGGAGACACTCCCGCGCGATCTGGTCTAGCCGTAGACCACAACCACACTACGTCGCTACTATACCTCAACGATATAGGTTGCTATGTCCTTTGCTATTAGGTTCCAAGGTCAAATCAAGTAGTATGGGAAACTGAGCGGGTCTCGACTGGAAAACCTAGGTAGGTACCTGATATATATCCGGGAGCCATCAACAAAAGAATGGAAGACCTCCATTCACCGGGCAGCCGACGGGAGCAAAACAAGAGGTTTCTCCAGAGCTGGTATCTCGACGGGAGAGGTAGGTTAGCTAGCTTTAGGCTTATATCTGAGTAGACTAGGTGCCTCCTAGGTACAATTCTATCAGTGAGCCCTAACTGCCGCGCGTGAATGATTCAGTTCTTGGAAGTATTCATGTAGAATACTGTCTTTGATCGAATACCGTATTTTGATAGAATACTAGGAAAATGAAAATATTATGGTTCACACGGATTCATTGCAATGGCACAGTACTTAGTATAATATTCTTCATGAGTGCCGTGTTAAAAACGATATTTTGGTTTTGCATATGGCCGGCATGGGCTAGCAAAGCTGCAAACCTATCAACATACCTAGTCCTGCTAGGCACATTAAAACCCCGAAGTTTCCCCAATAGGCATTCCCATCAAATACAGGCCAACATTGGAAATAATCACAAGGAACAGGACTTGACTTAATCACATGTTACTGGAACCCACACCTGCACTCAATATGATTAAACCAAAGACCTATGTGCTCATTGTGCACACAATTGCTAATGAGGGTAGCACATGGACATGTAATCTCCAAGTGAAACATACAGCATCGCTTGCTCGGAAGTCCCTGGACTAGTGGGAGTAGATATATTAGTTACTGCTAGACTGCTGCACGAGCACGGCGCGGCTGCAGCGATCATAAGATTTTTATTCTTTGTTTGGTGGATCCGGCAGTTCTGGAAATGCATGACAGTATGCCAGTGGCAGTGGCAAAGGCAATTGGACACGGGAAACCTTGGAAATTGAACTAAAGCTGAAACGCCGCGGAGGTTTTCGAACAAGGTAGGTATAGCGTAGTCTGTAGACAAAGAAGCATTTTTGTTGGCAGATGCTCTCACGTGCTGACTTCCTAGTTTGGATATTTAGTGCTTTTTGTGGTTATTGCAACCTCGCTTGCAGTCTGTTCCTTTGTCCCTGACCCCAGGATTGTACTATATTTTCCAGGTATAGTGAGATGGCCAAGACAGAGATTCGGAGAAGCTGAATGGAGTAGAAATCGGAGTTTGCGCATAGCGACGGCTCGGCAAATTCGACAAAGTATGCGATGGCTCTTGTGTTTAGAGTTTTATGCCGTACATCTACGATCTAAGCCTCAGTGTTAGGAAGAACAAGCAACTCGGACCTTCCGAAGAGCCGATGAACCTCTAAGCGAGGTAGATGGAGGTCGGTTACGGAGTACAGAGATCATGGATGTGCGAGCTGGACTGCCAAGCGCACCGTCAGGGTCCGCGGCTGATAGTCGGAGGCACCGACAAGTCCGGTGGGGTTCAGATTGTCCAACTACTGTATGCATGGAAAACGAGGGGGATCGATGTAGCTACCTTGTTTGAAAGGTGCCAAATGCCAATGCATCCACGCAATAACCCTTGTGCAGCTTGTCTCTTCGGTTGAGCTTACCGAGACTGCTTTTTGCACGTTTTGCGTCCGCTCCTAGAGGAACGGAGTCCACCTGCATTCTGCACAATGTTCGGATCGGAGATTTCCCTCCTCCGATCGCACGGCTATCTCCAGGCTTCGGCTAACATGTTCCAAGGTTCCTGATCGATGTTGCATCACAAATTAACTCTTACCTAGTGGATCTTCCCTTTAGCGATATGCTCCCGTCGTAGACAAATACCGAGACTGGAGTCACTGGACCCTAGTACCAGGTACCCCCTAATTCTTTTTATGTAAAATCCACCAATATATTCAGAATTATCCCTCGTACAATGGACCGGAACCCTCCCGGCCCGACGTCATTGTCCTAGAAATGAACCTCCACAACAAACCCACATCCCACTCCATCCTAACTGAGAGCAGTAAAAGCACCTACTAACAACTCCCCTCCCCACCCCAACCAGTCGGGTCAATAGCGCAAACCCAGCATGCATTGCTGCAAAAGTGAAAGCGAAAACCCCATCTTCTACCCGACGTAAGTATCTCCGTAGGAGCACGTATAAAGTATACTGGATGGGTCCTCTCTCTATGTAGGCTCAGCATTCACAGCTCACCCACTCTTGCCATAGGCGTGTCTCACACGACTTTCAGGGGTATGGAACCAAGTTGCACTCAAGCTATTTTAATCCGACACTACTGTGGATGCAAATATATGCTGCAGTAGTAGAGTTGCAATACATACAGTAGTCTTATGGGCTAGAAAGGTCTAAGAATGCAAAGAACACGGTGGCCTAAGAACGCAGTTATGCACACCCAGTACGGAGACCTCCGCCATTGACCGCCCTGACTATGCTCCGTACCGCCTACCTATTACTACGACATAGTGTACACCCGCGTGCGCTACGCGTAGTAGTGCCAGCAGAAAATAGTAGGCCACGGGCCACGGGCCAAACTACTGCGTACTGGGGTGCAAATACTCACGGAACACGACCTGTGCGGCCGAACTGCCCGCCCTGCAGGTCGAAAGTATATCATATTGAAGAAAGTCAATTACTCGAAGATCCATGGATGTGGATTTTGCGATGTCGATCTTGGACAGGTCTGCGGATTATTCCTCCTGTTCGGCAATCGGAGGAATAGACATCCCCTTGAACGAGTCGAATTGAGGTCCGAGTGGATTCCTCCTAAGATTTAACTTCTCCAAACTGCCGAATTGGCGTTTCACGGTGAAGTACCGAAGTCCGTTTAATGGAAAAGAATATGTTCAGAAGTAAAATGGAATGAAGCTTCGCGGGTCACATCTCAAACCTTTCCCGGACCAGCAGGTGCACCCTTCTCAAGGGGCTGAGGCCGAATGGGACGACGATCCCGAATGATGGCTTGCAGATCTGATCGCCAACATTTGAATTTGAGACACAATACTACGTGGTCAATTCTCGTCTCGACCGCATCGCCGTTGGCTTAGGCAGTCGAGTGGGGAGCGGGTAGTCTCGGTTATTGGACGCCTGGATGTTGGTACGGAGTAGACAGCCAGGGTTCCTTGCCTGTGAAAGTTGTGGAATACCAGGGCAAAGTCCCAAGAATAACAACAATCTGGACGTCGTAAAAATAATAACGGTAGAGTCCAGACGGTCTCGGTATTTACTCTCTCTGGAATAGCGGTCCGGAATGAGGTAAAATTAGGTAAATATGGAGACTGAAAGTCTGAAAGGTCCTCCGACCGCTTCAGCCTCTGCAAGACGTTGCTCACCCCACTTACGGAGCATAAGGTTAATCTTCGCAAGAATGTCTCTCCAGAACTAAGATAAGCCCTGCCGGTCCCGAGGCTGCGACCTCTGGCCCGCCATCCGTCTAGGGATCGAATTGTCTGCGCCACCGGCCGACGCAGCTGCAGGACCCGTCGTGTTCTATTCGTGACATTTTTTTGCTGCATAACAAGCTCATGGGGCTTTTAGCAGTATTTGTTCGCTCTGCGTACTTGGCAAACCTGTCGATAACCCATCTATAACTACAGGTCACTAGATGGTGTAGTTAGGTATACCTTCTTACGCGTAGTTTGTCCCTGTTTATGGGGTAGCGATGGACAGTGATCGTATTCGTGTCTGCCTGTCCTGTCGATATTGCACATGTTCGAGAACGCCGAGAGCAACTCCCGTGTATTTCTCTATTGGTGCGCATCTGTCACGTAAATCTCGGGCATGAGATGGATCATGCTGCATAAAGCACATCGAGTATTGCAGAGTGGGTACGTCAAGGTTGCGCCCAAACATCCCAAAAAACGGCCAAGTGGAGGGCCAATGTATACATCCCTGATCCTTGTCTGTAAGAAGGTAGACTGGTAGGAATTGCACTGTCTAAATGGAGATGCTGACCACATACTAAGACCATTTCCAACTCTTATATGAAAAACCATAGCCCTAATGCAATGCTATCCTTTGTCTTCTGTTATGAACCTGAGGAATGCCAAGTCTGAGAACGCCGAATGGCGAATGCCGATATCATATCGTCCCCACTTCCTAATTGGGTTCTTCATTTTTTGTCTTATTTTCTTAAATTTTATTCGATTTTATTGAATTTCTTTTACAAAAGTACCTTCAATCGGGCACCCAGTCCGAAAGTGGCTTGGAGCCGCCTTCCCCAAACTGTCTCATGTCGGATTTTCCATTTCTTTAGACCTTTGGCATGTGGTGAACGAAACTATACGAAGTACTCCGTCGAATCCACTGGATTCCAGATCAAACCCTCAAAATAATAAACCATAAACCATAAAACTTCAAAAGATATAGTAACGGTAATTTGATGTACTCTTAAATTACCTACTGTTTGTTTGCTTTTGCCCTTGAAGCATCGACCACTCCGCTCCTTCTCATCTTCTTTCATACTTCCAAGATCTTTCCGATTCGTCTAGTTCGGTTCCTGAGCTCGGTCCCGTTTAGACCCTCTTCTTTTCTTCCTTTTTCTTCTCTTGGCTAGCTTTCTCTCGTCTCATTGAAGAACTTTGAACTACCCTGCAGGGGAGGGGACCTGAGGCTCGAAACCGCTAGGGGATCTCGACGTCCATTCTTAGTTTCCGAAAACTACCGCGAAGCTTTCTAGGATATCTTAGACCAGAGACAGGTAGCGCTTCGAGAAGATTTCGTCCGAATCAAGCTTGTGCGGACATCATCGGCTTCTACCACCTTCGTTCCAGTGATCATTATCAGCCTTAGCGGGGTCACTTCGAGGTCTCTTGGCTTTCTCATGCAATTCACTCGAAATTCAGGCATCGAAGGCGTAATATCCCCCATAAATCCTTGTTGACACCCGGCCCACACGTTGCCGCCACTACTGTCTAACTTCGCGATAATCTGGAACCGATACTATCTTGCTGCAATTGATCTCCCCACTTGGCTACTGGAGCTCCTCACCCCCAGTGCCGATCTATTGGCCTTAAAGAGCCAGGTTTGTCTTTGTTGCCAATCTTCGGCCCGGTTCTCCGTGACTGCTTAGGCTGGCGGACATCTGCAACTTCCCTGACCCTCGTCTTCAATCTCTCAATCCCAGAAACCTTGTTACAGGCTATTGGGATACTGCAGATACCACGGCAGGGGAAAGCTATGCACCTAAGGCCGTGACTGCTCAGGACTACTACGGTATGGTGGGCTTCTAGGGCAGACTATTTTCCATTCCCTGTCATTTCACCGGGGCATGCAAATTGACGTGACTTTACTGTCTTGAGCGTCAACACTCCCTTCTGAAAGTCACTAGCGGTTTTTGTACAACTTCCGTTCCCACGCGATACTTGGCGCCGTTCGACTCTGAGCTTAAACTGCGCAGACGATTCGTGCCATTCTGGCCCCGCGTGATCTGATTCTGTGCACTCCTCTTGTTGCATCCCAACATTGGTCCTCACAAGTCACAAACTAAACAATCCAATTGGTATGAGCCAAACGTTTACTTTCTGGCCCAGAATGTCAGGAACATCTCTCATTGCTAAGTTGTCTGTCTTCTCTCCATAGACTATCTTTCTGGGACCTCAATCCCACGCACATTCGAGAAATAGGCAAAGGGCCATGTCAGCAAATACAGGTCCAGGATCAGGATCAGCATCTGGCTCTGCGTCTGACTCCCCCTTCGGCTCCACACCGCGCTACTATGCGGGATACTTCGGTCGTATGTTACCCATCACTTTGGTCCGTCCATGGAGCTGTACCCCGAACCTTCAGCTAATTGACAAGAACCCGGGGATGCCCCATACCAGCTTCCACCCCCGCGGTTACCGGCCGCTTCACAATTTGGATCCGATCCTTTCCCGCGGCAACAGGACAATCCCCAAGGCAGAGACAATGGATCACATCTTCAGAAGCCGGAGCAACTTCCCTCCGTGAGCCAAATCCTAATTCCAAACCCGGGCCCCATATCACCACAATACCATCAACCATTTGCAAGCGCCACACCCAGCGATGGGCGCCGGGAAGCTGCATACCCATCCCGCCATCACGACCCGGCGTTTCAGCATTCGCCAAACCCGATACATGATAGAGGCCGCTCTGAATCTCTTCCGCAACCGCATGTCATAGGCCTACCCCCATTATCACAAGTGGGATTACATGGCCACGGGAGTATAAGGAACCACACACCCACAAGAAGTGATCCCCCGGTTACTTCTTTCTCACACGGCCAGCTACCTTTTCATCCTACATCCTCACATGACCAAGGGCGCGGCGGGGAACTATCCTCACCGGAGAGTTCAACCCGGTCACACAACCAGCCAATTCGGCCTCACGTGGTAGATGAGCGAGTTATCGACGGAGAACTATGCTTTGTATACGCTGACGGGTCGTTTTGTCCGAAATTCATTGACGGTACACCTGTGAACGCCAACTGGGGAGTCACAAAGGCCGGCCGGCCGAGAAAACGACTTGGGCTTGCATGTTTGACATGTCGCGAGAAGAAGATCAAGTGTAGTCCCAATCCCACCGCCGAGGGGATATGTGATCAATGTCGGAAATCTGGACGGGAATGCAGGTTCGAAAGTGCGTAAGTGTGATCGTGACCTTGGAAGAAGATGGAACCAAAATTACCTTATTGAGCCATTGCTAATAAGCATAAAGCCCGCGGGGGAACCGTGCTTCGATGAAAGGGTCAGCAGGACCCTCTAGCAGAACCGACCCATATACCCCGACTAGCCACAGTGCTTCGGAGGCTTCTTCCTCGTTTTACAGCATCGCTCGAGCCTCCGGCAGTGCGACCTCCCTACCAGGAACTCGAGGCCAGTCACCAATGTCAGAGCCCTCGATGCTCACGCCATCAGGCCAAGATGCCACACATGAAACCATGGCTGAAGCAGACAGACGTATACGATCCAGATCCTACAGAATTCCGCCGCCCTTCGGCGCAGATGACACCTTCGGCCGACCGTCGCAACATATCGACAGTATTCGTTCGCCCGAATACAGTGAGATTCTGGGGGAATTGCAGAACAGCCACTCGGACGATCCACTCATGGCCTCCTGGTATCTGGACCCGTACGAAAGCGACCCTGAGACGGCGATGCATTACCTTGAGTGTTACTTCTTGCACGTGAATGATGGCCTGTACCACATGTTCCCGCATCGTCGGTTCACCTTGTGGCTGAAGACGTACCCCACCAAATCGGCAGAGGACAAGATGCTACTGTACTCGATGATGGCCCTTGGGTCTGTTTTCTCGGACAGGCCGGATAAACTGGCAGCTATGAGGCATTACTCGCGCATAGCACGCTTCGCTATCAACAAAAGCCAGTATACTCTCTCTTTGCAACTTGCGCAAAGCCATATCATCTTGGGTCTTTGGTATTATGCTACAGGGTCGCAGGTCGGGTGTTGGGATTCGATAGGCGCAGCGGGAAGAGCAGTTCTTGGGCTCCGTTACAATGTGGAGTCCGGGGGTGTCGTTGTCGATCAGAGTCAGATGTGCGAATACGGGTTACATCCACAGGCCTTAATCGAGTGCCGGCGAAGAACTTTTTGGATTACCTTTGTGCTTGATGTAGGCTGATACTCACCCTGCGACTCAAGTCCAAACATTACTAAAATGGCAACTGACAAATGTACAGCGCTTCTCAAGCCTCTATTCCGCTTCATCGACCTTCATGTCGTCAGACACGGCTCTACTCAGGCTTCCATGCCGTGAAGAAATCTACGAATCTCAACAATATACGACGGTCCCCTATTTTCAAGCCTTCCTCAATCACACCCCATCCTCCACAGACCACGACCGGTCCAGTCTAAGCTCGATGGCCTTTCTAATCGAGATTCTGGCAATCTATGGAGATATCTCCCTGCACATAACCCGTCTACCACACATCCCGTCAGAAGCATACAACCGCCTCACCGAAGAATTCCAAACAACCATCGTTCAAAAAACTACCCAATGGAGCACCCAACTCCCTGATTACCTATCGTTCTCATCGGAAACCCTAGAACAAAGCATCCGCCAAAGAAAAGCAGACACTTTCATCTCCACCCATCTCATCTACCACGCCAGCTTGATGAAACTATACAGGCACGCCCGCTACCAAACCCTCCGCCAAGACCTCCTATCCCAATTCATCCACCGAGCCCGCTACCACGCCGTCGAAATCCTGCGCATATCCCTAACCTTCACCCAATACATCAAGGACCTCGTTCCACCCCGACACACCGCAGAACAACCATCCCAACCGACCCCCCTAAATCCCTTCCTCGGCTACATCATCCTATCAGCCGTCGACGTCCTCTGCTCAGCCGGTCTGGCCTCGCAATTACAAGAGTACATCGCCTACATCCGCGGAGCGCTAGATACCGTCGCCGAATTGGGTCGGTATTGGGACAGCTCGTTGCAGCTCGTTGCAGCCCTTCATAGACGGCTGGGACTGATGATCACTTGTCTTAATGAGCGTGGTCTCTTTGCGGAGAAACAGGGGTTCGCGCTTGACGGACCGCCGCTAGAGACGAAGGTCCATGCTGGTGCGGTGAATTCGCATTCGCGTTCGCATTCGTATGCGGGGCTTGAGGAGGATCTTTTCACCGGGTCGATGCCTAGGGTGGTGCTTTTGAATGCGCTACGCGTTGATGAGACGCTTCTTTCGGAGAGTGGAATTGTTTGGATTAGGGATCCTTAGATTTTGGTCTAAGTTTGCTTACTTGGTTGATTTGGATGTTCTGCTATGTATAGAAAGGGTTATGTCCGGTCTGTTGGTTATTTACCTTCATTCGAGCATTCGGATGCTTCCGAAAGTGTATATTATGATCCTCGCTTCTTTCCCCAGCGCTCTGCTATATTGCCAGTCTAGGTATATCAATAAATCCAGATTGAGAGCCTATATACGGAGTGGGATAACATGGTAGTTGAACATCAGAAACTCCAAGAGCCGACAAAAGCGCTAGAAATGAATAGATGCAACGCTGAAAACGTAATGTAGACAAAAATAACATCAACATGAGACATGCACTCAACTATTTCTCCAAAAAGACAAGTCGTGAAGTCTGAGCTGGAAACTGCCCTGCATAGATGAACCGTCCCTCGACAGGATCCATCAGAACCGCGTAATGCGTATCTCTATTGACGATCGGGTCTGCGCAAAGCCATCCAAGCACGGTTCCAAGCGTAGCAGACACCTCAGTCTCAGATTCCGGCGGGTATTCGCCCTCCGTATTCCGCTTCCACCTAAGATGTAATGGTTGGGTGGATGAGAGAGCAGCCTCCGTCGCTCTGCGTATCCTCTTTTGCCGCTGGAAAGCTTTATGATCCTGCACCCTGGACTCCCATTTGAGTTGCATGGATTCCTGCCGCTTCCTGCTCTGCTCAAAAACCTCAGCCATGCTTTGCGCACAATTTTTAGATCGCAGGCCTGTGTATCCCTTGTCTCTAGCTATGGCTTCAGCCGTAGCTGTGTTCACATCTTCATCGTGATTAGTCTTGATAAGAAATGAAGTCGAGGTCCGCCAAACTGCTGACTCGTAGTCTTTTTCCATAAACATTGTTCTAGATCCATCGCAGAAGATCAAATACGCGGCCGTGGTACGCATCCCCGGGACTTCGACAATGACATCCCATATGGTCGATGTATTCGAGAGCGAGTTGTCGGGCACAACTGATCCGGGTATGATAATTTGTCGTAACAGCGAGGTGACCGACTGACGGAAGCCGAGAAAGACCAGCAAATGATTCCAATAGAAGCCCCGATCTCGACGCGAGTCATGTACAGCTCTGAAATTGAGCGAGACACTCAAACCCTTCCGGACGCCAGTCAGGACGCCCACAAACCCGACGTACGTGATGCAGGATGCGAGCACGTTGTCGGGCTCATCATCGCGAATATACTCCAGTTGCACGATTAGATCGCGTAAAGCGTCCATGCCCCAGTCCAAGGTTCGGAAATGAACCATTCTTGTCCAGAGCCCGTCGTGCATTCGGACACCGCCGCTTGTGCATCCCATCAGCAGATCGAGGACGACATTGAAGCTTATCAGGAAGTAGAGGTCGATTCCGGTGACGTGACTGATACCGCGGATTTCAGCCGTTTCTTCTTTCGTGTACAACTTGCGTAGGCACATTCGTGCCATCCAGTGGATTGGTTTCGTTGGAAGTTTGGGTGCTAGGTTGTGGATCACTTCGTCGAAGATGTCCGTCACGACGTGCAGTTTGTCTTTGTAGAGTCGTGCGAGGGTTTTGTAGCGCTCTTCTGGTGGGAGGGAGAGGTTTATTCGGAAGACTGGGGGCTGTGTGGCCTTCAATTCTCTCAGGCGAGCGGCAGTCATTGTTGACGATGATAGAGGTGCGTACCAACGAGATCTACTTATACTCTCCAATCACACGAGGTTCATCGCATGAATTGTTGCCTGGAGCCCTGCATAGATCGCCGGAGCTTTGTATAGATCATCACATAAAATTCACCTTTGACACAATAAACCATCCCTCCCAAAGCCATGACTCCATCTAGGCTGACGTATAATGAGCTTCTTCTAACTGAAAGGAGGTCTAGGGCTCGACGTGGCTCGTTTTGCCAAGACTTTTGCTTCGTAGATCTTCCTGCGCCTCCCGCTTCAGGTACCCAACACGACAGCATCTCCAGTTTTAAATTGGGTATCTGACCTGGTACACTCAATATCCGTCATCAGTTGCTCGTTCGATATCTAGTTCTCTTGCCATATATGGGCTCTAACAGTCCCACCGACTCTGCTTCCCGGCTTGAGCTTCGCACCGATCGGCAGCTCCATGAGTTTACTGCGGTTGGGCGACAATCTCAAAATTTAGCCCAGCTTCCTGAGAGCTGCATGAACCCAATTCAACTGGGTGGGTTCAAGATTTTGCCGGATGATCATCGCGGCAACGCCTCTCAGTGGCCTTGCTTCCATCTATACTTTGCTCAGCCCCATTGAGCTCTTGGCATCGGTTTGTTTATCAATGTGATGATCAATATGCAGTTCATGGTAGCATGGTAGAGGTCATAAAGGCCTAGAAAAGTCGCTTCCACATGAAAAGACATTGACCAGCCTCAGACAAAGCCAACAACTCAGCATCAGTAGTACTAGTAGACGGTAGTGACCGTTTTCTGCTTTGGGGCTTTCCGATCAACAGATCCTCCGAAGATCAAGCAGATGTATCCGGCAGAGGATCTTCGATCACGATTCACCAAAGGACTCATCGCTGGAAAAGTTGAACCGACAGTGACGGAGAGATTGATTGCTTCAGGAAGCAGAGAGATCTCATCCTCGTGTGACAGAGATAGGCAATAACGCTCTTGATCGTATGAATGTGATCAGGTGAAGGATTTAGAAGAACTGAGCAGATGGGCAGTAGCTTTACTGTGTAGCTGCCGCTGGACGGGTGATTGTTGGTGGAAAGTGGTAGAAATTGAGGAGCGGCAGTGACCACGTATCTGCAACACAGGTGAATAGGAAGGTTGCATGTCGCGAGTCTTGATCCTCCATAGCGCCCGATACCAATGGTATTGTCTTCGACAGATGAACAGTCCATTGTGTTCGACTCCAGAAGGAATCCAAATACTACATACAACATAACAAGAGGAGTGGAAATTTCACAGCTGTCCGCTGATCACTCCACTGTTCTTGCCCAGTCTGCGGGGAAATTACAACGGAGCGGAGAGTTTCTCCGGCGGAATTCCCAACCTCTACGTTGCTTCATTGCCCTTCAATCCCAGGAACACCCCAAAATGGAGCAAATATCATAACCATATGTGTTTAACAAAATAGTGCGCACAATCCCCCATGTCCTCCTTCGATCAGTTCCCCTCCGGGGCGCAAGAGTTCCGCGCCACGGTGGACGATGATGGGCTCGACGCCGATTCCAGCATGGACGAATATCCAGAGGAAACAGACTATTACGTCCTACTAGGACTTTCGCGGGACCCGCCTCCCAAAGACTCCGAGATCCGATCAGCCCACCGCAACCTGACCCTCAGCTTTCATCCGGACAAACAGCCGCCGCATCTCCGCCATGCCGCGGAGAGTCATTTCATGCATATCCAGGAGGCATATGAGACCCTCATTGATCCAAAAAAGCGTGCCGTGTATGATATAGCTGGCGCAGCGGGTGTAAGGCGGGAATGGGGCAAGTCTGGGATTATGGGTCTTGGTGGAGAGGCGGAAAGACGAGATGTTGGTGTCAAAACGATGTCGCCAGAGCAGTTCCGTCGCTGGTTCTTGAATAAAATGAAGAAAAGGGAGCGGAAGGCGGTGGAGAGCTTGGTTGTCACCAGGGTATGCATCTATGGGGAGTGGCTCGAATGTTGGGCCGTTGCTGATCTTGACTTTGTTGAAATTAGGGCGGCCTCACATTGGGAATTGATGCCTCGACCATGGTCTCAGTTGATGAAGATGAAGATGTGCAGTTTCATATACCCTCACCGAGAGTGAATGCATACGGAGTTTCGTACAACTTCAGCACGCCGGTGTTGTTGCCACGTGTTTGGAGCACAGCAGAGGATGAAACAGAACAATCGGACACGGAAATCCGATCGGGAGAAGACGCTGAAGAGGAGGAGCCGGAGGACATGATGGTCACGTTTAATGCGGGTATAAATGGAGGCTTGGTCCGCCAAGTCAAAACAGTCCAAATCGAGTACGAGGACGGGCATGTAGAGGAAGGACCAGTATGTTGCACTGGAACCCTTGATCCCCGAACTTAGCTAACCATGGTCACCAGTATACAATGCCACCGCTCTTGGCGGCCCGCAGCATCCAACTTGGGGCATCTGTTACCCCCAATTTCAAGAATCTGGTGGGCACCAAGGGAATCTGGGCTAAACATCCCTTCTCGCTTCTGGGAGACTCTGCGGTGACCTTCGAAGCTCTTCTTCTGCCTGCCCCGGCTTTGAAAGCAAGCATTGCTCGGGCCTTCCAACCAATCCCTGGTACCAAGCCGGTTCAGGTCAGTGTGACCAGTATACACACGCGTTCTCTGGGGGAAACGCCACCCTCGTTCGAGGTCCATATCTCAAAAGAGATTGCTAAAAGGAAGCTTGGAGTTCTGAATTGGTCCAGTGGACAGATTGACTGGCCCAATTTCCTTTCTAACTTGTTCCCATCACTCGGTATGGGACTTCAGAGCGCTTTCTCGTCTGCCAACGAGTTTAGCAACCTGCAACTTGGGTTCATCTCGCTCCCCGAGAAGGCGCAAGCTACAGTAGATTTCGACGAGGAGGAGGATGAAGAAATGGATGAGGACGTTCAGCAGCTTCTCAAGAAGAAACGCAACATCGACCAGTCTGCGGAGCAATGGCAGACCCTTCTGCAGGTTTCCCCCGCAGGTGGCGCACTTGTCTTCAATTATTCTCGTAATCTCTTCTCCGGAACACCCGCTGATGATCCAGTGAGGACCGAATGGAGCTCTGAGGGCTACTTCCCGATGCCGGCAATGGACCAGGCACGCGCTGTCCGGCTCGAGATTGCAAGCATGGTTCAAACGGACTTGTCTCTAAGCTGGACAATCAAGGGCGTCCGTCGGGTAGGCGAGTACACTCGCGTTGGCCTCGGCATCGGCATCGCGGAAAAGGGTATCATGATGACAGTTTCATGGAGCCGCCTGGGACAAAGAGTTGAGCTTCCGATCAACATTTGCCCGGCTAGCGAAGCCACGTCCGGCGCTGCAGCGCTGACGGCTATTTTCCCTTGGCTGGCCTACTGCGCGATTGAATTCGGCTATATCCGCCCACGCGATAAGAAGAAGCGTCGACAGGCCGCTGCTCGCCGCCACCGCGAACTGAAGAAGCTGATCCCGAAGAAACGCGAGGAAAGTCTTCAGGCCATTGAGCTCATGAGCGATCAAGTCCAAAGGCGTCAAGCACGAGAGGAAGAACAAGATGGTCTTGTCATCCTCAAAGCTGAGTATGGCTATGTACCACCTACAAAGAAGAAAGCCAAGAATGGGTTCACGGAGCCGTGTTTGATTGATGTCACTGTTCCTGTTGCTGCGCTAGTCAACCGGGGTCAGTTGGTGATCTCTGGCAAATCCAGAAAGGTAAGCCATGCAAATCCTGATTTGTTGGACTTGAAAAACTAACTTGTATGCGTCTAGTTCCAAATTCTGGGATTCCATGACCCAGCACCATTGCTGCCCAAACGGTTGAAGATCTGGTACAAATTCCAGGGACGTGATCATTTTGTCGAGACAGACGAGAAGGAAGATATCGTCTGCCCCCTGCGTACACATCTTATGTCTACGTGAAGAGGTGTAAGACTCGTTGGTATGTTGGAGATTTCCTGTTTCCATGTAATTATAGCATTTGATGGTTTATTAGCGTCAACAACCAATTTAAAGCTCCCTTCTTCACATCTCGTTTGTCGCTGTAGGCAAGACTGAGTATACTGTTGAGCAGCTTTATTAACGCGGAGAACCTCACATGTAGGTGAACCTAACTTGGTAATGGATTCTGTATAGCTTTACTATTGATTGAGCCAACTGTTCAATGTTGAAGTCCGTTGGACAGTTGGCTCAATACTAATAACGGAACACTAGATGGACTACGTCGGGCTGGGTTCGAACTTGACTTCGGCCCCGATGGGGGCGGTATTGCGCGTGCATACTTCACCCGAGGCGGCGGTTACTACATCGACGTTGGATGCAGCAAGCTCATCATCGACGGGAAAATAAAGGTCATCCATAACCCTGGCGGCATCAATGGCTTCACTGATCGTGAGCTGCTCTTGGCGAACGGCGACTCTCTGCCGGCGGATGTCGTTGTCTTGGCTACTGGATACGGTAGCATGCGCACGACGGTCCGGAAAGTCTTAGGTGACAAGGCTGCAGATAGGTGCTCTGATGTCTGGGACTTGGATGCAGAAGGAGAGCTTCAGGGTGTAAGGCCTCATCCGGTTATGAGTTATCTTTCCTTCGAATAAGCACTATCAAGAGATAGTCTATGAAGCGGCGGAGATGGAAAGATAGAAGCTGTTGACATACAGAGGATGTCTTTGGATGTCTTTGTGCCTTTGAGTTTGCAGCCTGAGGCTCTCATCCATTGTTTGTCCTCTCTGTTTATGCAGGCTTAAATACAGCCTACTCTCCATATTTTCATGGATCAGTTTCCTCTTCCTATTTCCCCATGCCACTACATAGTTTCCTATCAACAGAAGCAAAACCAGACGCCCCTTTGGGAACTGAATAAAACAACACCTGCAAAGGGGCTGCCGAAGGATCGCCTCAGGGTGCCCAACCTGTACACCGGCATTTGGTTGGCCCGAAATCATGGCTTATACCCCCCGCGCTCCCCTTGGAGCTCTGGGGCTTCATTGAGTCACATCTATCCAATGCCGACATCAAATCTTTGCGCCTGACATGCAAGCAACTCAGCAATATAGTGTTTCTTCGGTTCAATCGTGTTTTTTTATCCGCCAACCCTCTCAACATAGAGGTCTTCCGCAACATTGCATCACACGACAAGTACCGTTATCAGGTCAACGAGATTATCTGGGATGAGGCGCGGTTGCGTCGGGGTCCCCCACGACGAAATCAATTTGATGAGCCACATGCACATGAATTGCTCTCGGACGAGGAGAGAGACGATAATCCCCATGAATGGAGTGGGATATACCATAAACACCCCAGTCGATACACAAAGGAGATGACAGAGCGCGGTGGGTATGAAGAGGAACATTCGTGTCCTAAATGGTTCAGAAACGCTTGTGAGGAAAACCTTTTCGTTATGGAATGGCGGGAAGATAACGATGTGGACAGGCCTGACCATATCGCTCGCAGAGAACAGGTTCTGGCTCAGCCTTGGCTGGGGGTGCGCTGGCAATATTATCAGCAGTTGCTGCGTCAACAGAAGGATGTTCTTGCCAGTCAGAGTGATTTGGAAGCGTTCGCGTTCGGCGTTAAACAGTTTCCTGCCCTCAAGAGAGTTACCATCACACCTTCAGCCCACGGTCACCTCATCAGCCCCCTTTACCAGACCCCTATGATTCGGGCTTTCCCGAAAGGTTTCAATTACCCCATTCCTCGTGGTTGGCTGTACGCTAGAACCGTGAGGTGGCCCGCTGCAGCATATTCGTGGAATCAATATCCAGAGCTTAGAGATCGGTACCGCGGGTTCCGCACAGCAATGCGTGTCCTCGCCAATGAACCCAACTCTGTTTCTGAGCTGGTGATGACTTCTAACGGTATCCTCACGGGGATCAACTGCAGAATCTTCGACGAGCCCTGCGAAGAGTACGACCATCTCGCTACCGTGCTTAAGAAGCCGGGCTTCCGCCGTCTGGATATTGCCTTGCTTGCCGGTGGTCTCCATGATGAAGACCTCGAAGCATGCTGGCGATCCCTGCTTGGTGGGCGTCTGCGCCGGGCACTTGGTGAAGCAAAAGACATGGAAGAGTTCAGGCTGCATACCCCATTTGATGAATTTCTCAACGATAACAACGGATATCCTCTGCTCCCATTACGGGACATAGGTCCCGTGGAACAATGGTCGAAACTGCGCCATTTCGAACTCTCCGGCTTTGTTATCTCACAGGAGGATTGTGTCTCTTTCCTCAAGACGCTACCAAAATCCGTTCGCTCCATTGAACTTAGTATGCTGCACTTCCGTTTTGACGATGAAGACTGGTTTAGCATGCTGGAAGAAATCAAGGGAATGGTATCGGAGGGCACGCTATGGGGAGACCGGGACGCTGGATCAAGACCCAAAATTACCATCGGCGTGGCAGAACACCCACTCGTGGACATGAGCCCTTGTACATATGGATACGGTGTATGGATTGAGAAGGAGGTAGAGGATTTCATCTACGGTGAAGGGGAAAATCCCTTTAGGGAGCATCGTCCCTGGGAAATCCAACTTGGAGTTGGTGTGCTGAGGAATACATTGGACCCCGGTTTTGAACTTCCACACGACCGATTCTTAACTGTTGTCTGGTGAATATTGCTATTAATTTGCTAAGGAAAATTATGACCCCAATGAATAGTTACTGATTCAAACATGTGCCGCGTGCGTAAGGGTCCATCGCCGGCCCAATTAGTCTTACAACGACGGGAGTATGTAGATTGAATGGTAGAAATGGGGAAGCAAAGAAAGTCGGGCTCGTAGATACATAAAGTAGGAAAGCTGCCTACTCGAGTAGATTAGGGACAAAGTCTAGGCTTTCGGCAAAGTTGCGAATCGACCTTCCTATGGAAAACAGGCCGATCCGACCGGTACACGTGAACGGACTTTCTGATGAACACAGGTCATACGGCAGTTCAAACGAGCCAACTATGCAGTTGGATCGAAAGGTCTTGGCATTCAAATACGTTACCGCACACCGACCACGTGCGCAGTTTATTCCGAAAAGCCAAATGGAGCGTCACTCCATGATGTATCCTCATCATTCACGAGTGCACAGCTCTTGAGTTGCTCACTCCCACAATGTCTACATCTATCGCTTCTGGGCTTTTTAAGTCCCTTCCAAAACCAAAATACACTGGTGAGGATGAGGAGTTGCCACAACATGCGCAACCCCGTGGTCCGCGCGTGGTCGGCGCCGACCAGCTAGATGAAACACAGGTTGTCTTGCGGGTGAGTTCTATCTGGATTTTCTTCTATGAAAATAGGACTAAACTAACTCCATCCTTAGAGAACCGGCCCCCCGCCCTATGGAAACCGCACAGGATGGCGACCTCGCGCCGCCGAAGATTTTGGAGATGGCGGCGCGTTCCCAGAGATTCTAGTGGCCCAATACCCTCTCGACATGGGCCGAAAGGGAACATCCTCAACCTCAAATGCGCTTGCTGTTCAGGTCGACGCCGAAGGAAAAGTCAAGTACGATGCGATCGCCCGCCGTGGACACGCCGACAACCGCACCGTACATGCCTCGTTCAAAGATCTGATCCCGCTCCGACAGCGGGTGGATATGGGAGAGATTTCACTGGAGAAGCCGTCCGAAGAAGAGATCCAGGCTCAGATGGAGAAGACAAAGGCCGCCCTTTCAACATTGGTCGAAGGAGCTGCGTCCGCACAGAAACCGAAGAACGTGAAGGGCGGGCGAAGAGCCGAGCCGACCTTCGTTCGCTATACCCCCGCGAACCAGATGGGAAACAATGGCCGCCAAAATGACCGCATCATGAAGATCGTTGAGCGACAACTGGATCCTATGGAGCCGCCCAAGTTCAAGCACAAAAAGATTCCCCGTGGCCCGCCCTCCCCTCCACCTCCTGTTATGCATTCGCCGCCGAGGAAGCTCACGGCGGAGGACCAAGAGGCCTGGAAGATCCCCCCGCCGGTCTCGAACTGGAAGAATCCCAAGGGTTACACTGTGCCTCTGGACAAGCGTTTGGCTGCTGATGGACGTGGACTTCAAGATGTCACCATCAACGACAAATTCGCCCAGTTCGCAGAGGCTTTGTTCACCGCCGATCGACATGCTCGTGAAGAGGTGCAGCTCCGAGCTCAAATGCAGCAGAAGTTGGCCGAGAAGGAGAAAGCGCAGAAGGAGGAGCATCTCCGGATGCTGGCACAGAAGGCTCGCGAGGATCGCGCTGGTCCCAGTCGTCGGGTTCGTTCTCGCTCCCGAAGTGTGAGCCGCAGTGTGTCGGTCTCCTCGTCCAGGTCTGCTACGCCCAGTGAAGAGGATGAAGCCGCTCGAGACCGCGCAGAGGCTCGTCGTGAGCGACGACGTGAAGACGAGCGCAAGCTGCGCCAGTCTCGCATGGGTACGGAGCGCCGCATTCAAGCCATGGCCCGAGAACAGAACCGTGATATCTCCGAGAAGGTGGCGCTTGGTCTGGCCAAGCCGACACAGAGCTCTGAAACCATGTGGGATTCACGTTTGTTCAACCAGACCAGTGGCATGCAAACTGGTTTCAACGAAGACAACCCTTACGACAAGCCGCTGTTCGCTGCGCAGGACGCCATAAACAGCATTTATCGTCCTCGTGCCCAAGCTGACGCCGACGATGAAGATGCAGGCGAAGGCGAGATGAGTCGGCTCGAAAAGACCAAGCGATTTGAGGTCTTGGGACGCGCCAAGGAGGGCTTCCGAGGCGCTGCTGAAGCCGAGGTGAGCTTTCTTCCTAAACCAATTACCTTTTTTTCATCGCTAATAAGTTTCTTCTTTTTATAGGAGCGCGAAGGTCCTGTCCAATTCGAGAAGGATACTGCTGATCCATTCGGCATCGATAACATGATTGCCGATGTGACTTCCGGCCAGAAGCGCTACGGGATTCAGGAGGCTGAGAACGACGACCGCAAGTCAAAACGCCCAAGGGTGGACGACGATTGAATTCATATTTGACATCTATCCCTCTGTGATCTCTTCTTGCGCATCGAAAATATTCTTATGCATTGCGGGCGTTTTGGGCAGTGCAATCTCTACCACCATGTGGTTTCTCAAAGCCAAATCGGAATTTAAGCGAGTCGATCAGGCTTGCGTCGGGTCAAACGGGAGATGCTTCTCATCTTCAACTACATATCAACAATGACAAAGTGGTTAATCACCGTGCATCTCAATCAGTAGCATTTCCACGTCTCTACGCATAAATATGTGCAGGTCAATCAATGACGCAGATAACTTTCAAGCTCATTTATGCCGGTCTGGGAACAATAACGCATGCAGGTACAATCCAATTAACCACTCGTTTATTACAATACAGAATAACATTGACTCTTTGACACCGTGAAAATCACTTAGTTCTTCACCTGCTTCATGTTGGGAGAGAGTACACTCTCCAACCACTTGTAGGCCACCGGCAGACTGTCAGGGTATCCCATGTGCACTCGGTTCTCGAAGAACCGTCCTTCCTTGGGACCTCCGTGGTTGAGGAGCACCATCGAGTCCTCAATGGGGACACAACCGTCATCAATGCCCTGGAATTCGTCAGTTTGTTTCTTTCCCATGTATAATCGAACCGGAATACATACGTTGAGCAAAAGCAGACGACAGTTGTCCTGGTCAATAATACCAGTCTCGACAAGCGAGAACTTCTTCTTAGAATTCTGCACGAAGTCCTCAAGACTGTCATAGCCATACTTCTCGGCCAAAGCAGGTGTAAGCCTAGAATATGGTCAGTCAGTCACAACCAGGAAAAAGCAAACTCAGCATAACTCACTCAAACGGATACTCATGGTCATTGGCCTTAGCCAACCACTCCGGATCAAACACATGATGCGACCCGGGTCCATGAGCAACAGAACCCGCAAGCCTGTCACGATGCGTACAAGCCGCCCGAATGGCATAGTAGCCACCTGCACTAAGCCCCCAAGCCGCAACCCGCTCCATATCAAATTCCCTCCGTCCAGCCATGTAGTCAAGCACACTAGACCAAAGCCTATCCGCCGACTCCGGATCCGCAGGATCAGCAGGACAATCCGCCGTCCCCGGAATCTCCGCGATAACAGTCGCCCAGCCGCGGTTGATGATCTCGTGGGTGCGCTGGCTGTTGTCAGGTCTGTACCCGTCCAGTCCCGTCATGAGCAGCACAGTCGGAACAGGGCCGTTGCTCGCTTCTTTGGGAAGACGGATGTAGATCGGGATTGTGGGGCCGTCGCGGCCCGCGCGGTGCGTGTGCGGGATCACCTCTTCTTTGATGATGGGGTCCCAGAGGGAGGCACCTTGGAGGTAGACTTTCTTCTGGAGGTTGAAGGCGCGGCGCTTGATGGAGGTTTCTGGCTTGGTTGACGGGCTTACGTAGGGGAAGCGGGAGATGCGGAGGACCACAGCTGCGCGGCGGTAGAGGTCGGCGGCTGTGGAGGTTTGGCCTTTTGAGAGGGCTTCGTTGGCTTCGGCTTCCAGTTTTGCTGCTGTTTGGAGAAAGGCTTCGGTATAGGCGTCTGTGGAGGCGTCGTTGATGTTTTCCTTGGATGTGTTAGGGCTGGGCTTTGTGTGTTTGGGGATTGCGCTTACGGCGATGAGCTTCTGGAAAATCGGCTCAAAGTCCTCGATGGAGCCATCGTGGAATGGGTAGATGGATTTGGTGCACTGACAATGACTTCTGTTAATCTCTCTTCCTTTTCTTCTGGGTTGCGAGACATACGCAGAATTTCCACTTCGTCTCCCACAGGGCCTTGATAGACCCCTTGTGTGGGTAGACAGTGTCGAACTTGTCTCCGAGAATCCAGTTCACCATTTTGACTTTGATACAGATGATACAAATGATGTGGAAAATGGCCAATTGGCTATATAGAGAGCTTCAGAGAGGAATTGCTCCGTTTAATGCCCTAAATGTACGCGTAACGTCCCATTCTGAGTGCTTTGCCATCTGCACTCGGTAGAAACAGCTGCTACAGAGCGGAGCCAAGGCAGAACGGTGGCGGATGCAAACAGTAGGGTCGTCAATGCCATGTGCTTGAAAACAGGGGTGATCCATCGACTTGGTGATCTTGGCAGGGCATGGATGCTTCGGGCTTCCGAATGCGGCGACGCTGACGTTAGACCTTAGGAGCGCTCTCGGCTTCCGTTGTTTTTTGTACGAGAGTAAACTGATTGGTCTTGTTGTCTCGCAAAATGCAAAAGCGCCGGTGTTGGTCTAGTTGTGCTTTCGGTACATTGCACGTTTTACTCGGGGAGCCATCACCTTGTACGGAGGTCGGAGAGTGAACTGGCAGTCTGGCACTAGAACAATTCTCTTCACTTTCACCCTATGCAAAGCAATACAAGATGAGACATTGAAATGGACGAATAGATCATTAAATATAGCAAGAAATTCTGATTCTATGTATAGCTCTAAGTATTGTCCCAAGACCTCAGAATCCAAAATCCAAAACACCTCAACACCAATATCAAGTTCAATTAGATATTGGCACCACCGTTGCATGGCAGAATTTGACCTGTAAACCGGACATAATTAGTCATTTTCTCGTAGGGGGTCAAGCCAGCATTCCAGTACTCACCGTTGATCCATTCTCCAGCGGGACTGGCCAGGAATGCCACAATGCGGCCGATATCCGCAGGCACACCACAGCGCCCAAGGGGGCTACCATTAGCCAAAGCCTGCTCAATCTCCTCAATAGAAGAATTCTGATCGCAGCCAGGCGCATAACGCCACGCATTGCTCATCCACATGTCACTCTTGACACCAGCAGGCGCAATCGCATTAACAGTAGCCTTCTTCTTGCCGAAATCAGCAGCGAAGCAGCGAGTAAAGCCTTCGACAGCGCTCTTGCTGCCCGCGTAAAGTGAATGTCCAGGAACACCAAGACCCGCAGCAATAGACGACATCAGCACGACACGACCGCCAGGCTGGATGTGGTTGTAGGCGTTCTTGGCGACGAAGAACTGCGCTCGTGTGTTCAGGTCGAACACCGCGTTGAAGTCGTCCAGAGTGGTCTCGGACAGGGGCACGAACTTCTCGGTTCCGGCGTTGGACACCACGATGTCCAGTCGTCCGAAGTGGCTGACTACCTGCTCGAAAAGGGCCTCGATTGACTCGACTTGAGTCAGGTTGGCTTGGAAGGCTGCGCCGTGCACACCCTCGGCTTGGATTTGTTGGACCACCGCGTCGGCAGTCTTCGAGCTGCTGGCGTAGTTGATGGCGACGTTGGCGCCCTTCTTTGCGAGCTCCAGCGCGATGCCGGCGCCGATGCCACGGCCGCCGCCGGTCACTAGGGCGACTTTGCCGGCGAGCTCGGGCTGGGTGGCATTGGGGTTGGGGACGACCATTTTTGTAGACGGTTGATTAGAAGGGAAAAGTGGGAAGGGGTGTATAGGACTGAGTGGGAAAACGCGCTGGTAGGAGGGGACCGTAGCCTAATATTCAGTCTGTTAATTTGAAGTCGCATAAGATTGTTCGAGGCTGCAATCAGCTTGCTGGCCTAGTTCCTTCATTCACCACTGCCTGTTGCAGCTGGTGGAGTCTGTGTCCGGATCAGTCATCGAGATACTGGAATGATAATTGCCAAGTTTCACTCCTTTGTAACATCTCAGTGGCCATTATCGATCACGTCTGAACGCTCTATGTCTGCTTGCGAAGGTGAATGCGGAATCCTTGGCAATACCAAGCCCCGGATGCGGAAAGCCATGAGGTTGTCTCCACCATCTGTCACATCCCAGGCCATCGGGGGCATTGTTATGCTTCCGGGGCCGAGGGATGTTCTGGCCAAATTCGGGGAATGCTGGTTTCAGGGAAATGAGACAGAAATGAAATTTGGATATACTCGCCCTCCGTGGCTCGTGACTATCGCCAGAACCTCAGAATCTACACAAGTCACTACCTAATCGATAATCATGTCTCCTGCCATAAAGAACATAATCGCTGAGCCCAACTTGGACATCAGCTTCCAAGGTTGGTCTACACGTGCATGCGACTAGACAAATACTAACATCCCACAGACTATCTCATCCTCTCGAAGCTTGTATTCGACTGGGCTGATAGTTACGATGCCAAGGTACGCATCTTGTCATCACCCATACGAGATCAGCACTAACTATCTCCAGGACTGGGATCGACTGCGCAGCATCATCGCCCCGACCTTGACGGTCGACTACACCAAGATCGGTCTGAAAAGATGGGACAACATGGCTGCTGATGACTACATGGCCATGGTTACCCACCCTGGCTTCCTCGGTGACAGGACCATCAAGACACAGCATCTGCTTGGCCAGACTTGGTGGGAGAAGATCTCTGACACTGAGGTCATCGGTCACCATCAGTTGCGTGCTGCGCACCAGGTCTACGAGACTGAGGAGCTGGAGACTGTCAAGCTACGCGGTCACTCCCACGCTACAAATGAGCACTACTACCGCAAGGTTAATGGGATTTGGAAGTTTGCTGGGCTCAAGCCCGATGTTCGATGGAACGAGTTGCGCTTTGAGGAGGTCTTCAAGGGTCTTGACTAGATGTACATTGGAGGCTAAGCTTTCAACGGGGAGACTTGGTATAATTCGAGATAGTCATTGACTAATGAAATCTCATCCATTTTCATTGCCTAGGTACCTACCTTTCCAAACCTAGTAGGTAGCCGTGCGACTTAGCGAAGCAATAGGCTCCGGCGAGATTATAGATATGTCTACTGCAAGATTCTCATTGGCAGCAATGACAGCAAGCTAAAACCCGACTTCCGAATCCGATGTATTATTGACCGGTGTAAGTAAGCTACAGCGGTCATATTCATCATCATCGTCAACTGCTGCAGGTTCTTCCTCCCCAGGTTGCTCAGTCTTCCCCTGGGGGTCTTCTTCCGCACGGACCCTCTCCATCATTCTGGCGATAGCACATTCCACCATAGCTTGGATCCAGGCATCATCTGGGGTTTGGGAAGAAACTCCTCGGAGGTCATCAGCAATCTCCTGAAGTTTCGCTTTTCCTTCTATGGTATGGGTATCAAAAGATCTGCGCCGGCTAAGACACTTGGCTACCTGATCTGTTGCGAACAGTCTCGTCCAAAAGAAGAAATTCTCATTGACAGAGACGGACAACCTGCGTAGTTCTTGAGACACGTGCATTCTTAGCATATCGTTCCGGATGTCGGATACCTCTGCGGATGGCCGTCTTTTATATGCGGTCTCCAACAAGCTGATAATGTATTGGCCAGTTGGCGTTTGAATCATCGAGAATAGGTTCTTAGCATCATAGCTGTTGTCCGTACAGACTGTGGCTGCTGGGGAATCTGCTTCGGATAATAGATCCGTCGAGGCATCATCTTCCTCGGTGGCCTGGGTATTGCCTTTGGTCGAACTTGAGGACGCTTCTCCAGATCCACGCTGCTCGTGGACTTCACCAGTGAAGCTCGGCGGGACTAATGAACACACCCTCGCAATCCCTGGTCCCAAACCCACGGTAGGGCTTCTGCTCCTCGGTTGGATTGTCGTCCCCGGTGCTGGTAACTGGACAGAAGCTCGTCTATAGACAGTGACCTGGAAAGTTGTAAAGTGGTGCTTACACTTATAAACCATGTCTCTTCCAATTTGGTCAGCTATGTTCTCAATGAGCAGTCATGGAGCCATACACGTCTGTTATCCACTGCTGTATGAGCAATCTCTGGTCGATCTCGGAAAATTCTCCCCAGCCAGAGGGAACATAGTGTCGAGGTTTGTGGGGTCTTCGATGCACCCCAACGCAAAATGGGACATCGAGTCCTGGCTTCTCGACTCCCTGTGTCACCTTTAGGTTATTTGCTTTCGCCCAGTAGATGAAGATTCCGAGTCGGTAGTCTTCGGGCTTGAAGATGCCGAGCCTGATCTTATCGCAACAAAATACTTCGAGCTTGGCTGTCATCGTAGGACGTAGTGCTGCAGGGTATAATTAAGTGGTTGGATCTGGGTAACTGGGAAAAGCTCTTCGGCTGCTGAAATACGCGTCTCAGCAGCTTGTCTATTGAGCGAGTCATTATTCGCTCATGAGTCATGGGCTACGTGATACACCATCGGCGATGATAGTCTTTTCGTTATTGATACTCTACCTTGGAAATTCCACGATGACGTGTCTGGAGGCAGCCTCTACTTCCTATGGTTGGTACATGGCCCATGGGGTAGTATATCAGTTCCAAATAACTTGCCCTGCGAGAATTCTATAAACTTCTGTCCCAATACCTATATCACATAGATCCAACAAGTTCACCAAGTAAAGCTTGGAATGGGCCTGCTATCTGCCTCGTGGTGCATATTTAGGCCTTAGCACTACCTGATCAATACTGGTGATCCCCATGTTCCATATACGTGTTTTGGGTCCGCACTGAAAAGGGAAAGAACCATCCACGCTCCTTCTCATCCAACAAGAACTCCTTTCCAAATGAGGAAGGCACAACCCACGCTCCTTCCTCGTTCAGGAAGGACCCGTCACTTGATTCGAGCTCTCAGCCAAAGGTATAAATACCCCCTCCTCCTCATCCTCTCTTTTTTTTTTTCCTTCTACACATCTCTTCCTCTCCTTTTTACCATTCCTACCCTACCTCAGGCGCTGTCCCACCTAAGGCATCATCCACCCCTAAGACATCCACCATGCATAAGAACTTTCCAACTTTGGGCCACCTACCTTAGGGACCTGGGTGTCATGGCTTTCAGTCATGGTGCACCATGAAAGGATGCCATGGCATGTTACACGTGATGAAATGTTTCTGTTTGCTCGTTTGTCTCTACCTTGACTGCGACTCCTATCCTCCCTCCGCTCCATGCCATGCTGCCTCGACCCTCCTCAGACTTTCAAGTCTCCTTTACTCAATCACATTTAGCCTCGCTGTGGCGGGCTTCGGCTTCCGGACAATCGGGAGGCTAGATGTGATAAATACCCCTCACCCACGCCAACTGGAAGCTTCCGTTGAACCACCTCGACTCGGGCACCTATCTTCAGTCTCACCGTGGCGGGCCTCGCGGCTTCAGGACAATCGGGAGACTGGATATAGGAACCGCAACCACCCCACCGCAACCGCAGCCGCATCCACCTCCCCTCACCTATCTTCGGTTTCACCGTGGCGGGCCTCGCGGCTTCAGGACAATCGGGAGACTGGATATAGGAACCGCAACCACCCCACCGCAACCGCAGCCGCATCCACCTCCCCTCACCTATCTTCGGTTTCACCGTGGCGGGCCTCGCGGCTTCAGGACAATCGGGAGACTGGATATAGGGACCGCAACCACCCCACCGCAACCGCAGCCGCATCCACCTCGACTCACCTATCTTCAGTTTCACCGTGGCGGGCCTCACGGCTTCAGGACAATCGGGGAACTGGATATAGCAACCGTGACCACAATTTGACCATCTCCAGTCCACAACCTCCAGTCACCTATATTCAGTCTCACCGTGGCGGGCCTCACGGCTTCAGGACAATCGGGAGAGTGATATAGGAACCGCAACCACCCCACCGCAAACACCCCATCACAACCGCATCCACCTCGACTCATCTATGTTCAGTCTCACCGTGGCGGGCCTCACGGCTTCAGGACAATCGGGAGACTGGATATGGTACCGCTTAATAGCCCTCGCTCTTCCACGTCCGCTCTGCCACATCCACTATTCCATGTCACTCACCTCTATCCAGCCTTGCCGTGGCGGGCCTATTTGGCTTCAGGGCAATCGGAAGGCTGGGTATGGAACCCTGCTCCACTCAATTCACTGCCTCCACCCTCCATCAAGAGAGACCTCCACAGGACCTTCAGGACTTCTTAGCCTTTCCAAACCCATCAAAGACTGTGTTCACCTCCTCGCCAATAACCAACAACTATTCCATTGTCTGCCATGCATCCGGTCAACCCTTCTTGCCATCTTACTCTTCAGGCCCTTCAATTTGGCCTGCACGTCAATGTCTTATCCTCGGCCACCTTCTACTTAAACAGCCTACCTATCCATCGATTAACCTTCCCGTCTTGACTCTTACGCCCGCCATCATGTCGACTCTTTCAACATGCTGTCTGCCGTGCCTCCCATCATAGCCTTCTTGCCATCTTTCTTCATCTCCAACCAAACGCCATTGACCAACTTCTACCAGCCGGCCTTTGATATCTCAAATATTCTCTATGACCGTCCACTACTGAAATAAACCAACCCTCCATCTACCTTTATATCCATCAACCATTATCCATCAACTGTTACTCATCAGTCACCCATCAGCAACTTGATATTACAACCAACACATCCGTTTATGGCATTCTTAACCGTCATCTACCTAAGACCTCAACTCACCATCACAACCAACGGGCCTGTTCCCTCCGGCCTTCAAATCTTCACCCTGTTCTCAGGATTGGAATTCCTTCTTGGCCTGTTCACCAACGGGCTTCTCACCATCTCCTTGCCATTCACCACCCGCCATTGACAGACCACGCCTTATCCTCCTACAAACCCTTTGGACTTGTCCTTTCTGGCCACTCACTGCCAACGTCATTGACCAATAAGCCTTCTTGTATCCGCATTGACGGCGAGTAATTCGCACCATCAAACAAGCAGATTCAATCTTCGGACCTACCATCCTGACTACCTGCGACGAACCACCAAGAAGCATAATCGTCCTCTGCAGTCTAGCCGCCAGTCAACATTGGTTGTGCTACCACGAAAGAATCTCTACATCCTGATAACCAGTCAAAACATCGATCATCCGCGCTCATGGGCCTCCGGTACTTGGAACATCATCATAACTACCTGTTCTCTATAACGCCCAGCACCCCGCAATAGCTCTTGCCTCATTGGGTCTTACATTATTTGGCCACCAATCACCATTGACCATACAGCAGTCAACCTGTCTATCAGTATGGATATTGGCCTTTTCATATTCGCGTTTGCGGGCTTGCTCAACGCCACCCAGACGAACCATCCCTCGATGCTTACCCACGCGTCGATCATCATCTTGGGGACATGCCCCGTTGGCTTTCTATCATCCGCTCTGCCTCCGTGCATCATGGCAGCCACCAACTAGATTACCACCACGCTGCAGCTCTCACGGATGAATCGTGTTCTCAAATTGCAAATCTACTCCTCCGTGCAACAGTCAAACCGGCAATGAAAGTGTCTTTCATCGAGTCACGATCTTTGGGTCTTCATACGGATGCTCTATTCCAGAATAGCCGAGATGTTTTTGTCTGCGGATGTCTTCTTACTTTTCACGTCCCTTTCTTTCGCTGCCTCTACCCTCAGGAGATCTGTGCCTACATAACAAACTTTAGTGCTCAATAAATTCTACCTACTTAATTGCTATTACAGTGTATTGGCTTTAGATCACGAAATTCTGACTTCCGACTAACTAGTTAGTAACTGCATAACTATGCTGATTTTCAGTCTTTTCATCAAATAAAACAACCTTTCATATCATTCAAGATCATGTCACTTTCATCGCCCGGGCTGTACCTAAAGCCCTCCTACAGTCCTACTTGTGATATGCTCCTCATCGCGTGCCCGGAATTGCACAATCACGAGTGTTTGTACTTTGTACGTATTTGCCAATTTGGTAGGCAAATGCCGCAAACCGGTCATGCATGATGCAACACTCATAAACACGTGTCAAATATCCCGTGATGTTGTTGTCACCTGACATAGTCCCTTGCTTTCTTTGATCCTCCAGCTCTCTTCGAAATTGTTGGTATCACCAGCTAGGTCCTGTGTACACAGCTAAGTGGACAGATGTGCTTAACGCAATGGTCTTGTATTCTGTATTGATTGATTGATGTCTTCTGTGTGTCTAAGGGGACCTAGGGGGATATGCCCTGGATCCCGCACGTGACACACCGGCCCTCGGCGGTCACAACGCCGAGCGGCACATACGACTGCAGGCCGCCAAGTCACAAGCGGATATATCCCGACACTGGCAGCTTTTCCTTTGTGCAAAGGGATCAGGGGGATATATCCCGACAGAAATGAACCTGGAATCACTCTGTCCCCGTAATGGGGAAAGTTTGCCTAGCATAGGGCATCCAAATCTGACTCAAATTACCGGCTGTTCTGGCCTGTTCGTCAGAAGAGACCACCAATATTTCACACCTCTCTAGTCTCTAGAGCTTGAACACAATACAAACTCTGTGCTCCCAAACTCGGTGATGTCAAACTAGAGAAACACGAAGATTCTAGGGCATTTCAACAAGAGATTGACGCCGACAACAATCTGCAGTCACTTCAAGGAGCCGTGATTCCAACTGTTCTTGGCAAGGATCTTTCTGTGACCGCCGCGCGCTTTTTCTCTCTGATATGGACAGGATGACTCTGTACGAAGCTGCTGAAGCTGACATTGATGAGAAAAGGAATTGAAACTCATCTTGAGGATGCATCGCAAACCGAGTATAATGATGAGAATCCGTGCAATTTTCTAGTTTGCCATGATCGTATCGTCATTGTCGATCTGGAGGCAGTGGAATCCTATGCTGAAAAACCACGCTGGGAACGCAGCGTCAATTCTGGCAACGCGGACTACCTGTTGAGCAGATACAGATACATGAGGGATCCAGGTCTCCCTCAAACGATGGATTTATCTACAACTATTGATATAATGTCATGGTTCTATATACTAGCAGAATCACCTACTCCGTACGGAGACATGAGAGACCAATCTCGCACTCAAGGCCGCTGTCATATGACTGAAACGGAAAGGAAAATCCATCGGACCATCTCACGTCGCAGTCACGCGACCTAAAATCTGCTTATATATGTCGCGTACGACTGTTTACTTTCCTTCTCCTTTCCTCTTCCTCATCTCCCTTCAAATTTCCAATCTCCTCGTCTCTTTTCATTCCTCCAACACTGAAACCACCAGCAAGGAACGTCTTGCTCATCCTATGCCCATCCTCCCATATACCTGGGGCATGACCACCTTGCCCCCTGACTTTTAATTGTCTCTTCGGTCATCATGAAAGGCAACCATGGGCATATTTTGCAAGTACATACGCTCTGTTCTCCAGCCTATTCCCTCTTTCATTGCTCTTTCTTTCTTCGGTATTGCGCACGCTTGGCCTTGCATTCGGCCGAATTAGGGTCCATGTGGCAGCTGGCCCCGTAGCTGCGCATGCTATCGACGGGGAGAAGGAGCCCTGGTGATAGAGCGGAACCAAACACTATCAGCAACCATCAATCTATGAGCCTCGACTTGTCCCCCTCTTATCTGAGCCTCACGGCGTTCTCGTGATGGTCGTCCCGCGATGAACCAAAGCAGTATCATAGTATGTCCTTCCCGAGTCTCGGACATGTCTCGTTAGTTCCAGAAGCTGACTTTCACTCTCTCTAGCGCGACACCTGCAGTTCGATCGCTCCTGATGACGCACGCCGTAGGAGAAGAAGAAAGCCAACCGTCGTCGCTATTCCACGTCGGAGGAAAGTTCATCGTCGGAGCGAGAGTTGGATGATTTCAAACCACGAGAGCTGGGATAATCGCGTTCCTCGCGAACTGCACAGGCGCGAGCTCCAACTCCAGCCGCAATTAGCGCCACGGCCCCCGCTACAACATCGTGAACCCCGCTGAGGGCATCGATGTCCCCGCTTTTCCGACGAGCTTTGTGGGCGATGTCCTTCGAGAGACTCTTGTCCACCACGACAGACAGATCGTGGAATGCGTGCCGAGATAGAGGCACTGAAGGGCCGGGTATCTCATCCCAACTAGAGGGTCAGGTTTGCCAGACTGGCGCCAAGCCCGAGTTCTATTGGCAGCCACATTCCCCGTAAAACCCTTACGAGACGGGCTGTTCCGCTAGAATGGCCTCGAACACGAGCTCGAGGTTCCGTTCGACGACGAGTCCGGCGCCCAGCTGGGCGACTTATCCTGGCTCGATTTGCCCAACAAGGCTGGAAAAGACTGCCTTGATTGACTCTTGTTTCTGCTGTTTCTGCTATTTTTGATTTTTTCTTTTGCTGTTTTCTGCTGTTTTGGCCGATAGTGGAATTCAATCTATTCTTCGGACGTTCGTCCATAACAATGTCATTTGACCATTATTTTTCCAGTCTAATATTCGTCTCAGCCTGCATTCATATGAGGACATCAGTAGGTACCTCTGAGGTCGCTCAAAGATGGCCACATGTCAAGCATAGCTTCGTATGTCTGACGAAAGTGCATCGGTAGCAAGCTGGAACATGTCGAGCTTTACCCATTGGTTTTGTATCATGGTAACCTCGTACAGCAGTGGGCACATGCTTTAGATTGGATCGAGTGTTCTAAATTAAGTTGAAGTAGTCCAGACTGACCAGTTGGCGATAAAGCAAAGAATCAGAACTAGCAAAACATCAGTAGGTCAAGATCACCCATCTATCATCCCACCCTCCTAATTCTGTTCAAAAGCCATTCCTTCATCCTATATATCGCAATCATAGCTGGGGTAGTCATCAGAAGGAAGTCCAGAATAATAGCAGCCAAAGTCCTCCACATCCAAATAGCTCTGATCTATACTATCATCCCGCACAGCAATCTCTTCCCCAGATGGAGGTAAAGGCGACACCATCTCTTCCTCTCCGGTATAATCTTGTTCTGAGTCAACATCAAGACTCGACATAGACGACGCGGCCTGATCTCCAGAGTCTCCATCACCACCATCCTCACCCACTTCACCCATCACCTCACACTCCTGGTCAGAATAACTACTATCAGACCCACAATCCTCCGGCTCAGCAACTATCATAGTAGTCCTCTCAACAGGACGACTCAACGTCTGACATCTGCAGCCACCTCCATGCCCAAGCCCAGATTCAGACCCATATGGCATCCCATTCCGGTACCCGTACGCGGAACTAGATCGGTAAGCCGAACTAGATCCAGACCGAGACACAGATCTGCCCCTCCGTCTAACCGCATTTTCAATCCTCCCAACTACCTTCGCGATATTCTTCCGCAACTTCGATCCTGTCTCGGAGCCGAACTCGTAAACGCTAATCTCGAAAACTCGTTCATGACGCTTACACCGCAGTCTCTCGTGTCTGTATACAATTAAATCCAATCCCATGAATGAATGATTGATGTGTATGAGGTTGGAAAAGGGAAGAAAGACTCACGCAACACGCTTTGATCGCGCTGGTCTTGCTTCGGATGTCTCTTCGAAGTTGGTGGAATCCGTCGCTGTGAAGCAGCGGATGTATTCTGTGGATCCGTTCAGCTGACTGGTGAACTGGGTGTAGGAGTTTGGTTCTGCGGTGAATGAAATAGTGGGAGGATATGTTGGTGTTGGTGTTGTGGCCCATTTTGTGAATTCTTTTAGGGTTGGGTTTTGGGGTGAGGTTATCGCCAGTTGGTGGAGGGCTGTGCAGCAGAATAATTGGGGCATTTTGTTGTTTGCTGGATAGTAGTCGGGATTCTGCTAACTGTGTTCACACTGTGGTTTTAAGAGTAAGTGAGAGTTCTATTATTCTATAATGTGTGATATGGACTTCGGAGGCTGGTTTAGTTCATGCTGTCAGGATGTGATAATTCCTACCCAAATAGGTGTCGGGGGTGATTCTATAGCAGGGTACGGAGAATAAGGGATAAGGCTACGGTTATCATCGGGAAGAAGATAGAGTGTGGCCTGATGTCGAGATTGGGTTTGGACTAGTTGTCAAAGGTTTATGTGTCCATGGGTGAGGCAGAGTTTGTTGAGTTGGAGACGCCGTGAAGCTTCCGACAGGACATCTACACTGACACAGAAAAGAAGTGATGAAACGATGCTCTCATTGACCAAATTGGGATTATGATTGTCCGTATATAAGGTATGAGAAAAGAAAAGAAAATTATTATACAAGCTTTTGTAAGCCGGTAACACACTATTCCCGTCGCAGATTGTCGAAGGATTCGAATTCCTCGAAGCCAGCGGGGAGACGATTAGGTCTGGGATAGGTTAGCCGATGCGCACATTTGAAAAAGAAATTTGATTTGCATAGGAACTGTACTTACCCATGGTGCTCATCAAGAACATAGCCGTTATCGGCATCTTCACTCGGCGACGGGCCATGGATGAGCTCCTCGTGGATGGTGAGGTGGTGGTCATGCGGCTTGTTCGGGTTGTCGATGCGGATATTAGACCCATCGATATGGACGGGGGGCCACGAGCCCCCCGTGTTTACTTTGTTGATGTAAGTAGATTCGTGGTGCTCATGTTTCGGGTGCGAGTAGTGGTAGTCTGGTTTCGGATTGTACTCCGGCTCCGATGGGAGAGCTGGAGCTCCTGGAGCCGAAGCCGGAACTGGAGCGTGGGACTGCTCGGGCTGAGGGACGGGAGCGTGGGAGGCTGGCTTTTGGGTGTGTACAGGCTTAGGCGCGGGGGCCTTCGTGGTGGGCTTGGGGGCCGGGGCCGGGGCCTTGCTGCTGGGCTTCGGTGCCGGTGGGGCTTGGGCCAAGGGGGTGTTGGCGGGGCTGTGCTTGTTGCCATAGTACAGAGCACCATGGCTACCCGGGGTAACCTGGGTGTCGAGTCCAGTCAAGTCGAGGCCCTGTTTACCAGCGGCGTTGCCGCTGACAGGCTGCGGGAAGGAGGCACAGGCATCGTAGTGGCTCTTGGGCGGCGCCTTGAGGGTATCGGCGAAGGTCTCGGGGGCCTCAATGATGGTCGCCATCAGGCCTGCTTCGACGTGCCATTCGACGTGGCAGTGCAGCATCCAGACTCCGGGGTTGTCGGCACGGAAGCGGAGGACTGCGTGTCCGTGGTTCTGGACCATGATGGTGTCGCGCCTGACGGGGGTCGTGGACACCTTGCTACCCAAGCCGGTGTAGTAGCCACCGTCGACATCCGTGCGCTGCAGGACCTGGAACTGGTGGCCGTGTAAGTGCCAGGGGTGCAGGTTGTTGTGGTGGTTGTTGATCACGATTTCGACGATATCGCCGTGCTTGACGACGAAGGGGTTGACCTGTCCGTATACGGCGGGGTTGGATGCGAACTCGGGACCGACGGTGTTTGCAGTGTACAAGCTTGGGACCTTTGGAGCGATGTAGGTCTGGTTGTTCACGGTGAAGCGTGGCACGCCGTTGATCAACGCGTTACCGGTGTCCAAGACGATCTGGTGGTTCACTGGCTGCAGCAAAGGCTCGCGGTCGATTGGCACAAAGTCGAGATCATCCACAAAGTCAAAGTCGGTTCCGAAGACAGGAGGCGCAGGGAGGGGCTTGGACTCGTCGTATACCAGCCAGGCGGTAGCATTAGGGTTGTATCCTGCGGGGATGGTGCGGTTTTCATAGAAGAACATCATGTTAACATCCATGGTATCCCAGATGGCGAAGTTCTTGCTAGCGTCGGGCTTGGTCTTAATCAAGACACTCATGCGCTGACCAGTCGCAATGCGCAAGAATCTCTCGCCGGCAGGATAGGGCTCAACGTAGACTCCATCTACCTCCACAACGGTCATCTCGTGGCCATCGAACACCCAGGTGTGCCCAGGCCAATTTCCAGTACAGATAATATGCACCAGGTACGTCTTATTGGGAAGGACCTTGATCTTAGTGTTGGTCGCGTCATTGATCAATGCCGAGTCAGGAAGGGGCTCCCCACGGGGCCCGTTCGGGGTAACCTTGGACTGGAACGTGTTCAAAAGCCCGGGCATTTCCTGGTGGTACCAGTCGCTCAGGGTGATCGTAAGTTCTTCATCATATTGGAAAGGGGCATTGGGGTCATGCACGATCAATGCACCTCGGAAGCCATCTGGGTATTGGCCCATGTTGTGCGAATGATACCAGTACGTTCCAGCTTGTTCGACCTATACAAGGTTAGAACGGGGTTGGTTTTCTCGTCCTGTGGATTGCTTACATCGAAGTGATATTGCATGTGTGAGCCAGGAGCAAGTGGGCACTGAGTGACTCCGACAGCGCCATCCATGACACCAGTGGAAGACTGGCGGAAACCGTGCCAGTGAATACCGGTGGATTCATTTCCAAGACCGTTGTAAACATCGATGATCAGACGGTCGCCGACATTCACATCAATCTGCGGGCAGGGCCATTTGTGATTGATACCGATGACCGGACGCATGAATCCATCAGGAGCAGCATTTACCCAAGTGACATTCCAATTCAGGTAGACGTCCTTGGCTGCGGCGAGGCCGGCCCAAGTGGCCAGCGCCAGCACGCCAAACCTAACCATGTTGGCGGTGTTGAACGAGTGAATAATAATTAGTGACCCGAGTCAGAAGGATACTAAATCCTCCAAAAGAATGCGCTCGAGGTCGAACAGGAAGCCAAAGAAAGAACGAATATAAAGAACGCGGTTGTCGATATCGGCGCAGGTCGGCCGCTGTGTTGGTTACCCACAGGAATCGACCGGATACCAAGCCTTTTAACCATGATCAAGAAGGAAAGAAAACAAAGAAGCTGCTGTTGATCTGCACCAGGGGCCTGAGTATGTTGGCTCGGTCGGACCCTAATTCCATGTTCGCCAGGATGCCATTGGCGGTTCCTTCATTCATGGATTGGAGGAACGCATAACAGGGCAGTATCATCTCCAGGCGCGGGTTGCCATTGTTTTCCAGTGAAGAATGTGCTGTGTGTACTTACGAGGAAAGGAATGCAGGTACTTCACCCGGTTGGGTGTATCGAGGTAGTGGTTCCTGAGATGCCACGCAAGGGGGACATACCCGGGTCGATAGGTTCACATCGATGTCGTTGGAAGTAACCCAGATGGCTTGTAACTTCAATTGACTGAATATATTGTATACTATAGCTTTGGAGACTGCATGTGGTAGGTTTCTTGGTCGAGCTCGATACATCCTCGGCTTGAGTCCAGAGATCGGCGTAGAGCCCATGATATTCCACCATCAGAACTATTTCGCACCCGATCGGCATCACAGCAATTGGTGAAGTGTTTTTGAGATATCCCCGAGGTCGAAAACAAGAGTATGAAGTCGTACATCCCCCACAGATAAGCCTAGACCATTCAGCCACCAATGTTCCAAATCAGGCGTGTGACGTTGCACTGGGAAATCTCTCCGAGTTCATGACTCTTAGAGCGGCAAAGAGAAAAAAATAAGATGGGGTAAAGGCCATAGCATCCACCAGCCTTAGGATATATGTACTCCTAGAGGTCATTGAGTCCCGTTATCTCTGGCCAGTCTCACGGGATTGACTTCGAAAAGCGGGGGATTTGCAGGGAGGCGTTTTACTCAAGAACTTGCACGAGGAGTTTCCCCAGTCTTGGGGAGTGCTTCGTATCCTTATAGGTCATTTGATAAGAGTAAGAAAAGAATCCGCCTGTCAAGTGTCAAGTGTAAGAGGAACGAAAATCATGAAGTTGGCCCCCACACGAGAGGAACAAGGTTGTCCGTGCGCCAAGGCCCATCCATGGGTAACGGGGACTCGAGATGATAAGATGTGGAGTTGAAGAAAAAAAAGGGTTGCATGAAGAGATTGGGTAAAAAAGAACAACGATAGAAGTGATAGTGATAGTGCATTTGTGCAAGAGAGGGGTGACTCATCCTTTTATGTTCTTTTCTTCTTTCCACTCTCCAGTTGATGGTGCTTCTCAAGCTGCAGATAGCATCATCCAACTTCAATGGCGTAATCTCACGACATCCAAGTCTATATATTGGTACCTGTGTCGACTTCATCCGTCATACCACCCGCCATCATGGATCAATCAATGGCTCTCATCGATGCACAAGTTCACTTCCTAGTGAGTCACGCAGCCCCCAACCTCAACGCCAACCAACTAACCCTATCCCAGGAAGAGCCAGTGGTGCTGGTGCACATCCCCTTGGAACTGTACCCCTACTTCCTAAAATCAGTTCTAGGACTCATCTTCGATGAGACCCCGCCATTGGAAGACAATGAAATCAATGATGAAATCAACGATGATGCCTCGGAAGACTCTGCCTACAAGGCTCCGGCATTCATGAACGTCTCCATCACGCCGGTGGAAGTCTCCGTCATGTGTCCCAGACGCCTGGTGGAGAAATATTTCAGTCCAGTCATGCATGAACTCGACCAAGTAGATCCCTCTCTCCGATCCCGTCTAGTCGTGAGCGAGAAAGACTACATCGCCATGCAAGTCCTCGGCGAAGGCCTCGAGGCCGGCAAGCGGGTCCTAGAACTAACCAGTCCCCTAGCCCTCGCCGGCATGTATGTACATCCAATACCTCATAAGACGAACCCAGCTAACAAATACCCAGTTCCATCTTCTTCATCTCCACCTACTTCTCAGACTACATCATAGTCCCCATGCAAAGCAAAACAAGCGTAATTCGCGCGCTAGAAAACAGAGGCTTCCAATTCGACACCGAAACCTCAACCTTCATCACAAACCCACTAAGCCCACGCCTCGAAAGAAGTCTCTCCGACCTCATCCCCCCAGGCACACCCCCACCCTCAACACTAGCTGAACTCCAAGCCCGCACCTTCGCTTCTCTCCGCAGACACCAAATCACCCCCTCCGTAGACAACACCCTCCGTCTCGTCCAATGCGCCGCCCACCACGAATATCACACCCATGAAAGCTCAATGTCCATCCTCCGGGACGCCCTGACAACTGTCCTCTTAGTCGACAACCCCCGTTTCCTCTCCTTGACCCTCGCTGCTATGGACCCAGCGGCCTCTCTGCTCTTAGAAAAGCGTCTCCTCCCCCGCTTCGCACGACCCTCCGCCTCCCACGACGGCGGCTCTGCCCTCCTAGGCTCAAAGGAACACTATCTCATTCCAATCACCCTCGATCTCCGCGATCTGCCCCTCGAGGCATCTGGTATTGTCTGTGGCGTTGCGGGGAGGTTAGCCGATGCAGCGACTGTACCGTTACCGTCCACGGGATCCGGATCGAGAACGTATGACTCCTTTGATGCGCGGCTCGCTGCCCTTGATGTCAACGAGAAGGGTGTACCGCCACCCGGGACCATTTCACATGCCTTGCAGCCGACACATGGTCTCAGACCTGATATTGGGGCTGTGGTTGATGCAGTGGAGATTAGCTTTTTGAGTACGGCGCGCGCGGGCACGATTATTGTTGGCGAGGATGAGTTGGTTCGGGCTGTTGAGGCGCTGGAGAAGGAAAAGGTGCAGTCTCCCCTTGAGGGGTTGGGGTTGGGGTTAGAGTTGGAGTCGCAGACTCCGCCCGATAGTCCGCAACACGGATGAGTCGGCTCTGGGTTGTCATTGTTGATGGGTGATGATTTATGCTTATGGTTGATGTGTTCATGTACTCAAAAGTTGATTCCTGGTTTGTATGTTTTGTTTCGATATATGTATAAATAGTATTATCTGGCGGGTCATGGATTGTGGTTGTTGGGTTCTTGATGCTGCAGCGGCTGCTTCGTTGATATGCTCATCCATAGGTCATCAATGGATTCGGTGCAAATATGAGGGTTCCATTGGATATGATTGTGATATCTACCTGCCGAACAATTAGTCACCGCTATGCTTCATCTCAAATCGCTGTTCAAATTGGCTCCTCATGTGGAAGGCGTGTTGGGACTCAGACGCGTGGAAAGCAGCTAGAAAGTCATCCACGAATATCATGATGATCATCCTGCCATCGGAGTAAAGGCATGGGTCTTCCAGACATGGGTCAAACCCCCCTCGCTGCTAGGACTTTCCGTACCCTGATTTCCATTATTACAAACTTTGACCTGGAAACGTGGATGCCGTCAACGCGTTTCTCAATAGCGTGCTCGAATCTGAGGTCTACTGCCAGTACCCACCAGGACTTGAGTCTTCCAGACAGGGGTCCAACCCTGAGGAAAGAAGCATGGATCTGATGCCCGTTTCCCATCGCTTCCCAGCGATACAGAGTCCGTAAAGTGCTCGCTTCAGTCGGAGGATCTTGCCGGTTGACCCAAGTCCTGGTGGCCCAGTGGTGGGTATTGGCAGTAGAGCTCAAATTCGCGCACGCTATTGAGGAACGTGTTGACAGCATTCATCTGGAGCGTTTCCAGGTCAAAGTTTGTAATAATGGAGATCAGGGTACGGAAAGTCCTAGCAGCGAGGGGGGTTTGACCCTTGCCCGGAAGACCCATCCATGCGGCATGCCTTTACTCCGAGTCTCCGATCCTAGTGCCGTTCCGCAGCAGGGAGCCTGATCACATGGCCTGTCTTGGCAAGGAGCGACCTCGTTTCGACAGAAAGAATCATCATGTGTAATTCTCCAAAAGGGCACATGGTGGCCCTGAGCAGAAACGACAGTGTACAGGCCTCATCTTGCAACCGGATAACCTTTGCCCCTTCACTCCGGACTATCAAACCACTCATCCTCGACCGATTACCGCGGAGAACGCGACACACACCTGGATATTCATGTAATCGATCTCATAAACCATAAATTATGTAGTTCTAGTATGGATATAGTACAGATGAGTCTCGGCATGGGCCAAGGGCGGTAAATTGTGTTGTCATGTCACCATGGAAGCAGGACTATAAAGCGCCTTGATACTTTCTGTTATACCAATTGGAAATATTGCATCCAAGGTACATATGCCCTTTGTCAAGTCGACTGAAGCCTCACATTAAGCGAGGGAGACTATCAGATAGCGAGTCTGCCACAGCTTGACGGGCCATGCAGGATCTCGCCCTTGTTCCTGTAGTCGTGGCACGCCGCACGATGTAGCGTGTGGCAATTGAAGAACTGCGTGGACATGACAGTTGTCAAACCACCGGGGAATAAAAAGCCTAGTCAGAATCGACCAGCTCATTACTTTCACCCGTAAACCCTAACAACACCTAGTAAAGCCGTTAGCACAATCACAACCTCTCTATACCCAATCAAAAGAGACCTACCATCCGATCCCCCAGCAGCCCAATTGCCCCCCCTCATTCCACGCAACACAACTAACAGCCCGAACCGCCTCTCCAACCGGCACAGAAGCAACAACATCTCCATCAAGCACATCCCACGCAAAAGCCGCCGCCCCACCATCACCACCCTCACTCCCACTCAACACAACCGCATCCCCCATGGCAAAAACAGACCTCACCCGCAACTCCTTATTGCGATACACATGTTTCTGTTTTGTCCGCGCCAGCCCAGCTTGTTTCTCACCCCCATACGCATTCAACAGCTTCCCATCCATGCGATCCAGCATGCGAATATACCCGTCCAACGTGGAAACCAGCAACGCATTCCCGTCCGCCGAGCAGCGCACACTCGTAACCGGATGCGCGAGGACGTCGATGGTTGTTTTTCCGGTCCGCACGTCGTAGATCCGCGCGTGGCCGTCGTAGCTGCCGCTGGCGATTGAGTAAGTGCCCATGTGTACGTGTAGACTTGAGACGGTGTCGGTGGCGTCGGTGAGGGTTTGAATGGGTTTGTAGCTTGAGGAGCGGGTGTCCCAGATGTTGATGCTTGTGTCTGCGCTGCCTGAGAAGGGGGTTAGGGGGGTGTTTTGGATTGAGGGTGGGTAGAGCTTACCCGTTACCACTACTGAGTCGCCGTCGCCGGCGAACTGCACTGCTTCGATTCGGCTGTTATGGCCTGACCATCGTCGAATTGTGATGCCCTGCTCTACGTCCCAGAGGAAAGCTTGGCGGTCGCCGCCTACGCTGGCGAAGCGGGCGTTGTCGGCTGCGACGGCGACGTCGAGGACGGTGTAGCCATGTGCTTCATATTTTTGGATCGGGGAGGTTGTCTCAATGACTGTCTGGCCGTCGGACTTCGCTGGGACTGCGCGCGACAGGTGGACTGCTCGGTCTGTGGAGCCTGTGAGGATGTAGGTGCCCCCGGAGCTTGAGTAGGCTACGGCGTTGACGGAGCCTGGAGGGTGTTAGCGGCTTTTGTTGGAAAATAACGACTTAAGACCATGCACATGTATTTAGAACTCACCATTGTGTGTTTTGAGAACGTGAAGAGGCCTAGTTGGGAACGCTGTCCGGGGCATGGCCGTCGGATTGGGGTAGAAAGAAGGAATTGGCGGGAGCTTGGAGAATGCGGGATGGAAGTTGGAGCTTACGCATAAGTGGTAAAAACATAGTATGGGAATATATAGACCAGAACACTACATAACTTCACTTCTTACTTGAATCCGACAAAGGAAAAGAATCAACTCTGAATTTTCCGCTACGAAGTAAGAAAGAAGTTATTATCAAGGTTGTAGACACACCATCGCTAGCTACCAGCGTCAAATGGATATAACAAACAAAAACCAGCCCCTCAGACAAAGGTGCTACCAAGCGCGAACGGCAACAGATGGGGTACTCAAAAGAGAAAATACAAGAGCATGGTTCGTCTCCCCTTTTGAACGATCCGGGTCGATTCCCGGCAAAAATGCAACATCTTAACGACGTCCGTGGCTGCGAGTGCTGGAACCCTGGATACCCTCGATCTCCTGCTCGAGAGCTTTGATACTGCAAGAAGTTAGCATTGAGGACATCATCCATGGAGAAATCCAATACATACGCCGCATGAGTAGCCTCGAGATCCTTGTTGAGACGATCGCGCTCCGAGATGAGCTTCTGCTCCCACTGGCGGAAACGCTGCTCCTCGACCTTGACCTGCTCGGTGAAGCGCTTGCGCAGAGTCTCTTCCTCCTCCTTGAACTTGGGGTTGTCGAGTTTGCGCGGCCGAGCCTCGCCAAACTTGCGGGTCTCCATCTGCTGCGCACGGTAGGCCTCGTAGTGCGATTCTTCTGTGGTGTGAATGAGGTCGAGCATGTGGGTGCGGATCAGGATCGAGCGGAGCTTCTTGAAGTCACAGTGCTCCTCGTTCTCCACCTCGGCGACACCCCAGGCGTACTGACGGCCCTTGACAACACGCCCGTCGTTCGACTTGACATCCTTCTCGGAACCGATGACGGCGAAAGGCATAGCGGCCATGAGGCTGCGGGCGTGGGAAGCAGCGTTCTCATCGTCCTCTTCGATGGGTGGGGAGTAGATCTTGATGCCCTGTGCCTCAATCACTGCACGGATCTTTTTAAATTGTTAGCTCGCATCCCAAAAGCCTGGAGTTTCGTATGTTCCCTCCCACTTACTCTCTCCTTGTAGCGGACGAGATCCGCGTGGCTCAAGGTATCAGCCTTGGCGACCACGGGGATCAGGTTGACACGGGAGCTCAGGCGCTTCATCACCTCGATATCGAGAGGCTTCAGGGTGTGTCCGGTGGGGCGGATGAAGTACAAGCAGGCGTGCACACGCATGTCGATCTTGTCCTTTCGGCGGGGCTGCTGCTCCTGGAGCATGTACGACTCGTGCTGGTCATCCAGGAATTCGATAATGGGTTGCCACGAATCACGGTTGTTCACGTAATCTCCAAATCCAGGGGTATCGATAACAGTGAGGCGGACTAGAATATTCGACCGTAATCAGCTACCGACACATGGCTGGGGAATTGGAGTTCACTCCGACGAGGGTATTCCGGCCGCACCTTTGAAAAACTTCTCCTCGAGCTCAGCCTTGGTAATCTCAATTTCGACAGTGCGATCGGTCTGCTTCTGGTGGCGGCGTTTGTGGTCGGCATAGTTCTTAATGGTGGTAGAGAAGAGGGTGTTGATGAATGTGGTCTTTCCCAATCCCGACTCTCCAGCAACCTGATCACAGGACCATTAGCATCAAGACACATCGATTGTTATTCCAGGCTGTAAGACACACCATAATAGTGAAGGCTGCTCCCCGCTTCGCGACAATCTTGTGGCTACATAGCTTCATTAGAATATTTCCTCGCGTTCACCATAACTCAAAAGGTACACACCGCTGGTTGGGGAGCTATATTAAACAATGAGTGATTAGCTTTCAATAGTCATTAGAGAAATTCCAGCATCGAAATAGCTTACGTTGGCAATGCCAATGTGCGTTGCGGTCTCTGTGGTCGACATGGTGGGATTAGGGGGGATTAAAAACAGTTGGGAATCAACAGAACGACACGAAGACGAAGAATAAACCCCTGTAGAGAGTAAGACCACGAGTGCGAAGAGGAAATAAGGCGGACACCTGAGAGAGAACGGAAAAGGAGAGCTGCAGGTCGTGAAATCGGGTCTCTTGAACTGCCCGTCGCTGCTTCCCCCTGAATCTCCTTTCGTTTCCTGGAGTATACCTCGCCTTGCCTATCTTGGCTTAGCGTGATGCGCTAGTCCTGATATGGCCCGGGACCGGGATATAGATGATCCGCAGGTTCTTATCACGGTAGCTTTGAATTATCTCTAATTTTTTGATCATTGGGATCGCCAACAGCCAAAATGAAGACAGACTTTAAGGTGAGTGCTGCGCTGGAATTGTTGATCGGCATGCAATTCGTAGTGAAGCCACCGTTCATGGAATTTCTCTACTAACACGCTTAACCCTAGTTCTCCAACCTTTTGGGGACGGTCTATCGCAAAGGCAATCTTCTTTTTACTCCCGATGGAACATGCTTGCTTTCACCTGTAGGCAATCGAGTTTCGGTCTTTGATTTGGTACAGTACGTATTGCCTAACACTTTTTCCTGCGATTCCGAACTAAAGTTCGCTAATAATGGCCCTACAGAAATACTTCCTACACACTGCCTTTTTCGCACCGTACCAATATCGATCGCCTCGATCTTTCGCCGAAGGGAAATCTTCTATTGACGGTGGATGAGAATGGCCGCGCGATTCTGACCAACTTCCACCGGCGCATCGCCATTCACCACTTCTCCTTCAAGGGACGAGTGTCTGCACTTAAGTTCTCACCGTCTGGTCGACACTTCGCCGTTGGCGTGGGAAGGCGCCTGCAGATCTGGCAGACACCTTCTACACCCGGGACGGAGACCAATGGCGAGATTGAATTCGCTCCATTCGTGCTACACCGGGATCTTGCCGCCCACTTTGACAACATTGAAAATGTCGAGTGGTCCAGTGATTCGCGCTTCTTGCTCACTGCTGCCAAAGATTTGACTGCGCGAGTATGGAGTATGGATCCGGAGGAGGGTTTCGAGCCGACTACTTTGGCGGGACACAGACAGGGTGTGGTGGCTGCTTATTTCAATGCGGCACAAGAAGTGGTATGTGGTACCCGAACTCGTTCCGGCTGGAAATACCATACTAACCGGGGGATAGATTTACACTGTCAGTCAAGATGGCGCACTCTTCCGCTGGGAGTATGTTGCGAAGAAGGATGAGGAAACAATGGAGGATATCTCTGAGCCTCGGTGGAGGATTGTGAAGAAAGACTTCTTCATGCAGAATGACGCTAAGGTCAACTGTGCTGCATTCCATGCGCCATCAAATCTTCTGGTTGTAGGGTTCTCCAACGGCCTGTTTGGTCTCTACGATCTACCCGAGTTCAACATGATCCATCTGTTGAGGTATGTCAATCTACAACCTCACACTTCTGTTCATAGCTAACAGCTCCTCTCTAGTGTCTCGCAGAGCAACATCGATGTTGTGACAATCAACAAATCGGGTGAGTGGCTAGCGTTCGGATCGTCCAAGCACGGCCAGCTGCTGGTGTGGGAATGGCAATCCGAGTCATATATTCTCAAACAACAAGGCCACCTTGATTCTATGAACGCGCTCGCATATTCACCGGACGGCCAAAGGATTGTGACAGCCGCCGATGATGGCAAAATCAAGGTCTGGGATGTCAGATCAGGCTTCTGCATCGTTACATTTACCGAGCACACCAGCGGCGTGACCGCATGCCAGTTTGCGAAGAAGGGCAATGTGTTGTTCACAGCATCTTTGGATGGCTCCATTCGCGCATGGGATCTTATCCGCTACCGTAATTTCCGAACCTTCACAGCACCATCCCGTCTGTCGTTCTCCTCATTGGCTGTGGATCCCAGTGGAGAAGTGATCTGTGCTGGTTCGCCGGACTCCTTCGACATCCACGTATGGTCCGTGCAGACCGGTCAGTTGCTTGACCAGCTCTCTGGCCACGAGGGCCCAGTATCCAGTCTTGCTTTCGCTGCTGATGGTAACCACCTTGTCAGTGGTAGTTGGGATCACACCGTCCGCATCTGGAGTATCTTCGGCCGGGCACAGACCAGTGAACCTCTCCAGCTCATGTCAGATATTCTCAGTGTGGCTTTCCGTCCAGACGGGCAACAAGTCGCCGCCTCTACGCTAGATGGTCAGCTTTCATTCTGGTCGGTTGAGGATGCTGTGCAGCAGGGAGCTGTTGACGGTCGTCGTGACGTCTCCGGAGGACGGCGAGTGTCCGACCGCCGTACTGCTGCCAATGCTGCGGGCACCAAATCTTTCAACAGAATTACCTACAGCGCAGACGGTAGCTGCATCCTGGCGGGTGGCAACAGCAAGTATATCTGCCTGTACGATGTAGGAACGGGATCATTGATCAAGAAGTTCACTGTCTCCGTCAACACCTCCGTCGATGGCACCCAAGAGTTCCTGAGCAGTCGCGATATGACCGAAGCTGGTCCCCGTGCTCTTATCGACGAGACCGGTGAAGCTTCTGATCACGAAGACCGTGTTGATCGCACTCTACCTGGTGCGAAGCGCGGTGATGCCGGTGCGCGCACCACACGCCCTGAAGTGCGGGTGACGTCTGTGGACTTCGCACCGACTGGACGATCATTCTGTGCCGCCTCCACTGAAGGTCTGCTTGTCTACAGTTTGGATACTGAGTTCATCTTCGATCCCTATGACCTGGACATCACAATCACTCCGTCGAGCATCCTTGCCACGCTAGATGCCGCCAAGGCAGCCGCCGCATCTGACGCCGTGGATGAAGAGAATACTTTCCTCAAAGCACTTATCATGGCTTTCCGGTTGAACGAGCAAAAGCTACTACGTGTCGTATACGAGGCTATCCCTCCTTCAGATATTCCTCATGTGGTTCGGTCTGTCCCCACAGTCTATCTACCTCGTCTTCTCCGATTTGTCGCACATGCTGCCGAAGAGACACCCCATCTTGAGTTCAACTTGATGTGGATTGAGTCCCTATTCGGCAGTCATGGCCGATACTTCAAGGATAACTCTGGAACCTTCGCAACCGAGCTTCGTGCCGTTCAGCGGGCCGTCGACGACATCCGCGAGAACCTGAAGCGGTTGACCGAAAAGAACCTCTACGATCTCAACTACCTGCTCTCAAAGCCTGTCCTCGCAGACAAGAAGACCAGCAATGCTTTGCTGGCTATGGAAACCGAGGACGCCGAGGTTGCTGATGATCAGATGGTCGATGCTGACGATGACGACGGTGAATGGGCCGGGCTTGAATGATTGATAAGGGTTTCTTACTGTGTATGTCTACTTGCATCTGAGCCAGGCGTTTTGTATATAGCTGCAAAGACCAATAAGGGAAATAGACCGCGGCCGTTACGGCCTCGTGCGTGAAATAACACTCCAAAAGCATTTGCTCCTCTGAGACCTCAAACGGGAAACGGGCCCATTTGTCCACCTTCGTCTGTAGCAAACGGCCCTTCCAATTTGAAATAAAAGCCACTCTGTAATACTCTCCGGATTGTCTGCTGTGCCACCCTCTCTATATCCCTTACTCTCCTCCTTCTCTAACCACCCGTCCATCTTCCTTAGTTTCCTGCCCTAAACGCCCCGGACAATCCGCCAGAGCATCATTCAACTAAATAACTTGTCCCCTCTGTCCTAAGAATCTTGCTCTCATCACCAGTCGATACCTAGATGGCTGGAACCGCTTTTTGGCCCCTTGTTGGGGCGTTGATAGCCCTGTTATACCTACTGCGACGAGCACCAGCTTCAAGCCTGAGCCATATCCCAACTGTCAAGTACTACCCGTATATGCCAGATTTCATAAATCGAATTCTCTACTATTCCAAGGCTGGATCGATGATCTATCGAGGATATGAGAAGGTGCGCCGGTTCACTTCGAACCATTTGTCCAGCCTTATTGACCTATTTCTGTAAACCAGTACAAAGATAGTCCCTTTCGCATTCTCACTGGCGACGGAGAAGTGATCGTTCTACCAGTGAAATACCAAGACCAACTAAGATCACTCGATTCTTCCAAGATCAGTTCTCTACATGCCCAATACAAGGTAATCCTCATTGTGCTACGTTACGTCGAGAAGCCCCGGGAGCTGACAGACTTCTCAGAATGCCCTGGGGGAGTACACCAACATCAGAGTCGATACTGCCTTGCCTGGCCTGACAGTGCGCAAGTGTTTGACGCCCAGTCTAAGTAATCACTCGCTCGATACTTCAAAAACTCCGATGTTACGCGAGAGACCAGGGAACTAACGTGCCATATGTGATCGAACAGGCAGAGTCGTTCCCCGGATCATCGATGAGTTGACAGTAGCATTCGACACCGTGCTGGCAGGATGCGAAGGTAAGATCTGCAAGCCACTACCTGTGTGACAGACCCCAAAAGTGAAACCACCTATACTGACAAGAGACTTGCCACCATGCCTCACAGACGACTGGGTCAAGATCAACCCAACCGAGATGTCCAGCCGGCTGATTGTCCTCGCCACATCCCGCGTGATGGCCGGTGACATGCTGCGCCGAAACGAGGAATGGCTCAACGTGGCAAGCAGTTACGCTCACAACGTGGGTGTCACCATCGTTATCCTGCGTCCGGTCCCCAAGTACCTCCGTCCCATCGTCGCCCGCTTCCTGCCCAGCGTTCAGCAGATGAAGAAACAGCTAAAGTTCGCTAAAGCCCTCTTCGTTCCGTTGATCGAGGAACGCAAACTGGCTGAAGAGGATGGTGGCTCGGCCTGGACGAAGCCAGATGACTTCTTGCAGTGGATTATGGATCTCAATAAGGCCCAGGGCGAGGATCTCGACGCAGATGCCCTGGCCCATCACATGCTCCTTTTGGTCACACTGGCTGTTACGCACACCAGTACCATGGCCTTGTGCCACGGTCTCTTTGATTTGGCTATGAGACCTGAATACCTTGAGCCGCTGCGCGAGGAAATGCTCCGCACGTTGCCTGATGGGTGGTATAAGGCGACTCAGGCTTCGCTGCTGGGACAGGTTCGTCTAGACAGTTTCTTGCTCGAGTCTCAGCGCTTCGGTCCGCCAGGTGAATGTAAGTTCCTGAGTTTTGCAAGAAATAAAGTCAATCTCAGAGAGAAGATCATGTCCTAATAAGTTGTGTGTATATAGTGACCTTCCACCGCATAGTGAAGCAGCCCCTTACGCTCAAGGACGGTCTAGTCCTGCCAGTTGACACACACATCTGCTTCCCCGCGGGTCCGATCAGCAGAGATGAAGCATTTATCACGAACCCGACGGTCTTCGATGGTTTCCGCTGGTGCCATGCCCCTCGTGACCGCTTTGCCCTAACTCCTGAGCTAATCAATAGCAATGAAAACGAGCAGGATAAAAAGTCCGCCTCGCTTGCTTCCAGCTTCGTCTCTATCGCTCTAACTCATATGCATTTCGGATTTGGACGTCAGGCGTGTCCTGGTCGATTCTTTGCGGTGAATACTCTGAAGGCGATCCTAAGCCGTATCATCCTTGACTATGAGTTCAAGTTTGTTGACGGTCTCGAGGGCGAGAGACCTGCTAATCTTGTGATTGGGGAACATATTATTCCGAGTATGAGTGCTGAGATGCTGTTTCGGAAGAGATCCACTGGACTTTGAGTGATTAGAGGGTTTTGAGCCTGCTTTGGGATAGTTGTTGAGATGGAGGTTGATGTGGGATTGCCATGCTTGGATTGGGGGTCCTCGACTCTGGGACTTGCCTGATTCCATTGGAATGTCTTTGGCTCTCGCTTTTTTGAACTTTCCTTTGTCTACCTACACTGTTGTAGTTGAGGTGTTCGTACCTACCAGCTGTGAAAACGTCTACGGTCCAGCTTTTCTGTCTTTTCTAACCCTACTTTGCTTTTGCTTCTTGTTATGCCTCTAGCCATCTTATCGCCGCGGGCCCTTACCTACCTACAACATATCTTCCACGATGGAGTAGGACATTAGGATCTTGTGAGTGTTCGTTTATATCCGAAAAAGACACCCGAGCCACGAATCCGAGTTCCAAAGCTTTGATTTCTATACCATCAGGTATTCATTCATCTCCTGCAGATATAAACGCGGCCTCGGCATAATTGTCCAGACTGAGCAAATATCTAAAGCTTTCATTTACAAACAAGGCGGATCCAATCAATTCGTCTCATCATATGCTCCCTCGAAATCCATTTCCTTCACTAGGCATTGACCTGCGGCGAACCCCGCCCACGACCGCCCCTGCCACGACCGCGGCCACGGCCACGGCCTCGATCGATCCCTTGCGGCGGTGGAACCCGACTGTAGTTCTGCGGACGGAAATCAGGGTTGTTTTGGACAACACCTTCATTGGGGTCACCGTTTTCCATCGGGATATATCCGCCTCGGCCGCCCCCACGACCTCCACGACCACCACGGGGACCACGGGGAGCGCCGCTGCCGTTATTGTGGGGACGGAAAGGGAGAGTCGTTGGTTGCCCGTTGTTGAATGCCCCACGGCCTCCACGTCCGGCTCCATCAAGTTGTCCGGCGACGACTCCCCTGAAGGAGCCTCTAAGGGGCGGAGGAACAGGTGCGTTCCTCAGTTGTCCCTCTCCGTGGGGACCCATGGGGGCACCGTATCCGGCAACGGTCAGGGAGTCTGCGCCTGCTGGGTTTGCTGGGTAGCGGCAGCACGGGAACTGGTGATAAGTTGTCGGTTGGTGAGGTTCAGAACGGAAGATGCCAAGACGGTCTGGCCACGGAACGGCGAGCAACGATGATTCAAATCCGTGCCACTCAAGAAGCATACATCAAAGACAACATCGAGCAGAAGGGTTCTCGGGGTTCTAGTGAGGCCGACAACAGTGCCACGGGTAGCAATTGGCACTTTCCCAGAATCCTGAGCATACACAACGCGGTCGCCAAGCTTGAAGGTTTGGTTTCCGAGACGGTGCTCGACATCGGCAGGCCGAAGGAGGGCGCTACGTGGCACGCGCTGAACCTTCTTCGGGTGCATCTCCGGCTGGGCGAGATTGAGACGATCAGCGTCCTGCTCAATCAACATCACGATTTCCGAGTCAAGTTGCTCAGCGTCCAGAGGGACTCGCTCGAAGTTCTTAGCTTGTACAGAACTGAGCCAATCCTTGATCTCCTTCATTTTGAGGGAAGCAATCTCCTCAGGGTAAAAGTCGGTCGGAGAATAACGGTCGTTCTGAGGGTTGCGCTGGATGCCAGCAATGAACTCGGGGAAGTTGATCATGTATTGTTGAATCAGTTCCACTGCCTTCTGGCTAAATTCCCAGCCAGATTCTCCTCGACGGGAGTACCCAAGCACTTTCTGTTGTCTTGCCTGGAATTTCAAGTTGAGACCGAGGTTTGCGCGCTGATTTTCAATATCGACAGTGAAAGAGGAGGTGATCTTAGCGAGTACCAGAGGGTTGAGGCGAAGACTGCGTGCAACAGCGTACGAAGGCATGTAAGGACAAAGCTGCTCTGCAGCCCTGACGCGCTCTCGACCGAAATCTGGCTCTCGGCCTTTCAGAGCCGCGATCAATCCATTCACCTTTCCGCCTTCGTGTCCGCTAACATACACGGGTCTTCCATAATTGAAGTCACCCAGGAAGAAGGCACGGGAACCCTCGGGGAATTCCTCTTCAATGGGGAGTGCTGCCCGTTCAATGAAACGCTCGTCTGGGTTGATCACATCATCAACCACCACCTGGAGAGCATAGTCCGTCTCTTGACCGGGAATCTCGGCAAACTCTTTGATAGTGGCGCCATCATCTGTCTTGGCCATTCCCTTCAGGAGTTGAATATGAACCATGGATTCGACGTCTCCAATGATAATTGCCAAGCGTTTGCTATAGGCGCTCTCAATCTTGTTCGCCTTTCTCTTCCATTGCTCGATTTGTTGAGGAGTGTGGGGAATAGACACGGGGTGTTGCTCTCCTGGGGGCAGGATATAATCAAATAGCTCGTCCGAGACGCGAACCACAAGAGCCTCTTGCAAGAATGGGTAGCCAACGTGAACACGCTTCCCAAGCTTTGACTTAGCCAGCTCAATGCTTGACCGGCTGCCCGGGTCAAGGAGTGTGATAACCTGGCTCTCGTTGCGGCTGTCTTGCTGGAAAACACAGACTCCATGGAAGCCCAATTGCCCATGGTGGGGGAGCGTCTTGATGCTAGGGAAGCCAGCGAGCGCTGCTTCGCCCAAGTGGACGCCGTCCATCAGGCCAGCATAAGGAACCAATCCATCCATGACGGGGAGATCAAAGAGATTCTCAATGCAATGGCAATTCGGGAGGTCGGGGAACACACCAGGCATTGAAGATGGGTAGACGAAATTTACATCTGAAGAATAGGTGAATTTGAGGCAGGCCCCAAAGGTGTTTCTTTCTTTTTCATCTGCAGTGAGTTGGTTCTCTTTCGTTTTCAGCGCAGCCAACAGTCTCTTTTCGTCAATGAATGGGATCTTCACAACAGCCTCCCATTCCATCTTCTTTCCGTTCATGTCAAGATCGAAATCACGAGGGTAGAAATCGTAGATTGGGGATTCGGGCGAGGTCATCAAGTCCCAGTAAGCAGTAGGCACGATCTTCTTGCTGCGATCTGGAAGGACACCCATAAGCTGGTCGAACGGCCGGAAAGGCTGACCCAACTTGAAATTCATGTCTGCGTCGAGACCATCATTCACATCTGTTCCACGGTCAGCAACTAAAACTCACCCTAAAAAGAGAAGTGGAAAACTACTAACCTGAGATCATAGGGGCATAGTGGTACTCAAAGAACCAGGGCCATGATGCAATGCCACGGTAGTAATAGAACAACACCCATTGAAGCCCTTGCACGTAATTTCGTGCCAGTTTCCGCATCTCCTCCTTGTTTTCGAGGCCCCAGCCAAACTTGGTTCGGTAATATTTATCTTTCCACGCCAGGAACTTGGCGTCATACTTCTCGCGAGCAGCTTTCTCAGCTTCCTCGGCCGTCATCTCCTGGACTTTGGCCTTCTCATACTTTCGGATTATACGCTGAACAGCAACCGACGCTTCCTCATCCTCCTCGTCGTCTTCGCTGTCACCCTGGGTCGGAGGCAACGAAAGCCTCATGAAGCGATCACCATTCTCATTATCAATCGAAGACCAGGACAGCCGGAGGTCATCCGCGAGATGTTCGACAAAAGTACGGTCACGAGCTGGTAAAGTAGGAGGAAGGTCAAGAGGCTCCGCGGCCTTGTCAGACCGGTTCAGAACGTACTTCTTGATCGTCTTCAGGAGCTCTTTCTGAGACGCAGTGAGGGTAAGCTCCTTCGGCTTCTGCTGCGACACTGAATCAGTGTCCGCGTTCTTCTTCGATTTCAGCCATTGGGCATCAGAATTTTCAGCCTCAAAGAATCGGTATTCCACCGAACTTAGTGCCGTCACGAGCATGCCCAACCGTTGCACATTAATAACGCCCTGCTCGTTGATATAGCCGCCCATCTTCGGCAGCACCTCCTTGTAGAGTTTGAACATAAGGGCAAGAGCGCCCTCATTGATATGTAAATTGGGCAAATTTGGCAAGAAATCGTTTCCGACGAAGAATGCCATGAGAATGAAGTCGTCAATGACACGCTCCATATCGAATGGGAAATCCAGAACGCCTTCCTGTTTAAGCTCTTGGAACTCTAATTCCAAATACTCCCGGACCACGCTCAGATGCAACAAATAAAAGTTTTGATGTTCGAGTTCTTTGGGTTTCTTCGAAACTTGGCGACCAAAGGTCACTTCCTCTCTGAGAAGGCAGAAGTGAGGGTCGTGGCTGAGAAGACCCAGCATAATTAGGTCAGCATCCAATCCATAAAGACAATGGCGAACGTTTGATTCATAGTCAGGCTGCGCTTTCGAGCAGCGAATGTATTCCATAATCTTGTGCTCGCCTTCTCCGGGAACCTCGTGGCCAGACAAAACGATTTCCACGCCTTGCCAGTCTGTGTCCTCGGAGATCTTCTTGTTGATGAAATATTTGAGTTGTTTCGTCAATTTCTGCATGAACTCGGTACCCGGTGTGATACAGTTGCTGTCAAAGGCATCTTCCTTTGGCATCTCCAAACCCTGCTGAATCGCCTTCTCCTTTGCAGTCTCTGCATCCAAGGCAGTTCGGAACCGACGGGCACGTTGTTGATTCATCTTGGCGCGAGGTGCTACACCATCAACCGCCATGTAGAACAGCTTCTTGGGTTTGATCTTGCCAAACAGATGTTCGATATAATTGAAGATTGCGATGAACATTTGATCCTCTGTCATACGAAACGTCGGAGAATCGCTGTCACTATGCGTACAATTGTGAATGATGCCGTTCATGTCAAGATATAGACTGTCGAACTCGGGTATCCGGCTCTCTGCGATCAGCATCGAGATTGATGGATATCGCTCGCTCAGCCATCGGAAGAATTTCGGGACACCCATGATGAAAAGCGGGTTTATTCCAAACTAATGGGCTCGGAGGGGAAAAGTGGGAGGGTATTTATCGTAAGAGTTGTTTGGGTGTGTAGAGGGGCACTCGTAACGGATCGAAATGAGAGAGAATTGTGAGGAAAGGCAAGATCGTCCAGTGAATAGCCTTGGAAGATATATTGTGCCGAAGAATGTGGTTGTTATTCAAGGCAAATGATGAAAGATCCGGGGTAAGAGGGTCAAACAAAGGACAATAATGTAAACGCTCAAGGCAGATGTCTAAGAGGCAAGACGAGGTGTCCCCACGATTGAACGTTGAAGAGTCAATCCAAGCTATTCACCGCCCACTTAATTAGGGTTAGCGCCTCTCCCGGCCCTCATTAACGCGATGAATGCGCGTCGGTAGCTTCTCTCCGCCTACTGTTTCGCACTCACCCTCTAAGTGGTTCAAGTTACCTTGTACCCGTCAATTCAAGACTTCCTTCGATTACACGATCGCAAATCACAATGGATCCCTATGACGATGATGCTGGTGACTATTCACAAACTTGCGCGCCGCTGGAAATCTCGATCTAACCAAGGTGTAGGTGCTGGCGATGACCACGAGAAAGATCAGGACCAGGAGCAGGATCATGCCGATGAAAAGGCTATCAATGAAGGTAAGCCTCCATATGTCTCTAATTCTGTCAAGTTTTGTCATTATTAATGCTAACTACCGCGGGCAGAGTACAAAACCTGGAAGAAGAATGCGCCATTCCTCTATGATATGATCCTGAGTACGGCATTAGAATGGCCAACTCTTACTACTCAGTGGCTTCCAGATAAGCAAGAGTACGCTCCAAAATCCCACCTGGCTCATTCATCACCCTAACATGGCCACTCATCAGAGTCCCCGATAAGAACTACTCAACCCACCGTCTTCTCATTGGCACACATACCACCGGCGACGCGCAAAACTATCTCCAGATTGCCCAGGTGCAACTTCCGAATCCTAATACCCCAAATCCGGAAGACTACGACGAAGATAGGGGAGAGATTGGTGGGTATGGCGCGGGCTCAAAGAAGGCCCAGGTGGAAATCAAGTTCAACATTGTTCAGAAGATTGATCACAAGGGCGAAGTTAACAAAGCCCGGTATCAGCCACAGAATCCTAATATCATTGCCACCATGTGCACAGATGGTCGAGTGATGATCTGGGATCGCTCAAAGCATCCTAGCTTGCCGACTGGCACAGTGAACCCTCAGATGGAACTCCTGGGCCATGAAGCCGAAGGCTTCGGGCTTAGCTGGAACCCCCACGTTGCTGGCCACCTTGCAACGGGAAGTGAGGATAAGACTGTCCGACTCTGGTAAGCAGACACAACAACATTTGGATTTGACTGGAATAGCAGCTCATCAATCGCACCACAGGGACATCACTACATACACCAAGGGCAACAAGGCAGTCCGACCGAGTCGCACTTTCACTCACCATACCTCGATCGTCAATGATGTTCAGCATCATCCCCTGCACTCCTCTCTCATTGGAACTGTCTCCGATGATATCACGCTCCAAATCCTTGATACCCGCCAGGAGGATTCCACTCGTGCGGCTGCTTCGGCCGAGGGCCAGCACCGCGATGCCATCAACTCTATTTCCTTCAATCCCGCCTCAGAGACGATTCTTGCCACCGGTTCCGCCGATAAGACTATCGGTATCTGGGATCTACGTAATCTCAAGTCGAAGCTCCACTCATTGGAGGGCCACACCGATTCGGTGCAATCCATCGCATGGCATCCGTTCGAGGAGTCGGTTCTGGCAAGTTCCAGCTACGACCGCAAGATCATGTTCTGGGACCTCAGCCGAGCGGGCGAGGAGCAAACCCCCGAGGATGCTCAAGATGGACCACCAGAACTGTAAGTTATCCCCGGTTTCTGTAAACAATGGTGTTAGATCATTAGCTGACATTGCTCTCTAGGCTGTTCATGCACGGTGGGCACACTAACCGTATCTCGGACTTCAGCTGGAACCTTAGCGACCCCTGGGTCCTCTGCTCGGCTGCTGAGGACAACCTGCTGCAGGTATGGAAGGTGGCAGATGCAATCGTGGGCAAGGATCTGGAAGATGTTCCCACAGATGACATCGAGGCATAATCAATTTTGTTGGGCTTTCAGGTGTCGAACCAGCCATCGGCCTAGTGGGTGTTCCTTTAGTCTTCAGGATGGGTGGATTAGGTCACTCAAAGCATCAATTCGGCTGATATCCATATGGTCATTGTCCTTATGTTGGTATTACACAGTAGACGGTACTGCACGTGTGGCCAGCCCACTAAATATTAATACACCAACTAGTTACGAATCAAGTAATGTGATGTATACCATTAAAATAGACCAAGCCAAGTAGTACTCCGTAGACAGATGTGATCTCTGCATGTCGTACGACATCCAAAGCTCCTGCATCGGCCCCGTTATCCCGTTATCTCCAGTCGCCGCGGGGGCTGATCATGTCATCGTCAGCTGACGCTGATTGGATGTGACTGGTGGGGGCGGATGAGGAGGAGGGGAAAAGAAAGAGTTAGCGTTATTTGCAGAAAAAAAAAGTGATTCATACTGTGAATGTTCATATTATTTTCATTCACTTTTTCTGTGGCATCTAAGTAATATCTTATACTCAATCAGTCTTGTTGACGCCTCTTCATTATGGGTTCCGGTTCACCTCCGAGCTCTAAGCCCTCAGCTATTCCGTCCCACATGCTGAACGGTAGCTCCCCGCTTCAGCGTACAACAGGCACCCGTGATGCTCGTGAGCGCGAGAGTCTGAACTCGTCCATTCGTTCTTCATTTGAACCTCGAATTCCTCTTCAATTCGAAGCTCTCGAGACCAACACGGCAACTGGGGGCGTAACCGAGGTCGGAGCCACCGCTCAGTCCACTTCCAGCGCTTCCGTGCCCATTCGCAATGTGGTGCCGGTGCGGTATGTTTACAGTGATCTCAATGTTCCAGCGAGCTTTCTACTCCACTGTTTGCTAATTTTACCCTGAAGCCCTACTTTGAATGATCCTCCCCGCGATCCGCGGGATGAGGGCGGCCCATTGACCCCTCCGGCCACCGTCAGCCGTCCGGCTAGTCCCTACACATTGAACCCACCGATCGATTTCGACGGTCTCAGCTGGCCTTGTAAGTAATGGCTCTTGCATTATACAAAGCCACCCTATCAATCACATGTGTCTAATCAATTTAAACAGGCCCCGGAACCAGAGAGCGGAAGGAGGCGACACCGGAGGAGACCGAACAACGACTTGAGAAGCTGTCCGGAGCTATCCGCACAATTCTCGAATGCATCGGTGAGGATCCCGAGAGGGAAGGGCTTCGTGAAACACCCGAGCGATATGCCAAGGCCATGCTTTACTTCACTAAGGGTTACGAGGAGAACGTTCGGGACTTGGTCAACGGCGCTGTCTTCCACGAGGATCATGATGAGTTGGTCATCGTCAAGGACATTGACGTCTTTTCACTTTGCGAACACCACATGGTACCATTCACTGGAAAGGTAAGATTTGTCACACATGTTCATTTGGTATGACGACATTTAATCTAACCACCTATAGATGCACATCGGATATATCCCTGACCGTCGTGTTCTCGGCCTGTCAAAATTGGCTCGCCTCGCAGAGATGTTCTCCCGCAGACTCCAGGTCCAGGAGCGTTTAACCAAGCAAGTTGCGCTAGCGATTTCCGAGGTTCTCAAGCCTCGCGGCGTCGCTGTCGTCATGGAATCTTCCCACCTCTGCATGGTCATGCGCGGTGTGCAAAAGGTTAACAGCACGACGACCACCAGTTGTATGCTGGGATGCATGCGGTCCAGTGCCAAGACTCGTGAAGAGTTCTTGACTCTGTTGAACCGGCGATAGTGACACATTATATTCAACTGCCCAAACCCAAGAAAGGGTGTTGATTTACGGATTCTCGGAGTTTTGGCGGCGACCTTTCAACAGGTTTTGGATGGGTTTGACTTTTAACTTTACATGTTCAGCGTGGATCGGTGTTCCCCTTGTTCTCTTCTCTTGTTTCGATTCTTCTGCATATACTTGGGCAAATACTCGTCTCAGTATTTGGCCACATTCCTTTGTCGTTGCAATTCCCTTCTTGGGAAGATTGTTTTATCGGATATGCAGATGCCTGCTTCCTCGGCTCGTGACGGGCCAGAGGAAGTAACGTCCATCGTCCCCTTTCCCCTACGCCCTAAAATACTAACACACCCTCTCAAGAGGCCTTCGCTGTACAGCCTATGAATCTCTCTATGGCAACGGCAAGGCTGTTTCAACACTTGATCCCATGCCGCTAACGAACATATCAATTGGATTACATGGGAATTGTCGTGTTCGATTTACGTATTAGAACCAATGTACACTTTCTTTCCTGATACTCGTGTTCTCGCCCAAGTCGAAGTCCAAAGCTCTGTCATTGCGGTATTAACCTACAGTTCACTTAATGCAAAAATCTGGTATTGATGGATCCCCAGAGAAGCTAGGGAGGTCATCCTGATCGAAGCACCTGCCAGACGGGAGTCGAGGTCGCTTATGTCGGCGACGACAGCGTTGACGCCTCAGCCGGCCCATCACCTATTGCACGATGCAATGACTCGTGTTGCCCACGGCGATGCCCTCAAGTCCGATGGCATTGGCAACGATGTCATCCGGGTCTCGGCCGGCCAATCACGGCCTATCTCAACATGCCCGACACAGGTTACTGAGGCGATAGCGCAACACACGTATTGTCGACGGCGACGGCGACGGCGACGGCAGACACATACACGTCCGTATTTACCATAAATAAATCTCTCCCTCGGAACCTTTTCTCTCTCTCTCTTCCTCTTCCCTCTCCATTCGCCTTCCATTCTCCCGTCTACCCATTACATTCATCTGCTTCTTCTGCCTCTGCCATTCCTATCTCTTGCCTGCTGGCTTTTCTCCGATACATCTACGCTCACTCTGCGGTCTATCAGTCGTCTCTGCTCGCGGTTCATTGCGAATCTGAACCGTAAAGTGACGTGCCTAGGGACTCTGTGTGGACGCTTTGCGTGTCACATCAACGACACCTTCTCTTCTCTATTGAACTTCTGTAAGTCCAAACTGACAGCCCTATCGAACTACAGGATACATCACGTTAAGAGGTCGATACTGTTGCTGCGGCTACGTGCATTGCCTCTTCATTGTTTGAGCCCATGACCTTTTCATCTATGATCTGACTTGTGTGTTTGTTCTCGTCCTAATGAAGGTGTCACTAACTCGTTCGGTTGGCAGAACAAAAACATTTAAAAAAAAGGATAAAGCAAATCAAAGCAAAAGAACCAAAAAAAGAGCAACCAGCATTCTAGCCTGTGTCCTTTCGATCCAATATCCTGGATTGAGACTCTAGCCAGACTACATTCAAGGTATGTCGAATGTGTTTGCTCATGTCAAAAGCGAGACTGGCTGACCTGGTATGGCATCAAAAGCTTTTGAACCAGTAAAGGCCAATCGCTACCGAACAGAATGAAGGACCACGCCGAGGCCCTTCCCTCTCATGAGGTGTCAGATGCTTCTGCCCAAGACGAGGTTGCTGACTCCCCTACCCAAGTCGGCAACACCGGTGCCCAAGAGCCTAGGCGCCCAGAAGGAACATCTGAGCCTCAGATACACGGGTTCATGCTAGGGGGCGCTTGGCGAAGGACCGAGGCCCGGCAAGATACTGCACAAAGGATCAGTGACTCCCCCTCTGCGGGTGAGCGACCTAACAGCCCGTTGGCTCAGCCCGAACAGGGGCCACAGCCAGCCTCGACGGGCGAACAATCGTCAAGTCGCACTCAAGATACAGTAGCTAGATCCTCTGCGAGACCACATGTGGACTATGAGACAGGAGCTGTTGAACCTTTCCCACTGTCTTATTACGCCCGTCCACCCGAAAGTTACCTTCGCATCAACCCGCACAGGTCTTCCCCCGGCACTCTGCTTAATCCCACTATGCGAACGACCTTAGGTCTGAACCCGCTCAGGCCTTTCCCAGGCCCGCAGGATCCTTCCGTTGTTCCAGGACCGGCAGCGTCTGCAGTCTCAGGCGCACAAAGCTCCTCAGCCACACCCACGGAGGCCTCAAACCCATTCAGTGATCCTCCGAGGCCTTCCGCGCCTGATCCATTCCCTGGGCGTGGAATTCCCTACAGTCCACGGGGCATGCTTCAAGCATGGCTCATCCGACAGCAGCGGCTAGCTGGCATTCCTGAAACAATGCTTCGGCCCATGGGAACTGCCCACAGGCCCCCCGCCAGCCACCGTAGACCTCCTCGGTCCATTTTCGACGCTGAGGGGGGGCCACATCATCCAAATGAGGACGGCCCAATTCCGGGGTACCATGCCTCCTCTACCTGGTTTCCCTTGGATAAGGCCCATCACTCGGGACTCCTCTCACGCATCCACTCAGCCTTCTGCGTCTTCGCAGAACTTAGGCCCCGCGCCGCCCGCTCCTGGCGCGACTGGTGACCCTGTGCCGCCTAGTATCGGCTCTGCTTCTGTCTCGGAGGCAGTTCGATCCAACCTTCTGGTCACTCCAGGTCCCCATGCTTTCGGTCAAGAGTCCGATCCAGACTCTCCGGATCCTGGTTCATCCCCCACGTCATCCGGACTTATATCTGCTCCTATCTCGGAGTCAGATTTCTCGGGGTCGGATTCAGATGACTCTCTGGTTGCTCCAAGCTCCCCTGATTCTGATCACCTGGCTGTCCCAGGCTCTCCTACCGAAAACCCGCTTGATGATCCCGACCTGACGATTACAGGCTTGGATACTGCTAGAGATTTTGCTCCTGCTGAAGGCCCGCAGGATGCTTCTAATCTGCCGACTGCTGGTTCGGACCATGGACCGGGTCCCAGTAGCACTTCCAGCCAACCGGCTGCTTCAGACTATGCTCCTGCCCGAGAGTCACAGGGTGCCTCCAATGTGTCGACTTCAGGTTCGGATAATGCTCCAGGCTCTGTTGTTACTTCTGACTTGCCGGCTGCTCTGGATCCAGCTTCAAGATCAGATGAAGTTACTCTGGCTTCGCCTTCTGTGCCGATAGTAGGATCAGAGAATCCGAGCCAGCATGTTGCGCAGAGTCTTTCGGCAGACTACGCCCCTGATCCTCGTCTGATAGCCCTCTTGCAACCTCTTAGGCTGCATGCCACCGGAGAACCAGATTCGCCTGCTATGCAGGACTCACCACCAGAAAGCGGTGCGCATGAAAACAGGGAGACTGCTAGACTTCACCTTCAGTCGCGAGAACGAAACGCATCGTTCATCGTGCTCAATCGCACTGATGCTGACTCGATCAGTTCACAGGAAGCCGGTTCGCAGGAAGCCGGTTCGCAGGAAGCCAGTTCTCGGGAAGCCAGTTCTCGGGAAGCCAGTTCTCAGGACGATCTCGGGGTGGAGACGTCCTCCATCGAATCACAGGGTTCAGAAGATATTCCGAATCCGATTCCCTCTCCCATACCAGATGGGGCTCTGGCTCCCAGCCCCTCGCTTGCATCAGCAGAGGGAGGTGCGAGCGCTAACGCCTCTCCTGGCGAGACTTCGGAGACCAGCGGCGGATTGCCTGTTACATTCGTTTGGGCACAGGACGATGAAGATCAGCCCAGACAGCGTTTCGTCATTGATGGAACGGACGATGGGCTTATCTAAAGATCCGGGGATATTTATGTATGAGTACTCACTTGCAACCATTGATGTATGAGTATGGGTATGAGTATTCACTTGCAACGACGCTTACTTCGTGGGCGTCCCGGGATTGCAACTTGCAAGGTGAGAGCTTTATCGACCTTTATTGGTGAAGTTGTTAGAGTACTGTAGTACATAGTGTATCGAATGAATATGTGTGATTACCACCCTTCTTTCTGTCTTGACTCTACAAAATGTAGGAGGTGTCGAATGGATGTGGCCTGTCAGTGTAAGTTGTAACTACTAACTACTACAACATCACATGACCGCATGTGACCCCACGCTCAGTTCCGAACTTCCGGTAACTTGGAACTTCGACGGTTCGACCTGCCCATGACATCAACCTACTCCCCTACATCTTAATTCCCCGCCTATTCTACGCGGTGCGCACGCTCCTGTGGACGACGACTAAGAGATGCCGGTTCTGGTAAATCAAAACTTCTTGATTCTCATATGAAATGTTCCGGGTCAGAATGACCGGATGATCGCGTTCCAGCCCATCCCGCTTGATCTCGGCCTAACTTTCAGACCAAGGCCATGGTTCCCCTCCACCCACATCCAGACCCACAGCACAGCACGAGGAGTTGCTTGCTATTAGACTACAAGGTATCAGATTCTGATCCTGGAATTGCGATAAATATTATGAGTGATTGGATTCCCTGAGGGCAGGGCCTAGTCTCTAGCACTTCGCCGACAAGTCGCATTGAGGCTTTGGGAGTTTGCGCACTCTACTTGACATGGGGTGGAACTAGCACTGCTTTTGCGTTCCTTGATGCCTTGGCCATATCGTACTTTGATTTCTCATTTGGTACATTGTTGCCTGCCTTCTCTGTTTGGCTAACCGGCCTGGAAACCCTGGACACTGCCAACATGAACTCGAACCTTCTGTTTGCCGGACTCTGAAGACACAGTTCTCGATGGAGTCGGCTTAGAGCGATCTTGAGTGCAGGGTTTTTGCCCGTGTTTCTTTCACATCATGGCGGTATTTGCCCCCAGATAGTCAATCACCAGTCTATCTGTTGTAAATCACGACGACGGTCACACCAGCACGTACCCATTTGGTTGGTGTGTGACGACTGGGAATCTGGCTGTTGGCCGATCTGCAAACTACGAATCCTCGGAAAACCCCATCGGCCGGATGTGACATTGGACCTCGAAGCTGTTGTCAACAGAGAATTATGGCGGCCTGAACCAGCACAATATTCGAAATGACCAACAGCTACATGATGTCCGGGATGGAGTGGGAAGAAAACGCAACATTGATACGATGGCCTGGCCTGATGATCCGCCGTGGATTTACCCTGTTCACCATGATGCTTCATGGGCGTAGGCCCATCTGGTCTTGTGCAATACGTAGATAGTTCTATTCGCTGGACAAGTCAACACACTCTCAGAGCGACTTTGTCAATATCTGCCAAAAGGTGCCAAAGTGCAGGACAGGCGAGCACAGGGAGGCAATTGGATGTGTATGCCAGCAGCCAGGCTAGCATATTGCTTCTGCAACATCTGGGCATCATCCGATGAGATGATCACGAGATGATCACCTGCTGATCACCCAAGATTCGGCGCAGTTGTCAAAAAGGTCAGGTTGAGAGAAGCTGAAGTATAGACGGGTGCACTTGTCTTCGATAGCTGCATTCCAACCTTCCAGCATCGAATCAAGTTGTAGAGCCGCTCGTGGACCAGTGAGCAACCCCGAGGTGTTATAAATGGGCCCACTGCGAACAAGCTCATCTTTCACAACCAAGTAGTCTCCTTGTTTGCCTGGAAGAGTGAGACGATGTATTAACTAAATTTTAATCGGTGCGTATGCCCCATTCATCCTTCCCCTTGTTTACAACATCCGTCCTTGTTCACCAGTGACTGATAGCGGGTGTGCTTCAGATCCGGAAAAACTTAGGTTCCGAGTCACCCCAAACCCGAAAGACTTCCGCCTGCGATCGCGGACACGCTTGGGCGCCATTACTGACTGCGCCCATCAACCATCATCACCAAGTCAGGTCTCCTTCCAAGAAGTGACCCGGTCGACGTTCTCTGATTTCCCCATTGACTCAGATGCCGTTGGCGAAGTTCACATGGCTGGATCGCGTCGGAGTCCGATCTTGAGAGATCAGTGGAGTGCTGACCCAGACCGTGATCCCCGGGAGAGGGAGAGACGCAGGGGTCGAGGACCAGGCCGTGATAGAGGAGGAAGAAGCAGAGGTCGTGATCGTGGCCGTCCCTACAGGCCCAATAATCGCAATTATGATCGCCCCGGCCGGTCGCCACCACGCGCGTCCCGCTTTGGCCCTGACTTCTCTCATGACTTAGGTGATTTGGCTCCTAGTCGGTCTCCTCCTCGAGGCTCTCCTGGACCCCCTGGCCTTCATAATGGCCGTCGGCGAGACTCAAATATACCGGTGTCTGCAGCCGGCGACTGGAATGCCCGTGCCGGACCTTTTGATAGAGAAGTTCCCGGGCCTCGAAGAGACGAGTCACCAAGTGGTCCCCCATCGAAACGACAAAGGACCCGAAGTCCCTCCACGTATGGCCGCCGGGGCCCCCTCCTCCCCCGCGTTCGAATTATCCCAAATACGTCGAAGGACGGGATCGAAGCCCTTCATTCAAGAAGCGAGGTGGCCGCACGCAGGGTCGTGGCGCTCCGAGACGACGATCACCTCGCCGCGGCCGAGACCGACGCGGTAAGGACCGTCGCCGTCCAGACATCCCGCGCACAGGAAGATCTATATCACCGGGTCAAGAGAGAGGATTTCATCCCTCGCCCGATCGGCGGTCTCGTAGCCGCAGTGGTGACAATTACAGCGACCGTGGATCTCACTATCGGTCAAATTCGAGGCACTCTGTGCGGTCTGCAAACTCGAGATATTCGACATCTCCTCGCAGGTCGAGGCGTGATTCGGAGATGAATATGTCTCGACCAATCCAATCAGTCGTTGATGCTAATGCTCGGTCTCCAACCCCACCGCGCCCTATCCCGAGCTTTGGCTCTGATATCCTTGGTGCCCCGGGGAATCGCTCAGATAACGTGCGGGATGCCATCCCTATGCATGGAATACGCTCTGACGTGAACAATCAGCGACGCCGTCGGCCTTCTCGGCCACAACTTGATACCGGATCCCATGAAACCTCCCCTCACCACGAAATGACAGCCGGCTCATACCACGGTTCGCCGCAGCCGTCCTCACCTTACTCCGCTGAGCGAGATGGTTGGCCCGCTGCCCCTTCACATTCTGGACCTGGGTAAGTTCATATGCTCTCATCTACATTTTACTTTTGAAATCGCGCTAACGTTCGTTAAAGCCAACATTCTCCTTACCGGCAGGATAATTACCAATCACACAACGGAAACTATCATCACAATCAAAGCCATTTCAACGATCCAGGCAATCCTCCTCCACATTCCGGGCCTCCTCACCGGGGTGGTCACTCTGGTGGCGGTCATCGAGGAAACTTTTCGAACCAGGGTCCCGATCAGCGATTTTCCGGTTCGGCCTCTCAGCCATATCACAACGGGCCCTCACAACGCAATGCGAGAGGACATTTCAACAATTTGCAATGGACTGCATCAGGGTCAAGAGGTCGTGGTGGGCAAAATAGCCCTCGCTCGGCACATAATCAACAGTCTCAAACTCCCAATCGCCCACAGTCTCACAATGACCCACATTCACCTCGAACCGGCGACGATAAGGAATATTCAAGGCCGCCTAGCAGGGATTTCCAGGGAAATGAGCACCACGCACAACCCCAATCGAATAACGAAGATCAGTCCATGCCCGCCCCGACCCGCGAAAGAAATGAAACCACGCCTGCAAACAAAGGTGGGAAATTCAGCTTTGCTTTCAAGTCAAAGGCCGCGCCATCTCCAGCTCCGAAGCCGGTACCCGATCTTGCCCAGCGGATGCAGGTCCGCGAGCCAGCTCCTCGCGCTCCCGGGTCAAGCCCTAATCCCCGCAACCGCTTCACCAATGAACCCTTGCCGACATTCAAACCAGAATCACGAGCTGATCGCCGTGACCGGGACCGGGGACGGAACCGGGATCGAGACCGTAGAGATTTCCGGGAGTCTCAAGAATTTCGGGGGCCACGGGAGTTCCCACGGGACCGAAGGGATGATCGCCGGTTCGATCAACGGCGTGACCGTAGACAAGGCGAACGACCCTCAGACAGGGCCCAAGACTGGCAGGATCGCCGCCATGATCCAACGCCAGAACCGCCAAGAGAAAGTCCTCCTCCTACGCAGAAACGGATCCTCACTCGTCCCAAACCTCGGCCCACGCTTCCAGAGGAGTTTGCTAATGCTGAATCTGTGTACTTCCGAAAGCCGGGCAATGAGTCTGTGATCGGCGCTGGGACCTATGGCAAAGTTTTCAAAGGAATTCATGTCTATACCCAGCGCAAGGTTGCTCTCAAGAAGATCCGAATGGAAGGGGAGAAGGATGGTTTCCCTGTCACGGCGGTGCGGGAGATAAAGCTGCTTCAGCATCTTCGGAACCATAACGTCGTTAGCCTCCTCGAGGTCATGGTCGAAAAGAACGAATGTTTCATGGTCTTCGAGTATCTCTCCCATGATCTGACCGGCCTGATCAATCATCCCACCTTCTCTCTCACTCTCTCCCACATGAAAGATCTGGCGAAGCAGATGTTCGAAGGTCTTAATTACCTTCACCATCGGGGTGTCCTTCACCGCGATATCAAAGCAGCCAACATATTGATCAGCAACCGAGGATTGCTGAAATTTGCAGACTTCGGCTTGGCCCGATTCTTCTCCAAGAGCCGACAGCTTGACTATACCAATCGAGTCATCACTATATGGTATCGACCTCCGGAACTTCTCCTGGGTGAGACTCGCTATGGCCCTGCTGTCGATGTGTGGAGCGCCGCATGCGTTTGCATGGAGATGTTCACCAAGAAGGCTGTCTTCCCTGGCGAAGGCGGCGAGTTGAGCCAGATGGACAAATTATACAACGCTCTGGGTACTCCCACTAAGACCGAGTGGCCCGACCTTGTGGAGATGCCTTGGTTCCACCTCATGCGACCGACGGAAAGAAAGAAGCGTGTCTTTGAGGACATGTATCGTGATGTGCTGACAGCTGGCGCGATGGATCTTATTTCGTCCATCTTCCGTTATGATCCCTCTCAGCGCCCGAGTGCTGAGGACGTTCTCAAGCATCCCTACTTCGTATCGGAGGAACCAGCTCCTCAACCACCGATTGAGTACGTATCCCAATTTCTTGCACGGCAACTGATTATAGCTGCTAACCTTTTCCGCCAGATTGGAGCACGTCGAAGGGGACTGGCATGAGTTTGAATCTAAGGCACTTCGCAAATCTCGGCGCGCTGAGTACCAGAACCAAAAGGACCGAGACAAGCGTAAGGCTGATTCCTCGGTGCCTAGCAGTGACCAGGATTCTAAGCGGGTCAAGCCAGATTCCGGTGATCTTACCTCTGCGCGTTAGATGGTTGGCTATTTCTTTTCTTGATCGCTGCGTTATGGCATACTACATGGTCGGTGGAATGGCTTGCATTTACTCTTACGAACCACTACCCTAGCTAGGCATTCAAACTATTCCGGGCTTATTTCTTGTCATATATTGCCTACCTAGTTATTGATCAGGGAAATTTCCAAAATCAAAATCATCTTTCAATGCCCTAGATAAAGCCACCTTGCAGGACTATGAAGTGCGCATAGAACAGGAAAACAACCGATGATAATCTATAACTGACCTGCACAATAAGTTATTAGTCACTTGTAATCAAAAGAGATAGCACAATTCTAGCACATTCAAAGGCTCAGACTTTGCCTGTTGACCGCATGCTCAACCAGCCCGTAAGCCCAAAGGCCCAAAGTAGTACGGGCGGTTGAGACCTAGGTTTACCAGAGAGCTCAAAAGAGTTTCTTCATTGACATGAAAGTGTAGAGATTGGATTGCTATAACGTACCCTAGACTAAGAAAATAAAACAAATATGGAGAAATAAACAATGGGATGTGTCGTCAATCAGGTCATCAACGTTTCATGGGTTGCTCGTAAGCCCTCGTGATGATGGTTTTAGATGCGATAAATTCAATCTCGACACACGCTTCGGAAATGCTAGTGCTGTAAAAGGATGAGACGCCAGCATTGATTTGAGTAGGTGGTCTTGCTGTAAAGAAAGAAAAGAAAAAGAAAAAGAAGAAAAAAACGAATCGAAAGAAAAAGGGAAAAATGGAAAAAAGTCGGTGCGAGCTGCAGGCGAAAGCCTCGCTGATTGGTTAGGAAGCTGCTCCTTCAACTGGCAGTCAAGGTCGAGTCTCCGATTCATCGACCACTTTTCCCTCACTCTCAGATTCCCCCCCCCCCCCTCTATCGATTACTTTTGCTCTCACTATATTCCTTTTCAATCTACTAGACTTGTCCTCCTCATATTCCCCGACTATACTCACGACCTACTTCTATTATTTGTTCACCAGAATCTCCCCGTCAACCCTCTTCGCCTTTGCCAGAATTTCCCATCTCTTTGTCACTATCACTACGTCACTAAGATAAACAACGCTGGCGACTCTTCCCTTTGTGTAACGCTTCTTTCGGTTCCTTTACTTTCCCCCTGATGACCGGGAGTGTCTCGGGCAGTCTTCTCACCCGCCGCGATGGATAATGCAAACTTGTGGACCCGCCGGACAAAGTTCGTCATGTACCCCTCCTCCAACCCCCAGACCATTGCAACTTACAATCTTTGCGTAATAGCTCTTCCAAGTTGTCCCTGTCAACGTCTGGGGATGCCAAAGAAGGTGGCGCCCGTGTTGAACTGCCCCGCCCATCGAAGCGGTTCGGACCTGACAGCTCGCATGGCCGCTCGAATCCATTTAACGCAATATCACCATTATCCGGCGGTGTAGCCTCTCCATCCACCAATGCCTCCTCTGCTTTCGGTCTGGGGTCTGGCGCATTCGCCTCGTTCGGGGCGCCAAAGACACCCGGTGGCACCGAGTTGAAAACACCCGGACGGGAGGTACCCGTGGACCATGACGAGGCCACACGGAAGGCTTTTGATAGCCCTACCGTCTCTGCTCCCGGTGAGCACCCGTTGAAGTCTACGTGGATTGTCTGGTACCGCCCTCCGACACCCAAATACTCCGACTACGAGAAGTCCACCGTGCCGCTCGCTTCGATAAACTCCGTAGAGAGCTTCTGGGCGGTGTACTCTCACCTGAAGCGCCCTTCCCTTCTTCCTACAGTTTCCGACTACCACATCTTCAAGAAGGGCATTCGCCCTGTCTGGGAAGATGAAGCGAACAAGCGGGGTGGTAAGTGGATCGTACGTTTCAAGAAGGGCGTGTCCGATCGATACTGGGAGGACCTCCTCCTGGCTATGGTTGGGGATCAGTTTGCAGAGGCTGGAGACGAGGTCTGCGGTGCTGTGCTGAGCGTCCGAGGTGGCGAGGATGTTCTGAGTGTCTGGACGAGGATCGACGGGGGGCGTAACATCAAGATCAGGTATGTCTTCAATTCCACGGCCTTACCACAAATGCAATCTCTCTAACTTGGCTGCAGAGAAACGATCAAGCGTCTTCTAGCATTCCCGGCAGACACCAACATCATTTGGAAGAGCCACGACGACAGTATCGCACAGCGCTCTGCTATTGACCAGGCTCGCCATGAGAAAGCCGTACCCGGTACAAATCACCAAGATCGGCGGCGTACAAACCAAGACGACTCGGACAAAGCCAAAGTGAACGTGGCCCTATAAACGGATCTAACATGTCAGCCTGGCTTTGGGCCCTGTATAGTAAACCCGAAAAAAAAACTTCATTCACGAATCATTGGGACGCGTTTTGGTCTTAGGGGGGTGGGGCATCGAGGCGAACTCAGCGGTTTGATTTGGTTTATGTCTTGAGTGAACTCATCTGTGCTATGTCTTCTTTTTGTGTCTACCGGGCTCATGCGTGATGTTTTCCTTCATATATGCAACATGAATGCAGCATCAGCTGTTAATGGTTTCTCGCTCGAGAGTATTGTCTGTTATTGTCAGGTCTGTGTGGCTTAGTTCACTGAAGTAGAGCCCCGCGTCCTGCAATACCCTTCTTATATGATGGTTCCACCACATGGGCATCTGCATGTAGGCCCTCCTTCCAAGGAGGACCATACACGGGATCAGCAAATGCTACACAACATCTCTCTGGGAATCATGCGAAGCCAAAGACCTAGATAAACAGGGCTGTCACAGGGCTCGTTCGTCCTATGGAGCTGTGAGGCTACCTATTGCTGCGGGCTGCCTGAATGCAAATGGCATGCACAATACTTATTCGTTAAGGGGGCCTTGGGACATAGTCAACTTATTAAATAGAGAGATTGAGATGTCGCTGAATGGGATTCATTGTTAGTTACTGAAAGACAGATGCCTAGATCCTAAGGCGATAATCAATGCTGACCGCCTTAGGGCCCAGATGACGATGCGGCGTAGTTTGCTGGGTCCCGAGGATGAGAGAGAAAGGAAAAAAAAAGATAGACAATAGGTGATTTTCTCAATTGAAGAACAATCCAGCAATGCATATCAATAACACCTCTTGGCTGCCTCCATGCCCGTGTTCAAAAGTCTAGCCGAATTCCTGGTCAACCTCTCGCCGCTACGCTCCCAACAGTCCGAAGATCGACCTTCTGCTGTTCAACCTGCACAACCTCCGCGTTCAACCCCTCCCCTCCGATCACGCAGATCTAGTCGCAACCACTTGAACCTGGGATCGGACACTGTCGCAAACTACCCACTCGAACCCATCAGCCCCCAGCGAGCTGATCCCACTACTCATCCCAAGGTATGCATCTGCCCGTATCTCCCGCGTCACGCTCATGGTAGCTTTGGCTGTTCTATACGTCCTTCCACGCGCGAACTGGCACTGTATCTACAATTTAGACATATTGTCTGAACTCCTTGCTTTTTTTATCACACACTGTCTGCAGCTACTTTTCTTGAGACTGATTCGTATTAGCTTCCTGGTAGTTATGTCGATACATTTCCATCGCCAACTGGACCCACGACTGCAGGTTCACGACTGCACCCGCGTTTCCCGAACCCTATTTTAGGACCATTCGCCCAGTCAGGCATTCCCCCTCGGCCTTTTCATACCCGTGGACACGCACTGATGTACCCCTCCACTTCCAGGCTGGGCGATTCGTCGCAGATGTTGGACAAGGACCAGCGAAACGGCTCTCGGGATCGCCGAGATGAAGCTCGTTTGTTAGGAGCTAGATATCAGTATGTTTTCTCATCCAACTGCTGTGTGGTTAGAGACATTTGTGCTGATCTGTGTTTGCTTGATTGTCTGATAGTGACTCCCAGGCTGTCAAGATAAAGCCTGGGGCGACGTTCCAATCCAGAAACAAGAAGCCTGGGGTGAGCCTGAGCCTTTATATTCATGACTGTGGTCTTCTTTCTAATACTCAGCCTCAGTCTTCCTTCGCTTTTTCCCCGAGAGACAAGCTCTCGCAAAACTCCCGAAGTAGTGGTCCGGTCCGTGCCCACGGAGAACCAAAAATATCACCTACATCGATAAGGCGGAACCCTCTTGAGTTAGAGGACTCTTTTGAAGAGTCTAGCCGGCCTAGCAAGAGACGGCGCCAGAGTGAGACCAGTGAGACCATTGATCTTACTGCCCCGACAGATCCAGCCCTGGGCCGTGTTCATCAGAAGGGATCCCGTCGTACCCACCATCCCGAGCCCAAGGAAGTGGTAAATGACGTACACATCGCGCGATATCCGCTTTCTCAACACGACCTATTTTTCTCCGGCGATCTCCGCGACGAAAGGTTCACCGAGAACGCAGCGCAACAGCGGCGCAGAATGGCCAAAGCCGCGGATAGTCGGCTGTCTCATGCCAATAGCAAGCCAACTCAACGTGCCGAACCCCCAGGCAATATTGAGATCGGAGTAAAGAAGTCTGTTAAGAAGCCCATTGCAGCTCCTTCAGACACAATTCGCCGTCCTACCGCTGGGAGAGAAAGCCCCGATGAACTCCAAGGCGACACCACTACTCACCCAGTACCAAAATCCTTGGCTGGAAAGGGCCCCCGAACCACCCGCCAAAGCATACCTGAAGTTCATATTGAGGTATCCACTCGCAAACGATCACCAAGCGATATTCGACCCACAGACTTCTCTTCGCCATCTCAAGGGACCAAGAAAGCCAAGACCTCTCACAGGAGCTTCGAGAAGAGGTTCTCCTTGTATTCTTTCCAAATTGGTTCACTCCACAAGACTTGTGTGATTAAAGAGACAGTTCCCATCTATTCCAACAACGATGGTCTTGAACTTCGTGGGGATGTGCTTGACCATAACGATCAGTTATCGATACCTTTTGAGAAGTTCAGCAAGGTTATTATGGGACAGTCACCAAGTCGGAAAGTTAGGATTGAACTGGTACCAGGCTCTGTCGAAGCGGGCGATCAACTCGATCTTGAGTTTTGGAGGTCCGAGGAAAAGCGGAAGTTTGGGAAAATGTTGAGCGAAGAAGCCAACCCTGAAATCATCAGCAAAGACAGGTATGCATCCGAAGTGTGCCTGAGATTCAGTCCCATATTTACTAACATGTTACAGGAAATGGATGGATAGGGCCTTCGTGAAATACGCAACTCAGTTCTGCCGGGTGACAACGATGCCCAAGAAACGGCACCTTGATGAAGACGCGGAGGACCCCGGTTTACAGGATTCTCCCCCGGCACGACGGCCTAAACTCTCCGACTCGCTAAGAGACGACCATGGTGGACTCGGAAATGGCTCCCTTCAGACCAAGCGCATTGCCAAAGACAAGGGAAAGCTTGTGGGTGGCGACGTCACATCTCGAAAGCCTGCCAAGGAGCGAGTAAATGGCCCAATCCGTAATGAAACAGACACTGTGCCCGATATTCCGGTCAAGCCCTTGGGGTATTCCAGCATGCTGTCTGACCGTGAGACCCGGTCTTCTACCCGTCGTGTCACAAAGCAAGCCGACAGTTCCAATAAAGATTCCGGACCGGAAGAAAGGCCACTCTTTGGTGATGATTCTTTCAGGGAAATCTGGAAGAAGCCCTTGGTATATCCTCGGACTGGCAAGAAGAAGGCCGAGGTCAACCTTGAGGATCGTGATCGGTTACGTACAGATGATTTCTTGAATGATAACCTCATTGCGTTCTACATGCGATTCCTCCAGGATCATCTTGAACGCACCAACCCGGAGGCCGCGAAACGTGTCTACTTTTTCAACTCTTACTTCTTCGCAACCCTTACAAACACCCCCAAGGGTGATCGCGGTATCAACTACACCGGTGTTGAGAAGTGGACTCGCAATGTTGATCTCTTCAGCTACGACTACATCGTTGTTCCAATCAATGAGAATGCCCATTGGTATGTTGCCATCATTTGCAACTTGCCGACTTTGTCTCTTGACTCTGCCGATCGCAAGGAGCACGTTCAACCACCCACTCCGCAGAAAAGCACATCCAATTTATCTGAAAACGTATCAGAAAATGAAGTCCATCAAATCCAGGAGACCCCTGAGCCCGAATCAGAGTCTGCAAGTTCATCTGACACAAAGCCGCAAAAGAGCGCCGATCAAGCTAGCAAGGAGGCTGAGAGCGAGAACATTGCTTCCGGGTCGACCACGGAGACTGGACATGCGGCCAAAGATACGAAACCCTCCAAAGAGCAGTCTCCCCCTGTCCAGACATCAGAAGAGAGCGAATACCCATTCCTCCCAACCAACATCCCCAAAGCTGCAGCTCAGAAGCTCGTCCAAGAAGGGGCAGCTGAGCTACAGAAGCACACATACTTCAAGAAAAGGGCAGGACTGAGGTTGGATCCCAACCAAACCACGATTGTCACATTTGACTCCCTCGACGCACCCCGATCCCCCACCATCAAGTTGCTGCGCGACTACATCTGCCGCGAAGCAGCGTCTAAACGCGGTGTGGAACTCGACCCATCCGAAATCAAGGGCATGCGAGCTCGCGACATCCCCCTCCAACCGAACTATTGTGACTGCGGGCTCTATCTGCTGACTTACGTGGAGAGGTTCGTCCAAAGCCCCGATTACTTCATCGCGAAGGTGCTACAGCGGACCATGAATGCCACTGACGACTGGCCTCCACTTGGCTCTGGTCTACTGCGTTCCCGCTTCGGCAAGTTCCTCGATCAGCTTTACGAGGAACAGGAGCAGGCGGACGGTCCGGCTTTGGTAAATAAGCAGCCTATCTCATTCCTGCTTGGTCCCCCGCTCCCTTCCCAGAAGAAGCCTGCCGACACGGATGTGGTGCCTGAGTCTGAGCCTGAGCCGGATGCTTCGAAGAAGCCTACGAAGAAGGCTAAGTCAAGTAGCAGACGCACCTCACCCGTCAGGAAATGAAAGCGACAGCTTTCTTTCACACCCACCTCACATTGACTTCATTCCGCCTTCATATTCACCTCACCCAACCTCCCGACGCATCTCCCTGAATCTGTTCCATCGAGTGATGGACCTGGGTGTTTTTGCTTTCGTCTCTTCAAGAATACATCTGACATACGAATATAGTCCTGGCTGGACCGGGGCCATTGCTGCTTATTTATGTCATGGAACTCGATATGTTCGTCTGTTTTTAGCGTTTAGACCGTGTGGCACATGTCCAGCGTAGACATGAGTGCTGGCGTTTTGAGACAAGGATGGCTCTATTTCTTCCATTACCTTCGCGATTACACTCATAGCATAAGACATCATCATCCACATCGCACTGCAATTGCACTTATTTCCCAGACAGTCTTCCATTGTAACATAATTCATAGGTTTACATGTCTACTCTAATGGCAACCTATAGTTACTACAAGCCCAATACTAACCAGAACCCTACTACCACTGACTCTCATCCGCCTCAACCCACCACGCCATCTTATCCCTCTTAAACGACTCAAGATCCCATTCCGCATCCTCAAGCAAATCCTCCTCAGCAGTCCAAACATAAGTCACAGCCTCAACCTCTTCCCCTTCACCCGCCGCCTCCCCTACCGCATCCAGCACATCTCGCAGCCCGCTCTCTGAAGCAGTATGACTGTCATCTTTCCCCTGTGATCTATGCAGCGTACGCACAACCACCGCCATCCTCTCATACTGATCACCCTCGAACATATCAAGTCGGTGAACATCGCCATCTGTCAGTCCCGAGACGAGGGTCCCTACAACTGATGTCGCCAGGCTATTCTCGGTCCCGCTTGTCGTCTCTGCGATGGGTGTTATGCCGGGATAGTCTGCGTTCCGCACGCGGTGTCGTCGGTACCCGTGTAATATGGCGGGTTGGATGTGGAGGGTTGCTTTTTGCCAGGGTTCTGGATCGGCGCGGCCGTGGATTACTCGGTGGAGGATTTGGGGGGACATTAGGGTTCCTTGAGATTGTTAGGTCGGGTATGGATGTAGCTATGTGTACTTGGATGAGGGAGGTACCGTAAAAGAAGAGGACGTGATCGCCCATTGTGCTATGTATGTGGGGTTGTAACTTGTGGGTGGTCACTGGTGTATGTCGAGTCGGCGGGTGAGGAATGATCGGCAGGAAGAAATTGAGTAATTAGGGTATAGCATATAGCTGTACGAGCTCTGTATAAGCAGTATCAAGAGTGAAAACTGAACAAATCAGACCACAGAGCTCTCTCAAGTCGAAGGGGAATGGATGAGAACCCCGGGATCTCATAGATGCCGCTTATCGATAAGGCCCCCAAACATCCAAACAGGCCCAGCTGGCTTCATCTTCACCACCCCCAAACCCCAAAATGCATTCCTCCCTAACCCGCATCCAGGCCGTCTTCGGCTTCTTCACGACTGTCGCACTAGTAGTCAGTTCACTAGCTGCCCTTTCCGTCCTCCTCTTCCCAACAGACGAGACCAATGCCTCTGTACAGCTGAAGAACGTACAGGTGTAAGTTCATTCCAATTTCCACGAACTCGAAAACCACCCAAGCAAAACCACTCGAAGAAAACAAAAATCCACTAACCGCGTCTTTTATTTTCCAATACAGCGTAAAAGGCCGACCACACTACTACTCGACCAAACGCGAAGAATACGCCCAATTCCGCTTCGACCTAGACGCAGACCTAAGCCCGCTCTTCAACTGGAACACAAAACAGCTCTTCGTCTACGTCTACGCAACATACTCCTCATCCGATAAGCCCGATTCCCAAGTGCGCGCCTCAGAGGCCATTATCTGGGACACCATCATCCCGGCCACACCGTCGCCGTATTCCTGGGAGGTCCTGCGGGACCGTGTCCATGCGCTTGTGCCTTCGTCGGTTTTGCCTTCGGCTGCGGCTGCTGCGAGACGGAATGCGAAGCGGACCGCTAAGACTGTGAAGGCCGGCAAGAGTAAGAAGGCGGAGGCTGTGCCTGGTGTGTTGAGGCTGAGGGGTCAGAAGGGGAAGTATCAGATTAGTGATATTACTGGGCGGCTTGCGGAACGCGGGAATGTTACGTTGAGTGTTGGGTGGAATGTGCAGCCGTGGGTTGGAGCGCTGCTTTGGGCGCCTGGGACTGGGGCGGTGCCGAGGACTATGGGGGAGATTGGTACGAGTGTGGCTTTTGATTTTCCCGAGTTGAAGGGGAATAAGAAGGCTGCTGCTGAGGAGAGGAAGGAGACGAAGGCGAGTGCATAGTCTATTCAATCGAGTTTGGGATTTGGGATTTTGTTTATTTTGGGTTTACTCTAGGGCTATTGTTGAAATTACCCCCGGCTCTTACATTTAAATGATATATGAGAGCATTTGGCCCAGGGAGATGGTATTATCCTTTTCTTCGTGTCTGGTTTTAAAGATATGAAGATAACCTGAAGGAACAAGGAGTGACGGTATTGATACAGCAAATGTAAACGCTCGCTGAGGCCACGGAGTACACCGATAGTCGGTGGTCCACTAATCAATAGTCATCGAGGAGGCTCAGGTACCGTAATGACGGTCCGCTTGTGTGTGAGGATGACCTCCAGTCTGGATCCGGTTGGAGTAGACGCCCGGTGCAGGTCGTTGAGAGGCACGAGTCAGTGGATCGGTGTCACGTCGATCGTAGTAGATGTATTCCAGATAGAAGGCGTGGATATGTCCGGGGAAGTACCTGGGAAACGCTGTTGTTAGTTTTGGATTCTGAGACAAGTCTATATATAGTAAATGAGCTACTCACCCGAGAATTGTGAGCAAGACATTGATCCAGAAGTCTACTCCGCAGCCTGAGAGCAGAAAGACACCGAGAGGAGGGACTGTTGTTGTTAGTCTATAGTTCTGGAGTGGATCCGTGACGATCTGAAAAGTGGGGATCAACGTTCAGGTATAGAATACTTACTGAATATGGTGACGATAATGAGGCACAACATCGAGCAAGTGCCGGCCATGATTGCGGTGGTTGGTATGAGGTAGAGGTGTTATTGAGAGTCGGCTCTACGACGATATTGTTTGAGGTCTGTAGTGGCCAAGAAGCTGAGGATGAAAATGCCGAAGAGGACAAGGAAGATATAAATGGGGTTGTTTTCCTCCGCCACTGAGTTCATTGTGTTGATGTTTGCCCACGACGTCAGGTCGACTTCAATTAAATCCCGTAGGGCTGAAAGGCAGCAACAAAGCTGATTTGCGGAAAGAGCTCACGATGACATCATCCCGTGGGTCGCAACTGCCACATGCCACAGATGTGGCTGTGCTTTGTGTACTGAGGTGCTGCGTATAATGGCAAGTACATCTGTGACGGCAGGTACATTGCAAAGAGGGTACTGGGAATATTTTTCCTGTAATATTTCCCCGCAGAACTCTCTACACGGCATCAATCGCTGCCCGAGTGGTAACCTGCTCATTCTTGTTGCCAAGCTTTGAGATCTGCAGGAATGCATCCACTCCATATCCTTCCAGACTGTGCAGTTCTAAGCTACCTGCCCAATATTCAGCATACACACGACTCATTGGGAGACCCATTCCTAGGCGGAGGTTGGGCGGTCGTGACGTCAATGTGTCCAGGGATCCTTCGTGGTATGAATCCCGGTCAGTGTGTTTGCGCTCGTGTGACACTTGCAACTCTTGCATCGTCGCCGCCATGGCAGGGACCCGTCCGAGATTCTCCAGCCGGGACTGCGTGCGGGGGCCTTTGCTGAAGGACCACAGATATGGGAGAATCTCTCGGGGAATACCGCCTCCTTGATCAGAGATGCGCATGATGACATGTTGTGGGGTCTCGCACACAAGCACCTCGATAGGTGGTGGGGCTTCGGTCGAGTCCTGGTATTTCTCCATGACTGCTTGCACTGAGTTGCGGAGGAGCTCTCCGATGATATATTCCAAATGGCTCAAGATATAAGGGAATGTCGCATCCACATGGCCCAGGACGGTGATGGCGGGTATCTGGGTCGAGCCGGATGTTTTCCGCATGAGATCTTGTGCGACCTTGCCACATCGCTCGACTACCTCCTTCGCCTTGCACTTGAGGAATACTTCCCCGACAAAGTCCGCATTCATGTCGGTCCGGTCGTGGGAGTCAGGGAAGTGCCATGGGGAGTTGAAGGTCTCTGTCAGTGCGAGATGCTGCTCTGCGATGACTCGGCGAGAGATCCTCTGTCGGAGGAACAGTTGTTAGCTGGGAGGCAGGCACAAACATTGACCTGATGACATACCGCTCGCAGAAGGGTGTTCATCAGCCGGTCCATCTCATCTGCCGGTGCAAGATTCCGACACTCCAGCACCCCCATCGCCAAGTTGGGGATTGCAACCAGATGCTCTTTCAGCATTTCCTTTAGAATCTCACAGAACCGATCGTTATCCTCAAGGGTTCGGATTTCAGGAACCTTTCGGACCTTTTCGAACGCCTTGTAGTAGAGCTCGTATACGAGAGTGAGGTGGGGGTTGGCGACTACCACATAGGGCACCTGCTGGATGTCTCGCAGACGATGCGCAAGTCTGTGAGCCATCATAGTCAGTCATCGTTCATTCTCTTTCGCAGACATATCCTCGACTCACCGAGTGGGTAGCTCGGTCCGCACATAGTTCGCGGAACTGATGAGTCGAGGTTCAGTCAGGGTCCGACCGAAGAAGGTCAACTGGCGAAGACTAATAGGGCGAATCGCTCGCTCTGCCCATCTGTCATAGTAACCAAGTCAGCATCAATATTCGCCCTTCAAGGAACATGAGTCATTCGTACTCATCTATCGCAGAGACCGGCCGCCATGGCGGCGGGCTGTGAGCTCCAGAGTAGCCACGTTTTGAGGGAGTCTGGAGGAGCTTCCAGCTTCTAGCTGGATATTGCAACCTCATTGTGCTCCACGCACTTCCTTGTTAAGTACAGAGACCATGAGAATGCTCGATATAGCATGTATGCGCGTGCTCGAGAACTCAAAAGCTTGGGGTCACGGGCGGTGAGTCAAGCATGTGACACCGACACACAATATGCGTTAGACCGTTTTGGCTGCAATTTTGAGCTGTTCGGATCTGATATGGGTCTCCTACTCTTACCTCTATGTATTAGATGTCTATCTACCCTAGGGAATGTCGGTATCATACGATTTATATTAGATTCTGCCCGACATTGCCTCGGATCTGATGTACAAGTACATCCGCACGGACTTGGAGCTAGTGAATCAGCTCGTGCAGTGGAGGGGTTCATCTACCTACACAGTAAGGCTGGGCATATTCGATTGAGATTTGATAGAAATGAAGAATGGAAAAAGCAGCCAATATAGCTATCTCAGCTTGAACACTGTATGACTAGTTAGGTATTTACCTTATGTGAAGTCTAAGAGTCCAGATCCATAGGGCTTGAGAGCGTCCACGCTTAGATATCATATTAATGCACACTGTCATCTCAGCAGTTTTCAAGGCTTGACTCTTACTGTCTTACAAGAAATCTAAGACAAAACCCAGAGCTCTTTGAAAGCTTTTCTACTTCGAAAATAATCATTTAACCAAAGCAAATCTCACAAACATAGTAACATACCAACTGCCAGATCCAACCAACAATCGCTGCCGAGCCCTCGAGGCTCCGCCACCGCTAGCTCCGGTCCTTATTATTCTGCGGGTTCAGAAGAATTCCTCCACCACCAGCCCTACAGTATATCCCTTCCCCTGCATTCTTTCCTTTCCCTCACAAATTCCTCTAAAATACAACATTTGTCGCCTTCCGGGACAGGAAGGCGCTTTCCGCGATGGAAAACGTGAGAGATTCCCCGACCGTGCCCCTCGCTAGTGTGTCGTCATTGGACTAACCCTGCTTCAACCAGCCCGCGGAGAACGACATGCTTGTCGATGACTACGATCAATATCCTGCCGAGAAGACCGATGTCGTCGTCGTTTCCCGGTCGGGCTCCGACGAGCCCGACGCTGCACCGAGGGCAGATGACGGTACGTCCTGTGTTGCATTCTCCTTCCCTGAATCATACGCGAGAAAGTAAATCTTTACATGTTTGCTGGAATCTCGGAGCATCGGACAACAGCATGAGAGAATTATACACCTGTTGCATTTGGTTATACCGAGCGGTAGCTAACAAAGAGTCATGATGGATGCAGGTGCGGCTATGATGGCAAAGGTCCTCCCGTTGATCCCGGACCTTGAAACCCTAGACGAATGCTATAACTCATGGCACCTGAACGATTGGCGAAAGATGGAGCGCAAGTCCCATGGTCCCATCTTTCAGTGTGGTGGCTCCCCATGGTGGGTGCATGAAATCTCTTAGCTTGGATCAGCTCTGTGCGGACGTTGGATCTGACCCTAGAACAGGCGCATCCTCTTCTTCCCCTACGGCAATCAGACAGAATTTGCTTCATTTTACCTCGAACACGCGTGGGAGGGCGAACCACCGGAGAATTGGTATGCGTGTGTACAGTTCGCGTTGGTGCTGTCGAATGCGAATGATTCTACCATTTACACACATCATGGTAAGAGTCCCCGAGCTCTAGAAAATTGCGCCAGAATGCTAAGTTGCATTTAGTTGCGACCCATCGTTTCACAGCGGAGGAAGGCGATTGGGGTTTCACTCGATTCGCTGACCTGAAAAGTCTGTTCAGCATTGCGTGGGAGGGTAAATCTGTCCCCTTGGTGCAGGACGACGAGGCAGTTGTTACCGCCTACGTCCGTGTAGTGAAAGATCCTACTGGTGTTTTGTGGCACAGTTTCCAAAAGTGTGTTCTCACCGGAAAGTTTGACCGAGCGTGGCTAACACTCTTCTAGTTATGACTCAAAGAAAGAAACTGGCATGGTGGGATTGAGGAATCAGGGCGCCACATGCTACTTGAATTCGCTTTTACAGTCGCTGTACTTCACAAATGCTTTCCGCAAGGTGCGGGAGAAAATTATCCCCAGCCCAACCATTGATACTAATGAAATTCCCAGGCCGTATACCAAATACCAACTGAGCAGGAGGCCTCGCGTGAGAACAGCGCGTGGGCTCTCCAGAGATTGTTTTATAACTTGCAGACAAACGAGACGGCGGTTTCCACCACCGAGCTCACGGCATCTTTTGGCTGGCAATCGAGCCAAATTTTTGAACAGCAAGATGTACAGGAGCTTTCACGAAAGCTTATGGAACGACTGGAAGACAAAATGAAAGGTACCATTGCTGAAAAAGTTCTGCCCGAGCTGTTCGTTGGAAAAACAAAAACATACATCTCTTGCATCAATGTCGATTACGAGTCTTCTCGCGTGGAAGACTTCTGGGATATTCAGCTTAATGTCCGGGGCAACAAGTCCCTGGATGACAGTTTCAGGGATTACATCCAGGTTGAGACGCTCGAGGGTGAGAACAAGTATGACGCCGGGCAACCCTACGGTCTGCAAGACGCCAAGAAGGGTGTCATCTTCGAGAGCTTCCCTCCCGTTCTGCATCTTCACCTCAAACGCTTCGAATATGACCTCAATCTCGACATGATGGCCAAGGTCAATGATTATCACACATTCCCCATGGAGTTCGATGCGGCTCCTTATCTTTCCGAGAGCGCCGATAAGTCGGAGTCTTGGGTTTACCAATTGCATGGCGTCCTCGTCCATAGCGGCAACCTTGATGCTGGACATTACTATGCCTTCCTCAAACCCACCAAGGATGGACAGTGGTACCGCTTCGACGATGACCGAGTCAACCGAGCCACCGACAAAGAAGTCCTGGATGAGAACTACGGAGACAGTCAGCAGCGCACGAACGGGGCCGGAGGCCGAGCTGCTATCCGCACAAACAACGCCTACATGTTGGTTTACGTCCGTAAGACAAAACAGGATGATGTGTTCTTCCCAGTCACCAAGGATGATGTGCCCTCTCACATTGGTATGTCCAGAGGTTCCTCTCCGCCACGTGACTATGATGTGCTAACTTGGAGACAGAGAAACGTCTGATCGAAGACCGCGCGGAGATGTTGCGTCGCAAGAAGGAAAGAGAAGAAGCCCACCTTTACATGAATGTCGGCCTCCTTGACGAAGATGCATTCAAGAGCCACCACGGCTTTGATCTGACTAGCAACGATTTGCCTGCGGATGATCCAGCACTTGCCAAGCAGTACAAGATCCTGCGGGCCAAGAAGGTTCGCGACTTTGCACAGGAGATCGCTGAAGAGCGTGGTATCAATGCGGAAGCTATTCGATTCTGGGTTATGGTCAATCGCCAAAACAAGACAACTCGACCTGATCAGGTGATTCGTGACCAAGACATGACCGTGGAAGAGGCCTACACCAAATTCGGCACCAAGGGCCAGGTCTTCCGCTTGTGGATGGAGGTGGCTCCCACGGGCGCTGACGGGCAACCTACCTCATGGCCTAACAATGATTCAATCCTCATTTTCCTGAAAAACTATGACATCCCGACTCAGACATTGACCGGCGTTGGCTCTGTTTACGTCCAAAAAAGCCAAAAAGTGAGCGAGCTGGCCTCGACGATCCTTTCCAGAATGGATTGGCCTGCCGGTACAGAATTTATGCTCTTCGAAGAGATCAAGCATAACATGATCGACGTGATGAAGCCGAAGCAGACTTTCCAACAATCCGAAATCCAGGACGGCGACATCATCACCTTCCAGCGCACAGTCAAGGAATCGGAATTACCACCCTCTGCACTTTATACAGATGCTCGACAGTTCTACGATTACCTGTTGAACCGCATGGAGATCCAATTTGCCCCAATCAAGGCCAATGAAGGGGACACATTCACCTTGGCTCTTAGCCGCAAAATGACCTACGACCAAATTGCTAAGAAGGTTGGTGACCATCTTAAGGTGGAAGAGACTCATCTCCGATTCGCACCCGTGATGGCTAGCACTGGCAAGGCGAAGCCTTTCCTAAAGCGGAACGTCAATCAGACACTTTCCCAAATCCTGAATGGTCAGTATGGTACCTACGGATACACCATGCACCGGTCAGATGCTTTGTACTACGAGGTCTTGGACATGAGTTTGAGTGACTTTGAGAGCAAGAAGTTATTCAAACTAACTTGGCTCCCGGAGGGTATTAGCAAAGAGGTTAGTCTGATACGTTGCCGTTCATTCCCATCTATGACGCTGGGATTTGGCTGACAATCAAGTAGGAGAGCGTTGAGCTTTTGGTTTCCCGCAGCGGCACTGTAGCAGATCTTCTGTCTGCATTGCAGCAGAAGTTAGAATTGGGCGACGAGCCGATTCGCGTTGCTGAAACCCACAGCGGAAAGGTGTACAAGGAGCTTCGGCCAGATCAAAACGTGGCCGTCATCAACGAATATGCCACCCTCTACGCTGAAAAGATCCCTGCCGAAGAGTCAAATATGGATGCCGAAGAGCGGGTTATTAGTGTGTTCAGCTTCGATCGCGAGCCCAGCCGCACGCACGGGATTCCATTCAAGTTTGTTGTGAAGCCAGGGGAACTCTTTGCGGAGACCAAGAAACGTCTTTCCGCTCGCACACAGATCAAAGGCAAGAACTTTGAGAAGATCAAGTTCGCTGTGGTCCCTCGGACGTCCTTCTCAGCTGCAAAATATCTTGAAGATGGTGAGTAGCTCTGGTGCAATCCCCTCTCCTTGATTACTCTTGTACTGACTTTACTGTTCTTAGGTGATATCTTGTCCGATGTAGCAGCTAGCGCAGACGACTTCCTGGGACTTGACCATCCAAACAAGAGCCGGAGCTTCTGGGGCAAGAGTGATGGATTCTCCATTCGCTAAATCAGTTATTGTCATGGCGCTGGGGGTTTTATGAGTTGAAGAAGGGCTTGTATGCTGCGATCCGGTACATGAGCAGCGACAGCCTGATGCGATGATCATGCCTTTCTTTTCCTTTCCTTTATTTTCTGGTTTTCCTTCCTGTACCAGCCGAAGTAGAAGACAGTCAGTCAGTCGAGTCTATATGATAGGGTGCAGATCTGTCTCTGTGTATGTTGTAGTGCATCTTCCTAAACCCTCGCCGTATTTGATTGATGTTGCCCCTGATTCGGCCTGGCCAGGACGGTTCAGCCAGGAGGTTGTATATCGTAATGCTGAGAGATCTGGTCTTTTTCTTTTTCATTTCGAATTTCGATAATTGGTTAATGGTTATGCTGCAGTTGTTTATGTTGACACCCAAGGCGCCGAGGCATCAGCCCTCCTCATCTGTTTGCCTGGTTGCAAACAAGTCAAACAGCGGAACGCATCCTGGAAAGCTGGCCACAACACTCCTGACGCGAAGATAACCATCAAATCCACCGGTCACCGTCTCGATATTTCTCCAAAATGCGGTTCGCTCTTTTCGCCGGCCTGGCTTCCCTTGTCTCATCCGTCACCGCAACCGCCCTGACCTACAGACTCGAGGCGAACGAGAAAGCATGCTTCTTTACAAACGTCGAGCAGAGCAACGCTAAAGTGGCCTTCTACTTCGCGGTAGGTTTAATTGACATTTCAACTCTAGCCCATTGAATCTGGACCAAGTTATCCTCATCATGGAGGTGGAAAAGCCTTTAGTGATGCTAATGCTGACAACGTGCGACGCAGGTCCAATCCGGCGGTTCCTTCGATGTAGACTACTCCGTCACCGCACCGGGCGGCAAAGTCGTCCTAGACGGCACAAAGGAGCGACAGGGAGACTTTGTCTTCACCGCGCAGAGTCTCGGCGAATACTCCTTCTGTTTCAACAATGAGATGTCCACCTTCGCCGAGAAGATGGTCGACTTCGAGATCGCCGTACGTTCCATGTCCCTATCGCCACGAAAACATAGCCAGCACATACTAACGATTGATCGAATGCACAGGTCGAGAACGAGCAGCGCGCCCAATTGCCCTCTCGCCAGGGCGCCAGCCCCGAACAAACTTCCAGCTTGGAGGAGTCTATCTACAAGCTGTCCGCACAACTCTCGACTGTCTCCCGTAACCAGAAGTACTTCCGTACCCGTGAGAACCGAAACTTCAGTACCGTGCGCAGTACCGAGCGTCGGATCTTCAACTTCAGCGTGATTGAGTCTTTGATGATGGTTTCTATGGCTGCGTTGCAAGTCTTTATTGTGCGCTTCTTCTTCCAGGGCGCCAGGAAAGGTATGTTTTCTTCCTACTCTCGTATGCGGTTTGGATGTTTATGCAATGCATGGATGTCTTTGGGCTACGTTGGTCTTGTTGTCTGCGCTATTGGGAGGAATTATAGTAACGTTATTATTGAACAGGTTACGTTTGATGTGAGCATGAGCATGAAGAATAATATGATGCATTTTGCTACCTTCGAGGTTTCGCGTGTTGGCCTAGATATTCTGCTGCATAATATATGATGTTTGGTTAAGGACTAGCCTCGGTACTTATGGTAATTGGCGTCAAGCCATGGTGCATTCACGTATGCCAAGCAAAAAGGATGGCAACTGGCAGAGTCATTGACATGGAAGGAAGACTTACAGTGCAGATGCGTTGGTATCTCGACACAGCGAGGGACAGCAAGAGTGTGCCAGGTTTTGCGCTCCATATTCTATGCTTGCAGGCATGAAACCGGTTTATGTGAACGAAATACCTTGATCAGCAACCTGAATATCCTCCGAAGAACAGCAGGTTTGATGGCCGTCGGACCATTTCTGCAGTCAATCGACATCTTGAACATAACCGGTTTTTGTTCGAAGCGAGCAAGGAAGGAAGCTAGATGCTTCGTCGCTGAGTCGAGACTAACCACCGAATAACTAGATCGGCCCATGTCTCGGATGGGTATACCTGTCATACCAGATGACCTTGCATCCAGGGAGATGAGAATGCTTGTGGCTGCACATCCACAAGAGGGATAACAGGTTTATGTTCGAGGGCAAGTGTCCATTAACGCCCCGCGCGGACATACTCTTTTTCGAGACCGATCAACATCTCCCTCCACCTTACCGATATCCATCATACCAATCACAATATACGACCACGCGAAGGGGCTCGATGCTCAAAGGGACGGAACAGCCTAGACTCTTTTCCTTTTTTTGAGGGGCTATCAGGGTCTAGATCTAGGTGTAACCAGTTGATTAATGCACACTTCTAGTGATTCAGAACATTACTGTATGGGTTCAATCATAATAACTGTATTCAATCTTGGTCATTGAATCAGTCGATGGTAGTCTGTACTGGGCTATTAGGTTGTCTCCCCTTAACTTAGCATCAATTGGTGATCATTGTTGTAGTCATGCTGTGTGGGTTCCTGAACACAGCTTACCATCAACTGGTGAAAACACCGCCAACTGGCAACCAACTGGCAACGGATACACCAGTCGGCAACGTATCCACCAACTGGCGAACAGTCCGCCAACTGGTTAACCTGGCTGGCACTTCACTTTTCTCGCTTATCTCTTGTCCCACAATGAACTAAGTGAACTAACTGCAGCTTATCGAAAGATTCACAATGCACATTACAACTCTATGAGTTTATTATATCGAGACTCATTGGAAGGCTGGTAATATTTCTACTGGCGCACTGTAGACTGACTACCATATTTCCTGCAATAATTGAGGGAGACCTCATAATGTCTAGATGGACCTCACACTACATCCCAAGTGGGACGATAGCTCAGTTGGGAGAGCGTGCGACTGAAGTTCGCAAGGTCGCTGGTTCGATCCCGGCTCGTCCCATTCTTTTTTGCACTTTTTGTATATCTCCCTGCCTATCTATTATCCTATTATCCTATCACTTCCAATCGGAAATTGAATGCAATGGATTAGCTCTTCCAATTCTAAGATTCTTATACATCTTTTCTTTTGCTTTTCCTCGTCGTTTACTATGTAGCCTCTATTCTATATGCCGGAATGTCAACAAATACGAAACGGAGAATTCAAGTAAGAGTGTACCTATTGATGGAATCAAAATGCACACATGTGTATATATCGCAGCAGGGGACCTAGTCGATCGTTCCATATACAAAAATCAGTGATCCAAGCATAATCGAGTCAGACATAATCAAGTAGCCAATTCAAGTAGTCCCTGCTTGCCTGCAAAGAAGGTGCAGGTCCGGATCGGTATTCGGTAGGTACCAATTGATCCATGCAAGCAAGGGGGAGCTGCCACTCAGGAAAAGAAAGCCATCCACATTGTCGACGCACACACACATCATGGAAGGTTGCTTATTTTTGCATTCGAAACGGCCGATGCCGCAAATAAGACCCCAAAAAAGTGCAAAAAGTAATGGGACGAGCCGGGATCGAACCAGCGACCTTGCGAACTTCAGTCGCACGCTCTCCCAACTGAGCTATCGTCCCACTTGGGATGTAGTGTGAGGCCCCAGTAGGCATCATCAAGCCTAATATCATCCTCTGGCAGGAGAAGGAGTACGGTAATTACTGTATATGTAGACGGTTACCGCCCTGATCGGTTCATTCTGAGAATTTAGGTGACAGAATACTAGGTGAAGTGGGAAGAGCGCCAAGGGGGTCTGGCGTCGCAGACAGTAGTCACAGGATGATGGGAGGACTGCAGATTAGGAGATAGTAACAGGGGTTGCCCTGGCACCTCCTGGAAATCATGGGAATCGTACTGAGCAACGGCCTATAAGACAAGAATCATGGTTCGGAGAAGGCGCCAGGGCTCAATCACACCGACCAGGCGAACCTTTTGCGGCTTCACGATATTATGCTGTACTCCTGGAGCTTTCTTCAGCTAAGTCATTCTGATGTTCAACATGTTTTGTCTGACCACTCCTCGTCCACTGGATCGTTTGACTAACAGCTCCACCTAAAATTCAACTTATTGGATGGCGTGTGCATCTATTGTAGCTCCAGTAACAGTTCGTACAGTTATCGCACGCCCTCGATACAATACTCGGGTCACAAACTAGATGAATGGCCGAATCTCATGAAGCAGTGTCAAGAAGTCCAGGTTGCCGTTGCTATTGCAATTCCTGGAGTGCCAGTATCATATATGGCTATACCCTCTAATTTCGAACCGGATCCCATCTGTTTCATCTTGTAAGTGCTTCAGACTTTTCTAGTAGCGATCCTGTTTCAGAGAGCTTCACAGTAGCAGTACCAGCAGTCCAACAGCCAATGCAGGCCAGTGTCAAGACGTTCAGAGCGGTCAGCTCAAGCATCGCTAGAGTGCACTCCGCCCTTGTCCCGAGCTCGTCTTCCAATACCTGACGATGTATTCAGAAGTTGCTCCAACTAATCGACAAGTCACATGGTACAAGAAAGCACCGGGATAGGAGATTCTGGTGGATTGACAAAAGCCAGTGCAGCTCGATTGTATCATTGAGACTGTTTCTATGCATGGGACTAGACAGCCCAGCTAGGTGCCATTCTCGTCACGTGTGGCTCATCTTTATAATGGATAGGAAGCAGCCCGAGGGGAGTGATGAGGTCTCCACGGTCAGAGGATTCTGTGTAAGCTACTGGTCACTTCAAATTTTGGAATTGTTCGTGTGCTTCCTCACTACAAGTTTGGTACGTCACATGACAAACGGAACCACACACTGGATGGGTGGTTCCTTCCTACTTTGGGAAACGGTGCCTTCCTGAATAGGAAACCACCAAACCTATATAACCCCCTCCCTCATTTCTTCTTCTTGTTCTTTTCTTTCTTCTTCAACCCCCCATCCTTCATATCTTCCATCCCTCGCTCCATGAACCATCCATCAACCATCAAGTCTTACATCGTCATGTAGACCCATCCATCATCTACTTGGGTCCCACAACAACACCATGCATCCACCTCCTCAACATGCAACCTTCCTGTCATCACATACCCTTTGGTGTCTACCACCACTGGGAAGTCTATCCTTTCCACTGCCCACATGGCACCACATGGCTTAATCATATGGAATTAATCCATGGATGAGTCTACCTACCTTCCAACGTTCCGGTGTTGTGCTTCTACTACAAACATGTAAGTGATCCTGACCCGACAAGTACTTACATGTACCCACATGTACATTGCCTTACTTCTATCATTCCTTCCTTCACCTTTCACCTTTGACCATTCCTCCTCCATCCATCCATCCTTGTCTGTTCACCCGTCTGACTTCATCATACTAGTTCACCGTGTCGTACTGCATAACAACATGTGGTCTGCCTTCCAACTTAGCAGGCTTTTCATTCCATTCATCCTATACCGTTTGTTGTGGTGGTAATTTTTCATTGTTAACCACTTCAATCGTCCACCTCCATCATCCACCTCCATCATCCACTTCCATCATCCACTTCCATCATCCACCTCACGTCCGCCCACTATGCCCACGCAGCCATTGCCAGACATGCCGTGGCAGGCTTTGGCCCCAGAACAATCGGCAGGCTTCTGACGAAAGCAAAAGAAAAAAACGACAAGACAAGAAAGAAAAGGAAAAGAAAAAGAAAAACGAAAAACGAAAAAAGAAGAACAAGACGAAGCAAAGACGAAATAACAAAAACAAAAACAGAGAGAGAGAGAAAGAGAAAGAGAAAGAGAGAGGTACAAAAGAAGACTCGAGTGATCCAAGCATCTATACCCAAGCACACCAAGCATACACATTCGTTCATCCTGCTTGGAACATCCACATCAATCACCCAGATTCAATCATCCATCTCAGCCATCAGGAAGATCTCCTGCACCATGCCGCCCACACAAGGATATCCAGACTTGCCGTGGCGAGCTTCCGTCCCGCCCAATCAGAAGGCTGGAGACAGCAACCACACCCATCAAACCGCAACCGCAACAGAGTCCACTCATTTATCCAGTGATATCCAGTCTGACTGTGGCGGACTCCGGCTTCAGGACAATCGGCAGACTGGATACCACTCACACCCACCCACTACGCTCGCTCAATCTCCTTCGCTCGACGATTCGACAGTACCTAGTCTCACCGTGGCGGGCTTCGGCCTCAGGACAATCGGGAGATCAGACATAACACTCATACCCACCCAACCGCAACTGCCTCCACTTCGCCACATCTAGTCGACCACATCCACCCTATCCAAGAATACCCTGTCTAACCGTGCCGGGCTTCGGCTCCAGGACAATCGTCGGGGGTGCATAGTGGCCACGCCCACTAAACGACGTGAGTCAAATGTACGTTCCTCAATCGTCCTACTGTCTCTTGTTCCTGTCGTGCATACTAATGATATGAAAGATGTCACCAACCGACCATCTTCACAATTCAATCCTCTACGGAGGACTCGGGCCACCTGCATCCAGATTTTTGTATCTAGTTTGCCGCAGAGTCAGCGTCGGAAATAAGACCCCCTTCACCTTCAATAGCGTGATGATGATTGTAGCACTCCCAGTTTACTGTATTTCGAGGAAGATTTGACACGGGATGTTCCCATTTGCAACTAAATATTGTTCTACTTAGCCTAAATCAAAGTCGCGTGATACGATGCGATCCGCAAATTTTCGGGTAGTTCCTATTCAAGCTCTGGAATCCAATCCCAGATCTATTTCATGGCCTATCGAGTCACATTCTCTTTCTTTTCCCCACTATTGGGGCTATGTGATCGGGAAGGCTCTCGCAGTTTATCTCGGAGTCCTTATCTACACACTGGTACTCCCCTTGTAGTTCAACGTGCAACGTAGTGTATGTCACCATATAATCTGGACCGCTGCGCCTCTTTTCTGGTCTGACCTGGAGTCAGGGCAGGCTCTCCCCCTCTGGGTTGAGACCCTGGTTACCGTCACTTCTTGATGTAGGTCGGTCACATTTCACTGGTCTCTGTGGTTTACAATCGAAAAGTGCAAAAAAAAATGGGACGAGCCGGGATCGAACCAGCGACCTTGCGAACTTCAGTCGCACGCTCTCCCAACTGAGCTATCGTCCCACTTGTGATGATGTCATGTTTGTTGTAAAGATCCATCACCCTAGCGTCTGGTCTCTGTTCGTGGTTGAAGGTAGACTTGGAATCTACCTACTTGAGAAGTGAAGCGTGAAGTGCGAAGCTAAGCTTCGAGTCTGAAGAAAGTCATGATTCATATAAAGAAGACTAGGGGTTTCTTATATAGGTAATTTTCTGAGTCCTCTTAAGCATCTAGAGAGTTCTGTCACGCTTTCGACTGGGTTTTCAAGCTTGCTGGATGCAACTTGAAGTCATCGCGTTCAACACACCCGAGGCCTCTTTGGATCCCTGCTGTACATTCGTGCCATGGCGAACATGTTAATTTGCCTACGTTGATGTTCTAAATCGGCTAGTGGATAGTATCTGGATGGTCGCCAGGTTGGGTAGTTGTCTTCGTTCACAATTAGGGCTAAGATATATTTTCGGCATTCCATGCGACTCCACATGCAATCCAACCTATGGAACTTGTATAGTACCTGTAAAGTACACCAACCATTAACCATTGAGCCGAATAGCACTGTCCGCACGGTGTACAATAGAAATGGCATGCACCGACTACAAACCGCGAGATACTAGAGCCAGAAGTGGTGAGAATACGTAGCTACTAAAACCATACAAGGTCACAGCCACTTATCCTACCTGGGAAAAACTTGCGTTCTTTGATGCTTTTAACTTTTTTTTACTGGACAATGTGGACATCAATATTATACCTTTCCTGCTATTTTATTTCCAAGGTCCAGTATAAAGGGTAGTAGGGCATAAGCACATGGAATCTCGCCGCATTGGCTCGTGGCTACGATATGGAGCCGGTCAAGAAGAATTTTAACGTTATCCGAAAAGATGTTGGCCAGATGGACATGTTAGGCTATCAATTTGAATAGTTAACCTTTATTGAGGCTAGACTTATCATAGACACCCATGCGGTTCTATATCTTAATGGTTTGGTTATTCGAGGTTGTATTCGAAGATCGCTGGAAGCGCTGAATGTTAAAATCAGGAATTGGGCGCTTGAGATTGATAATGCACATATGGAGCTAAATTATCATCCTAAGTGGGACGATAGCTCAGTTGGGAGAGCGTGCGACTGAAGTTCGCAAGGTCGCTGGTTCAATCCCGGCTCGTCCCATTACTTTTTGCACTTTTTGCCTTTGCGACTAGACAAGGCTAGCGGAGCGGGTTCTTACTTTTATGCTTGAATAAAATGAATGGTTGGTTCCTGGAATTTGAGAAATATAATAGATAGATCCACGGGCTAAGCTGAATCGTATAGGTACGGAGTACAATAGCAACGATAGTGGCGATAAACCTCTCCGATGAATCTGACACCAAGACCTACCTAGCTAGACCCAGTTATACCGTCCTATAGCAATGGGCAATAACTTCAATTGATTGAAGCTCCTAGTGTAAGGTGGACAGGTGACAGTGGACACGGACGAGTAACTAAATGTTCGTACCAAAAGCCGAAACCTCGCACTGATACAAACAAGCTTGACTCCGTATTGTAGAAATATGGTCACTGATTGACATGTAGAATTTGGGGGAAACGCTCAGCAATGATCCTCAACAATTTCAAAGCATGGTGGTTGGAAATGGTGGGTTCAAGAAATGGGTTGGCTCAGGCTGTGTGAAAATTACACAGTAGCTCTCCATCGGATCAGCATTAGATTCATGATGTCTACATGGGCTTCATTCTTCATCCCAGATGGGACGATAGCTCAGTTGGGAGAGCGTGCGACTGAAGTTCGCAAGGTCGCTGGTTCGATCCCGGCTCGTCCCATTATTTTTTTAGTGTTTTCTTGACTACTACGTACGTACCATCATTGGGATATCGTCAAGTGGGGCCATATGATGGAGGTTTCGGTTGACAGCACCTTTTCGCGAGGTCGCTGTGCGGCTCGCCACTCCTTCGTATCGGGGTAATCGGGGCCGCTCTGATTTGTAAAGTACCCGCCGCCCGCCCTTCGGGGCCGAAGCCTAGAGGACACCGTCGACCCTGGACAACGTACTTATTTTATTTAAACACTTCCTCGTACGCTTACAAAAGGGATACACATATTGCACAGCAGCACAAGATTATTTCTGTATTAAGGGCATGCCCAGATATCGATCCAAGAGAACGACAGTTTAATTCATTTGCACGGTTCCATTGCGATGACTAGACGCAGTGAGTCCAATTCAGGTAGGGCAGAGCCCCAAGAGAGCAATCATGACTCCATATATTATGACTAACTTGTATTTTAAGGTGATAGCATGTTTGTTTTTATTTCCATGAAGGCCCCGAATGACCGCACAGCGAAGCGCCTTGCCCGATCGCATGCTGTAACGCGCGGTCTTCGGAGTAAAAGAAGACTTCAGCAAACTTCAGGTCATAATTTCCGTGTTGTATGCCTTGAGAACGGTCAGAGCCGACGTGTGCGAGAAGAGAAGCATTCCGAGGCTCTTATCACACAACCAGCGTCCCTCACTGCAGGCTCCGATCCATTCCAAATGCTCGCTGCAGAGTCGCCGACATTACGGGCATTGCTAAGCAGAGGTAAGATTCTGGAAGATACCTGATATCCAACAACTGCTCATTGAATGTAGAAAGGGTTCAACAATTGACGGAGCCGGTGTTCAGTGTTGCTGACGAACTCGTGCTTCAAAATTTCCGCTCTGTCCTTCGAAAAGGACTAGATGATAACGCTCTTCTGAGCGCCGTTATGCTCACGTTCTCATTTAAAGCCACAGAAAGCGTGACCAGCAGAAAGTACCTCGAATACCAAAACCAGGCTCTAAGTTCTATCCGTCAAAGACTGAGTTCTCCGGATAGGGCTGCTACAGAGTCTACAATAGGGACTATTCTGCTACTAGCCGGTATAGAGGTTCGTGCAAAGATTCCTGATATTTTGCCGTATTCGGAACAGTTGTTGGGATCAAAGTATAACGTTTTATCATCAAGGTCCGGCTTGGAATGCCACGCCAAGTACAGCTTCATATGGGGGCAATACAACACATTCTTGACGTATGCCAAAGAAAAGGCGTCTATCTGAGCGATGATATCAAACGTGCGATCTTCTGGTAAGTAAGTTAGAACTTTTTTTGACAGCTAAGACTTACACCGGTCGACAGGTCAGATTTGAATGGTTCGGTCATGACAGGCTCAACCCGAGTTGTTGACCACACAACCTTTTCTGAGCTCCAGTGGAAGAGAGACCTTTCCCATCCGGACATATTTATCCTTCCACCTGGATTTCAAAAACACTCCAATGAGCTAGGTCAAGCTTTCGTTGAAATCCTCAAGGACGTATTTGCATTGCAATGTATCCGAGATTCAGCCATCATTGGCAAAGAGGATGTAATGTCGATGGCACAAATCGATAACCACCAAGCATCTATCCAGTCGAGGTTAGTGAGCTTGCCAGTTCGCTCACCCATCTCACAATGTTGCCACCAAGCGGCATATCTATGCTCGACTATGCTGCGCTGCAAAATCTGGCGGACTTCTACCATTCCTGTAAGTTATCACATCGATTGCGTTTGTCTCTCATTCTCTCATCGTACGGTGCTAACTGTACATACCCCCAGTCCCACCTTTCCTTACAATTACTCTGCGAATTACAAGCAGCGAGTGATAGTCTAGTATGGGATGATTCGCCTGATCTGTTGGCTTGGCTCTTGCACATCGGGGGTGCTTTCGCCCCCGCAGGCCCTATACGACAAGGCTACGTGCGATTGTTGCATTTGAACCACAACAGATTGAGACGGCTATATACATCATGGCCAGAACTTCTTACGGTTCTTAAGCAGTTTATATGGTCTGACAGCGCATTTTTGTCCCAGGTTAAGGCCTTCTGGGAAGAAAATTCCCTCTAGACTAGCTCTATGGATCACTTCTTTGGTTCTTTATCCTTCTATTACTCAACTCCCTGATTAGAGCAGCGGAGTGTTGAAGTGTTGATTTCGAATCATGTCTACTTAACTGGACTGCTGACAACTACGAAGACAACCTCTCTTTGAGGCTTTAACTGAACTCCCCGATTAGAGCAGTCGAATGTTGAAGGCTTGATTGCAAATCATGTCTTGACTGAACTGATGACAAACATCTTCTATTTCTCATTGGCTAATTATGCGTACCCGAGCAGGTGGCACCGATTACTTCGATTAAAGTTGGAAACTCTCCGGGTATTGTGCCCCACTAGCCTCATCCTCAGGATAGATGATTGGTCCAATGTTGACGACTTTAGCCACAAATAGTCTAGCTCCTTCCGCCTTCCCTAATAGGAAGTATCTATTTTCCCTTTTGGGAAGTATCTCTATACCTACTTGTGAATAGCTTCAACAACATTCATCCGACGATTATAGCATGTTTTGAAACTGCTTTGAAATAGAGCACATCTTTTGCTTGAAAATAGAGTACAAATAGCTGGTCTTCCTCGGGGTTCAATTCAATATCATAGTCTTCTCAACTCTCCTCTCCCACTGAAGATTGAAGAACACATTCGCGGATTCTTGACAATGTCTCCATCACGTCTTTTTGAGCCCATCAAAATCGGCGACATAGAAGTGAAACATCGCATCGGAATGGCACCACTCACTCGCCTCCGAGCGACCGAGGATCGAGTGCCAACACTCCTCATGAAAGAATACTACAGCCAACGCGCCGCAGTGCCAGGTACCTTGATCATCGCCGAGGGAACCTTCATATCAGAAAACTGCGGCGGATTTCCCCACGCACCGGGGATTTGGCGCGAGGACCAAGTCGCTGCCTGGAGAACTGTCACAGATGAAGTTCATCGCAAGGGATCTTTCATATTCTGTCAACTATTCGCTATGGGACGTGTCGCGCCTATCGATATCGCCCAAAAAGAAGGGGTCGATATTATAGGGCCCAGTGCTATTCCCATGGAAGAAGGCGCCCCGATCCCCAAGGCCATGACGACCGACAAGATCAAACAGACAATTCGGGATTTTGTCAACGCTGCGAATAACGCTATTCGGGCTGGCTTTGACGGAGTCGAGATCCATGGCGCCAATGGATATTTGCTCGACCAATTTATCCAAGACGTTAGCAACAAGCGCGACGATGAGTATGGCGGGAACGTGGAAAATCGATCTCGCCTTGTTGACGACGTGATCAAAGCTGTTGTCCATGCCATCGGTCCTGAACGTGTCGGGCTTCGACTGAGCCCGTGGAGTACATTCCAGGGAATGAGAATGCAGGATCCGATCCCGCAGTTTACGGACGTGATCACCAAAGCCAGACGGGCGCACATTGCATATCTTCACCTCGTGGAGTCGCGAATTTCCGGTGCTCAGGATCATGATGGCCATGAGACGCTGGATTTTGCGTACAATCTGTGGGATGGACCTTTTCTTATTGCTGGCGGGTACACATCGGATGAGGCCCGCAAGTTGGTGGATGAGAAGTATCCGGACAAGGACATTATGGTCGTGTTTGGCCGGCACTTCATTTCCAATCCGGATCTTATCTTCAGGATCATGAAGGGTCTGGAGCTCAGTGCGTACAAAAGAGACAGCTTCTATGTCCCCGAGTCAGCTGTCGGGTATTCGGATTATCCATTCAGCAAAGAGTATCTGGCAAGCGGGATAAGTGTGTAGCATAATTGTGTCTGACCAAATTGTCAAAACCAGACCATTGTTGTTTCTAGTTAGTTAGTTAGGAGAATTTTCCGTGAATTTACCAGTACGCTCGTAACACACCCTGATTTCTGTCAGTTGGGAAAAGTAGTTAGATATAGTAAGGTCTTCATTGCATGGGCTCCGAGGTGACTTCACCAGTTGGCCGCGGAATTATCAGTGTTTGAGATAATTTTCAATTGATACTGTAGTTACTAATTACGAGCACCATGGATCTCACGGCTCTAGTTCTCGCTAATCGTGTTTTCTTGGATTTCTAGTTATTGATTGTTCTCCCCAACTTCTGTAACAGACATTGGTACACACAACGTCCATCCCAAAGCACATTGCTTCTCAACTTTACTCAGATGTATCAATACAAAACACCCGGGAAGAGACGTCAGAATAAGGCTTCTAGATGTATGTTGTGGCATTGAGGACCTACAGTATGGACAATACATGGACCAAATGTCCATTCTTCCTGTTTGTTGTGATCCACACCCAGGGCCCTTCCGTTCACCGGGCTCACATGTAGCCAGTAGGAACAATGTTCAGGGGCATCATTCTAAGCTGTATTCTGGCATACATGTACTGTGTAAGCAAGTATCACTCTTGTTGCAAAATAACCAATAAGCAAAGCCCTGGAGACCTTGATGGAGCGGCAACACCCCGATCGGGAAGGCTTTGCAGACTCTGTACGTACAGGTACATACGAAACATACCTGGAATCACGATGTCTACCTAAGGACGATAAAGTTTGTGCACATGGTATCTCTTGAACTGTGGACCTTCTGACATGCTGCATACGACATGGTTGATCTGCTATGGCATGCTGTCATATCAATGAGAGCGGACCCAAGGAGCACCGTCGGCTGGAGGATGATTCGCTCTTAAACTACATTCAGTCTAGTCAGGGTGTTGCTCCACAACTTTCTTTATGCTTACGACATTGTACAGTACAGTCTTGCCAAGGTTGCGTCAATTCTGATCTCACGCGGCATCATAGCTACCATCTTTCTTGCTTTCGTCGCAGACTTTCAGGACAAAGAGGAGAAAGTTCGAGATTAATGCACACCGTACTGCGTACATGGATGCATTGTGTGTTGTACCAAGAGATCCAGTCTGACGTCGCTGTGTTGCTCTCAAATGAGACATCCCCGGTGGCAAAGCAGAGTCGCGATGCTGAACAAACTCCGGATTTCGTCGATAACATTCTTGATACTGTATCTCCATCGAGCAAGATCAGAGTAACAGCTCTGATGCTCTCCGGTGTCATACCGATCATACAACTGTTCGGGATCCGTCCAGGGTTCAGCGGATGGCAAATAACCGATGTTCCAGCCCGGTTTTCTATGCAAACACCCCTGTCGGTGGCTCCCTTCAGTCCTACCGATCATTCTAGCCAGGAAACCCGTTCCCTTGGGTCGCTGTCACTTAGAAGTATCAAGCATAGTAGTGGAGCCATCTCAATTCCCATATCGGGACGTAGTTCAGTTGAGGGCGTCGACGAACACCAAGCCCCTGTCGACACGATAATACCAGGATTTAGTCCCTGGATAACCGTAAAATGTGTCTAGATGCACATTTCAAGTTCAGACATGATTTCATCCATCTGTAATAGAGCCAATTTCAAGATGCAAAATTCCAGAGTCACTGTACATCAAAGATGAGGGCTCACTGACGTCAGGTGCTGTGTTGCCTCAGGCAACCAAGCGGCAAACTGGAGTACACACTACACAGTACATTCGGATCCGGGTCACTACGGGGACTACGGAGTAACCGACTAGCGCTCTCCACATTGTTTTCTCCAAGACTCACCTTGTTCATGTTAAGCGTTTCCACAGAAAGATCTGTGGGAAATTTAACCTCTATTCCGCTATAATATGCGTTCCCGTTATGTCTGTAAACCCCCCTGTGGCTTCCATATATTGCTGGGCTCGTGGTCACTATCCACAAAAGAACCACTTCTGACAGCCGTCAAATGAGCCGCGAGCAACTCTAAGGTTCGTGGGGCAATTGTCCAGTGGCGATTCTCAGGTTGGTTCCTGCAGAAAGTGGTCGCTGGCTGGAGCGCCAAATCAACGATTCGGATCGCTCCGATGGCTGGGGGGTATGACGACATGGCTCCATTTGATCTGAGCCTCAGCGACGTCGCTCTTCTTTGCTTTTGTTGACTGCGCCGCAGACGCAGTTACTGCTTCAAAGTCGCACGAATTACAACATGCATCGAGCTATCGGATTCGAGTTGGACTAATGGCAGACCGTCTCCCTAAAGGCTAATATGCGGACGAACAGTATGTTTACTACTATACCACTCTTAGCGCAGTGACTCCACTGCGGATGTCCACATTTCTCCTTTCTGCATGTCCAACTCCGAGGAGATGCAGAATGAAAAATGGACATCACCATGCAAAAGCCCACGATAATCCCAATTACGATCCGTTTCGTACAGTAGACGTCAGGCGAAGATCTGCAGGGGATTGACTGTGATCAACGCCGATCTCAGAAAGCCTTCGGCTCTCGGTGGTCCGCTCACATTCCCCAGTGACCTCATCGGAGTAGTACTTTGATCGTTGCCAAATTCACCAGTCTCCAGAGCTTGTGGATATCCGCAATCCTGAAACGTCCTCTTAATGTCCATTGATGATGGTTCGACCCCACCCATGTTCTGTGGTCATCGACAGATGTTCGGAGCCGGGGGGTTATGATGCTTGTGTGATATCGGCCGGGGGAGAATTGTTGTGTCCCCCCTTTGAGCCAATGATGTCACCGTACTTCGCTCGATGTAATCTGTGGGGCATCTTATACGGGGTACGTGTTGACCTGAGCGCTCTCAGGAGACATCAGGCACTGCCTTTGACCTATCACAGAGTGCACAGTCGGGTGCTTTTGCCATCTGCGATCAACCGTCGATGTGCGTTCATAGTTCGTAGTGGATATATGGTGTCTTTTCCGTATATATACCCTTGCTCGCTTGAATTCAATTACCTTTTTGCATACACTCCATCTTTCTGAACTTACACGACTTTCTATCATTCTTAGCACCTAAGCGACTTCCACAGCTTACGTTCAGACGACACATTATCTTGCCTCAGCCATCATCAATTATTGATCCCTTCGATATCAAATGTGAGCAAGCTTGAATTGTCTTAAGATATCAGCACCGTCAGAACTATCTCCGACACCCATGCCATCAACCTTCCCTCCCTTCATCGAGAACGCTTGCGGAGATCCAATACATCAAGCCCCCCAACTCAAGCTAACCCTACTTCGCGCTAGAAATCTTCCACCATGACTCAAGCCGCTCAAATGCAACAGCCCGCCCAAAGCATGCACTCTATGTTCCCCTCGGACAATGGAAACCTCAACAACATGTCCAGCGAAAGCCATGTCGGCTCATACCAGGCGCTCGATCCCGCCCAGGACTCCCTAGAGGACTACAACCGCTCAATGTTGCAATACACTCAGCGTCAAATGTCTTCTTTCGTCGATGTCGACGACTCACATCCTGGTCGCGGCTCTAGCGGCCGCAGCAGCCAAAGCAGCGGCCAGAGTGGTCGTAGCAGTGCCTCCAGTGGCACTGACATGGCCAGCCAAGCCAATGGACCTTCCCCTGCCAGCGGCAGCGCTGTTAGCGGTCGCGACATGGCTGAAGCTTAAGTTTGCAGACTACTAGGTCACTACACTGTCTAGGTAAGCATTTGCCTTCGTCGTGGCTTTCCCGGTGTATCAGAAAACTAACGAAAGGCACCACAGTGATCCTAGTGAGCTGCTTTGAAGCGACATAGCGAATTTTGACTTGCATTTGTTTTGTGGCCTCGACTCGTCGGGGTCACTGGGAGATGGTCCTTCCCCTTTTCCCCTACTTCTCGTTCAGCGTTTTCAGGAGACCAGTTGATCTTCAGTCTCCTTTCCTTGCTATCCGACTTCATCGTTGACACTCAGAGCCGGATCACCTCCCACTCTGCTTGGTATCCTTCTGCGAAGGTATATCAGCCTGTACAACTATGTTCCTGTGTTTCTTACCAGCGAGCGAGCATTTTGGCTTTTTTCATTTTCATTGATGAACCAACATTTTCCCTGAGTCGAGGACACTGGCTTGTCCTCGATACAGTTACCCTTGTTACGATATGACCTAGCCATGTTAGCCATTGACGACCTGTACTAGTATACGCAGTACTACGCAGCAAAAACGGGTATTGGTTTTTCTTTTCTTCGCTCGATAGAGACTGTGTGTGATTGTAGTCCGCCATGGAGTAGATGCTTGCTGGTACAGACCTACGCCGTAATAGTTCACGTCTACCTACAATGGACAGCCTTATGGCGGAATGCATGTTCACCAAGTTTGCGTCCATTCCAGTAACCTTGGAAGTAAGTACCTTCACATATACAAGCCTTATCTCGAGGTTTTCTTCTCGGGGTTTGACGAGACTTTTTCATATATCTGGTGGGTGCGAAGCGGATGTCACATTACTGCCATACGCAGTACAAAAAGATGAGTCCGTTTCGATTAAGTGAGCTCAGATTCCAGCTCCAAGAGGCAGACTGAAGCAACTTAAGTTGTACTTTATAAGCGTTGTTAAGTGTGAAGAACTGCCTAGGTGCGTGCCTGAAAATGCCCCTTGCATACCTCAAAGGGGAATTCAATCTACCCGCAACACACTCGACCTCCTTATTCCTATGGTCATATTGAATGATGAAAATAAGAACGGCAAGATGTTCTAAAAGCAGCTCCTGGATACAGCTATCGTGATGTCCCTGATGTGGTCTTGTATTGTTGTTCAACACTCTTGAGTTAAGGCTCGAGGTCCATGTTATGATGCGATATAGAACCCACATACCAGGGCACAAATCCAGCAAGATCAGTGCTAAATTGTCCGCGCACATTCCAGATGATCCAATCAGCAACGCTTCAAAGCCACAACGTGCCTGTGTCCAAACAGGGGGATCAAACCCCCTGGAATCTCGGGATTCACCCACCAGCCACTCAAAGATCCCCAAGGAAGGGGGACGGAAAGAAAATAGGATGTCCCTGTTGCAATGCTGCTCTGAAGGCCAACCTAGCAAGCATCAAAGGCCCGTCCAGTTCCTTTCCTCTCATCGACACCGACAACCTCGCACGACAAACCAACCCGCCCACCTCTAGTCACTCATTTCAGTCTCAGCTGCGTCGGAACACCAACATACGCTCTTTGATTATCCAACTGTCTATCGCGTCTATTTCGATTCACATATCCCAAGTCTCATACCAATTCGCGGCGTGGCAGGTCGCGTCGCCCTACAACATCCACGACTCACTACACTCTTGAACCAACAATAATCCACCACAATCATGCAAATCAAAACCCTCCTCGCGGGTCTCGCCTCCATTCTAGCTGTCACCGCCGTTCCAATGGCAAGCCAAAAGGCATCTCCCACACCCTCCGCGTCAAAGTCTCTCATCCCGCATTCGAGCTCGGCTTCCGTCTCCCCTTCACCGACGCCGACGCCAAACCCCTACGAGGCATACACATGCCCAACGGGTAAATTCAAGTCCTGCTGCATGTCCGTTCAGCAGACGGGCGAGGATGTCATCAAGCCGCTTGGAAAGTTGGTTCCTATCGTCAGTGGGCTGGAGCTTAGCTCGGCTATCTCGTTCCAGTGTAAGTTTTTCCCTTTCTCTTTCTATCTACTTCTTCCTCTTGGAGAGTCCAGTTCTAATTTGTCCCAACATCACAGGCAAGAAGATGAATGAACAGGATCCGCCGGATACCTGTAATGCACACGGGTATTCGCCCATGTGCTGTAGTGACCAGGGTGTATGTTTTTCCTGTCTTTCTGTTTCCTATGGTACATTTTCCCTAGAGAATGGGCTAAAAAGCTGACGATGCGTGTTTTTAGGGCGCACTCAACTCTTGCAAGCCTTTTGAGCAGGTTAAGAAGAACTACTACACGCACCAGATGAATCTCCCCGAGACTCAGGCTGATATGATCATGGACATTCTCACCTGATTGCAGTTCCTGGCAGGTCTGGGCTTTAATGTGCTGAATGGGATTTGGTTATACTCTGGGGATCATATAGAGGGAATGATGGGGGTTTGGGTTTCTTTTCTTTCTACTCGATATTACTTGACTGCGATGTGTATTGGTACAACATATGCTTTCAATAGGTGGTTAATTACTACGGTCTTCTTTGTCATACATATGGTGCTATTGTCGCAACTAATTGCCAGTGTAAGAGTCCACGTACATGTGCTCGATGAAGATGATTGAAAAGTAGAGTAGACCCCTACCTCCAACAAATTATTCTTTCATTTCATGGAAATCCAAGGTTCCCCTCATAAATCATACAAAGCACACCATCCATTGGACGGCGCGAGCCACGCCAAGGCCTTTCAATGGTGTGGTAGTAGCTCAAACTGGAAATAACTCCCTCCCCAGCATTAATCATACACTATTTTATGGGCACTATTATCATCCACGGCCACCCGGTGGTGGTCCCCACGGGCCGCCCGGTTGACCTTGCTGGCCCCCATAATAGGGAGGAGGGAAGTGGTACTGTCCAGGTGGCATGGCATGTCCCTGTCCTTGTCCCTGTGTAGTCGGGAAGGGCATAGAAGAGGGGTGCTGGTATTGGGGAGGGAAAGCGGAAGGGGAGTACCCAGGTCCAGGATTGGGGAAGGGCATCGTCGACATATGCTGGGGAGCAGGCCAGGAGCCATAATTACCGACAGGCTGTTGGGCATATCCAGCATGAGGAGGCATTTGAGATCGCGAGTACTGTGCATTCGGGTTGTGAGGGGGAGGGAATGAGTTGGCGGGTGCAGGTGGATGATGAGATGGATCATGAGGGGGCGGGAAGTGTGAAGTGGATGGTTCCTGGCGGTATGGGTTCTCGCTGTGCGGGGCTCTAGCATGTGAATCATGGTGACGATGGATCTCAGGTTGGTTGGGACGGCAACGTGGTGGAGACTGCGACTCGGAGCGGTCAATAGAGCTGTCGCTGTAGCGTCGGCGCTTGGGATATGGTGATCCGCTCCGGCTCCGGCTTCCGGTCGAGGAGTCGTCCGGATCTTTCTTCATTTTCTCACAGAACTCGACGGACCATCCATAATACCGTTCGCCATTGACTACCTGGCCGAGCGCGTCGAGGTCTTCAGTGGCATCGTCCAGGGGATTCTCCGAATCATAGAGCCTGTTCGCGTACTCAATGCTTTCTTTGACAGCATGAATCAGTCTTGGCGAGGCTGGACCTGGTTGTACGCGGACTGGTTTGATGTCGGCAGGTCGGATGGGAATTGGATTGTGGGGGATGATGTGAGGCAACCAGCAGCCCGCAGGAAGGTCATACCAGGGAGTGGACGGATCCCCGTGTATAGCAGGCATGATCCATGATTCCTCCTTCCCGGACTTCTTGGTTGGATCTTCCGCGTCGGTTGTATCATTGGTAGACGGCGTGAACCCAATGGTAGCCGAGTTGATGACGACTTCCCGAAGTTTGCCGACGAGGTCGGGATGAAAGTATTTGTGCTCAGACCAGACGTCTAGCAATGTGTCTAGGCGACGGTGAAGGCGAGGGTTCTTTTGACGATCGTAGGCTGCTGCGTGACCGACCAAGTTGACGATATGCGGCTGCAGAGACCCGGTGACCGTGGAGAAGGCGGCGGTAGTGTCTAGGTGGTACTTGCAATGGTGGAGGATATCACTGAGGAGATAGAGGATGTGGAGTTTTCGGCGCTTTAGTGAGACGCCAGATCCCGTGGGCTGCGATGACCCGGAGCCGGCGAGGGCTTCCAGGTAGGTAGCCAAGCCTCCTACCCGGCTAGATGAGAGAACAACAAAGCGAAGAAGCCAAGCTTTACAGATCTGTTGGCAGAGTGGGTGTTTAGTAAGCCGAAAGTGGAAGTAACGGAGTTGAAATCGGCTCAGACCTGGACGTTTGTTGGAGAACAATGCGACAGCACGCGCTCGAGGGAGGTATGAAAGGCGCTTATTTCGTCTCGAGGGACCGTCGTAGGATCAGGCCTCAATAGACGAGCTGCAAAAGCAGCCTTGGAGACGACAAGCTGATGATTCTCCATGATTGCGCTATTATGAGAGAGTCCACGGAGGAAGCTGGAAGCAATAATCGTCTCCAATTCAAAGGTTCCAGCTCCCGTTATCGAAGCTTCTTATCACACGTGAGGGGTGATTATTCGGATTAATCTTCACCCGAGGCGGTGGTTGTCAATATTCACGTGATCTATATACATAGTCTGATTGAGGGAGTAGGTAAATGCGACGTATAACTACTCCGTAACTATACAAGTCTACATGTACATCAGTCTGTCTACTGTCTGACACAATCAGATCTAGTCGGAAGTCATGTTTGGCATCCAGACATTCTCATACGGTCATACCTAGTCCTGAAGGTACTCATGCGCAGACGCAGTCTTGATCGATCTTTCCCAACTCCAAATGATCCCCACTTTGGACATGAAACCCCGCAATGGCGTAAGGGCTCTCTCTCATTTCGACAAGTCCATTATGAGACATTTGTACATTTACAATAGGGGTTAGAGTCATATTATTCGAGGAGCGCGCCGATAGTGAATCCCACAATTCCTAGTTGGCTACTAGCCTACTCTAGGTCTGATCACGGATGATGTTCCTACTGAGGATCAGGCCATGCTTGCCCCGCCCCCGGATCACTTGCGCGTTTGCATGGCCTGACTGCCGTGCTATCCATTTCGTTTGTTAAATAAAGCCTTTGTCCTTCGACTGTATTGTTGAGTTGTGTACTTCTTAAACTTTCTTCTACCTCTCAGTTCTTCCAAACCAGAACAAAGCCCAACAAACAGAAACACAGCACCTTCTCTCATACTTTCAACTACTTTCAACTACGTGATGGCATACATTATGGCCTCTCAGTTTGCGCGTCCTTTAGCTCGGCACTTTTCGGCCCATCGTCCTCGCCCAGACTCGCGCGCTGTACGCGCCGTAGCCATGGGCTGCATCGTCTCGGGCGTGGTGCTTCCATTTATCCCACCTGCTCTGGAGAGTTCGCGACAACGGAGGTCTGGCAGACCTACTAGCGCAAAGTAAGTCCCGGATCATGCTGAGTTCCAGAGTTAATGCTGGCTGCGGATGTGGAGAAGCTAACATGTCATACAGGAACCCCCCACTTTGCTTCCATGCGCGATAGTCGAACATGCTTTGGACAGACATTGTCGTGCAGGCCCTGATACCCGGTTTACAATATTATGGATTATGCCCAAGGAGTTCTGGGTGTTGGCGTTTTCTTTTCTTTACTGGCGCTATTATGACTGTTATTATCCATCATGATTACTGCATAGGGACTCGGAACCTGGGAAGGAGAGTTACAGTATAATGGAATCTGCATCTTCGCCGCGAGCGAGTAAATACACAGCAGTTCACCTTGTGCTCAAATGCATCCACTGTTGGTGACTGTCATCACCCAACGGACTACTTGTAACACAAAGTAGATAGGATCCGTAAGGTAAGATTCCCACCCAAAATATGCTGTGACCCAAAATATGCTGTGTTCCATGATTCTCTATTTTTGAAGCTTGCTTAAATACGATGCGGCCACTCAGCTAAATCGGTTCCCACTCGGAGGCCGATACGGCTGCGCCGTCTCGTACTTGCTCTTTTCCACGACACGGTCGGCCTCGGTCAAGGGTTCGTGTCGGGTAGCCGCCGGGTCATGAGAGGCCTCGATACTCGGCGAGGCGCCATCATCGGTAGCATTCTGGTGTCGTATCATATTCGCTCGCTTCAAAGTGTCTCCTTCCAGAGATGGTTTGTTCACAGACAGCGCTTTACGAGCGTGCTCTTCCTCCATCAACTTCATTTGAGCCTTGTGCTTGACTTCAGCTTCGAATCGGGCTTGTCGATCTGCGTTGATCGATTGCTTCGCGAAGTAGTAGGCTCCGCCGCCGGCTGGAATCTTGTGGTTAGTCGATTCGTACAATGTGCAGATCAATGGACTTGTCATTGCTCGCTGACCAGGGTGCAATTGTTGAATCACGTACCGAGGCAAAGGGAGCCCCATCCCATCCTATGGGCGAAAGCTGCATCAGTAAACGGGAATTCCCGGCCGGCTGCATTTTGCTTTCCAACGGGGATATGGCTGCTCACCAGGTAGATCGAATCTAAAATTGAACCCAATTAGCAGATTCCAAACACAAAAAACAGAGCGACTTACAGTATTCATGTTGAAATCTGGCGATTGCTCGATGTGTGAAGCAAAAGAAAACGACCCCGGGATAGACCGCAGCAATGGGCCGGGACCTCAAGCTTTACGTCAGTCGCCGCACCAGCGCACGGACCACGGGTATCGATGGATGCCTCAGGCGATGGATTATCAACCATCTTCCTCTGAGCAATCCAGGCTGACTTTTACTCCCACACTTCCTTTCTTCCCATACCTGTCGCTTTAGTTGATATCATCCTCCAACCATAATCCTCGTTTCCTCTCACACCCGCTCAAGCCACTACTCCGGAACAACCCAGCGATCTTTTTTCAAACACGTAACTCAGTCAGGCGCCGCATATCCACTCGGCGCAGCTTCGTTGGTTTCATGCTGGTGTAAGGTACCTGGGAGTGGCTCGCTCCATCTTCCTGGACGGTCACAGCGACCTCATTTTTTCATTGATATCGACTGAACGGTCCGAGCATGCCTCCCAAACGCAAGGCGGCTGACGGTAAGTCTTTGGTGCATGGGTCTACCCAGGTGACAGTCACTGATCTTACCAGCTGGTCGGTCTAGCAGTGCATCGAAGCGAGCTACACCGGTTCCTGATATTACGGAGATCTCCAGCAGCGATGAATACTCGGATCGCGATGAGTTACCGGAGGAATCCAACTTGAAAGGTATAGTTTAGCAGTCTGCTCACTTGATGTGAATCAGAGGCTAAACCAGAGGATAAAGCGGTCGTGAACAAGTTTTCCCTCGAGTCGTTCAGCAAGAGGACCCAAGGGGAGAAGACGGATCCTAGATTCGGTTACAAAGATCTCTCCTCGCTCCCGCTGAAGCGCGATCACTACAACCGGCCGTTATGGATCGAGCCTCTGAAAGGCACAATCACACTCGAGAGTTTTTCGCCGCTGGCTCCCCAAGCCCAAGATTTTTTGACCACTATCGCTGAGCCGCTCTCCCGTCCGACCCATCTTCACGAATACCGCTTGACCGGACACAGTCTCTATGCGGCGGTTTCGGTCGGTCTCAAACCGCAGGACATCGTTGAGTTTTTGGACCGTCTATCGAAAACACCGCTACCTGAGAGCATCCGCACATTCATCATCGAGTTCACAAAGTCGTACGGAAAGATCAAGATGGTGTTGAGGCATAACCACTACTATGTCGAAACGACGGATCCCGAGATGCTTCAGCGCCTGCTCAAAGATGAGGTGATTGGCCCACAAAGAATAGACAATACTGAGGGAATTATCGAACGGGCCGCTCCGAAAATGGGTGGCCTTGTCATCCCCGGAACCAAAGATGCAGCCGGTGTGCGGGAGACGACCCAACAAGACGCCGCCGCTGCCACTGTCAGGGATGGGGCCGAAGAAGATGGAGTCGTAAATTACGGCATCGACGACATTGGCGAAGATGATACCGAAGAAGCGACGACGTACAGTTTCGAGATTCCCGCCGCTGGTGTCGAAGTGGTCAAAGCCCGATGCCAGTCAATCGGGTGCCCTGCCCTGGAGGAGTACGATTTCCAGGGAGACACGGTGAACCCGAATCTAGACATGGATCTGAAGCCAGCAGCACGGATTCGGTCCTACCAGGAAAAGAGCCTGAGTAAAATGTTCGGTAACGGACGAGCCAAGAGCGGTATCATTGTGCTTCCGTGTGGTGCTGGAAAGACCCTTGTGGGTATCACCGCTGCGGCGACCATCAAGAAGGGCACCATTGTGCTCTGCACAAGTTCGATGTCTGTGGTTCAGTGGCGAAATGAGTTCCTGCGGTGGACGACAATCGACCCAGGTGATATCGCCATTTTCACATCTGACCACAAGGAGAAATTCAAGCGGTCAACTGGGATCATCGTGTCCACATACTCAATGGTTTCCCAGACCCGTGCCCGTTCGTATGATGCACAGAAAATGATGGACTGGCTTCAGTCACGAGAATGGGGTATGATGATTCTCGACGAGGTTCACGTCGTACCTGCTTCGATGTTCCGAAAGGTCACATCTGCAATCGCCGCACAGAGCAAACTCGGTCTCACGGCAACCTTGCTACGTGAGGACGATAAGATCAAAGATCTGAACTTCCTGATCGGCCCCAAACTCTACGAAGCCAATTGGATGGAGCTTGCTGCACAGGGCCACATCGCCAAGGTCCAATGTGCTGAGGTATGGTGCCCGATGACGACCGAGTTCTACTCCGAGTATTTGCGGGAAAGCTCGAGAAAGCAAGCTCTGCTTTACATTATGAACCCTCGTAAATTCCAAGCATGCCAGTTTTTGATCGATTTCCACGAGAAGCGTGGCGACAAAATTATCGTCTTCTCCGACAATGTCTACGCTTTGGAGCGCTATGCTCTCAAACTGAACAAAGCTTACATTTATGGTGGTACTCCACAAAATGAGCGGATGCGTATCCTGGAGAACTTCCAACACAACGAGCAGGTCAATACTATTTTCTTGTCCAAGATTGGCGACACCTCGCTTGATCTACCCGAGGCCACTTGCTTGATCCAAATCTCATCCCACTACGGTTCGCGACGTCAGGAAGCCCAGCGGCTGGGACGAATTTTGCGAGCCAAGCGCAGAAACGATGAAGGCTTCAATGCTTTCTTCTATTCTCTCGTCTCTAAGGACACCAATGAGATGGTCTACTCGGCCAAACGCCAGGCCTTCCTTATTGACCAGGGGTATGCCTTCAAGGTCATCACCCATCTGCAAGGCATAGACAACTATGAAGGCTTATCGTACTCCACGGCAACGGAGCGCCGCGAGCTTCTGCAAGAAGTCATGTTGCAGAATGAGTCATCCGCCGATGTTGAACAGGTCAATGATGATCTGTTCTCGATGCGCTCCGGTGGCAAGCGTGTGCCAGCTAAGAAAACGGGTGCTAAGCGCAGCGCTGCCACTCTCAGCGGTCTTGCTGGTGGCGATGACATGGCCTACATTGAGTACAACAAGAGCAGGAACAAGCAGCTCAAGGATAAGGCTGGTCACCACCCGCTGTTCAAAAAGATGGAACGAGACAGGCAGCGTCGCAAGAAGGAGAGAGAGCTCGGCCCGTGAAAAGCGGAAATTGCGTTACTGGATTTTATTGGCCTCCTTTCTTCCCTTGTTGTTTTGTTCTATATCTGATTCTTTTTCTGGGACGGTTCGAGCAAATCCGAGATCCCCCCTGCACCCCAGATTGACATATACCCCAGATTCTCACATACGGAAAATAGACCAAAAAATGAAGACTTGAACCTCACCCCAACCTCTAGGACTAGATTCAGTACTACCTTACAGTATGTGTCATGTCTTTTCGTACCAATGGATGGTTTGTACGCTTGTCATCTCGCTGTTGCCTTTCCGATAGCATTTCACTTCGTTACCAATACTCTCGTGGTTTGATAGCCACCTTTTCAAAATGTCTCAGCCTGCATCTCACACCTTCCTATTATCAACCGTAGCGTTTCTTTCACAGCTCCTCATCTAGGGCCACATGTACATGAATAAGTCAGCAAGGCCGGTCTAGTACGCAGTAACTAAAGACGCCTGGCCCATGCTGACTGATGCATGACGTTCACGGGTGGGTCACGACGGTGGTAAGAGCCCGAAGCCCGAAGGCCCGATGTCTCCGCTTTTTCGTATTTGAGCTGCATTGTGACCAGCTTTGAGTAACTGTCGGACTCTGATAGGCTCGATTTGGAGATACATTTCCTTGCAGACCTGTCTAGCTTGCCTGGAAGTTTCAGGTCGCACATCAAGTAAACCTAGGGATGACTCGAGCTATATAAAGGACATGCTTCCCCGCCTACTCCAACATCACAAACGTCATTTATTCGCATTCAACTCTACAGCCAGAAACAGGCTAAGAATATTCTTGACAAACGACACTCGCTATTATTCTGCTCTACCCTCGCTGCTGCAGACTGCCACTCAACCTTCGACATTTTCACCTCGGCTGCCATTCCCGCAACTAGTTGCGCCGTACAGCTCGTATAGTCTCAACAACAGTCACGGTCCCCGTGTTACTCCATCAAAAATGGCTACCGCAACCACGATCAATCTATCGCTGGTGACAGACTCCGGTGTCTTTAGCTCCGGCGTGAGAGAAGATGCAGCGCGAACAGCGAGCGAGATCTTGCAAGAGGATATGGCAAAGCACCATGTCTTCTTCAATGAACATGGGTTTCATAGTACGTATCCTGTGGTCTCAGATACATGCCCTCATATCCAGAGCCATGACTAACGCCAAGACACAGACCACATCCCGCACCAGGTTCTGACTATCTTTGCTCTCGGCGCAGCACCAGCGGATATCAAGGCTTGCTATGATCGTAATGCAATCTACCAGAGACCTGTGATGCCAACCGACCAAGAGGTCGTCAAATCTATGCATGATGTGACCAAGTTCCAGGAGTACTTTGGGAAGGAACAGCATTATCCTAATTATTTGGCTTTCTTTCAGCAGGAGCTTGATGCAAAGGGCGTCGGTTCGGTTTTGACAGAGTATGTCTTTGCCGGCGACCAACGGGCTGAGAGCATGCTGTGTCGGCTGTTTGGTGGTAAGTACTCCTTCCTCAAAGGGTTCACATTTGGTTCTCTTCATGCTAATTATCCAGGCCTCATTCACCCGCTCATTCATCTCGGCTTCGGACTAGAGTTTAATCAGCCTGCCATTGTCGCCCAGGCTCTTGCACAGGCGGCTGTGCATGAAGAATGGATTGGTCGAGAATTCTTCTTGCCAACTGAGAAGATGGCTGGTGGCATTGGGAAATCTGGCCAGAAGTCCCTGCTTCAGCTTTTGAATGAGATCCGCACAGACAAAGCTCTTGTTGAGAGTGTTCAGTGGGGTGATGCCAATAAGATCAGAGATGGTGTGCTGCATAGAGCACCCGAGCAGATGATGAAGTATGCTGCTCAATTCACGGTTTCTGAGGACCAGGTGCCAGAACGGTTGGCGGATATGATCAACACAGTTGGTAAGTCTACTCGCTGGTGTTTGAGTGCGAGCCAATGAGATTGCTGACTATGTGCTAGTGTACTACACCGCTGCAGCCCAGCGTCCGACCAAGAAGATGAGACTGGATTTCTTCTACATCCATTGTGTCAATTCGTCTATCTTCTTCTCTAAAATTGTCAACCTCCCATTCTTGGACCAAAGGGCCAAGCTACGCCTGCTAGAATGGAAGGGGCGGATGGATCTGTTGATGTACACTTCTCGCGGATCGCCAAACCTTCTGCTGGATGAGATAGCCAGTTATCCAATAAAGGAGGACTGGTCGCAGATATTCACACGCAGTATCACTCATCCAGACGATGATGGACATCTCGCCAAGCTGGCACGAGCTTTGGCAAATGGCGAGAAAGTTTGTAAGCCATTCGAGGATCAGAATTCCGAGATGCCAATCAAAGGGGATATGTGGCTTCGGATTGGAAATATGGGTAAGCGGATTCGACCTGATACATTTATGTATTTCCTTGCTGACTTCTCTACAGCTATTGATTGCACTGATAAGGAGGAAACGGGGTCAATGTGGATTCGTTCTACTGGGTTTGATGAAGCGTGGGAGCCTCAAGCACAGGCACATATGTAAGGTTGGTATGCTCGGCTGGTACGGTCAACGATAATCAAAGTGCAACTCGTCAGTCTCTGTCTTTAGTACGTCTGATTATTTAGTTCAATCATCTCCGCTACTTTTCACTCAGATACTCATCAGAGTATGGGAAATTTCGTGTATGCTGATCTTCAACCCCATATAAAAGGGCATATAAAAGTCTAAACCCGCGTTAATCGGAGGTTGAACTATGGTTCTGGATCGAGCTGCAGTGGGGCTCTGATGACGCCAGCGGCTCAATGCTATTATGCACGCTTGAGGCCGAATCACGGGGTTGATCTGCGACTAGAGGTATATATTGACCGAAGAATCTGGTGTAGTCTGTGGAGGAACAGAACAGGAAAAGCATGTAATCAGAGATTGTGAAGAAACACGGAGAAATCGAGGGAAGCACATGCAAATTAAAAGGAAGGAGAAAATAGAAATGCATTGGGGATCACGTGGCAACGAGTGGGGCTCCCCAACATCTATTCAACTCTGCAACTTCTCACTTTTTCTTCGTCAGTCCAAACCTGTATCGATTATCCTTCCAAGTACTCTGAAACAATGGGAAACGATGAAGACACCAACCGCAAAGACAGCTCACCCCAAGATCGGGACTGGTCTGCTCATGAGAGCAACCCGTTCGTTGCTTTCCGGCGCTATGCCGATGAGCAGGTATCCACCATGCTTCAATCTATCATCGGCCTTCCTTCAATGGCGACGTCGCCGCACCACAACAGCCACTGGGATATAATTGTGAATGACCACGGATACAAGAGCACCATGTCACACCCGCGAACTGGCGACGAGTCGGACTGGGGAAGGAGTTATCCAACAGATCGAGATAACGCAAGTGGATACCCGGCCGACAGAGACGGAGATGATGCGCGGAATCACGGAAAGGCACACTGGCTCGATAATGATGAACCCTGGCACTCTCGATCATGGAGGAACTGGCGTAATGGCCCATCCAGCTTCTTTGGCTTGGATTCTATCTTCGACCGATTCTGGCTTGAGGACCGCTTCTCTCCTTTCGCGATGCACCTCCTGCACCCTGGACACAATCTCTTCCTCTCGGATCTGTTCGAAGATGCTAATTCGCCCACATGGCCCATCGCCTATATCATGTTCAGTCCTTACTCGCCTCTTCATCTGGAACGTCAAGGTAAACACCGCTCGCACCGCGAGAAGGGCATTTTCTCGTCCATCTTACCGTCCTTACATACCAACTCTGAGCGTGACCCTTCCGAACCGCAGTGGAGAGAGGCATTTGAGGATTTACTCCGGCTTGAGAATGGAAAGCCGATGCTGAATCGCGATACTCCTACGAAAACGGAGACTGGATCGGATTGGTTACAATCACTCGTGAAACGAGGCAGCTTGGGTGACAGATGGAAGTTTGTGCCTCGCTCAGAGGGCCAGCCTTGGTCTGGCATCACATTTTCCGGTCCTGCAGACTCAAAACAGGATCAGTCTCGGGCTTTACCAGAGAAAGAGGAAGCATCTGCTGACACCGAACTGGATCTATATGAGCGTTTCTTGCAAGATATTGAAAAACGCGAGCGAGAGTTTTTCAGCGGTGCATCCGAAAGCCCTCTTCTGCGTCTGCTTCTCGATGAGCGAAAGCAGCAACAGGATGAATTGGAGGAATACAGAAGTAGTGTCCCGAAGATCGCGGATGACCATAGTACCGACGGGAACGGGGTTTCGACTGATCTTGCGCCTGGTGAGATCGAAACTTCAGTCTCCGAGATGCCCAAGGATTCGTTGACGGAGATGGAGACCAAGCCAGCTGCCTCGGAAACAGTGCTCCCTCGTGTTGTCTCCACTATAAATCGAACGGAACGCGTACGGCTGGCCGATGGCTTGGTTCGGACCAAGATCATCAATACGAAACGATACGCTGATGGACGAGAGGAATCCGACGAGTCCGTTGAGGTGTCTCATCCTCAGGAAGACTCCAGGTCCGACTCCGAGAAATCTAAGAACGGCTGGTTCTGGAAAGACTAAGTCTGTTCCGAATTATCATGTATCATGAACACCACCATTTCCTTTGCCTTTTGACTCTTTAGCGTGCTTTCACTTGTTCAATATGGTGCATTCTTCCACGGATCTTGGATGGCGTCTATTCTGCTTTGCACTTCCTTCACGCCACCGATTCGTTCGTTTCTAGCTAGGAGGCCTACGAGAAGATAGCTAGTTCACAATCACAAATCTAATTCATGTTGATTGGCATGAAAATTTCATTAAAGCCCAAATTTACCAAATACACAAACACGCACAATTTGATCTAGTCAGCCTTAACACTCTTCTTCTGCCCCTTGCCAGTAGTCCACCCCTTAGCCTCCCAGAACTTGACATTCTCCTCCATCTTCTTGTACGCCCAAGTGAAAGGCGGGTCTAACAACCACGATTAGCATCAACCACATAACACACAATCACAGAACCAAAAAGAATCTTACAAAGGAACTGCCGCAAATCATGTCGATTATCCTCAGGAGAATACTGCTCAGCATGATAACTCGGCGTAAGAACAGTCATCTTGTGCCTGTTAATAGAGTAGTAGTAGAAGAAGTGTCGTGTCTTCTCGTAAATCTCCCGCGGGCTGTACTCATTGCCCCACATGTGTAGCAGCTTCTCGTACATAGAGTACGGGCCTAGCTTGGATACCTTCCTCAGATAGCCGAAGACGCCTAGTTGGGCGTATGTCACACCCATGTCAGCTTCGTCGGATTGCACGTAGTCGGCGGTGATGGGCTCGAGCTCGGCGGTTGGTGTTGCGTGGATGAATTCTTCGAGGATGGGGAGATCGAAGCTTTGGCCGGACCAGGAGATGAATTTCTTCAGGTCGACTTTGCTGATTGAGCCGATGGGGTTGAGCTGGGGTGGTTTGGGTTAGTTGGGCGCTTTTGTGGGAGGAACTTGGAGGGGGGGTGAGGCTTACGTCGGCGGAGCTGGCATCGTACTTGGTTAGATAGCCGCGCAAACTAGGTATACTTGGTTAGGTCGTTGGAAGCTGGTCGGTGGGAGTTGGGGCGTACCATTCTGTTTGAAAGGGGTTAGTGGAAATCTTTGTATAGGTTTGTGCGCGGTGGTAGACTTACCATCAACATTGGAGGATGCAAGGACGAGCAATCCGCCACCGCCGGGGCGTTGGCGCACAGTCGGCAGTAGAGATGCAAACAGATAGGAGAGGACCATTCTCATTCGGGCCTGGACATTCTGAAGAGCAGCATTTTCTGCGGGAGAACCACCGTGCATCTTGAAGCGAGGCTGGAAGTTAGTGATAGTAGTGAAGAGGTTCATGATAGCAGTGATGACAGTATCAAAATTGAAATCAATGTGGTAAGATCCAATATCATTGGCCAGTCGAGTCGCTCTGTCTCGTGTATCCTGGCCAGAGTTTTGCGTGCCCATGTAGCTGGTGTGGAAGATACACCTGGGGAAAGGGGTCAGTGGAGCCCGAAGAATGATCTCGTACGAGCTTAGGGTAATCATAAGATAAGCATTTTGCGTTTGTACTTACTTGCAAATCTCTTGCGTGGTGCTAGGAAGCCAGTCCGAGTCTGCTGGCTTAGCGCACAGTCGGCGAACATCCTTGATGACCTGCTCATTGCCTTCTCGCACTGCCTTCAGCACCTCACGACACATAGAGTGCACAATGACCGCCGTGGCACAGCTGTCGATACCACCGCTCAGAGGGAGGAAAAATCCAGCAGCCCCGCATCGACGAAGGTAATCCCACAGCCAGCAGGCAGGTCCTAGAGCGATCTCCTCCTCCGGGGGATGGTAGCGCGGCTTGATAGGCTGGGAGGTTGCGAGGCTAGGCTCGGCATCCTCATCCCGGCGAGAAAGTCGGATATCCAGATCGAGACGGACATACGGTGACTGCTTGCTTGCTTGCATTCCACGGCTTGCACTGCAACGGTAAGTACGAACTTCTTCGATGTCAACTGTTGCAGTGACGACTTCCACATCGTTAAGGGAGAACTGTGAGCCTTGGGCAACGATATCGCCGTTAACGACAATCATAGCGCATCCGTCATAGTACAGACGATCACCATCACAACCTTGCTGGTTGGCGTAGAGATAGATTCCACCGCTCTGCGTTGTGTCAGGAAAGGGTTATGATGTTGGAGTGCAGATATCCACTCACCAGCTTGGTAGCCTGGGTAATTAGATTGACGCGAGTGTCAAGCTTCTTCAGCTCGTGGTGACTGCCGGAAGAATTGGAGATGATCTCAACACCTGATTGTAATTAGACAACGGATAATTATAGTGGGATATTAAGTCTCACCAGCTAGGCCGTAGGGGATATGAGGACTATGACGCTGGTCAGCACTTGAACCAGAAGAATGGACTTGAACACCTACCCGTTGGGGGTGAACAGCTCCTCACACGTCTCAAGCCCCAGACATGTATCTCTGGTGCTGATAACGGCATCACCAAACGGAACCTTGTACTGTCCAGTGACCTTTCCAACAATTGATTCTAAGTAGTAGTCCTCGACTTCCTGCGGACGCTGCCATGGCGTAAAGTGTCGGTGTTCGCGATAGTTACCATCTAGAAAGGAGTTAATATTAGCAAGGTAATCGTGCGACCCGTAAAGTAATTTTGTACCAACCATTGGCAAGCCACATCTTAGGCCTGATCAGGATGATCTTTCGGTTATAGAAAATCACGCTTGGAAGTATTCATCAGCTAATGCACCATCACTTGCTTATTGCAACACCCACCGACAGTTGTAGCGCACGTTGCGATGACGGACCGGCAGTCCCACGTCGACCACGATGTCCTGGCAATCAGGGTGGTCGATAATGCGGGCCAGCATTTCCCATGAGTGCAGGAAGGTATCGCCTTCAAGGAAGCCATCAAGCACCCCATAACCGGTGATCTCAAGCTCTGGACCAACGCGCAGAGTAGCGCCGGCAGCCTTAGCCTGCCGAATACTCTCAATGATACGCTCCGCGTTACCCTCGAAATCCAGAGCCCACTGGTTCAGAGAGCTGGAAAGAGTTAGTGCGGGGTCTCTTGAGTCACAGCAGCGGAAATATCAGCCTTACCAGGTTGCTAGAGTGACCAAGTGCCCCATGATGCCTGATATGGGTGAGATATCCTTCCAATGGTGTCTTGTGCATTCATATAGGCTGCGTAGAATGCTCGTCGGCGATAAGAGTCAAAGAAATGTGATCACGTGTGTGGGGAGCTTAGGTTCCCCGCTTCGCTGGTATTGTCATGACAATCAATTACGGTAAAATATGAATCTGTTGCGCTTGTCGGCTTAACTCCGACAGTAAACATGTAATCCGTGCGTATACGGAGTACATGTCCCGAGGTCGCTCGCTGAATAATTGATCGCTGTTGACAGGATTCGACTTTGCTTGCCTGTTATTTTGAATCTAGACTTCTCAAGCGTGTGCTCAATAGTGTTGAAACAAACTAGACACTCATTATTGGCAACCCAGCCCCTACAGAATGACCACGACACCTCAAATCCCCAACCCGGCCCACACGCTCGCCGATTCCATGTTGTCTCGTCACTTTGGCAAAGAGACGGTGAACTATTTCTCCAGTAAGGCTATCAAAGGGTTTATATAACTAGCGCGCAACATACTAAAGCGTATACAGGCTCGCCGATCAACCGGTTATCGTTCTTGCGCTCAGATCACCCGTTCCTGTCTGCGGCCCTGAAGCACCCCTCAGCTCGGTTCGTATTGCTGAAGAACCTAGCACCTCTGACTCCATCGCCGGCGCAATTGCACTATGCCAAGTATGAGGAAGTACAAAAGCTTGTGCCGTTGGATGCCTTCGATACGCCCGAAGAAGAGTTGATCAAGAAATTCGATTCGCGGAAGACACAGGCTACCCTTATATTCCTCGGATTGGATGAGAGTCGCAAGGAAGGCGGTATGGCATGGAAGATCTACTCAGGAACACCGTATTTCGCAGTCGATGTGACCCCTAAGGGATCTGAAGAGCAGCAGACTGCAGCGAATGATGTGATCAGTGCCATGGAGGCGAAGGGACTTTCATTCTTCCAGACACGGGTTGTCATGACTTTCTCTGCAGATGAAGGTATAAAACGCAATCATACCAATCAGCCAAGAAGAAGAAGAAGCTAACAGCTTTTGTTTAGCCGCTATTTATGCACAGGCGCGTGCTCTGATGGATTGGAATACTCGCAACACCTTCTGCGGCACGTGCGGCCAGCGTACTTTGGGCGTGAATGCAGGCACCAAGCGTGCCTGCCCGCCGACGGATATGGCACGAACAGCCGAGGGGAAGACTGAAGAACGACCGGAGTGCAACACCCGTACCACATTGTCAAACCTTTCCTTCCCCCGTACCGATCCCACCATCATCGTGGCGGTGGTCTCCGCCGACGGCAAGCGGGTGCTGCTTGGACGTTCCAAGCGGTTCCCGCCTGGCTGGTACTCCACCCTGGCTGGGTTCATTGAGCCAGCCGAGTCGATTGAGGATGCTGTGCGGAGAGAAGTCTGGGAGGAGGCGGGTGTTACTTTATCCCGTGTTGTTATCCACTCCTCGCAACCTTGGCCGTATCCCGCCAATTTGATGATTGGTGCTATCGCTCAAGTCAGTGACCCGGCCCACGAGAAGATTTCTTTGGAGCACGACCCTGAGTTGGAGGATGCACGCTGGTTTGAGATCGAGGAAGTAGAGGAGGCGCTGCGCATTGGCACAAGTGACTTGAGTGGTCCTGCTGGTCCGGATTATAAGGGCGGGTTGCGCTTGCCTCCTCCTACGGCCATTGCCAATCAGTTAATCAAGGCTGCTGTGACCGCAGAGTATTTCTCGCCAGAGAAGTCCAAGATGTAAATAGTCGCATTTTATAATGACACACTGGTCTTGTTGATAGAGAATAAAGATGTGCATATTTGAAAATAAGAGATACGAGAAGTTACCTTAGGCCAGGGCATGTTTTTGAAGCCACCACGACGATTCAGTCTCGAGGCACTTTGTGATCCCTTTGGAAATTATTTGATTTGTTTTCGACTTGGACATTTTTCTATGTACAAATGAACCGTGGAAGAGTCGTCAATCTCAAGAGATCCCAATGTATAATCTCAAAGATTGGCATACAACGTGCCGTCCCGCAACTCGTGCACACTGCTGTTCCGACTATTCGGGGACCCGGCATCGGTATATCGAGTGCCATCCCGCAGCTCATGAATAGCGACCCTCTGATGAGCCCTGCGTTTACGATGAGAGCCGCGCTTGGAATCCGGGGTGCTCGACTCGCTTGCTGCTCGACTGCTGGGCGTAAGGTCAAGGTCAGGCTCCAAACTGTCCCTCTCGATAGAGGCCTGGAGCATATGGTCTGCGATCCAACCGGAGCCAGCCTCGCTGTACCATCGACGCAAGCCAGACGCGAAGGCACGCTCCTGCGAGTCAAATTCGACAGGAGGTCCGTTCACTTCAACATCCAGACTCGATCCGTCGAACACGGCCCAGGCGCTGGATTCAACACTGACAAGCATCGCGGTATGATTGAGGCTACGGACCTTGAAGTCGCGCAGCAAGATAGCGACGCCTTGAGTTAGTGATGGAATCGCGGATTTGTAGCGCCGGAAGATCTGGGCACGAATGGTTGTGCCAGCCAAGGAGGGGTCGGTGAGATCAATGGTCACAAACCAGTCTTTTGAACCTGATTTCGCACGGTTTATTGGTGAAGCCTCGTGCACAATTGAGACGGTATCGACCAAAGCATTGTAATGGTCGAAAAGGGTAGCAAGCGGAGCGAAATAAGAAAGCTTGCTACGTAGTCCAGCGGCGTGACGGTCAGGACCTGGAGCCTGTGTAATGACTAATGCCGGTGTTTTGGGTGTTTCAGTGCTGACCAGTACGTCCGCGGAGGAGCTACGCCTGGGTGTCGTTGGCAACATTGCGGGCTGAACGACGTCGGAAAGAGTTGACGCCTCGTCATGTTCGTGACGGGGCATTTGCTCTGCAATTTCTACAGTTTCCGCCTCAAGAGAGTTGTCTCCCTCAATCTCCAACGAACCAGTAGACGGCAGGACTACGCCCAGACCAGGAGAGGGTTCATTCTCTTCGGCGACGAACGTAATATTCGGCTCAGAATCATCGCGTTGTTCTCGAGGGAACGCATTCTCCTGGGTGGGATCCGGAGTCAGGAGTTGGCCCTCAGACTGAGGCATGATAGATGACCATGAGGGTAAACCGCCAAGGGGGGCTGGCCCTTCGATTGTCGGTTCCGTGCTCGGTGAATCCGCGACATCATTCGCAACCGATGGAGATATATGGGGTTCAAATTGTCTGCCACTATCTGGAGACGTACTGGCTCCTTCGGAACCAGACGGTGATACCTGCCGGCCAGGGACCTCGACGGAAGCTGGTTGAATCTCATGTTGTCCTTCAACCGTATCGAATAGACTTGGATCAATATTGCTTGGTGGCTCCCCACCAGACTCCCGATCGACCGACACTTGTACCTGCGAGTCAGGACTGGTCGCAGAAGCAGATTCCACGTGCTCTGTTTCTTCAATGAGCTCTGCGTCGGCCACTACTTCCTCTTCATCTTGACGATCAGGGCCAAGAGGTGGCGTTCTGGACACAGGACCTGTTTCATATAATTCTCCTGCTGATTCACCCTCCGCATCACTGTACACATCACTCTCAATGTCACTTTCGTAGACCCGGCCATCTTGCTCATTGTAATCCGGCTCCTCACTTTCTTCGCTCTCGTGGGACTCATCGGAGTCGGACTCTTCTTCCGCAGCTCTGTGATTGTCTGACACTCCATCGACATACCATGGACCTGGGCTCTCCTGTCTACTCATTTCAACGTCGGCTGGATATGCGGGTTCGAAGTGGTATGAGCGAAGCTCGCTATCTGGAGACTGCGAAGTAGGGGCTGCTGGATGATTGGAGACAGGCTCATCATCACTGTCACTGTCGAGCACAATGACGTCGTGAGCTCCTGTGCGTGAATCTAGGTTTCGTTGCGGCTCGGATTCGTCGTCGCCGGATTCGTCGACGCTGACATCGTCTTGTCTATCCTCATCATAGTCGTACCGAGACTCGTAATCACCCGGGGACTCTTCGTACTCTTCTTCATCCTCGAGCACTTCATCTTCTTCCTCGCTGTATCCCTGGGTCGGCGCAGGATCAATAGTCCCTTCGGCCAGAAGCGAACCTTCTATATCACCTTCATTCGTGGTTGATGCTCCCATGTTTCTTTTCTTCTCAAGTTCTTCATCGCGCGTGGCTATCATCATTTCGAGAGCATCTATGGCATCCTGGTCAAAGGCGGCGGGCGGAGGGGGCAAGTCCCCCGACTGAAGTACTGGCGCACGATTTTCATTGTCACCAATTTCGCTTGGACCCCGAGAAGATCTCGCATTGTCGCTGGCAGCTCCGATGCTGACACTGGATTGGGCCACGTTTATTTCCTCAATACCATCGGAAACTTCTGCAGACTCGTCGTCGGAGTGGGTGGATAAGATTGAACGTTCGCGGGATAGGAGGACATTGGCTTGCTGCAGCTCTTCCGAGACCGGATATGTGTTGCCGGCATCTTCCATGCCAATATCAGCAACCTGAGCTGCAGCCGGCTCCGCGATGACTTCCGGGGAAACGGTCGGTTCATCTCCTGAGCCCAGAGCGGGCTCAGACTGGTCGCGATTTGAGGTTATCTCGTTGACCAAATCTTCATGAGGCCTTTCATTGGATATTTGAGCTTGGTGATCGGCACGTTCAGTACCACTTTCAGTACCGATATCAGTTTGAGCGGTAGCGGACCCCTCAAGCACTTCAACTTGATCGTCTAAACTATCCGCCGCGACCGAGCCTGCATCTAAACGGCCATGAGGCAGAACAACATCGTCGGACGTACGTTCCTGCCATTCTTCGTCCGGTACTTGAGCTTCGTCAACAGTAATCTCGACGGCAACGTCAGCTTGAGCGATCCCCGACTCATCAACAGCCTCCGTATCGTCTATTGATTCAATCTCATGGCCAACAAGCGAGCCGGTCGAGCTCGAAGGTGATGCTGCATCGGTCCGAAGTAGAAAGCCGGCATCAAGAACATGTTCCTGCTCGATGGGACCAACATCAGGGTCGGCTGATTGCGCCACCTCCGTTGAAGTATAATGAACCACTTCGGTATCTTGAGCCTCAAAGGTAGATTCTGGAGGGCTGGCTATGTTGTCTACCTCGGTGGGAACAGACTGGGTATCTTGCGCTTGGTAGGACGCTGCCCATGGCGGGAAATAATCGGCTGAGCCGGTGTGGCTAGATATGAGTGGCGAGGGAACTGGGAGCCCCGGAGAAGGGACGGGTCGGAGCTGGGGGGTGTCGGTCGGTAGTTGAGAAGATATTCCGTGAATATCAACTTGTTCATGAGATGAGACGTCGTGTGACCCGCCGGCACGTCTCTCGAGGATGCTGTCCGTTAGCTCGAGAGAAGGTTTCGCGAATTCTGTGGCTGGCTCCTCTGAGGCATCCTCCATGTAGGTCGGAGGTTCCTCGGGCTCGGCCATAAGCTCGTCCGAAGGTTCACTCGTCGCCTCCGCCTCAGCGAGCTCTCGATCAATGGCTTGATCCAAGGCCTTCTCCCAATCAACAGGGGTTTCTTGCTCTTCCGGGATTTCAGGTCCAGTCAGAACTTGCCAGTCGTCTCTTTGCAAGCTGTATCTTGGCCTCTTTCTTCCCTTTCCCGGCACAAACCCATCCTCTTCGGCGAAAGGGTCGAAAGCGGAATGAGTCGTTGCTCCAAATGAGGTTCTTGTAGGCTTGAGGAATGCCGGTGAGCTCCAAGAGCCTGCACTAGAAGCTAGGTCAAGACCGGGATTGATCGGATTCCTAGCAGGTGTGGTGGGCGGCGCGATTTGGGTTTCATGCGGCGCTGTCGCTTGTGGTGCAACTGATATTGTCAATGTTGTATCGGATGATCGAGGGTGGATCTAGAAAGGCCATCGTTAGTGTATGAACGACACACATAGGAGTGGGGAGCAGGTACCTCTAGAGACACCCCATCTTCGAAGTGCGCATCCCATGCGACAGACCTTCCCGGAGTTTGCGGGATGCCTTCGCTGTTGACGAACTTAGAGCCTTTCAAAGCCAGACGAACGGTATCCCCAATCCCAATATGCGATTCCGCGATCTTTTCCGCAATATGCCCATGAAATGTGACTTTGATTTGTCCTTTGTCGCGCCTCAGGCGGACGTCAGACTCCACCAGCAAAAGGCTCACGCATTTGGCTGAGGAGGAGTAGGGCCATACAAGTGCCACAGCTGCAAGGAAAAATTTCTGGGCCGAGTTCTCAAGATCAGGCGAAAGCTGAGCTATCGGCACTTTGGTCAAATGCGCGAACGCATTCGTCGCGGGAGACTCAGTCGCGTCCATGGCGGCGATCTTCCCACGCCGCTGTTCTGTTAAGCTGTGCACATATCAAAACGAAAGGGATAAAATAAGCAAGTAAGAAATATAAGTAAATGAGTGCGAACAGTTGAAAGGAGTTCAATAGTACCCAAGAGGAATATTCAATGCAACAAAGCAGTGACCAGGTGATGAGTCGCAAATGCCCGGTATGTAAAGATAGGTAATAATACGGTAACCAGTGAAATATGTAGCGGAAAACCAACGTATTGGGCAAACGAAAATTACCACTCCTGATTCTATTGTTCAAGCTCAAAGGAGCCTCCTTCTGTGAAGCTCCTTAGCTCTGAGTATGCTTCAATGCTATGTATTACTCATGGCATATCTTTTACATTGGCGACTTGCATTGGCTATACTGTTTCTATTGTTCATGTACACGGAGTAGAGCTTAATGCCTTTCGCTCATCTCCATCTGTGCAAGTAGCTCCACTATGGCGATAGCCTTGGCGTCTTCCGTGAACATCTCTTGTCTCTCAACAACGCTTTTATGCAACTAGGACATTTTGATCTCCGGGCGGTTTGAGAGTATGACACTCACAAATCCTGTTCGGCGAGTAGCTGTCATCGGCGCGGGGCCCTCTGGCCTCGCTGCAGTCAAGTAAGCGGGGTTGTCGGTTCCCGAACCTCAAGTGGCATGCTGACCGATTAGATACTTGCTCGCCGAGAATCATTTTGAGCATATTCATGTCTTCGAGCAAAGAAACTCCGTTGGAGGAGCCTGGAACTATAATGATAGTTTTCCCAAACGAGAGATGTCAACGACTGTCCCGCATCTAAACCCTCATGAGCCCGTTGAGAAGCCAATCTGGATCGAGAACAGCGAGGGATCTCGAGAGACAACTTTCGTGTCTCCTGTTTACGATCGATTGGAGACTAATATTCCCAAGGATCTGATGCGTTACTCTGATAAGCCATTTTCTCCGGAGTCGCAGCTCTTCCCGAAGCATCGGACAGTGAAACAATATCTCGAGGAATATGCCGAGGATATCAAATCCTTTATTCAATTTGAGACCCAAGTCTCAGAAGTGACATTACAGGATGACAATCTGAGCACATGGAGTGTAACAACAAAGAATTTCCGTACTGGCACTGACACAACCGACACTTACGATGCTGTGGTCGTGGCCAGTGGTCATTTTACGGTCCCTTATATTCCCAGCATCCCAGGAATACAAGCCTGGGATGAATCATATCCTGGGTCAATATCTCATGCCAAGTTTTACGACACCCCAGAACCATTCCGAAGAAAGAAAGTGGTTGTGGTGGGAAGTTCGGCTTCCGGGCTTGATATTGGTGCCCAGATCAACGAAGTAAGCCAAGGCAAACTTCTGGTTTCCCAACGATCTGAATCCTATATGGCTGGACCCTCAAATGAGGATAAAATCATCTGCCCGGAGATAGTCGAATTTCTTCCTTCGGCCTCCCATGACAGAGGCGTCAAATTTGCGGACGGCCGCATCGAGGAACATGTTGATTCTGTCGTCTTCTGCACTGGCTATTTTTATTCATATCCTTTCTTGTCTTCACTGAACCCGCCCGCCGTGACTGACGGGTGGCGCACCAGGAACGTCTACCAGCAACTATTCTACATAGACCATCCCACTCTTGTGTTCCCTGTGCTTTCGCAGCGAGTTATTCCATTCCCTATGGCAGAGAATCACGCTGCTGTTTTCTCTCGGGTTTGGTCAGGACGACTCGTACTTCCGTCCACGGATGAAATGAAGGCATGGGAGCGTGCTGAGGTCGATGCCAAAGGAGATGGCAAGGCGTTTCATTTGCTTCCATTTCCCATGGATGCCGACTACCTCAACTTTCTTCATGATTGGGCGAAAAGTTCCGATCCCCGCCCTGGATTGTTGAACAATGGACAAGGCAAACTTGGCACTCGATGGGGCGAGCGGGAAAGGTGGATGCGGTCTATTTTCCCGGATATCAGGCGCGCTTTCGTACAGCGAGGTGACGAGCGCAGTCGTATCAAGAACGTAGCAGAGCTCGGCTTCGTTTTTGAAGAGTGAAGAGACAGCAAGGCGAGCACTGATGCACATAGTGCGTTGTCATAAAACTTGCGACCCATGTACATAGCTGGCGGGGGAGAAGCTTCAATTTGTAGCTAGGATTCAGGAGAAATGGGGTAACATAGTGAAATCGCCTCCAAGAGGGTATATCCATACATTTGGGTTGAAAAGCTTCATGGTTCATTTACTGCCTGAGGCGAGCAGTTGGATAAAGGGATCTACTTTGCTTATAATGGGAGCCCTGTGATAGAAACCTTGTAACCCATTGAGCTTCCATTGAGTCCTGCCTCGGTGGCAGGCCTGCCAGGCCAAATTTGGGCAATCAGGTAACACTACTGGCCCTAACTATACATCTTTGTAGGGATCAAACAATGACAAAAGGCGTTAGGTAGGCGGCAGCCCACAAACTACTAGATCTGATGTCTATATATGAGTTGATCCCAATTTGAGAGCACAATCCTGGAGCTTCTCCTACTCAGTACAGCATTATCCAAGTCCATACAGAGAGCCGCTTTAATCAACATGATCTCTACTGACGTCCATCCCTCGGGGCCTCGACCTTGACACTATTCCCAATTTCCTCCTGCTATCGATAGGAGAGATCGACCGCAGATAAGTGTCATCACGTGATCGCGGGCGCGCTATCCGTCCACCCGTTGCGCGCGCCGCGAATGTACTCTCTCTCATATACCGTCACAGTGTCCCTGGGAAGTGCTGCGTGTTTTCAAAAGCAAAGATTGTATGTGCCTTGGGTCAGTGCAGCTCACTCTGGCTTCTACACAAGAGTTGAACCCGCACTCTCACCTCACCCCGTCATGTTATCCACGATCTTCCCGACAATTGCCCGCACATGATGCTCCGCGAGCAGCTTCACCTGAAACTTGGTGATCACCGCAAGAATCGTACTGACAATCCTCCAGCTATAACCGAGGTCGCTAGCGATAGCAGTGAAAGCAGTGACGGTAGCGAATCGGACGACCAGGAGTGGCCTATAAAGGGCATCCTGCGTGAAACATCAACCGAGTACCTTATAGATTGGGAGGGACCTTACGAGCCAACTTGGGTGAGTTATTGTGACATGGCAAATCTTGAGAGCTTCCGAAAGTTGTAGACCGAACCGGAGCTAATCAATGCGCCTGCCTTGCTTGAATAGGAACCCAAAGAGAACGCCAGTGCCGCTGCTGTAGAGGCTTGGAATAGAAAACGGAAAACTACACGCGAGAGGACATCTCTGAGCCGTCTTGCTTCGGAAGGAACATGCGAAACCGGTTCATCCGTATCTTCCCTCTCGGAAACGCCCAGCGACCCAACGGACAGCCAGCACACCAACATTAAATCCGAGATCGACCAGAGTGACACTGACCAGAGTGACACTGAATCAATCGCTTCATCGGCGCTATTCGTGCATCAAGACAACCTCCCAGATATAGTATCATCGCTCAAGACCGAATACGTTGAAGCCTCGGGCTGTTCTCTTGCATCCATCTCATCATACTCAGAGTCCTCGACGAGGTATCGCTCGCAGGACAACGACGCTGCAGCATTTGAATACGTTCCTGAGACCCCTAGCCCACCTGCATATCTGCGACCAGGTGAGTTGGACGAAGCCACTGCGTCTGATGCGTCGGGGCGTGGGCCAGCTGGTAGTTCGCAGCCTCATCCCGTTAGTCCATGCTCATTGCCTGAACAATATTTTGCAGGAAATCACGAAGTGAGCCTTGGATCTTCATACCCTGCATCGCCTGGTCTCGGACTGTGCTCCGGCGTGTCCGAGATTACCGCTGCCAGCAATCGTCGACTCAACCGCGATCCGGCTTCACAACCTGTCGACCTGCTTGGTCCCATTATTGGAGGTACTTTACGTTTGTCATATGGAATCTCACACTTTTCTCATAACTTGCCAGATTCCGGTCTCGTCCACTGGACTTGTGGTGACTCCATCCCAGAAACTATCCTCCCGACCTTGTCACAAAACTCAGGCGACCTGGTTTTGGAAGGATCTATCCAGTCAATACATCCAATTCCAGGCTCCCCGATTGCAATCTCGTCAGACCAGATCATGGAGGACAAAGAAGTCGATCCGCCTGGCCACCCTGTTGCTGATGGTTCACGGGAGCAATACGGCGATTTGTCGACACCAGCTTCGAAAGAAAAAATGCACAATACCTGGGGCCAGCTCAGTGTAGAGGCTCATGCCGTGGAGACCCCATCTTCTATGGATGACATCGAGGCCTCTGTTCCTCCGCCTGTCCCCGAAACGACTGCCCCTCTCAGTGTCAGAGCAGATCCAGATCTCTTTGCGCATCCTCATATCGCGGTTCATCATGGCCATTCCGAGCCACTCCTGCCACCCTCGGAGCTAGCTCACGCGGATCAAGGGGGTCAACCATCTTTCCAAACCATCCATCCTGGCGCGTTGACCGTCACTGGCACGGAGGAAGTAACACCTGGTGCAGTGAACCTTGGGCCATCTGAATTTGCTATTACTCTCCCAATGGATTCTCGAGTGAAAGATGACTACGAACGTGTTATTACTGACGCCGCAACATGCATTCGGCAATTCTTTGATAGTTTTCAACCAAGCTCACAGATCTCTGAACTTGAGGTGAGTTGACTTTTACTTGGAATTACCTTCAGACGGCTGACTTTGTTTTCCCACAGCGAGCGGCTATACACACAGAAATGCGGCAGGTTATCGACCGTTTGAGCAACGTTTCGACTCATCCCGATTTGAATATTTCAGATCATCTAAAGGATCCTGACCGTAACCTTGAGAAACAGGCGTCCTGGGCCGAGTACTCTAGCGCAAAATTCCTCTTCCTTGGTCATCTCATAGAGATAGCAGGTGCCCACGAGCTTCATATTATTCTGGCTGTCCAAAACCAGAAGAAACAGGCAATACTTGAGCGTTATCTGAAAGGCAAGGGCTTTTTATACACCCGACCCCGCGAAAATATGGGGAGCGATTTGGAGGTCTCCCTCGTAAAAGGGTCGATCAGCTTCGGAATTCATCCGAGTGAAAGCCCCCGTGAGCTCTACAAACCGCCGTGTGCCATATTCGCTTTGGATTCATACTTTAGCCCAAAAAGTCCATCCGTGCAGCACATTCGAACCACTTATGCCCGGAATGGAAGCTTGCTTCCCGTTATCTGGTTCCTTGTCGCTAAGACAACTGAGCATATCGAGCGCTGTCTGCCCGATGGGCCTGAGCCAGATCGATTGCGTTTGCTTGCTCATTACGTCGCCCGTTTCCATGATGAGGTTGGGGATCTCCAGGATGATGCTCTCGGCGTGCATGAAGATGCAGAAGAAATCCTTGGATACTTGTTGGATAGTGTTGCTGGATGGCCACTTCCCCCAATCGAGCCTCTACGATTCGTCTCCTTGGAGGATTTGGAATGCTACAGCCCTGGTGAGGCAATGGTAGCGGCTCAGAAGCGCGCACTGGTAAGGTCACCGCGATCTCATTTGTATTTGACTAACTCTTTGGCGCAGGATGAGGAACCAGGAAACCAGTCTTCGAAGCGTGCCCGAGTGGATACTCAGACAGACACCCAACCGACTGCATCCACCAGTGCCCCTGGCCAGACATTGGACCTTGATTTGAAATCACTGGAAAAACATCTTCTCCAAATGAAAAGCGTTCATGCAGCCGAAAAAGGTCAGCTGGAGGCTGAGCTTGCCCGGGTCAATGCACGGTGTCACGAACTAGAGCATGCACTAAGCCGGCTACAATATCGCTACGAGGATCGGACCAAGGAACTTCATGTCACTCGCCAGAAGAGTGATAGCGTAGCCGAAAAGTCGAAATCCCTTGAGCAGCGGTTTGAGAAGCAGAAAGAGACTATATCCACTTTGAAAGAAGAGCGCTCGGATCTGAAACGCGAGCTCGATGAGGCGAGACAAGCACTGAAAGACGGCGGCGGCAGTCCCGCTGAATTGGAGGCAGCCCGCGAAGAAATCCGTCGTCTTCAAAAAGAGAACTTGGACCTTGTGCGCAAGGCTGACTATGAGAGGCATCAGTCGGAGTACACTCGGGAGCAGTATCAAAACGCATCATCGGCGGCCGCTCAATCTGGCACAGAAAATCGCCAGTTGGTCGCTGATAACGAAGCCCTGAAGCGCAAGGCCGACACCAACATTACCAAACTTCGTGAAATGCACGTGAGCGAAGAATCTGTGCGTAATATTGCTCGCATTGAAGAGTTGGAGACAATCCTTGCTACGCGTGACGAGTTCCTCCGCAGAAGAGAGGACGAACTTCGTGAAATTCGGAAGAACCGTCCTTCTACTCGCTCGACTAGCACCCAGCCACGCAGCCCCAAGTGGGCTGCCAGCAGCCGTCCGACCAGTCCTGGAGTTGTGCACAATGGCAACGGCAATGGTGCCATTGGGGGCAGGGGCAGTGCGCTACGATACAGCTCGGAGATGCCTTTCTGAGCACCCGCCACATAAGCCATCCTCTCGGCACAAACGTTCCAGCCCGTCGAGTGTATGACGTTTACACATACACGTCGATGGGACATCTCTTATTCTGCGAGCCATTTCACAATCGACTTACGGGGTTCATTCTTCCATGCATGCACTCGTTACGACATTGCATCTCCCTGGCGTTTCTTCCATTGCAAATTTCACATTGACTCATGAGCGAAGTCCGTCTCAGAGTAGAGCGCGCGTCTGATGCAACGTTTTCCCCCTTCAACCAACCCTTCATTTGAACTTTTGTCTAGGTTTCTTTGTCAAATTCAATGACAGTCATTATATTTCCATGTTACTCAGTTGTAGATAGAATGCCTCCCGAGTACTCCGGGCTGCTGCGCTCTTAGTACTCTATGCAATGTAGCCTGAAAATTATCGTTTCCATATGTAAAATGTCAATTTAATTGAAGCCCTTCGGCGATTAGAGTACAGCCCAACCGATGGACTCGCAAAATTAGAACTATCGTATGCACCGAAGTAGTAATACAGGGGGAAAGAGAGAATATTGTTGGCAACATAAACAAAGGACAGAAGGTATATGACAAAAAAGCACAAAAACCAACTGAAAATAGCCAACCACGCAGTTGGACTCCCAAAATGCAGTGCATTTACGCTGAAGCCATAGCATTAGCAATGAACGCAGCCAACTCCTTGGCCTTCTCGCCACGAGTCATAGTGAAGTGATTAGCACCCTCCATGACAGTAATACCACCAACATGCTTCGGTCCAACAAGAGTATCCCAACCATTGGGGCCGAGATCAGTGCGGTTGTTCAATAACCAGAGCATCTCACGGGGGTCCGGGCTGCCATCCGCAGCAGGTGCAGGACGAGGATCTCCAGGCTTGGAGCAGACACCATCCTTGGCCCAGACTAAGAAGGTCTTGGGGAGCTTTCCAGCTTGCTTGGGATCCATGTAGGGGAAAGGAACCGCCTTGTAAGCATCCAAGGAGTCGATGAAAGCCAGGAAGTGAGGGAGGAGCCATTTTGGTGGGGGTGCCTTGCCCTCGCCGAATAGACCGATTGTGTCGAAGAAGCTATACAGACGCGGGGGAAGCTTCTCCAGACCGATGGGGAAGGGTGAGTCGAGGAGAAGCAGGCGTTCGACACGTTCGCCCTCCTCGAAGATTAGATGGCGCGCGGCGTCGTAGGCGCAGATACCACCGGCGGACCAGCCACCGAAGTTGTAGGGCCCAGTGGGCTGGCGGCGTCGGATCTCTGCAACGTAGGGGGCTGTGAGCTCGTCCAGGCTGAACTTGAGGTTCTCGGGAGTGCGCATGTAGGGACAGTTTAGTCCGTAGACACACACATCGGGAGAGACACCGGGGATGGTGGCGTATGAGGTGGCGGATCCGGAACCATCGGGGAATAAGAACAGCTTCTGAGTTGCTGTCTTGGGGTTTCCTTGCAGGAGGATTGAGGTCGCCGGTGGGTGCTGAATGGCAGTCCTCGGGGCAATCACCGGGGATGGGGATGGGATTGGGATTTGCTGGGGGAGTCTGATGGGCTCCGCGGGGGCGGGCTTGGGCTTCAGATCCAGGGTGACTTCAATATCATCCAGGGTTTGATTCTCGATGAAGAATTCTCCTGGGAGATCGAGATCCAAGTCCTCGCGGATCTTGCCAAGGACTGTAAGCGACATCAATGAGTCCAGGCCCATCTCACCAAGGTTCGCATTTCCGTCGAGTTCATGTTGCTCAACGCCGATCTCCTCGGCTAGGATTGAGACAATCCGCTTCATGCTGTCATTTTGCACTGTCGAGCCATGTGTCATCGCTTTCTCATTCGCAGGTGTAGGCAGACCGCTGGAATTTGGAGTCGAGACGTCGGTCGTGGATGCAGCCGAAGACATGCTGCCCTCACTGCTAGTCTCATCATTGCTGCTATCGGCAGGGCTCATTTGAGCCAAAAGACGCTTGAAGTCTTTGACGGTTGGGTGGTTAACAAAGACAGAGGACTCGAAGTCAAGTCCCGTTTCTTCACGGTAGCGGCCAGTGACAGTCAATGAGAGCAGGGAGTCAACTCCGTAATCGGCGAAGTTGAGATCATCAGTCATCTCAGATGCTGAGAGCCCGACTTCTTCAGCCAGGATTGCAAGAGCGCGCGAGACCAAACTAGGAGACTTCGTCGAAACGGAGGCCTTCTTGACAGGTCCAGTCTTCGCCTTTTGGACATCAATGGGGGCAGGGGTACGTTTGGCAGCCGGCTTGGGAGCGGGAGCTCCAGCGGGAGGAAGAGCCATGTCGAGGATCTTGCGTGCCAATCCTTGGAACTGTGTTGCGATTGTTAGTATCATGGTAAAATATTCTGGAATGCATTCGACATACCTTAACACCACCGTACACGGCCACAATGTCATCGCCATCAAACATATATACATCACCGGCGAAGATGGAGTCTTTCCAGGGCTGCATCTTCACGTAGGTCCGGTAAGTGACGCTGGGATCGAACTTCTTCAAGCAGCGCATCGAATCCCATCCGTGGTTGACAAACACTTGGTTCTTCGAATCAGTGTTATCACTGGCATTCATGATGAAGCCGGACAAGTGGCCGATGCTGTCGATCCAGAATGGGTTGCGATGGAAGTTGCCAGGGGGAGCCTCGAACTTGACTAAAGCGGTAGCTTCGTGCTCATCACTGTCGAGAATGACTTCGCGAATGGACTTGTAGTTCTCGTCATAGTCCACCAGAGAGGCAAAGAGCTTGTAGACCATTCCTCGCTTCATGCGGTGAGCCTGGCCCGAGATTGTGCTCTCTTGGAGATGCTCAATGCTTCGCTTGATGAGATAGGAGCTGCGCTTCCACTCGAGGTCATAAACGCTGGGGTCAAAGAACTTGATTGTGCAGTTGGCGTGGTCAAGGATCTTTTTGCCTTCAGGGGTGACCGACCACACTTGAACTTGGGCGCTCTCCTCCGACCAGTGCGCAGTAGCTGAGACTCGGAAGAGCTGCTTGCCGCCCTTTGCAATAAGGGGCTTGGGGACTACCATATTGCAGACGTCAAAGCCGCGGTCTTTCCACTCGGGCTTGTAGTTCTGAACCAGGTATTCACCGAGTGTCTGGGCAATATCGGCATACAAAGACTAAATTATTGTTAGCAAATTGGTTTCTCATGCAAAAGACTCAGGGTTATACATACCGATGGAGTAAGACAGGCACCATTGACCTTGTGGCCTGCAATGACACGGTTCAGTTCGGGATCAGCAATGTCATTCTCGATAATAACAGTTGCCGACAAGACGTCGCCACTTGTCTCCAAAATTTTCTGTGCAGCTGTTGACAAGAAAACAGAGACTGGCTCAGCCTCAACAGCTGGTACCGCAGGTGCACCTTTGAGCAGACAGAAGTTATTGGTATAGGGGATCCAATAGTTCTTAAGGTCCCACTTGTAGGAAGGAAGCGGGAGAACTTTGTGTCCAGCAGTAAAGTCCTGGTGGTACTCTTTCCAGTGGATCTCAACTCCAGCCAAGTAAAGAGCAGAAAGGCTGAGTGACAGAACCTTCCAAGTGTCTTCCTGGCGACGAAGAGATGCAACAGTCGTCGCCTGGGGACCGAAAGTTGACTTAACCATCCCAGAGCAGACGGTATGAGAGCCAACCTCAACCCAGAGGGTCTTGTCATTCATCAAGTGGGAGTGGCGGGTGGCTTCCAGAGCACCCAGGAAGTTGACAGTCTCCCGGCAGTGGCGAGTCAGGTAAACGGGACCAAGCACCTCAGAGTTATCCTCCTTGATGACATCCCCAAGAAGGGCAGACACGAAGGGAATAGAGGGTTTGTTGAAAGTAACGCCCTTTGAAATCTCGGCAAGACCTTCAAGAATAGGCTCAACTTGCGCAGAGTGGAAAGCAAAAGGTACCTTCAGCTTGGTGGCTTTGAAGCCTTCGTTGGCAAGAGTTTGAGCGAGCTCGTCGATTTTCTCACTCGCACCACTGATGACAGTCTCGCTGGGAGCGTTGATACAAGCCACCTCGGTAGAATCATCGAGGAACTGCTTCACCTGAGCTACCGACGACTTGACAGCAAGCATAGCATGTGTTCCAACCTTGCATTGCTCGGTCAGAAGTTGAGCCCGTCGTCCGGTAAGATAGATGGTATCACCTGTGGACAAGATACCAGCAGCATTGAGCGCCGCATACTCGCCGAGGCTATGACCGAGAACAAAAGTGGGAACAACTCCCAGAGAAGTCCAATACTTGGTCAAGGCCATCTGCACACAGGTGGTTCCGAGCTGGGTGACAACCGGGCTAAGCTCTTCAATCGGAACGCTACCATCAATCAGAGGCACGATGGATGGGAAGCCGTGACTCTGACCGAGACAGTCAAAGTGCTCGATGTGGCTGCGGAACTGCGAGCAGCTCTCAAACAATTGGCGCCCCATGCCAGCGTACTGGGCACCCTGCCCGGTGAACGCAAAGCCAATACCGGGTGCGTTGGCGGGAGCTGGGCTGATGCTTTCGCGGTTGACGATTGGGGCCAATGCGCTTCTCACATCATCCAGGGTGGAACCAGTGACAGCGACCCTAAAGGGGTGATGAAGGCGCCTCGCCGTGGTGGTATAAGACAGATTTGCAAGAAGGCTGGCGTCGTTCACATTGAACAGGTTCTTGTTTGTGTCAATGTACTGCACAAGAGCGGAGATGTTGTTTTTGAGTGCAGATTGAGATCTAGCAGAAACAAGCACAGGGTGTGTAGACCGGGGATCTTCCAAATTCTCCTCATCGAGTGGACCATCCTCGACCAGCAGCGCAGTGTTGCCACCAGCAGCCGAGAAGTTGTTGACGAAGGTCTTTCTCTTGCCGCCACTAGGCCTATTCCAGGGGGTAGGCTCGGACGCGATGTGGACGTTGCGCTGGGGGAAGTCGGTCGGGAAGTTGTGGTTGATCTTAGTCTTGATACCGCAATGAGGAGGGATCATGTTCTTCCGCATCATCATCAAGACTTTGATCAAGGCTGTAACACCAGAGGCAGACTCTCCGTGACCGACGTTTGCCTTTGCTGAGCCGAGGTGAAGTGACTGGTTCGGCCCGCGACGGTAGTCAGGAGCGAAGACCTCGAGAACCGACTGCATTTCAACTGCATCGCCTGCCTGGGTACCTGTTCCATGCATCTCAATATAGCTAATCTCCTTGGGATCGGTGTTTGACTCGTTGAGAAGCTTATCAAAGATGAATGACTGCGCGCCAACATGGGGCCGGGTGATCGAAACGGCCTCTGCTGAATGGTTGGTGTAAGCTCCTCCGATGATACCATAGATGGGGTCATTATCCGCCTGGGCGTCTTCAAGTCTCTTCAGAACAATGGAGCCGATTCCATCCGATCTGCAGTAACCATCAGCTCCATCGTCAAAGGTGGTGCAGTTTCCAGTCCTTGAGAGGAAGTGTCCACGGTCAAGACCAGCATGATTGTCGGGGTTTGTCAGGATGTTCACACCACCAGCCACAGCAGAGTCACAGTCATTTCTCCATAGGGAATTGCAAGCAACATGAATGGCCGCAAGACTGGAGGAACAAGCTGTATCCACACTGACACTGGGGCCACTGAATTTGAAGTAATAGTTGATGCGGCCGGGAGTGAAAGCACGGTTACCTCCCGGAATGAAGTAGGTGTCGATATCCTGACCGCTGTTGACTTCACGGTAGTCGTCACTGGTCATTCCATAGAAAACGCCAACTCGGTTCTTCTGCGTTGAGGGTGTGCTATTAGGAATGAAGCCTGCCATCTCCAAAGCCTCGTAAGCAGTCAAGAGTGCCAGACGCTGAGCGGGATCTGCTTGAAGTGCCTCCCGGGGAGACATGTTGAAGAAACGGGGATCAAACATTCCAGCATCATTGTACCAACATCCGTATTGCACTTGGCTGGTGTTTCTGGTCTTCCCCTCCATATCGACGTGAGCCTTGACATCCCATCGCTCTGGTGGAACCTCCCGATGAACATCCAGACCCTTCTTCAAGAGATCCCAGAAAGCTTCGGTGTCAGGAGCCTCCGGGAATCTTCCGGAAAGACCGATGATTGCGATCTTCGACCGTTCGGCACGACCGGTTCGGTTATCTGCATCAGACTCTGTGTCGACATGGCCGATTGCGCTGTTAATTTCAATGTTGGCAACTCCAGCTTTCTTCAATGAGCCAAAGAGACTCTGTGTTGCGGTGCTGGAAACTGGGAATAGCGTGCATGATGTGGCAGGCTCCAACATCGACTGAGACGATTCGATGACCTTGTCCCAGCAAAGCTGTCGCTGCAGAATCTCCCCAAGAGAAACTCTCAGAAGTTGCTCAAGGCTCTCAGCCTCAAATCTCTGACCAGTCTCACATGAAAGCACGGCGATCTGGGGCACGTAGGTCGCAAGTTGTTCCGCGGGCCAAGACTCCATAATACGGCTGACGTCCTTGTCGTCATACAGATGCGGGGCATGATAAGGGCCATGAATCGGGACTTTCATGGGCTTATGCTCCTTTGAGAGACTTGCCTCCACAAAACGATCTAAGGAAGTCGGCGGACCGCTGATAGTAATTCCATTGGGACTGACAGCGCTGACATAAGGCCGAGAAGCTCGCGGCAATGCCTGCAGGCCGTTAGTTTGAATCTTGTTTCGTTTACGAGGAAGACACTCACGTTTTTCTTTGCATACTGTTCGATCAATTCCTGAGCCTCGGTCTCGCGCATGCCTGAAACTAGCACAGACCAGCTTGATGCTGCCGATTTGCTTGGCTCTATAAGTTCTTGTACCTTCAAGACGCACATTCCAAGCCTGAGAGCAAGAACCACCGTGTGAACTCCAACCGAAATGAGCTCCCCGACAGTTTTCGAAGAACTGACAGCTGCAGATGCAAGTTGTCCGGTGCAAAGACCGATGATGCAGTTTCCATCACCCGTCGGATAGGTATGACCCAAATCGCCATAATAACTGTCAAGGTCAGCAAATCATGCCCGAATCTTCATCTGCACAATACAATATTCCGAGTTCACTTACTGGATGAAACATCCAAGCTGGTACATTGTTGTCAATGCACTCTCCAGGGAAGGGTTCGGTCCTGACTCTCGGTGTCTCGCGAGCAGATCAACAATGCTGGTAAACCGAGGAAATGTCTCCCGCTCCGATGGAGAGAACGAAGTGATTTCCTTGCGCAAAGCATAGTAACACTTTTGGAAAAAGGCTACCAGCAGCGAGTCATTCTTGGCATGCAATAGACGGCGGAGGCCCGAGTCGACATCCGCAGTCTGATCTCCGAAGAGATACAAACGACCGGGAGCTTCCATAGTCACCCGCGATGCCAATTAGCTGATGCAGAAATATATGGGGAAAGAAGAACTCAGTCTAGCACTGATCGACGGAAATCGATACTTTATACAAGGGTACGCTAAAATGATCCCCAGCGGGTGGGTCTAAAGCCACTGCAACAGGGAATAGGTTTAACTGGAATCGTCTCGACTGGATCGATTTTGGAAGTCGAATAATATTCTTCCCTGTTTTCTCCGCGTGGCGAGAAACTCACTAAGCTGAAACCATGGGGAAATGTAGGATCTGCGTCTGATCCTCCGGTATATCGTAAGACCGTACAGTATTTATCATACTCGTATCATGGACTATATTAAGACCTCAAATCGCCCAATGGTACGGTTACGGTAGTGAAGCACAGATGCCTATAATGCTCAAGGTTGTCTGCCTGAAGGTATTGGACAGAACGAAATAACACTGCTGCGTGAATAACATTAGGCCATAAAGCGTACGTATAGACTACTAGTAAACGGACCGGCAACCCGAGTGTAGTTCACAGGTGCCGAGTGCTGTTTGCGGTTTAGACTAACAATGACTCGAAATTTGGGAAGTTGTGTTGGGCGTATTGAGCAGAATTCCGCGGATAATTCTGAAGTTGCAGTGTAATAATGAGAAATCAAGATCCAGGAAAGTAAAAACATAAGACGAAGTTGCAATTGAAGTCGAAAATTGAGGCTGCTTTCAGAAGGTTACAGCCGCTGCTTCCATCAGTCACGTGGGTCTGGCGGAGCCCTAGAATGGCCCCTTGCGGAAACTAAAACTGACAGAACAAACTCCCGCGGCCTGCAGGAACATTCTGGAGACATGGCAAAGCATATATCATTTAGCCATATGTCTTTGTCTTAAGTTTTAAAAGTCTACGAGACGCTCTACTGCGTAAATGTGAAAAACGATCTTCAGCCATCGCCTTCTGTGGTGAATTATCAAGATGTGGAATGCTTAATCTGAATGTAACAGCAATCCAATCGGGAAGACGCATATGCAGATCTATTACACATTGAGTAATGAGCTGTTGAGCAATCTGAAGACATCATCGTAAATGTTTTCAATACGTCATGACTGGGTTCGAGAGTCGAGACTTGTTATCTGAGACATTGCATGGATAGTACTCATTCCACCATCTCAGGTACAGTCGCAACCCGATAGGGTTTACGGTCGATTTTGAGGTGACATCTTGGCGATATACATAGCGGTCTCTATACCTACTGACCATCCCTCCCTGTACTCCAATCCCATTTGAGTAATGTAACACTAACGGTCTAACCCGCTCTCAGTGATCTAGGCCCGTCTGCCTTGTTAATCATGCCATAAACCTTTGGGGGACATCTTCGCTGCAGAACTTTGGGGTCCCTCCCCAAATTAAAAATGGAGCGATCTGATTGCTTGAGCCCCAATAAGATGGCATTGTTTATGCAGGAAACCCCAGATTTGGTGATTCTTAATGGCGGTGCAAGAGGCAGTGAGGTAAACATACAGAATCCAGGCAGATGTGGAGTCGAATAGCTGAAAATGGGGTTACACTACTGAAAGAGTGGTTGGATTACAGGGAGAGGAGATCAATACAATAGTCCTCCGGAGGCGAAGTCAGTTCAAAAGTCACCTGAACATACTAGTACGTGCATGTAAAGCTTGATTTTCGGGAAATAGATGCTTCCTGGAATAACTTGAAGAAGATAGCACATGCTTTTGCTTTTCTGTGCAACTGTGTAACTATGGAAGATACAGTACCTCAGTCAACAATGTTAACCAAGACGGCGGTCGATCGATGCCTTCGGCGTACCTTGGGCAGCACCGCATGAATAGGACAAATCGGCTACAGCTCACATGGCTCATGGCCCATCGGGCGATCTGCCTATGACAATCGACACCATTCTCGATGGTTCGATCTGGTGGGTCAACACCAACTATGGGCAGAGTATCTGCCGCAAACAACCGCGACCCACTAGCATACCATAGAAAATATTAGCCATGGAAGAGAAGAAAATAAAAGGAATGAAGAGAGACAGCAGTATCATAGTTACAATGTATGGACAGGCACATTCATAGACCTCAGAATATCAAACTACAAGCATCTACCAATGACAAACTGGGATTTGTGGCCATAAGCCAAATGCACTGGTCAAGGAAATTCCCCTGTAGTGTCTATCTCATTGTCATGGCTCTATTGTTCCTAAAAAGGAAACGAGATAGCGAGCACCTTTCTGAGCCGAAGGCCACATGTCCTCTCCACCAACGGATTCATCCGCAGAACCACACTAGGCTGGCTCTGGCCATTGCTATTGCTACCTTATATATTCGTACCAGGCCTCTGGTCCTCTCCTGCGGGCACCTGGGGCCATGCGTCAATGCCATCGAATAGAGCAACGGCCATCCCCGTTGACCATGTGGGTTTCAATGTGGCAGTGAAAAATAAATGGTCCCGGATTAACAATTTGGTACCGCACAAATCATCCATATTGACCCTTTAGGGCCATTGGTGACAAAGATATCTCTCATTGGAGGGCTATTAATGTGGAACAGCTCAGGTCGCTCAGCATAGGCTTCAGTCCATGTGTAAGCCGCGCCCGCGCCCATGCGGCCGATCATAAGATTAACAAGCTGATCAGCAGTCTGCGAGATTGTCACCGCAGGTAAGGCGGCATGATCCCCTTGTCGTCCAATGGAGTAAATACAGCGGGCGTGTTTCTTCCGCCATAGTTCACATAGGGCTGGGATGGCGTAGTGTCCTGAGAGTCCTGGTATCTCAACGTGGCGAACCCAGAAATAATTTGATCACCTTGCGTGTCTGGATCTCGAATCGTGTAGTCCTTCCAAGGCTTGCCGAGCTTGATCATAGCGGCATAGCGTTTGCCGGTGTAAATTGTAGGTAACGGCGTATATAAGCAAGCTGAGGCTCAATCCATGGAGCTACCGTCGACTTCATAAATATACATCGGGTGCTCGTCGATCAAAAACATGAGAGATTTGAGAGACGCTGCGCTGATGAGCTTCAGGCTGGCCCAGCCGGCATTGGGGTCAACTTCAATAATCTCATGTAGACCAGCGGTAGCAATGCACCCGGAGTTCAACCCAGCTGTAATTTTGCTCTCATTAGTGGGAGGAAAAATTGCCCTGAGTCTCTACTCGCAGTCCAACGGTATGTCCAACTGTGTCCCGGCTGAATGGGCTTTTGAGTGAGACCGGGAACTCCGTCTGACCATGGTGTATTCAGCTGCTCGATTCCGTGGAAGTGGACGGTAGTGTTATACGGCATGCTGCTGTGAACAACAAACTAGACACAGTCAGCAAGCAACTGATCCGTCCTTCGCAGTTGGTAGGTTGGTTGGCATAACAAGCCTACTTCAACATCATCATTCTGGTTTAATCGTAGTTTAGGACCCGGGAATTTCTCGTTCATGAAGATCATTTGTCACATGTTCCCATCTGGGACCCCGATTTGCCATGTCAGGTTCAAGTCGAAGTTGACATGTTTCGCCCAAGCTAGCTTTGCGAGTCCACTGGCCGCTAAGGTCATCAGTGCTTTCAAAGGAGCCATCTTCATGACCCTTTTTGCGATAGGGGCGCAGTATAATGGGTGATGCCTTAGAGCAGGAGAGGAGATCAATTTCAGCTCTTAGTCCAGTGTCGGGTCCTAGTAGATAATGAACAGCATATTAGCTCCCGGTACGTAATAGGAGTAGCCTACGGGGGCTTCGGGGGATACGAACGGTTTGCATTGTTGCAAAATCTTGATCATGAAATTTGTTTAGCCTTATCTCTCTGCTTCTGGTAAACCGAGGAAATGTCTCCCGCTCTGCCGAAAATATGTTATGTCTGCGCTTTCCACCTGGCTCAATAAGTGCGCGCAATCTTCATTCGCCTATTCGGTATGGTTGGCAACTTAGTCAGGAAAGGCAAATAAAAACAGATCTCGTACCCATCACGGGGTCTTAACGTGATCGCTAGTCATACGTTGTACACTTTCGTAGACGACGGCGAGCATGCAGGATCATGGCATGCTGAGCAGTCAGTACCTGCCAGGGTGTTGTACATACCTAAAAAGTATTCCCGGCCCCTAAGGGACATCGCCGGACTATATGGGAGTAATACTATGTACATAAACTGTTTATGTGTCACTGGACATTCTTTGACAACTGGCGAAAATGGGGCCACGGAATAGCTAATCGTCTCAAATCTCATAGTGGAGTCGCTATAAATATTTCCAAGGCGCAACCAGCTGATCCAGCGCATTGATTGTCTTATTCTATCTATCTCATGTTCTCTCTTTCCTAAACCCCTTTGGTGAGACCGTGAGGCCGTCTGCGATGGATGTGATCGCATGACGTGACAGTCTGAGTCCTGACTCGGAACTCCTGGCAGGTCGGAGGTATCGGAGACTCAGACAGCGTCGTAATTTGTAAACTTCGGACAACAGTTCATCGAATAGGTATCTGTTGTAAGTTGTTGGTGATTGATTCCCGTGCCGTGCCCTCTCATCTATGATCTCGCAAGCAATCCGTTCGATCACCCTTCCTTGATTTGATGTGCGTGTTGCCAAGCTTTGAGATAACAAGCCTGAGACAAGCTTGCAAGGCGTGACTGTAAACCCATGACTTCAACATGTCAATCGCGTAGGTCAAAATATAGATGTTGTTCTCAAGTATACTTAACCTATCCTAGGTACCAGGGTTGTTCGTCGCTGAACCATGGGTCGGCTGCGCCTCTCCGCAAGCTGCAACAGTCATCCCGAGGTCGGGGAACAGAAAAAAAATGATGAGCGAACAGGTCTACGCTTTTCGCACCCAATCACACTTCATTCAAATGGCATTGTTCCCAATGTTTCACCAATCATCGTTCCTATTCGTTTATAGCGGGCAATCAAGAGGATATCTTCAAGTTTACACGCAAGGCGGTATGCGGGGGTACCCTTCAGGAAAAGCAGAGAATCTCATGATGATGGTGCATATTCCCAGTAATTATGGGACACTTACTGTCACCTCGGTTAGGAGAACTAACTGACGGGGGTAAATTACCACATGTCTGCAGTAAAGGAAATGTATCCAAAGGTTCGAAGTGCCTCGGAAACTATTCAGTCGTGATGGTCCAAAACCCGGAAATATGGATTAAGCTTATCGATAAGAGAAGCCTCCACCGCTAGTCCCAATGGGGTCACAAACAAACAACCCCAGTCCCACTGGAGTTTACGCCCCAAGTGTCGTCTTAGGCCTCACCGATCTGAACTGCTCAACCCCCCACGCCCCTAGCAACCCTTTCGCTGGCCCCATCTCAGGCGTCTCAATTTCCATACGCCAATTCCTTCCAAATGCCCAGTTGAATTCTCATTATTATTATGGAAATGCTGATTTATTAAGCGATCAGTGCTATCCCTGCGGCCGTGCGGATATCGTCACCCATCTGACCAAGCTATTCGGTGTCCAAATCAACAATACAACCTCGCCGACTGATACATCACTTTCCTACCTTCGCCAGAACAAGAACTTTCCAGAGCCGCGCCCAATACCAAAACAGCTCATTGTCTCGATCTCGTGGGTTGCGCTCGTGTTTACGTGGGCACCATGGCTCAGCTGCCAATGCGGTTTCCATGCTGGTGTCGAGCAGTATATTCTTGGGGTGGAGAGACAACACGGGATCTTGGATTCGTAGAGGGAGATCTGATTGAATGCTTGAATGCAGGCGACGGACAATGGTGGATGGGTCGGTTGCGCCGTGATAGGCGTGCTGTTGGGCTGTTCCCATCCAACTTCGTCGAACTGCTCGGCGAAGACTTCGTGCCTGTTAGCCGTGATACGAGTCCAATGGTGCTAGCGGGCACTAACCCGATCAACAATCCCACATCGGCGCCCAAGAAACAGAAGACAGTTTGGCGGAAACCCTTTCAGGCGCATAAGGAAGCCGTGTCGCCAGCTTCGGTCGCTCGGCGCGCAACCGAGTCTAGCCCAGCACCCGCCATTCCCCAAACACCACCCCGAGATGGCAGCGCTCCACGCAGTACGAAGCCACTGCGCACGCACGCGTCGGCGGTCAAGAACCAAGGATCTTTATCTCGACCCACATCATCAGCATCCCGACCTTCGTCGCGCGGTGTCTCTCCTCGCACGTCAGTGGAGCCGGAGCGATCGCCGTCGATGCTGCCCAGAGGAAGCATCTCATCCTCTCGACATTCGTCGCGCGAGCCGTCTCCATTCCAAACGCAGGAACGTGCATCTGCAATTGTGCCGAGGGGTAGCGTCTCATCTAATCGGCCTGTATCTCGCGACCCATCGCCCTTGCCAATGCATGAGCACTCGTCTGCGCTGGTCCCACGGGGAAGTGTGTCATCTTATCAGCATTCGTCTCGGGAGCCCTCTCCACTGCAAATGCAGGAGTATCCCCCGCCGACTACAGCACATGGCAGTTTTTCATCTTACCGGGGATCGTCTCGTGAGCCGTCCCCTTTGAACATGCAAGAATACCCGCCCCCGACCATGCCCCACGGGAGTGTCTCATATCATACACCATCGCGTGAGCCGTCTCCGTTGTACATGCAGGATCATCCACCAGCCCCTATGCCACATGGAAGTATCCCATCTTACCGGGCTCCGTCACCACTACAAATGCAGGATCATTCGTTTGCGATGGTTCCACGTGGGCACAATTCGTCTTACCGGGTTCCATCGCGTAGCCCATCTCCGTTGCCAATGCAGGAGCATTCGTCGGCGGTGGTTCCACATGGCAGTATGTACCGGGGCCCCTCGCCAGGGCCGTCTCAGCTATACATGCAAGATCACCCACCTGCACCTATGCCGCATGGCAGCATGTCATCATACAGGGCTCCATCGCCATTACCTATGCAAGAGCACTCATCTGCACCAGTTCCACACGGGAGTAGTTTCCCTTACCGAGGTCCATCTCGTGAGCCTTCTCCAGCACCCATGCAAGACGAGCGAGAAGACTCCCCACCGCCTCCACCACCACCTCCACACAGGGTTGCCATCAGTCGTGCAGACACCCGCTCTCCGCAACCACCAATGCACCCTCAGCAACGAAGTCTTTCTCCCCAGCCACCCATGCAGTCATCACAGCATCGTGCCCAATCCCCTCAACCACCATCGCACTCCCCTCGCCCATCACGATCTCCCACGCCTCTTGTTATGAATGACCGCTATGTGATATTTGATCGTACCCCATCGCCATCTGCAGCCTCAACACGCTCTGGTGTGTCTGCAACCTCAGCCCAGTCGGATCTTCAAGGCAACACACCGTCGCCGCTTCGAGATGCCATGGAAGATGTCATGACCTCATTGGAGGACATGGGTCTCCCTCGCGAAGCCCAGTCGCCGTCTCCGTCCCCAATGTTTAACAACCCATGGGCCCCAGAAGCATTTGATACTTCACACGAAAAGACTCCACAGGGCAACAGGCGTCGCCCTTTGACGTCAATGGGCTTTGATGGCGATAAAGAGCAGCCGCAAGGTGGACTGGTCCACCGCAATAGCGTCTATAGCCATGACCATATGGATGGTCCACCTCAGCTCAATAATTATGTACAGAGAATGGAAAGCCGCTTGCGTCAATTGGAGGATCAGAACCGGTCAGCGGATGATCGACGAGCTGGCCAGGACGACGATGATGCGCCTCCTCCGCCTCCTCCCAAACATGCCACATACCACCCGCGCAACAACTCTATACCGGGGCAGCACGCGCCCCTCAGGTCAAGACGCTCTGGTCAGGACCTGCGAGGAGATATTCTCAACCGATCCTTCACCAACAAATCCAGTGCCACGAATTCTTCAAGCGGTATGCAAAGCAATGGAACGGCCATGACGACGAGCACAGACCAAACCCATCAAAGTGTTATGAGTGGCTTCTCCGCGGGAGGGTTCAGCGCGACGAGTGCGGGTAGCTTTGCCCGTCGAGGTGGGCACGAGCGACCGAACACTGCCATGGACACTGTCCGTTCTCGCGGATTCAGCGATGTGCGCCCAGAGACACCCTTTACTGGTGTTTCGTACCATTCCAGTCATAACTCTTCTCGCCAGGGTGCATCATCAGCAATCCCATGGTCATCCGCCGGCCTTGACCAGACGGATCATAGTGGAGTTTTTGGAGGTCTTTCTACGCCGAAGAGCAAGAAGCCTGGCTTTTTCAAAAAGATATTCGAAACGGCCAAGACTGGCGCAGCGAGTGCAAGGAGCAGTATCTCGGTTGGTCACGGCGAAAGAGCCCATTCTCCAGCCAAGAGCAACAGAGGTCTAGACGTAGTGTCGCCGGCTCTCAACTTCCACTCAAATCGTGATGCTCGCGATGCGGGCCACACACCTAGCACCATTGACTGGGTTCAGGTGCGACGTGATGTAAATCGAGCGTCATCTCCTAGCCGGAATGAGAGGATCGAAAGCGCCGAACGGTGCCAGATGATGGACCACCCTGTCATTTACTCCGTTGAAGAGCTGTACGATACTGCAGAAGGTGACGAGAGCATTGATGGACAACCACTCACCGAGCCCACGAACTTCCACGCAGCGAATCTCAACCTTGTTGATAAAAGTGCGCGCTTCATCAGCAGCCTTCCTCCATTGACAAATCCCACGAGTCTCGCTCAAGCCTATATTTGTCGGCCCTACAAGAGTGATGTTCAACGTCTTCGCGCCATCTTCACGTGGGTCAGCGAGAAGATCGCATGGGAGGAACCTGTTGACGGGCTCGAAGTCGACATGAAGAGACTTTTGCAGGCCAAACGAGGTACCCCAGAGGAAATCGCACTACTGGTGCACGAGATGTGCGCAGCAGTCGGACTACACACAGAGGTCATCCGAGGATACCTCAAGAGCCCCGGAGACGTCCTCGATCTCGACAGCCTCTCCCGTCCAAACCACTGGTGGAACTCGGTTCTGGTCGATGGCGAATGGCGCTTCATGGACTGCGCCCTTGCAAACCCCACAAACCCCCAACGCAGTAGGTTCGTGACCAACAATTCGTCCGTCGCAGAGAGCTGGTACTTCCTCGCGCGCCCACTCGAGATCTGCTACACTCACATTCCGCTCTATCCCGAGGAACAGCACATCTGCCCCCCAATCTCACCAGATGTCCTGCTCGCCCTGCCGCCTGTGTGCCCGCCCTTCTTCAAGCTCAATGTCCAGATCCCAGACTACGACACCAGTCTGCTCCGTCTCGACGGGCTACAGGTAATGCAGCTACGCATGCTAGTCCCCGCAGATGTCGAATGCGCGGCCGAAGTCGAAGCCCCAGCGTTTGCGCGTGACGCAGACGGCGACGTCTTCGAAAGCGGAGATATCGTGCGCAAACGTGCACTAGTCCAGCCAGATTGGGTCAGGGGCCAAAAGCGCATTACCATCAAGGCTGTACTCCCGGGCGACGAAGGCCAGGGCGTTCTAAAGATCTACGCAGGCAAAAAGGGTCTGATGCACTCAAGCCGAGACATCCCACACCCACTCGCCTTGGCCTTGCCAATACTCCACACAGGAGAGAACCCGCCTTACGATTTCGTCCTCCGTCATCCTACGCCACACGCCCAGCGACACGACTTGTACATCATGCAGCCGCAGTGCTCCCGCCTCGCAGTGAATAATACCTTCGTCTTCGCCGTCCGACAACACTCCGCCGCACCAGGCAAAGAAGACACTACCTCGAATGGCCGCGGCTCGCCATCGTCTGTTTTTACCCGTCCGTCCAGCGCGTTGAGCATGGTATCCAGCACAGCGGGCGGGTCGACTGTGTCGGGTGCTTCGAACGAGTTCTCGGCCTCTACCTCGGCTATCTCATCAACCAAATCTGGTTCTGGGCGTGACAAGGCGGCGAAACTGGCGATTCAGTCGCCCTCCGGCAAGATTCTGCGCCTCACCCGTAAGGCGGAGCACATGATCAGCGGTGATTCTGGGGCGCAATCGGTTACCGATGCTGTTGCTGAGGGCGGTGTTTGGGAGACTGTTATCAAGATCGGCGAACGTGGTATGTGGCGTGGTCTGGTGCTAGCAGACCGGGCTGCGCGGTGGTGTGTATTCTGCGAGTGGGAGTGTGTTTGATTTTCATATTTTTGTCTGTTACATAGTGTGGGCGTTTTATCTTCAAGCCATTTGATTTACACTTCCATTTTATTTTCCTGTCTCGTTCTGCTTTCCCATTTTCTTTTCTCTTCAATTCTTGTCATATTGTGCTCATTGAATACTGGCATTTACATGAGGTGTGCTTGGAGCATTGCATATACTCGGTAGCATTCGAGTCTCTTTTGTTCCTATTCCAGGGCTCTGGGTTTCGGTGCTAGAGGTTCTAGACGAATAGGAGAAAATCAAGCATGATGAGCAGTACCTAGAAACACGGGCAACCCTCCATGATTTCTAAAGAATACTCACACAACCTTTACAACTTAGCAACTGCTGCCCGCAACAACGGCGCAACCTGCTTTCTACTCCCAGCCACGTTGGTCTGTACCCAGAGCTGCCCCCAGAGTGGTGGTTCCATGTTCAATTGAGAGAGAGAATCGGCAGTCAGCGTAGGGATATCCTCCCCATCCAGTGGAGACCATTTCACCAGTCCAAGTTGGTCCGAAGCCTGCTCAACAAACCGCTTGACACCATTAATAGCTGCTTCGTTGTCCCGTATCACATTGACGAACAGCTCGCGACAGAATTTATCGTTCTTGCCAGTGAAGGCCGTCATAATAACGAGCACATCTAGGTCTTTCTCGGCGGAGGCCGCAAACGAACGCACTGCATGGAGGCATTTTTCCGGACCACCTGCCTTTTGGACAATCCATCGGATAGGCTTCACAGCAGAGCAGAAACCCAGCTTCACTGTCTTGCCCGACGATTGTGACGTCTCCGTCCAGTCTTTGTAATCACGATCAAGAATTTCATCCAGCGTCAGAAGATCGAGGCTGTGCTGCTTAGCGTGAAGAATGCTGGTGTAGAATTCCTCTACCTCCCACCTGTCTTGGCCACCCGCCTCTTTGATTCGGGATTGCAGGAATTCGACAGCCATTCGATCGACATCTGTCACCTTCCCTTCCGCAGTAAGATTGGAAGTATCAATCAATATTGCGGAGAGAGCAAGCTTTGCGACCTGGGCTATCTCTGCCGGAGCCGCATCCCAGAGGTTCTGTTCTTGCAGCTGTTTCGTGACAAGCGATGCACAGGACCCAGGTCCTGGTTGAATGATCATCGGCTGCCCTTCTGGCAATATATCAGAGCTGGGCATGGCCTTCTCGTCGACATGGTGATCGATGCATCCGACAGCTCGGAAAGAGGCGCCCGATAATCCGGTCAAAGACCCAAAGGTCTTGTCGCTTCTTGAAGGGGATGACCACGCGTTCCAGTCAACTAGCGTCGCTTCGGCAATGATCTGTTTCAAAACCCTGAGGCGTTCAAGCGACTGCGCAAAGTCCGCAACGGTCATGACATGCTCGCCCAAGACGTTCCCCGCAGACTGCAGGGTGTTGTCAAATTTCTCATCGTCCGCCAGAGGAGGGAAATTCGTTGACGACCATAGTGAAGCTGCAAATTCTGGCCTGAGCCGATACAGCTCCGTGCCAGCAGGGATATTGGGCAGGTTCAGAAGTGGAATATGTGGTCGCGGGGACTTCCTCGGGAGCCGGTTGTTCGCGCAGTAGGAGTAAACGATTGCCGAGACGATCGAGTCAAGATCCGCCGAAGGATTGCCGATTACATAGATTGGGGACTCAGGGAGAGTACCTGAGAGGAATTGGAGATGCACTTGACGCGCCTGTCGTAAAAATTGGAGTAAAGTCATGATTAACGAAGGAATCAACAGAGCGCCACGTTCAACAAGTGAACAACACCCTCGACGTCATATAGTTGCTGACACATGGGAATATCCTTGAATGCCTGAAGAACCAGGCCACAACATACAAAAGCGAAGCATCGCAAGACTAGTTACCATGTCACTCCCACAAGCAAGGTCATGTACAGAACAATGTCTATACCGATTCAACTCCCCGAAACATTCGCGCAAATTCCACGCTACGCGATCCTCTACCCAACGCCTTCCCCAATCCACCCCTTACCCTCAATCACCCCCCGACTCTCCCCGCACCCCCTCATCACCATCCACGCCAAACGCGAAGACCACTCCTCCCCGCTAGCCTGCGCAGGCAACAAGTACCGCAAACTAGAATATATAGTCCCCGACATTCTCTCCCAAACACCCCTCCACCACGCCCACGAAAACAACCCATCCAACCCCCAACCCCTCCGCACCCCCCGCAACAACCCTCGTAACAGAGGGCGCCCTCCAAAGCAACCACACCGTTCAAGTCGCCGCACTCGCACGAAAACTCGGTCTCAATGCTGTAGTCCTTCTACACCGCGGCACGGGCGGCGGTCTCGCCGCGTCATCAGATGCAACTGCCTTCCAGCACAGCGGGAATGTACAGATCAACCGGCTGCTCGGGGCTGAAGTACGCGTCTGCGAGGCAGGGGATCCGCTAGCGCTGGATGCGACGCCCCTGCTCGACGAATTGAGAAAAGCGGGAAAGAACCCTTATTGGATCCCCGGTGGGGCGAGCTTGCATCCTCTCGGTGGACTGGGGTATGCGCGGGCTGCGTTTGAGATTGTTGCACAGGAAGCGGAGATGGGACTTGCTGGGTCCGGCAGGTTCGATTATGTGTTTGTTGCTTGTGGGAGTGGGAGTACGGTTGGTGGGTTGGTAGCTGGGTTTAAGCTGCTGGAGAAATTGGAGGGAGATAGAGGGTCTAGGAAGGTTATTGGGATTCTTAATTCGCCTACTAAGCCGCGGGCGTATCATGAGAAGAGGGTGCTTGCTTTTGCGAGGAGGGCGGGGGAGTTGATTGGGTTGGATGTGGGCGAGATTGGGGTTGAGGATGTAAGGCTTGACGATCGGTTTGTTGGGAGTGCGTATGGCGTTGTTGATGAGGAGAGTAGAGAGGCAATTGTGGATATGGTGCGGATGGAAGGTATGGTGCTGGATCCTGTTTATACGGCTAAGGTTGCGAGAGGTATGATGCATTGGGTGAATGAGGGTGAAGTTGTGGACTCTGCTCGGCCATCGGATGTGGTTAATGTGTTATTCATTCATACGGGTGGACAAGCTGCCTTGGGAGCTTATGCCGATGTCATATAGACCTTCTCGATAAGAGTACAATAGAGATCATGATTAAACATGGTTGAATTCAACTAGTATTACATGATGTCGGCAGCAGCGAAGTAAGAAAAAAAAGCGGTCATGACAGACATGGTCTTGAGGTATGAAAAAGCAGAAATGTGTAGAATCGCTGGAAAGAACACCCCCGGACTCGCCAGTCCTGTCTGTAAGAACACCCTTTTGAAAGCCTTTGCTCCGAGAAAACAGTAAAAAACAGAGAGGCGAGTAAAACAACAGACCGAAAAAAACCAAGTAAGTATAGCAAATAGTTAGATACCCAGATAAAGCCGTGATATTGGGAATCGGGGGTTGAATTTGAAAGATTCACTGCGAGGACGAGGCAAGATAAGAATAAGAATCATAATTTCTCATCCAAAAGGTCACCATTTGCGCCATCGATCTTCGGCTCGTCTTGTGCGCCATCCCCATTTTGACCGGTTTCATCTTGCACAGAAGCGGCACGGCTGCTGCCATTGCTGACGACGAGCGCCTCCAATGCCTCATTGGCGTGAGTATTCTCCATCGGCTGCGGCTCAGCATCAGGATCAATCTCTTGGTTGGTCAAATCTGCAAAGACGTCATCAAGATTCTGACGAGGACTGCTACTCGCGAACTGAGGTTCATGACCAAAGCGCGGAGGACTGAAGAGTGAGGTCTCCATATCTTGCTGCGGAGGGGGTGACCGCGACAGGAAGGATGGAGACTGAGAGGCAGCTGCATGAGGGAGGAAGGCGGATGAGGAATTAGGCGCAAACGCGGGGGTGGAATCGCTGGCAGGCAAAGAATAGTTTGCAGAGAAAGGATATGGATTGGCGGGTGGATCTGACGTATGAGCCAATGTCGGGCCTATGCTGGGAGATTGTGCGCTGCTAGAAACTGGTGGTGCGGGCTGCAATGATGGAGGCTGGCTAGGGCCGAAGTGCGATTGCGCATCAACTGATTTCCGTTTGGGTGCGTTGATGTGCTTGGGTCGAAGATGCTCAGGCAAATCCTCTGGACGATTCACCCCAAGCTGGGCCATCATTTTCTGCTGCTTGGTCGGTCGCGGCTTTCGTGTGGATAGAGATTGCTCGAGAATTGGAGGGGGCTCCGGTGCAACGGGGGCCCATTTGTGTATCTCCTGTCGGAAGAAATTTGTCTCGAAGGTGAGAAGAACCTCAGCGCCCTCGATTTTACGAAGGTAGAATATCAAAGTGGGCACTTCCTCGGTCGTTGTGCAAGCAGCATTGGTGAAGCCATGTAGGAAATCACGGAAGGCCGTCGCTTGGTTGATAATGGTCTCGAGAACCTCTTCCTCCTCGGGCTGGAAGGGCAAAGTTGCGATTTCCGCATGCCAATCCTGGAGATCCTCGAGCTTGGGACGAGCAGCATCACGAGGGATTTTCTGACGCCAATCACAAATGGGGCAGGTGTATTTGTCAAATTCCTTCACCTTACCCCTAGCAATCTTCAAGCATTTGCCATGGTACCTGGCTTTCGTTAGAAAAATCCACCCCGAAGTCGAATTTGATCTTTGCTTACCATTCGTGGCAGACTTCGCATTCAATCATCATTCCTGCTTCAGAATGCCTGCAGATACAAAACACATCTCGCTTTCGTGATTTGGGACCCCACATGTTGGGATTGCTGGAGTTCTCAAGTAATCCCTCGGGTGTAGTGTCCCGAGATGAAGGTTCCACAGGCGGCCGGTAACTGTCCTCTAAATCGAAGCAGTATGAGTTCCGCTTCGCCACGTACTCCATATGAGACTTGAGGATATGAAGAGGAGCGTTCGCCTTGCCAAATAACTTCTTGCCCTTTCGCATCCAGTCTTCGTGGCGCTTCTGTTCGCGTTCCAGGTCTATTGCCCCAATGGGGCGACTAGTCAGATGCTCGAGAGACTCCACAAGGTCTCGGACATCCTTGTACTTGGGGCGATTCTTCATCTCGGGGTCTTTGCTCTTCTCGTACAGAGTCTGGATCCGCTTCTGCGCCTCACGCTGTTTGGTCAGGATGGCATCCACGGCAGCAAGGGTAGCAGGGGAGACTGGAAAACGGGACGCCTGCGCAGACAAAGCTTCTAGTTGCTGATAGTGAACGGCTTCAACCGACATCAGTTCCTGGGCCTTCATTTCCCATGCCTCGCCATGGCGAGCGAGTTCCTTGAAATGGACCAAGTGTTCGTTGGTATCCGAAAGACCTAGCTTCTCCGCGCCGGCCACAAGTTCCCGGCAATCGTTAAGGGTCATGAACTGATCTCGTTTGCGAGCGGCTTGCTCGATCCACTTGATCTGGTGGGAAACTTGCTCCAAGTGTTCGAGTTCCGGAATTTCCACATTAATATTCTTGCCAAGTTCGATAAGTTCTTCGATCTCGTGGAGTGGCCGGGTATGTGGGTTCATCAGGGCCGTCTTAATATCCTGTTGGAACTTCTCGATCTCGCGGGTTTTCTCTTCCAACGCCGCCATCTGTGGACAGTCGAACGAAAGTTTATCAGCCTCTGCCTGAAGGGCGTAGATGTGTTCAATTTTGCGGGGGACTTCGCGATCGCGATCGTCCAGCTGCGCCGCCTTGGTGCTGCCTCTGCGCCAAGCTTTCTCGTTTTTTCTCCGGTTCTGCTGTTTCCGGGTAATGTAGTTGTTGGCTTCCTCAACCCATTTATCGCAACGCTGGACGAAGGTCGCAAGATCTTGGAGGCCAGGCAAGTGATATGGGATTTTCTCACCTTCATTGAGCAAGTTATGAAGGGCCTTCAGCTGGGGCTTCGGTTCATCCTCCAAAGTCTTGTCGAGCTTTTCGGACCACGCTTCCGGGATCCTCGCTCGTTCTTGGACTTTCTGCACTAGGGCTTGCAATTCATCGTCACTCATGCGGAACCGCAAAGTATGGCCAGGGCCGCACAACTTTTGCGCGAGACTTTCACCACAGCAATCATAAGTGTCCACGTGCATCAAACAGACAGTTTTGCCTGATTTGTGACAACGGAACTGAGTGAGGTAAGCGTAGGCCTTGCAATACTGGCATTGGTAATCATCCTCGGGGAGATCTTCATTCTCAACTACAAATCTGGGCTGGGCATCGTCAGCCATGGAATCAGGACCAAAGCCAGGAGTGAGAGCAGCCACCTCCTTCTGTCGGTATAGGAAGGAAGCACGTTCATTCAGCTCTCGACGGCAGGTTCTTTGCAACGCCGGCGCAAGCCACTTGGCAGTGGCAATCGATGTATCACGTGTAGCAGCCGTGAGAAGCAATTCGTCGTGGGAAAAACATGGGTGTCTGCGGAAGTTCTGAAGACGCTCAACGCCCGCTGCACCGTATGGCTCCCAGTCGGCGGGTGCGAAGTTAACGGCTTCGTTGAAGTTGAATCCATGATTGAAGCCAGCATGATACGCTTGTGGGAATGTGAGAACGAATTGACCAGCTCGCTGATCTACAGCATAGACATTAACACCGGCCTTGCGGAGCTTGTCCGGTGGCATCAAAGTGACAAGCTGGAAGAGGAGATCGGGCTGGCCTTCGAAAAGCTCCGGTACAGCATCCCGCATGGCCGCCTCGAACGCCTCTGCGTCAGCACCTGGTATTCCATACCAGGTTTTGGTAGCGCCGAAATGTTGGTAGTTAGCCGAATACGCGTAGTGGTCCTCGTTATGCCAGCAGAATGTCGAGAAACACATTCCGACATAAACCCAGGGAACAGTCATGCCAGAGATATCTGACTTAATGTAGCGGAACAGAGAATCTCCATAAAACGGCAGGACGTTTAGGTTCCAAGGATCAGTCGAATGTGGATCAAGCGGATTACGCTCGATGGTGGGGAAGCCACTTCCATGAGTCGTTGAATGGATATCCGCTCCGTACTCAACTTCCACGGTCTCATGCAGATCGACAACAAGTTTCCAAAATTCCGCTTCCACGTCGTCCTCGGTCTCGCGTCGATGCGTGTTCAAGACCGGGTCAAATGGCATTTTGGAAGCAAAGTACCTCTTCTTGAAGTCGTTGGCCTTCTCTTGGAACTGCTTGAGCGAGTACACGCCGCCGTCTTCGAATCCGAATTCTCCCGTACCAACTAAGCATTTAGGGCAGTGCCAATCATGTTCAGATGGCGTGGTAGTAGACGGATCGAGACATGCTTTGTGATACCCAAGCTCGCAACCGTCGCATACAAGGATTGACTCCTGATCATCCGACTTGCCACATGTCTCGCATTTCTGTTGATCGATCAGCACATGACTCGAATTCTGACATAAATTTCCTCCTACCTCTCCGGCTGGCTGAGAACCATCCTTGCGTGCTCTAGGCGGAGCCGGACGAAGTAGCGACATATGAGAACCAGCAACTGTTGGGAAGGAATCTGAAGGTTGATTAGACAGGCCCTGCTGCAAGTCCTCGAAATACTGTTCACCTTTCTTGAGACGCTTGCTGCGTCGTCCACTACCACCATCGTCATCCCCATTCTCAGTCTGAGAGCTAGCCTCGCGGCTGATAGCACGTTTCAGGCTGTCTCCATCTTGCCCATTAGGCGTCGAGACAGAGGTATGCTCGGAGATGACTTTGGGTGTAGACGCCCCGTTTTCTCCCTCGCGCTTGATAGTCGGGCCATTGTTCACGGGGGTGAACGGGGAGCGGTTGACAGCGGTGAATCCGCCGAGGCCGGAGTTGACAGGAGTAAAGCCCGTGGCTGGGCGTGAAGCAGGGGGCGGTGTAGGTTCGATGGGCGGTGTCGGCTTCTCTGGTGACTTTTCCATAGGAGTATGTGCCAGAGGGGTATGCGCCAGCGGTGTATGCGAAGCAGCCATCCGAGGTAGACTAGGCGTGTCATCGCGAATTTTAGAGGGCGTTCCGTTCTCGTCCATGACTTTGTGGTTCATTGGCGAATGTAGCGGCGAAGGGGTATATGGACCACCGTGCTCAAGTTCAAGCTGTTGTTGGACACCGGGCTTAGCTCGGGCCAAGTATTCCTCGTATGGTTGCAGGTAGCGCTGATAAGAGTTCTTGAGCGAAGTGGACAGTGAGGACATGATTTTGCCGCTATATCCAAGATCGCGACCAATTTCGGCCCATTTCTTGGTCTTGCAAACGGTCTCAAAACCACCACGAGACTCCACCGCCTTCTTGAGTTTGTAGAGATCCAGTGGTCGCTTGTCGACACTCGGTAGCCTGCTGTAATTAGTGCCATGCTGCTTGTGAAACATGGCAAGACCATCGACATAGTTCATGTTCGCGCGGTTTCCTGTTTTGAAGAAAGTCAGAACCATTCACAGGAGCATTTTACACGCTGAAGCGGCCGATTCGGGGAACACGAGGCCTTACCTCCTTCAACCGAGTTGAGCTCTTGTCGGCGAGTCTTGAAGTGAAACCGCTGTATCCATTGTCAGGTGTGATCATACGCAGAGACCAAGCCTCGAAGTATTTTGCGAAAGAAGGATTCCTACCTCAGTGTCGATTGCGAATGTCGGTTGCCAGCCCTCAGGTGGGATTACTCGGCAGATTCCATATTTCTTCCCCTCCGGTGCGATCTTCTGAATATAGGCCACTGGATCCTTGAATTCTTCCTCTGTCGGACGGAAGGTCGGGGCTTCCGGGATGCCATGTGGACGAACGCGCTTGGATGGCTCTCTGGGGTTATTGGGTTGTCCACGTCGTTCCACCGTGGAGAGATCGAGAGGCGCTGACCTGCGGGCGCTCAGGGGTACATTGTGGGAGTGCGACGGATGGGTGCTCGAGGACCGAGTCGGCTGGCTTGCCGCGGCCGTCGAGGTCGCCCCGGCAGAGGCCGGAGCTCCCATTGTGCGATATGGAGCAGGCTGATGGGGAATATCTTGAGGTGGGCGCGTCTATTTGAAGGGATTCAGTTAATATAAACTGTTATGCGACGAAGGCAGGGTGTTGTGATAGATATCACGAAAGCCGGCTGCCGGCCGTCCTGCGATTTAACCGCAGGGTTAGGACGAATCGGAGACGTACTAGAGGGTACCAATGACGGAAAGAGAGGGACAAGGAACGTTGGATGTTGCACAGGCGAAAGGCGACAAGTCATGAAAAATAAGAGCCCAAATCGCCGAGAGGAAAGAAGGATAGATGGAATAGGAACCTTAAGAGTGGAGGAACGAGATTATGTGCAGTACAGATCGACTGGGGGTGGTACTCCCGAAGTACTCCCAGGTCCCTTTTGTGTGGGCGGCCAGTAGAAAAACAACCAATGAGTGACTCGGGAGATACCTCTCACCCAGTCGCGATGGTACCGATCAGAACGGTACAGAAGTTACGGTAAGAATGAGCTAATCGAAGCTCAGGTACCGCTTAAGCCCTGAGATTCTTCCGAAGGTTCGGTAAATACAGTCATGCCGCAAACGGGAACATCATATGGCGGTCTTCCCTACATGTACTCCGTACCATAAGTGACAGGTATTTTGGAGCCCAATATTACCAGGGCCTACACATTGTGGGTAGTGTCTTGTGGCACGAACTGATAGAGGATGAGCCTCGGATACGCGGCATATTACTGGGGTTAGACCTTCTATGATCTTAGTAGATATTTCAGCGTATGTTCCTCCGTAACAGACGGGACTTTCCATGTCGGGTCTTGGCGTCCCCTTTCCGTTTCGTGTTCAGCCCCTTGCCGCTTTTGCCTGAGAGATAACCCGGTCCCCGAATGATCATCGACGTATCGTGCATGAGAGAGAATTTTTCCCGCCTTTCCCCTCATATGAAAGTTGATACATCTAGGTATATATCGTTATCTTTGTCGGGGACTGGAGTCCCCGGATGGTCACCGAGCAGTTGGTGAAGGATTGTCATGTATGTGATTGGGGCAAGGAAGTTGTCCCCAGTGCCGATATACATCACATCGGCATTGAGTTGCATTGTTTCCTTTCATGTTAAATACTTCTACAGGACTCTCCAGGATTCAGTCTCGTTACAATTCAGCTTCATCAATCAATCATATCAATCATATACAGTCCTCAACAAGGATCCAACATGTCTGTCCAACCAACTCCGATTGAGATTATCAACCTGATTGAGGATACACCCTCACCCCCACCATCACAGGGGATATATATACCTCGTAGGTATACCCCGTTGAACGACGACGACGACGACGACGACGATGCACAGCCCTCGTTCCAGCTTTCTGGAACGACGCTGGCGCGAAGGGGGGACCGGATCACTCGGGATCTTGGGCATCGACCGCCAACGTCCCAACGGCAAAGAGCAGCGGTACCTTCGGGTATCGCTGCTCGCTCAAGTGGTCCGCGCCGAAAGGCACAACCTACCAATGACCCCCAAACCGCCGCCCGAGTCCGGACGGCGATAAACTTTTATTCGCAGACCGTCACTGGGGGCAAAGATGGCACGTTCCAAGAGATTAATATGTATATCTCATAATCACTTCCTTCCGGACATATATATTAATTTGCGAAACTAGCCTATGTGGAGCATTGGTTGGATGGAAGTAAAGTACGACTAGGCTTCCGAGAATTCATCATGGATGATCTTCTTCCTGCGCTTCCTCCGGCAAGGTGGCAGGTGCAGGAAGATGATCAGCTGATACTAGCCTGCGAGATTAAGATGAACAAACGTGCTGCGCAGACCAAGGAATACAACATATTCCTCATTATTCGCAGGCAGGGACCTTCGGACCCGGTCAAGAAGACCCCGAAGAAGGTGGCAAAGAGGACAACACGGAAGTCCAAGCCAGAGGGCATCAAGGAGGAGGAGGTTGATACCGTGGCTGAGTTGATCAAACAGGAGGGTGACGCCCTCGCTGATATCAAGCAGGAGGTTGATGCCCTCGAGCAGCAAGTTGATGCCTTTGCTGAGAGAGTGTCTGAACCGGTGTCTGAACCGTTTTCTGATCTCATGCCGCCTGAACTCCTATTTAGGCCGCTGACAGAACAACAGGAATGGGAGGGTTCGTGGAAGACCATACGGCGGGTTCAGACCCCCTGTTCAGGCGGCATGAGATCAGAAAACGGTTCAGACACCGGTTCAGACACCGCTCCAGACACTCTCTCAGCAAAGGCATCAACTTGCTGCTCGAGGCATCACCCTCCTGTTTGATGAACCCAGCCACGGTATCAACCTCCTCCTCCTTGATGCCCTCTGGCTTGGACTTCCGTGTTGTCCTCTTTGCCACCTTCTTCGGGGTCTTCTTGACCGGGTCCGAAGGTCCCTGCCTGCGAATAATGAGGAATATGTTGTATTCCTTGGTCTGCGCAGCACGTTTGTTCATCTTAATCTCGCAGGCTAGTATCAGCTGATCATCTTCCTGCGCCTGCCACCCTGCCGGAGGCAGCGCAGGAAGAAGATCATCCATGATGAATTCTCGGAAGCCTAGTCGTAATTGACTTCCATCCAACCAATGCTCCACATAGGCTAGTTTCGCAAATTAATATATATGTCCAGAAGGAAGTGATTATGAGATATACATACCAAGCTCTTGGAACGTGCCATCTTTGCCCCCAGTGACGGTCTGCGAATAAAGTTTATCGCCGTCCGGACTCGGGCGGCGGTTTGGGGGTTTACAAACAGGACCCCTGGACCCGAAACGATAATCATCAAGGCGGGGATTAGAGCGGTGAGCCCCATTAGGCGTTATGTCGTAGTGGTACGATTCGTCGCCCATACACACCAGATTTTAGGCCGGGAGGGACTCGGGACACCCCCCAAAGTTCATATTCCACCCCCCCCCCCCCCCCCCATCCGAGCTAGTCCTAATGTGGTAAGCGCACTTTTGTCTACATGATATTAATTACTTTGTGTTCTGTATGGTATCATGCGAGGCCATTGACCCACGTGATCGCGCCTAATTGTTTACTGGCGTACAATGCAGACATTCTATTGGTCAATTCCGGAGTGGCATGGTTTTTCTAGCACTTTACATAGTAGGTAAGTGTAGGTACCACGGGAGGACTTGTGAAATCTCAGAAGTATGACCAGAAGGCGGCGAAGAAGTGGTCAGTAGATGCCGTATATTTAGGGCAGACGACTGATATTACTAACTAGTCTAACTGGATCAGGGATCGTGCGGTTTCATGAATTGAGAGTGATGCAGTGCAATCAAATGGGGGCATATGAGATGGAGATGATGACTGATGAGTATGCAGCAGGCAGAAGAGGTTGGAGATTGTCCAGTGGTAACTAAGTACGGAGTAGATACATGACAAGTCAAAGGCCACACCTTTCTCCCTTGCCAATCATTCATCTTCTTCTGAGGAGGTGTCACCGAGCAGAACCTCACTACTGTCTAGTCGCCTTGCCCTGGGCCCTGCCCCGCGGCGACCGCCGATAATGTGCTTCCTCATGTACCGGGGTTACGGGTATGGCCACACAAGGACTCTTTCTGAAGCCTTTGCTTGAAAGTGGCGATGTGCTTAGACAGGACCACTGTCCTTCTTGTGCAGATAGACGTTCTTCTGCAGCTAGACGTTCTTCTGCAGCTAGACGTTCTTCTGCAGCTAGACGGTATGCTGCTTCTAGACGAAGCCGCAATTCAATCTTCCGGTTTGAAATATTTCGCCGGAATAGGCTTTCTACTTCGGGATGGTGGCGGAGTACATGCGTAGGTAGAGGGGTAGGATCGTGGTTATGGTGGTGATCATTCATCTCAAACCGCCATCTACCATCACCACGGCGAAGACGGCTGCACGATAGTGAGGTTCTGCTCGGTGACACCTCCTCAGAAGAAGATGAATGATTGGCAAGGGAGAAAGGTGTGGCCTTTGACTTGTCATGTATCTACTCCGTACTTAGTTACCACTGGACAATCTCCAACCTCTTCTGCCTGCTGCATACTCATCAGTCATCATCTCCATCTCATATGCCCCCATTTGATTGCACTGCATCACTCTCAATTCACGAAACCGCACGATCCCTGATCCAGTTAAACTAGTTAGTAATATCAGTCGTCTGCCCGAACCATAGGGCATCTACTGACCACTTCTTCGCCGCCTTCTGGTCAAACTTCTGAGATTTCACAAGTCCTTCCGCGGTACCTACACTTACTATGTAAACTGCTAGAAAAACTAAGTCACTCCGGAATTGACCAATAGAATGTCTGCGTTGCACGCGCCAGTAGGCAATTAGGCGCGATCACGTGGGTCAATGGCCTCGCATGATACCATACAGAACACAAAGTAATTAATATCATGTAGACAAAAATGCGCTTACCACATTAGGACTAGCTCGGGCGTGGGGGTGGTGGAATATGAACTTTGGGGGGTGTCCCGAGTTCTTCCCTAAGCTCCCGAGGTCCCTTTACCAAAATATTGGTCATCACAGTTTCAGGTAGGTAGTTAACTATAACTATATATACTAGCTTATGCGTCACCCGCTGTCGTTGGTGATGTCGGAAAGCCGTCCACGAGGTCAGCTGGGAGCTTCGATGTAGGGGGTAGGTACTGAGTCCTTTGCAGCTTATATTCCACCTATTCACGTCCATGGGGCCTGACTTTGCGGGAAGGGGTGGGAGCTATGAGCCTTGGAAATTATATGTAGTGCGAAACCACGTTGCGATGAGCCCCTTGAATACCTATTAAACAGCTATAACAATACATTATTAGGTCGCAACAGGTAGCCGCTATAGCGAATCTTCAAGGCAAGCAATAAATATATATAACAGCCTTTTGTCGTCACCCACGCGGAAAATCCAATAGCAAATCATCTGCCCAGAAGACCCCATGACAATCCGAGCCTACTGTGATATCCCCCGAAGCCGACGGTATTCCCGTAACTGGCGTACAACCCAAAGTAAGTCATCTCGAGTTATTACAATGTCATGTTCTCCTGGCCGAGAAGCTGATCGGCCGATGAAAAGCTCCAAGGGGAGGTCAATTTCATTAGCACAGACAGGTATTTGCATGTCGAGATCGTGGTAGAATCCGGACACCGAGAGAGAGCCGGCCAGGTTCCAAACGTCGAAATGGGCTGTGCGGACAGCAGGCGAGAGGTTGTTGCGCGTATCAACACTAGACAATCCACATCCTTTTTTCCAGACGGATATGGTAAGGGGGTTCTCGTCTGTTTCCGCGGAGACGTACTTGAATGAAACAGTGATGACGGCTTGGACTGGCGATTGGGGAGCTTCTAGCCATCCATGGGCATCGACGGACAGGTGAGTTGCAGATTCAGAGGTTCCGACCTCGACCACACAAGTTGGTTTGCTCGGCGAAAATGCTGGAGCCCAACAGACGTCGGGCTCTTTGACCCAATCCCCAAGTTCGATACGCGGGGAATTCAGTGTAAGACACTCGAGGTCAACATTCATGGCAATGAGTTGCTTATCAATCAATTTTCGAAGGAGGAAAGTGAGGTTCTCATGATCCCAGCCTGGCATGACCTTGACGACTAGAAGTTCGGTCGGCCGATGGTACTGAAGCTTGACATATTTTGAAGGCCGCGTGTCGTCGGCTGAGAGGATATCGAACTCGTTCTCTGTAGCCGATCGAAACTTTAGGATCTGTCGGTCGGTCTTGAGTTGTTGCAGTGAGTCGTATTGTCGACGTGCGACGTCGAGAAAATCCTGAACTCCTTGGTACTTGACAGTGTCTGGGTTATCGCCGATAGGTCTTCCTGGCATATCTTCACCGTCAGTGGGGGTATTTGGAGAGAGATCGCGTTCAGTCAGAGGGGGAGAGCACCCTCTCGACGGGGCCGTCACTTGCGGCAACAGCATAGTGATGGAGAAGGAACGACACAACGAATGGCGGCTGAATATCTAAATGCAGGATGTATTAGCTACCCCGTTTACCATAGATGATGCAAGGTTATTACACTGACCGTGACTGTGATAAAAAGTTGTTCAAGTGTATGAAAGTCGAGGTGAGCAAAGTGTATGTTTGTGCATACCCGACGTATATGATGATGATGATGAGTTCCGAGTCCCGATGTACATTTTATAACCCATGGATCATCCATAGAATTCCGAGGTCCAGAATTTCAGATGTTTGTTTCTTCCCTCGTGGACTATTGCTTCATGCATTTTTTGAGGACTCATATCATTCAGCATAATTACACTAGATGTCACCATGTATGACGTCCATCGAAGTTGAGATATCCTTCCCATCTGGTTCCTCTAGGTTGGAAGCAGAAGACAGGAATTGTCATGTGATCTGGCATTTATCTACACAGTAGCCCGATACACCCGTGGACCGTTCAGGAACCGCACGGATTCAACATCTGTTACATGCAGAGCTAAATTGAATGACCTGACAAGTCATTTGTTCTACATCTCAAGGTGAAAAGGGCAACCCTTTGACATCAACGTCATGGAAGGAACGGACAATCCAAAACCGATTCCGGCTTATTACTGCTGTTATCTCCTACGGTCAACAGTCCGACACGCCTCGCTGTATATCGGTTCGACGCCAAACCCAATTAGACGCCTCTTTCAGCACAACGGCGTCGCCAAAGGTGGGGCCAAGCGAACCGCCAGAGATAAATTACGGCCCTGGGAGATGTCCCTTGTCGTCGAAGGTTTCATGACCAGGGTCGGCGCTCTACAATTCGAGTAGGTCACATGAAGACTCCTGTCTTATTATATACACGACGTCGCAAATGCTCATCTCGCCTAGATGGGCTTGGCAACACCCTGAAAGGTCCCGCCATCTTGATTCCGATGACGAGTTAGGCTCTCAAACAGGACCTAAGCCCAGTGCCAATGCGAAGACCGGCAAACTTAAGCCGAAACCCAAAGCACGGATCAGAAGATCTTTGAAAGCGCATTTGGAGGATTTACATTCTCTGCTTCGCTCGACCTATTTTTCCTCTTGGCCATTGCGACTCCGCTTCTTTCGTGCGGATGTCTACGGAGTATGGCGACTCTGGAGTGATCGTGTGCCTGGTCGGCTTCCTGACAATATCAAAATCATATTAGATGGAGACAACGTTGCCAAGGCGCCCGCCAAGCAAGACGATGGACTCACAGTGGTCGGAAGTATCAACAATCTATCGGTCGATTACACAAGAATCGAAGATTATCTTGAAAAGTCAATGTTCATGCTGGAGGATCTAGAGGACCTACAGTGCGGGGTCTGTAAACAGTCGATCTCTCCGGAAACAGAACAGATAGCAGTGTGTCCACTATCCGACTGTCGTGGCACAAGTCATCTATTATGTCTATCTACCAATTTCCTTGATGCGGTCAATGAACCAGACCTCCTGGTGCCAGCCCAAGGGACTTGCCCATCGTGTGAGAATATCGTGCAGTGGCCGGCAATGATGCGCGAGCTGAGTCTCCGCAATCGGGCAGAAAAAGAAGCGCGCGCGATTCTGAAAAGGAAAGAGAAACGTATCCGCAAAGAGTCTGCCGCGACCAACGCATCTTCAGGACTTCGCCCGTCTTCAATTGAACCGACCACGTTACCAGAAGACGACCTAGGACCGGACTGGTATGAGGGAGTCGATCTGGAATCCGACTCCGACTTCGAGAGCCAGAAAAAGCACCGCTCGAGTCGGCCTCCATCAAAGCTCGAAATTGTGATTGAAGACAGCGACTGGGACGACGCAGAACTTGTGGAATGAGAGCCAAGCACCCCCAAGCATAATGTCTAATTCGCAAGTGGTTCCAATTTTCTCAATGGGGTCGTTGCGTCCAGCCGCGCAATGCAATCAGACACGGCACCCTGTATCCCCTGTGCCACCTCCTCGATGCTTTTCCCCGCATCGATAATAGAGACATCCTGCTGCTTCTCGAAGATCGTCCGGAAAAGCTCCCGCACTCGGCTTTGCATCGTCTCATTTTCATATCGCTCGGCGCCAAATCCACCACGCTTTGCTGCTTCTTCGGGGGAAATGCTGAGGAACAGGCAGATATCCGGGCGCGGTAGACCGATTTCAGGTTGCCATGCCCACTCCAACGATAGTGTGGGGTTCGCTTTCGCGGCAGAGTAGACGACGCCGGAATACGAGTACCGGTCTACAATGACCGTAGTTCCGCTAGCGATATCTTCCTCAATGCTCTTGGCGACCTCCCAGCGGTTTGCTGAGAAGAGGAGGTGTATAGAATGGTCGTCTTGGTGCGATGAGCCGCGCAGATAGCTGTCAATCAACTTGCCGATGGCCGTTGTCCTGTCTAGAACATATTATTAGACAAATGCTACAGGAGTTGAGCGCGCATTGAATTACCTGGGAATCGGATGTATTTCACCTCATCTCCTCGCTTTGAAATGAAATCCCGTAGCATCTCACACTGACTTGATTTCCCAGCGCGGTCGAGACCCTCAACGACAATGAGAGCTCCGCGTCGCGTCGGCCGCGTTGAAAGACCAGTCATGGTGAGCTAATGTCGTATGGACTGATGCCAGAATCTCAATTGTTTGAACGAAGAAGCTTGGTTCCTGCGGGAGACCTCGAAATAGCCCAAAATGTGTTTCCAAGGAGATGGCCAGGGCGATGTGTAGCGATGTTTATCGGGGAGTCCAATTTCTCCTGGCCGATAAGGACAAGAATTCCGCGCCGATCCAGCACCGCCCTTCAATGACCACCAGCGCCATGGACCAGTCGTCCTCGTCCCCAGCGATGAGCTTTACCGTGCTGGCATCTACTGCTCCGGTTCTCGCCCCGCGAGTAGGTAAATTGGCGATTGCAGGCCGCAAGACCATCGCGACCCCCCACCATGTGCCGCTCACTTCGCGGGGCACAGTCCCGCATGTTGCGCACGATGTGATGCGCCAACATACTGAGATTAATAGTTTATATGCTGGATTGGAAGATTGTAAGTCCTGTTTGCGAACGAATCCAACCTGTACTATCTGTCCTCGACGTAACTAACGCATGTGTCCCCACGGGGGCATATAATCAGTCATCGCGAGAAAACAACCACCTGTATACAATACCCCCGCGGCGGATCATGAGTCGCCGTTGAAAAAGTTCATCTGCGTCCCCGAGGACATGCCATTGATTCTTGGCCCGCGACGATTCCCTCCCATCCCATGTCCACCGGCGAACACCTCGAGTTCCATCGCACTGCTTACCTCAACTGGATTCACCCAGCTAGACGCCCACGATTACGTGCAGGCAGTGCAAAAGCTGAGACCTGATATTGCCGTCGGAATGGTAGACCTGGCTAACAAGCAGCCGGGATCGAAGCGGCGGGCAAGAATGGTTGACAGAACGCACGCGTGGAACCGCGATGCATTGGAGCAACTATACGGGCCCTCTGTGGCGGAGGAAAAGAAGGCAAAGAGCGCATATTTTGCGCCCATCTTGCCGCTTGATAATGCACAGCAGTCTCTCTATTTGGATGATCTAGAAAGCGAGTTCCGGTGGGATATCTCCGGTCTCGCACTTTATCAATCTGCCTCGTTGGGATTCGTCCCTGAATCGCTGGCGGACCTGCCTCGGTTACTATTCAGTGAACCGGAGACTCCGCACACTATTCTCCGGGACATATCGCTGGGCGCAGATCTTTTGACTACGCCTCTGCTGGGCGTGTCGTCAGATGCTGGTATCGCCATGGACTTTGTCTTCCCGGTTCCTGATGTCTTGCAGGATGGCAGCGCCAAACCTCGGCCTTTAGGAACTGATATGTGGAAATCTGACCATGCTGTAGATACATCCTCGCTGGGCGAGGGATGTACATGCTATGCTTGCAAGAATTACCATCGGGCTTATGTCCACCATTTGCTAGTCGCCAAGGAGATGACCGCTTGGGCGATTCTTCAAATTCATAATTTCCATGTCATGGATGCGTTCTTCGCGGGAGTGCGGGAGAGTATTCAGCGTGGTACCTTCGAGCAAGACGTTCGGATGTTCAACTGTGTTTATACCTCTGCTATGCCCGAGAGCACCGGGGAGGGTCCTAGGTATGTCGACGATACCTCCTTTACCGTCTGTTGGAAACATGAAGCTGAATTAACAAATCTTTTTAGATTACGAGGATATCAACTCCCGGCCAATGGCCCTAATCAGCCCCGTCGCATGCCAAAGGCGTACGGACTGCTGGATGGCGCTGCCCAGAAATTCGCCGCCTCCCAGTCGGAAGTCGCTACCCCAGATGCCGGCGCCGACGAACTCGAAGAACAAGGATTTGCTGAGAAGGCCTGATCACACCCACCGGATGGTCGTCTTTGACAGCACTTGCATGAGAAATGGTACTTGTTAATGGAAAGCATTTACTTAGCAATTGGCGTATACAAGATCTATCATTCAAGATTCGAAAACATTTTATAAGAAGCGTAGAAATGCACGCATATTCGTAATAATCATCTCAATGGAATCGGGTCACTAGTATACACAGAATGAAATCCACAGCTTCCAAGATTGTGCCATTCAAATCTCACATCCAAGCATTCCCTTATTAAGCCGTCGTCCATCAGCAGAACCCTCGGTCCAGTTTATCCTCTGGCCAATGCCCTTATTCCTCCTCACCAGCCAAGACTCGCCACATCCACTTGACCTCGTCCTCTTCTTCCTTAGAGCCCTGCTTAGTGCCGGCGCCAAACTGCTGACCGACGACACAGACAAGCCACGAGTCGTTCTTGGTGGTGTCGAGGTAGGTTTCAGTAGGCGATCCGCGGGGGTAGATGCGACGCCATTCATCCCAGATTCGGAAAGCCTCTTCGCCCCAAGCGCGGAAACTGACCTCCTCGATAATGGTCGGAGTGACGATTTCCTTGCCACGGAAGACACCCCATGTAACGGCATTGACGCTCTCGGGGTTAGAGCCGAGGTCATCAAGTCCCACGTCAGCGGGTTGGATGGGAAGCGAGGATTCGAAGTCGCCCTTGATGTTCGTCGCGAACCAGGTCAGCTTGTCGTGACCGTGCTTTGCGAACATCGGCTTGAGGATGTTGGTGTAATCGTTGCTCGAACAGAAGAACTCAACAAACGGCTTTTGGAACACAAAGCCCTCTCGTTGCGGACCCCAGCCGAAGATCGGGTGATCGTTGTGTACGCCGTTCACTGCGGGTTGCGAGGCCAGAGTCCACCAGCCGCGGCCATCGATGAGTTTCAGCAGCTCTGGTCGAATGAGCTCGGTCTCAGCGTTCAAGCCCTGGCCATCTTCCTCGGCGCCGCCCTCTGACCATGGAACCATGTGTAGCTCTCCAGAGACGTGGCGTCGGAAAAGTGTGCTCATATCCTTATTGTCGACGGGGTGGCCCCAGAGTCGACGGGCAGAGTTGGCAGTCACATGAAGTGAGGGTCCATAACCGTCAATCTCACCGAAGGCAGGAGAGCGGGCATCACCCCATCGTCCGTTGGGGAAGTCATCCCATGTGGCTTCTCTGCCAAGCGCACCAAGACCCTCTGAGATGAGGAGAGTAGTGCTGCGGTCCGGCGGTTGTGCGGGCATGCCTGCACTATCTGCGCGGGCCTCATGAACAGAGTTCTGTGATGACTCGTGGCCAGAGAGCTGGTCGACAATGACACGGTTGTGGGGTTGCGAGTTGATAGAGGATGCACGACGTCTTCGTGATGCACGTCCAGCGAGATCATGCGGAATAGCCGCGGGACCGTCATCGATAGCAAAATCTCCGGCTTCGGAATGGGCTGGGATCAAGTCGGACTGTTCCAGAATGAAAGATACTGTCTTCTCCAAGTTCAAGGTGTAGAAGTGGAATCCCCGCGGCCCTGGGCAAGGAAGGTCTTTGATACCACCGACGATCTCGCTGACGATATCCACACCTGCGCGCTTGACTGCGTCGTCGTCATTCTTCAGTTCTTCCATGCGCTTCGCAATGGGGGGCGGAATAGTGACATGGCTGAGCTTTGTCACTCGGGTCAGAATCTTGTAGCTGTGGATGGGCATCAAGCCTGGAATGATGGGAATGGTCTTGAAGGCACCCGATTCATGGTTGCGGAGCATATCCTCAAACTTCTGGTAAGCATCAATGTCGTAGGTCAGCTGGGTCATGATGAAATCCGCTCCAGCCAACGTCTTCTCGACCAGGTAAGGAACATCCTTAGCCGGATCCTGAACATCCTGGAACGAGTCCGCAGGATGGCCCTCTGGATACGCTGCAACACCAACACAGAAGTAGTCACCATGGGTCTGGCGGATATACCGCACCAGATCAACAGCAAAGGTGAAGTCCTTGTTGCTATCATCCTCTCCATGCATGTTGTATTCCTCGCTGCGGGGCGGGTCTCCTCGCAGCGCCAAAATGTTGCGGATTCCAAGCGCCTTGGCCTCATCCAAGGCCATATCTACCAGCTTGCGGCTCATGTTCGTACATGTCAGGTGCAACACGGTCGTCAGCTGTAGTTGGCGCTGGCATACTTCTGCCAGCTCGAGGGATCGCGCCGCAGTGCTTCCACCGGCGCCCCAAGTGACCGTAACGAACAGAGGGCGGAGGGCCTGAGCCATTCGCTCCAGACGTGCGGACAGGTTTGCAAAACCCTATTGTACTTTCTTAGCAAATATTCACAATGCGCTCAACTCGCGGGGTAACCCCACCATCCGAGTCTTCGGAGGGAAGAACTCCAAAGAAAAGTAGTTTGCATCTGGCGGCAGAGCCGCAATCTTCTCAGTGATCTTCTTCTCCATTGCGGCCTTTCGACTGTATCGCTCGACAATGGGAGGGGTTGGATGGAAGAAGGAGAGGACTCGGGGCAAAAGTGGACCATGTCACCATCTGCTCCAGTCGCATCGGGAACTATGATGTCGACAGCTGCCGGGGTGGCCATGTCGCATTTATATTATCTACGCCAAATACTCACATTAACATGCATACAAAGTCTAAAATACTCTCCTATACAAGGAGCTCTCTGTGCTGATCCTTTGAAGCTGCAAAAAAAAAAATTGCCCAGCTTGACAGATGACTCAGCGAGATAACGGCGGCTAATCGAACGGTTTTAATCTGAAGCTGCCATTCTGTACTGTGTACTCCGTACATTGGGTGTCTTTTTTGTATATTCAGAGCTGGCCAAACCAGCCAATTTCTCCCCAGCATGGCCGCCCGTCCACCAAACTTTCTCCGCTACTTCCGTCTTCAAGCAGCTCGAACCCCACGGGTGCATCCGTCGCGGTCTATTTCCACACCCACTCCTTCACAGCCCCCGAAGACATCACAAACAAGCCCTAAAGACTCTCGCTCTCGCCTGCGTCGATTCAATGACCGTCTCCCTCGTTTTCTCCGCACATATACCACACCGTTACTCGGAGCACCGGTCACCCACATCACCTCATTCCTAATACTTCACGAGGTCACTGCCATCCTTCCTTTGTTTGGCCTAGTTGGCGCATTTCACTATGGTGCTTGGATGCCGAATCTGGCGTCGGAAACGGACGAGACTAACGCCTTTGACGAGGGAGCTGCTCGCTTTGGCCGCTGGCTGAAAAAGAAAGGTTGGGTGGATGAGGATGACGCAAATACCGTTGCGGAGCATGAGGCCACAGGTGTAAAAAAAACAGAAACTGCTGGGGTGCGACTGGTGCTGGAATTTGCTACGGCCTATGCGATCACGAAGGCTTTGCTGCCAGCTCGGTTGGCGGCAAGTGTTTGGGCGACGCCGTGGTTTGCAAGGACTGTGTTTACACCGACAGCGAACATCGCTAAACGGCTCTTCAAAAGAGGTTGAGCCAATTAAGCATTACTGTGATACCAGGCATGATTATTATATTCGAGGATCATACGAATTGTATATTGTTTATTTTTGCCAAGCCTTCGGGGCTCCTTCCTCAGAACCGCTGCTTATTCTATAGTAGAAGTGGTCGAGTGAAGAAGTCCGTTCAGACAGATTCACGTTTGGGACGAGAAATTTACTCGTAAACCCAAGCGGCCTGGGCGGAGGTGTACTTAAGGACCTCGGAGGCACCGAACCAGAGAGCGATCTCCTTCTTGGCGTTCTCGACGGAGTCGGAACCGTGGCAGACGTTGCGGCCGACATCCTAGTAGAACTGTAAGTATACGGCACATGGAAGCGGAATGTGGGGGAGCTCCTTACGATGGCGTAGTCGCCACGGATGGTACCGGGGGCGGAGGCCAAGGGGTTGGTGGCACCGAGGAGGACACGGCCGGTCTTGACGGCGTCCTTACCCTCCCAGACCATGGCGCAGATGGGGCCGCTCAGCATGTCTTCGGTTGTGTTAGTGGATTGCTATAGGCGAATTGGTTCAAGCGAGGCAACTAACAGGCAACGAGACCCTTGAAGAAGGGCTTGGTGGCGAGATCAGCGTAGTGCTTCTCGAGGTGCTCCTGGCTGGGGAGGTGAGCTTCATGGCAACGAGCTTGAAGCCACGGTTCTCGAAGCGAGAGATGATGGGGCCAATGAGTCCACGCTGATGGAGTCTGTCAGTAACTGCTATTCAATTGCGCGAGCTCTTCATGGTCCATCATGAATCCGGTTCGCGGGGCGCTGTATCCATACCTGGACACCATCGGGCTTGATGGCAATGAAACTAAAGCAATTGGTTAGCTTGACCGGAATGGTGGGGGTAATGGCGATAAAAGGAGAAGGATCATTATGCAAGATTGGTTCAGGGCACATACGTCTGTTCCTCGTTGGCGGACATTTTGAATATATGAGACCAAATAATAAGCAAAGGTATGAAGCAGGAAAAGAGAGGCGGGAAGAGGGGAAGATTAAATAAAGGCCGTTAAAAAATTTGGGCACTGTGAGTTGAGTCGATGATTGGCTGCTCTACGGAGGGGTGTTTCTGCCGGAATGCTAAGGCAGCCATCAAGTGGATCTGAAGGTTGTTGCCTCGCTGCCTCAGGTAGCTTACCCCAGCTCAGGCCAGCTTGTAATTAGCTTCTGTTGACGGCATCTCCACCTTTAAATGCAGGACCCCCCATTGATACACAACGCCCTTGTGTCGGAGATCGAGGGTCTCTGCTGATTGATTATACTGACCATTTCATCATGGCCAGGAGTTTGCCTGCGCCCCGTTGGGCAATGTTGCTCTCCTTGGTACTCCTCATCGGATGCATGGTCGCCCCCAGCTGTATGCTCACCTTGTCCCGGATTGGGAGATGAAACCCAGCTAATCATCATGGTTTCAACAGTGGCGGTCAAACATAAGGACTTCAAGACATGTGAACAGTCCGGATTCTGCAAACGAAACCGCGCCTTCGCCGACAACGCCTCCACCCAAGGCTCTCTATGGAGCTCTCCTTACGAACTTGATCCCGCTAGTATCCATTTCAAGGATGGCATCCTCGCTGGCGACATTGTCAAAACAACCGCCACCAATGAGAAGGTCCAGTTACCTCTCACAGTGTCATTCTTGGAGTCGGGAGCCGCGCGCATTGTGGTGGATGAAGAAAAGCGATTGAGAGGCGACATTGAAATGCGCCATGGCAGCTCAGCAAACAAGAAGCGTTATGATGAAACTGAAAAATGGGTGATTGTCGGAGGTTTGGAAGTCAGCAAGTCGGCCACATTAGATGCTCAGAGCGAAACTGGGTTCACCAACATCCTCTACGGACCCGATGGCAAATTCCGAGCAATTGTTCGTCATGCTCCATTCGGTATCGAGTTTCAAAGGGATGGACAGACCCATGTTCAATTGAACCACCAAGGCCTGTTGAACGTGGAGCACTGGCGACCGAAGGTGGATCGCAAAGACGACGAATCCGCCGAGGATGAGAGCACCTGGTGGGAGGAGACTTTCGGAGGAAACACTGACTCGAAGCCGCGTGGGCCCGAGAGTGTTGCTCTTGATGTCACTTTCCCCGGATACAGCCATGTGTTCGGTATTCCAGAACACGCAGACTCGCTCTCGCTCAAGGAGACCAGGGGTGGATCTGGCAACCATGAGGATCCTTACCGCCTGTACAACTCAGATGTCTTCGAATATGAACTCCAAAGCCCGATGACTTTGTACGGAGCTATTCCGCTCATGCAAGCCCACCGCAAGAACTCAACCGTTGGTATCTTCTGGCTTAATGCAGCGGAGACTTGGATCGACATTGTGAAGTCGACAGTCTCCCCCAACCCTCTTTCCCTGGGTGCCCACTCCAAGACAGACACGAAGACCCATTGGATCTCCGAGTCGGGTCGGATTGATCTGTTCGTGTTCCTTGGCCCTTCGCCAAACGACATTAGTAAAACGTATGGCGAGCTCACAGGATATACACAACTGCCCCAGCAGTTTGCCATTGGATATCACCAATGCCGCTGGAACTATGTTACGGACGAGGATGTCAAAGAAGTCAATGCCAAGTTTGACAAGTATCAAATCCCATACGACGTGATTTGGCTCGACCTTGAATACACTGATGATCGGAAATATTTCACCTGGGACCCGCTCACCTTCCCTGATCCCAAGGGGATGCAGCAAAAGCTGGATGAGACTGAGCGGAAGCTTGTTGTTTTGATTGATCCCCACATCAAAAACGCAGACAAGTACTTCGTTTCTGAGGAACTCAGAAGCAAAAACCTTGCTGTGCTGAACAAAGATGGTGAGATTTATGATGGATGGTGCTGGCCCGGCTCTTCAAACTGGGTTGATTGCTTCAACCCTGCTGCCCACGCTTGGTGGGCCACACTTCACAAGTTTGACAAATTCAAGGGTTCCCTTCAGAACCTTTTCATCTGGAACGATATGAACGAGCCCTCTGTTTTCAACGGACCTGATATGACCATGCCGAAAGACAATCTGCACTACGGTAACTGGGAGCACCGTGATGTTCACAATGTTAACGGCCTCACCCTTTTGAACGCCACCTACAAAGCGATGCTGGAGCGCAAGAAGGGCGAGGTGCGCCGTCCATTCATCCTGACGCGCTCGTACTACGCCGGGGCCCAGCGCGTGTCTGCCATGTGGACCGGAGATAATCAGGCCACCTGGGACCACTTGGGTGCTACCCTCCCTATGGTTTTGACTAACGGTATTGCTGGCTTCCCATTTGCCGGCGCAGATGTGGGAGGATTCTTCCATAACCCCGACAAAGAGCTTCTGTCACGGTGGTACCAAACAGGTATCTGGTATCCTTTCTTCCGTGCGCACGCTCACATCGACACTCGCCGTCGTGAGCCATATCTGATCAGCGAACCGCATCGCTCCTATATTGCCCAGGCAATCCGTTTGAGGTATCAACTTCTACCTGCTTGGTATACCGCCTTCCACGAGGCCTCGGTCAATGGCACGCCCATCGTGCGTCCTCAGTACTATATGTTCCCAGAGGATGAGCAAGGCTTTGCTATTGATGATCAACTGTACCTTGCTTCCACCGGCCTTCTCGTGAAGCCTGTTGTACAGGAGAACACATATAGCGCTGATGTCTATATCTCTGACGACGAGAAATACTATGACTACTTCGATTTCACCGTCTACCAGGGCGCGGGCAAGAGACACACCGTCCCCGCCCCGGAAGAGAAGGTGCCCATCTTGATCCAGGGAGGCCACATCATCCCCCGCAAGGATCGTCCTCGTCGCAGCTCTGGTCTCATGCGTTGGGATCCGTACACATTGGTCATCACATTGAACAAAAACAGCGAGGCTGAAGGCACCTTGTACGTGGATGATGGTGAAACCTTTGACTACGAGCGTGGCGCCTATATTCACCGGCGCTTCAACTACCGTGGCTCGGTGTTATCGTCGGAGGACATTGGGGTTAAGGGACCCAAGACTGCCGAGTACCTGAAAACTATGGCTGGCGTGACGGTCGAGCGGGTAGTGCTCGTTGACCCTCCCGCCGAATGGAAGGCCAAGAAAACTGTCACTGTCATCGAAGATGGAGCCAAGGTGGCTTCCACAGCTTCGCTGGAGTACTATGAACAGGAAGCCGGGAAGGCCTCTTATGTTGTGGTGAAGAAGCCCAGTGTTGGCATTGGAAAGACATGGCGGATAGAGTTCTGAGCGTTGTCTCCCATTTACTCTTTTTACAATATACATGTATGCGCTATCTTACACTTTGAGATCGAATTAGACTGCATGTAATTCACAGCATTTTGATATACACATTTTCCAGAGCGCTGAGATAACACTCTCGGGCCAGCGGCAATGCTTCTAATCCTCGTGGGACATAGTGTTGATCACATAGTTATCTCTATGATGGATATAGAAGTCGGAGTGCCTGCCATAACCTAGGTTGGTAGGCAAGTCAAACGGCCTGACTTCTCACCGCGATCATGCCGGAAAGTCAGGTTTACCAATCCCACGAAGGGTTCTGTTCCAATTGGGCCGATCTTGGGGCTCAGGACAGAATTGGAGGAATACCGGGCCCCAGCAACCGATCAGATGGGCGTAAGTGTGCATTGCCTGTTGTATGCTGTTGGAATTGGCTAACATAGTTCATCAGCGAGGGCAAGAAGCTTTGCAGCTGTGAATTGCATACGCCATTTCAGTGGCCAATGGATCACGCAGTCATCGTAAGTATCCAACCCTGGCTTGTCTTTTGGATGCAATGCTTACCTTTTGTTTCTGCTTAGGCTCTTCGCCCTTGCACATACAAGTGTCCCTACTGCCCAGAATTTGATGATCTCGAAGACACTACTCCTCGGGTATCGGAGGTTCAGCAACATATCCAGGAGGTCCATCTGGTAAGAACACTCACGCACAATTGACTGGCGGTATATTGATGTCTATGCACAGGTGAACGTTGATGAGTTCCCCGGCCTCACAATAGTAGCAACAAGGGCCCTACTGCCACGCCCTTGGAGATACTGGGGGCCCAGCCTCACTCGCCGTTCAAGATCTGAATCGGCACACCTCCAATGAGAACCAAGTGTATCAACAATTCCACTCTTAGTTTCCAGTTTTCACTTGCGCTCCTCTTCTTTAACAGTGTAGACCTTTGAGGATGAACAGATATCCGATAGTTTGTACCATCACCCGCGTCCCGGGCGATCAAAGAGAACCCTCCATGTCTGAACAGAGTCATGGAGTACAGCCCCGTTGACTTTGTCCGTAGTACGGTAGTGCCAAAGGTATGATGACCTGATGGCCTTTCGACCTTTCGATCCCTGCTGTCGGGCAAAGAGTGCCAGGCCCGATACACGAACTGAGTAATCTGCCTGCATGGGAAACTATGGCGGACCGCGATGGCTCTGTCCACGACATCTTATGAGCACTGTCCTGAGCTCTTGATTATGGATCACCATAGTATTGATTAGAAAAGATGGGAACCCGTCGGGTCCGCATCGTGTCCGCGTCACGCAATCCGATCTATGACATAAATCACCCGGAACTGTCGTTCATTATGAGGTTGATGAAATTGTTTAACTGGAGAACCGGCAGTGGAGACTGCTAAGCTGCGCCATTTAGTTATTTTGGCTTTATTCCTGTCCCAAGCTCGTCAGTGTTCATCCGCTCTTTAGGAGTGACGAATGGAAATCGATCTCACGATGTTTAACATATCAAGCTCGAGCTTCCAATGTCCACTTCTGTCCATGGATCTATCCGTCATCCACTTATTCACACCAGGGGCGGTCTTCAAAGTATCCCCGTTGGCAAAATGGAAGGACAGAATATCTATTCTCAAAATGGGGCTATCCACCGCCAGGTATATAAACTACCTAAGAAGTCGCCTAGTGTCTCCGACCAGTTCATTCCCAACGGTAGAGAAGTGCCATACCTAGCCCCTATATTGTTTAGAGGAAAATGATGTAGTCCATGTCGAAGAAACAATGATATCTAATATAAAACCATTGGTTAGTTTACATGGATGGGGCGGTCCCGGGCAGTGTGCTTCCAGGTACTTCCAATTGAGCAGCAAATCCAGCAATAAAGCCATTTGATTGTTCTGTGAGACATAGCAAGTCTGTCATCTAACATTATTCAGGTATTCTTTAGCAAAAGAGATCGTCTCTGAGAGCAGCAAAGCATAGCAACCGTGGTCTTTCTGTCCCTAGTCCGTGTCCGTCACCATTGAATCCCCATCATGGCCAACCAAGCCGAACGAGTCTGTGTCCCCGTCATCAGCATCTCCGGTTTGAGCACTAGTCTGTTCAGATCCCGATGTCTCGTCAATCAGATCAAATGGGTTCTCACTGCTGCCGATCATCAGTCCCCAGATTGAAGCCTGGGTAATCCGACTATAGTAGTGTTCTTCTTCAAAAGACTCTTCGCCATCAGTGAACTCGGCGTAGTCGCCCTCAGAGTCAGATGACTCGTAATCATTGTCAAGGTCCTCAATATGAATATGATGCTCCCCGATTATCCTCCTCATTTCTTCTTCGGAGTGCAGATGTTGCGGTTCATTGCCCTTCCCTCCTTCTTGAGGGACTGAAAATTCCATTGGTAGGTCTGTTTCAACACCAGGGTGTCCATCTCGTAGTGCCAGCTCCTTGGCCTCGGAAAGACCAGGTACCTCAGCTTTACGGCAACAGCCACACTCGGCAGTACAGTGCCCAGCAGCATGTGTGCGAGCTAAGTTGAGGCTACGATTCAGACAACATCCACACTCACGACTACAGCACCCCCCTCTCGCAGCACAGTCCTCCCGAAGCACAGGATGCATGTACCATCTCGGGTGGGACCGCCACAAGTCAAACGCTCTTGACAAAGGGCCGTTGGAGAATGCGCTGCGATACTTCCCCCATTGGCGCTCAAGGTACCGATATCTGTTCTGCAAATCCTCAAACTCTTGTTTGTTCTGCTCTCCCAAGCGCGTCATCCTCTGAATTGTCTCTCGCAGCTGTCTCTCCGTTTCAAGGAAATCCTCCAAGCAATCACTGCCGCCGTGGAGATCTAATTCGTAGATATACCGATCCCGTCGATATCGCTGCAAAGCATTGATGTCCCCATTCTTTTCGAGTTCGGTTTCCCTCAAGCTGGGCTCTCCCAAAAGGCCTCTCTTGAATGCCGTCCACACCATTAGGTCATTCTCAGTCTCGAAGCACTGCGTGTTGAATATAAGCTCGCGCTTTTTGAAATTTTCAATCTTGTCCTGTAGATTTAATTCGCGTTTTTCCAACTCGACTTCACGGAGTTCGACTTTGAGCCTGAGGGCTTCGATGTCCATATCCATCTTGCGTTTTCGAAGCCGGTCTTCAAGAGCGTCGATTGACGCCTTTTTGGTGTCCTCGTTCATGTGGGTCATCCTGGCAGTGCTGGGGGTGAGAATGAAGATTAGCGAGATGAAGATGAAGTATGACTTTGTCAAAGGGCAGTCGAGTCATCACATTTATGGAATTGTGGTGTCAACGATTCATCGTGATGTCAATTGAGTAGATTTGGTAGGTACAAACAGACCTCCCAAAATAGGAAGGCGCTATCCATGGACCATTAAGATCACGCCCTCACTGTCACTCTCTCGCTCTACCTCGCTCTCTCAGCTACTCGTACACACAAACAAGAGATAACAGCCCTAGCGATCAGGTCGATTTCTTGGCACCAATCAAGCTCAATCGCCAAGTCAACAGCCTTGGAGATCGACATGGCTGACTAATCAGGGCGAAAAAAGCCGCTTGCGTCGTGTCCAAGGTGTGGAGGTGTACCTTTTTGGCCCTTTTCTCCCTCATTTTACGCTTGTGCTTGGTCAATCCCCTCGCATTTTGCTTCGAGACTATTAACTACACGCGACTGGGGTCTTGTCGGCTTGGCAATTTCAATTGTTATTTTATAGCGACCGTGGAGGTCCCATCACCGGCGTCATGTCTCTCTTCCAGGTGGCCTTTGACTATGCCGCGCCCGTCTTGTACGTGAAACTGAATTGGCCCCAATTGATTCTCAAATTTTCAGTGCTAATAAACATTCATATAGCCTTATATCCTCTCCCATAACGTCCTATGCCGACCAGATTGTAAGCATCCATCGCACAAGAAGCTCCGCGGGTTTCTCCTTGGATATTCCTCTGATTATGCTTATTGCGTCGATTTTGAAGTAAGATCCTACCCAACGGCGCGTCCAATGGTGCGCTCACAATAGGATTGCAATTTGGTATTGACGAATTCCAGGGTCTTCTTCTGGTTTGGAGAGTATTACTCCGCTACTTTGTTGACACAAGCAATTGTCATGATCGCGGTCCAGATCGCGATGCTCAAGGTCGCGTTGGATAATCGGCCTTCTCCCAGTGGCAGAAATGGAATTGAGCATGCGCCCTTCAGTGGTGCGGTCTCTGAGTCCAAATCTGCACGACCGTACGAATTCTGGCAGTGGCAGAACACCAAGCCGTGAGTTCCTGGCGCTCCGATGAGCTCAAGATCCAAGCTAATTGGCCGATTTTTAACAGGTACTGGATGTTCCTGGCTTACTTCGTCGGAGCCTTAGCTATCATCCACCTGACCCCAATCGCTCAATCCGAATACTATATCAGCTTTTTGGGCTACGTCGGACTCGCCGTCGAAGCAACCCTCCCTATTCCTCAAATCATCGCCAACCACCGATCGGGTTCATGCAAGGGCTTCCGGGTCTCTGTCATCGCGGCCTGGATTCTCGGTGATACCATGAAAATGAGCTACTTCTTCAACAGCACGGAGACAATTCCATGGGCATTCAAGCTCTGCGGTATCTTCCAGTGCGTGTGCGACTTCTATCTCGGATTCCAGTTCTATATCTTCACGCGAAACACTCCCACGCACACTCCGACCCATTCGCATTCCAATTCCCACGCCCACTCCCTTTCGCATCCCATCTCACACTCCCATTCCCGCTCCCACTCACAGACCGCTGGCGAGTCTGCGGAGCCAAATGGTCGCTGGGGTCATCATGAGAAGGATATCCGCATGACTTGAAAATGTCGCATTTTGAACTTGGACTCGGAATTTCTGTAGATAACTATGGGCGAACAACATTATAGATAGATTTGTAATTTGAACGAGACAATGTCAATACCTTTACCTTTGATCCCAGGCCTGCATTATGAGACAGGTACCACGCTACAGGTAGTTTGCCTATTTTGCAATTGTGCATGAGTAAGGCATACATCCATAAGCGAGGGACTATCGTGATCGCTATGCAGGCGCTTCTTTCCAGATGAAGCAAGAACTCGTGGTAAAAAAGGCTTAACTAACTATGGGCAGAATTAGGTTTGAGGGGTTGAGGCTTTGAGCACTGCCCGGGGACTTGCCGTAGCTACCCCACCCTGCGTACGCGCGTCACCGGGTAATGCTCCGTACACCATATTCTACACAGTCCGCGCAGCCCAGATCTATGGTTTTTCCTAATATCAAGTTGAAGTAGCCACCCATCTAAGAATTTACAATGGCTGACTTGCCTACAATTCGCATTGGCTATGTGCCCGGTGCGTCAACCACCCCCAGAGCTTCCACGTTGGCGGCGGCGCAGCACTGCCCTCAAGTCATTTGCTTCTCCCGATGGGATACTCACTCAATCGATCAAAGCTAACAATCACCCTCATTCACTATTAGAGCATTACCTGACCCCTCTCCACCTCGCCCTCCGCTCCCCGGCCGTTTCCTCCTTCCCATTCAAGATTGCCCTAACTCCATTTCCATCCGGAACAGGGCACATGATCACATCGCTACGCGGCAACGAGATCGATATCGCAATCGGTCTAACCGAAGGATGGGTCGCAGGCCTAGCAGGGAAACAGCAGACAAGCCAGAACTCCACGGACGGAGGATACAAGGTCGTCGGCCACTGGGTGGACAACCCACTCCGTTGGGCCATCGTCACCGGCCGCAATCGCGATGAAATCAACGGCGTATCTGATCTAAAAGGCCAAAGAGTTGGAGTCAGCCGGCTGGGCAGGTAAGTCGCTAGCATTAAGCCGTCACACACAAAACGAGGGCTAATATATTGTCAGCGGCTCGCACATCATGTCCTTCGTCCTTGCCCAGCAACAAGGCTGGAACGCAGACTCCCTAACCACCGTTCCCCTGGGACCCTTTGGGCCCCTACGAGACGGCGTCTCCGGGCTCGATGCCGCAAAGCCCGAGCAGGCTGCTAACCCATCAGCTGAGTTCTTCATGTGGGAGGAGTTTACTACGAAGCCGTATTTCCACCCCACGGCTGAGAAGCCAAGTCCGCCGCTTAAGAAAATCGGTGAGATCTTCACGCCCTGGCCTTCGTGGCTGATTGTTGCTTCGACGGCGATGTTCCCAGACCCTGAGCATGACTCGCGTCTGGATAGTCTCTTCCGGGCTTTCGATCAGGGTATCAAGGACTTCAATGCCGATACTAAGCGTGTGGTTGGGCTTCTTGGCACTGGTGAACTCGGCTGCAATTATATTGAGGAGGATGCGACGGAGTGGCTCAAGGATGTTAAGTTTACGGATGCTACCCGTGGAGTCGATGAGGGCATTATTGGGGGCGTTGTTGATGTGCTTAAGGTTGCCGGTGTTATTGATGAGGGTTTAAGTAATGATGAGGCTGTGGGACGGGTTATTGGGATTAAGAGGTAGATATTTCCTGCTTGAGATTATGTACCTGAACGCGTCTATGCCTTCGAGTGAATCATTGCAGTGGATACTCGATACTTTCGGGGCCCGGCATAGCACTCACTCGTTTAGGCATTGCAAAAGCCAAAATCCATGTCATTGTCAATGAGTCACTGCATTAAAGTTCCCTAGCCTTATATCTATACGTACGATCTAACAGCGCAGGCCCAGGACTTCAAATAGTGTATGAGGCCCATGGCTTCCATCGGGGACTATTCAACGCTAACCTGACTTGGGGTAGAGGTTGGCTTGGCAGCCCAGACTGGCCAGTTGCCATACTTCCAGAGTATGAGTTAGCATTAACAGAGGACTCCATGTCACATTCTTCACTCTGGCACATTTCGAGGGAGATCGGGAGGCTTACGATCGATCCAATTTTTGATTGGATTTGGGTAACGAAGTACTTGAATGTCAAAGTACGTCAACTTCTTCGCCAGCTTACTGCGTACACATGACAAGTCGTTTTCATATGGATCATTCGTCGCCCATCCAGGTGAACCTGATACTCCAGAACGGTCATCAAGTGATGCCGATTCAAGTTCAAATTATACAAACAGTGTCACATAAAGGGGTATCTTTCATGTCAACGGGCATGCAGAAGACATCTGATGTGAAACCTATGTCATGAGGTTGGGTGCCCGGGTTCGGTATATATTAGGTTGGCCATGTTGATGGTACCTATGCTTCATTGATCCAGGATTCGCCCCGTCCTACAACCAAGTCAACCCGCATTTTGGAGACTTTCCAACCGAGAACTATGAGCTACTAGAGAAAGATCGAATCCGTGCACAGACTAAGAGGATATGATAATCTGGTGGAGTTGCAGGGTACAACGTGGACGATGCATAGACCGATGGGGCATGCACGATGGGACGCCATATGAAAAAGAGCAACACTCCTGACATTGACAGGTGAGTCTTCCCTCGAAGCCAATGATCCAGTATGCGTGGTCTAAAACTTGATATTATCACTCGGCCCACATGCTCATCCCTCGGTGCATTCCTGGCCCCGAATACTGGGCCATGCCCGATCTCCTCCCCATGACAACGGCTGGAATGCAGACCAGGGCGCAGTGGGAAGTTCCGACCCAATCAAATGCGTCATATGTAAATGTCATCTATACATTAAAGTTGTCCAGGGGCGAGGAATGACCTTGATCTCTTCCCTAACGGCTGCTGGCGTGGACATTGTGGATCATACCATGCGCTTTGAGCGCCGGGTCAGGCACTTGAGGGCTGGAACGCGGCCATTCTTTCGGCCAAAACAAGTAAAATAACTCGCAGGATGCTACTTAATGTCGTGTGATACTCGATCCATGTGAGCAGATGGTGTTCCGACTTGTCGTTGTCGTTCCGGTCATTATACGTCCTTTAACCGCGTATATAATTTGTTTTTCTTAATATCTAATCGGACAGGTTAGAGCAGAAAGTGCACTGCTCTTGTCATTATGCGTCGCTACCAGGGTATCCTTTCGTGGTCGGTTCTGTTGGCTTCAATTGGAGGCGCGCAGGCCAAGCTCGACCTGAATTCAACTAGTAATATAGTTGTTTACTGGGGTATGTGGGTTTTCGCTGTTGAAGCCAGTTGACACTGACATGGTTACGTTTTGCAGGTCAGAATTCTTTTAATGGAAAGGGTGATAAGGCACAGCAGCCTTTGGCACACTACTGCGACAGTAAGTAGAACCAGGAGCTATGCATGCGGGTGACGAGACTAACATGAGCATCTAGATGAAGACATCGATGTGAGACGAGGATTGGAAGAACACAGAACAATCTCAGTCAATGAGCTAACGAATGACGGCAGGTTATCCCAATGGCCTTCAACATGATGGTCAACGGCCCAGGAGGCGCGCCAGAGGTTGATTTCTCTGTCACCAGCAAAGATTGTGAGGTCTTCGAGGGCACGCAATTGAAGAACTGTCCTAAAATTGGGTAAGCATTGCAAGTATCTCCTGGCTCCCATGCCAGAGAGCTAATAACTTCCAGCAAGGACATCCAGACATGCCAAAAGAAACACAAAACCATCCTGCTATCCATCGGCGGAGCCACTTATAGCGAAGGCGGCTTCAAGTCTGAAGCTGATGCCAAGGACGGCGCAAAGTTGATGTGGGAAACATTCGGCCCAAAGAAAGAGGGCTCTAAGGCTCTTCGTCCCTTCGGCGATGCCGTCCTGGATGGCTTCGACTTCGATTTTGAGGCCAATGTCCAACACATGGCTCCCTTCGCCAATGAGCTGCGCGCGCTGATGGATGCGGATAAGAGCAAACAAAAGTTCTACTTGACTGCGGCACCGCAATGTCCATATCCGGATCAGGCAGACAAGGATATCCTCAACGGTCCCGTCTACATCGATGCCGTCTGGGTGCAATTCTACAACAACTTCTGCGGCGTCAATGCCTTCAGCTCCGACAGCTCAAGCAACAAATACAATTTCGATGAGTGGGACAACTGGGCCCACACGGTATCGAAAAACAAGGACGTCAAGGTCATCGTCGGCGTGCCGGCCTTCACCACAGCCGCTAGCACAGGATACATCCCTGCCTCCGAGTTGGCCAAGGTTATCGAATACTCGAAGAAATTCAAGAGCTTTGGTGGTGTTATGATGTGGGATGCTACACAAGCATACGGCAACGATGGGTTTATTAAGGACGTGCGAAAGAGTCTGGGCCCTGCTGATGATGATTCCGGTTCGTCGTCGCCCGACCCGGCGTCAACTTCGGCGCCTGCTTCTACGTCCACTGACTCAACGAAGACGACCACGAGCACCGACACGAAGACGACGAGCACAGTATCGTCATCTTCCAATGCACCCGCTTCCTCACTCTCCTCTTCCTCCTCTTCATCTGCTTCTGCTTCGCAAACGGATGAGCCTACCAGCGCCGAGAACAACCCTACCGATAACAAGCCGAAACCGACTACTACCGCTACCCCTAAGCCTGCGACTACCGAGGCCAAGCCGGAACCGACTACTACCGCTACTCCTAAGCCTGCGACTACCGAGGCCAAGCCGAAACCGACTACTACCGCTCCTCCTAAGCCTGCGACTACAGAGGCCAAGCCGAAACCGACTACTACCGCTACCCCTAAGCCTGCGACTACCGAGGTCAAGCCGACTAAGATTGCGACCACTGTTAAGCCCGAAGCTTCAGCGACAAAGTCTTCGAAGACCACTGCGTCTCCTACGAAGACTGCTGCTCCGTCAAAGGGTGATAACGAGAACGACAGCGAGGATTCCGACGATGAAGAGAATAATACTCTGAGCTCGGTGCTTGGAAATGACCTCATGAGTCTGCTGGGTGGTCTCCGCCAGGCTAACAACCTTGCTGGCGGTGTCGCCAACGGTCTAGCCAAAGGCCTCAGACATGGAAAGCGAAACCGCATCTGAGTATTTGCGCCTTTCTTTCAAGATTGAATGTGTCAAATGCGTGTCATACTTCAATTTGATATCGAGTACTCCTTCTCCGAAGCCGAATGCTGATCATTGGATTGGTTAGATGCATATACGAATCTTCCAGGTGAATTTGTCATATCAGCCGTGTCTCTATCCAGCTCATTGCCTGTCGTTTGTCAGTCGCTCGTTCAGCCCTGACCATTTCCTTCTATCCATTCGTTAGTATTATACCCAATTTAATCTTATTACTTTCCACGAAGTTGTCATGGAAGATGTTGTGTGACCGGTCCATATTGCTAGGATGTATGGAATGTTTAGATCCGAAGGAGATTGTTTGGAGTATTTGAGTGACATTAGGGTCTTTGCAAGAAGAACAGACTAAGGAGTAGCATAGACATCCTATCGTACTGTGGAACACGTGATAATCATAACGATCAACACTAATTAGGAAGGAGCAGAACACCCATCGTTCTTTCCTTCGAATCTCACACCTGGCACCTGCCAACTTATGGAATTCCACCATCTCCACCACCGCCATCTGCACCTCACCTCCATCCTTTCTTCTCTTCCTCACTCAGCCTCCTCTTCTTCTTTGGTTGCAGCCAAGCTGAACCGGCCCTTTTGCATACCTGCTTCTTCATACTCAACCGTAACACGTGACAAGTGAGCAAGGAGATTCTCAATCCGAACCTCACCCCTATCCCGCTGGGCACGACCCAGATTATCAAGCCACTTGATTTTGTTCAAGATGAAGTACACTAAAGCGATGACAATCTCCACACCAATCGAATAGCCCCAGATGCGCACAACAGTGACAATGTCAGTCCAGCCGTTCCTAGTCTCAACAAAGTGGCTTTGCGGTCTGGTCCTCATGTTTTCGTTGGTGAACCAACCAAACAAACAGAAAATGGTAGCCAGAATATCCACGCCGAGAATGGCTGTCACTAGGTGGATGGATGGCCAAGTGTCAATGCCGCGAGTGACGAAGATAAGCCAATTTTCGGTGAGCGCCACTTCCAAAAAGAGGACTTCTTGGATAGATCCCCAATTTTGAATGATACCGCCAGATTTCAAGAACATTGTACCGCGGACGATCCACGTGCCCAGTGCGAGTAGCACGCCCAACAGGCAGGAGATGAACCAAATCTTTGGAAGCTGCCATTCGACAGGCCTCAGCTCAAATGATGCATTATCATAAGCCACCGCAACTGTGGCCAGATCAGCAAACAATGCCAAGAAGACGATCAGCTCGACACGGATGCTCTCATTCAGAATGATCATCGAGGTCACTAGGTAAATCTCAAGGTGCAAGCAGAGTGCGATGCGGTATTGGATGTAAGACTTCATGCGGTGGAAGATTTGGCGTGCGACTTTTATCGAGTCAATAATCGTCGAAAGTCCGGGCTCCAGGAACACAATGTCTGATGCAGACTGTGCAGCTTCAGAAGCCCCCTCGACGGCAATACCGCAATCCGCCTTCTTAAGCGATGGCGCGTCATTCACGCCGTCTCCAGTCATCGCAGTTAAGTGGCCCCGTTCTTGCAGCATCTGCACCACTTGGTATTTGTGTTCAGGAAAGACCTCGGCAAAGCCGTCGGCCTTTTCGACAAGATCGCTAGCCATGGCGCCACTTAAACCACCATGAATCAACTTATCCGAGTTATACACCTTAGTGCCTAGAGCCAGCATCTTACAGGTTTCCTTTGCGATCGCAATCGCATCGCCGGTCAGCATTTTCACGCTAATACCGAGGGCCTGTGCTTCGCTAATTGTTTGAGCGGTGTCCTCTCGGGGAGGATCAAACATAGGCAGCATTCCGAGTAAAGCCCACTCTTCGCCTTCCTTTTGAACGGCCACACCGAGGGAGCGGAACCCGCGATGCGCAAATTCTTGTGCTTTGGCCTTGTACAAATCAGCAGTTTCCTTGGAACAGTTTGTCAACTGAAGTACGGCTTTCGGGGCTCCCTTCGTGCATGTGTATCGAATGCCATCACAAGTTGCGACAGTAACAATGCGTTTAGACACTGGGTCAAAGGGTGTGAACTTTTCAGTTACCCATCCTCGACGCAAAATCTCCCTTGCTCGTGGATATTGCCTGAGCGTCAAGATTGTGACCTTATCAATTGGATCCAGAGATTCAATATTGTGTGAGGACGCGAGTGCAGCAACAGCAAACATCCAGTCGACATCGACGCCTTCCGCAACGTAAGGGTCGCGGATGCTCAATTTGTTCGCGGTCAGTGTACCAGTTTTATCGGAACATAAGATGTCGACGCCCTTTGTTGGTGTCAGTACTTAGAATCAATTCATGCCAACGCAGCCACGCAGACTTACCGCCAGGGATTCAATCGCCGTCAGCTTTTGCACTATTGCTTTCTTTTTCGCCAGATAGGCAGCACCAACAGCCATAGTGGTGGTGGTCACAACAGGAAGACCGACAGGTACGCCGATGATTAACAAAGACAGAGTGTAGTGAAGCAAAGTCTGCTGATGAGGCGAGGCAATAGGGATATGACGGAAGAATCCACCGATCCATGCAGCAAGAATCCAGGCCATGACCAGAATCAAGAGAGATGTTCCGATGTTATCCATGACGAGTTCGAAGTGCCCGGCGCCTTTGGCAGACTGAACCATGGTGGCCGTGCGGCCGACAAAAGAAGTCCTTGCACCCGTTTGAACAACAGCAAAAGCCTTGCCACGCTTGCAGCCAGTGGTATAGAAAATCATATCACCCATATAACGATCCACGGCAAGCGACTCGCCCGTGATGGCAGAGTGGTCACACGCCAAGATGGGGTAGCCACGTCTACGAGCTTTCTGCGCCTGATGTTCGTCCTCCGCCTTAGCCTTGCCGTCGCCTTCGCCTTCGCCCTTGTTCTTGGATGGATCTTCCTCCTCATCTGACTCCGACCCTGCGCCAAGCATGCCCTGCTCTTGGAGCTCGTTGAACTCTTCCCAGCCGTGTTCATCCTTGACGTCACAGATAACTCTGCAATCGGCGGGCACAACTTGACCTTCGCCAACGATAACCTAGACGTTTGGTCAGCAAATATACACAAGGCTATAAATATTTCCAGGTAAACATACTACATCCCCTGGTACCAACTCCCGAGCAAGGCATTCCTGTTGAGTGCCGTCCCGGATAACCTGAGCGCGCAGGGCAATGTCACCTTTGAGACTGGCAACCACATCGGCAGCCTGCTTCTCTTGGTACCAACCCACTGCGGCGTTCAGGCAAAGGATACCAATAATGACACCGAAGTCAACCCAGTCCTCTAGACCTGCGGCAAGCAAAACAGCCAGTTCCATGACTGTATATGGGTCAGAAAGGCAGATAAACGACGAGCTAGAAAGACTCACCATAGAGAATTGGACCCTGGAAGTAGGAAAGGATCTTAGCAATGGGATTTTCCTTCTCGGAAGTCAACTCATTCCACCCAGCACGACGACGGCGCACTGGAACTTCACTGCTAGAGAGGCCCTCTCGGACATCGGTCATGGTCCAGTCGTCAGGGAATTTGCCGATTTCATCTTTGACCCTCTTGACGCGCACTTTACGCTTCATCCAGGGGGCGTACCAGACTCGTTTCTCTGCTACTTCACCGAGCTCCTGATCGAGTGCATTCGGATCGTGGAAGGTCGACACATACTTGACGAGCTTGCCATATTCGTCCAGGTTGTTCCAGTCTCCGCTCAGAGACGCCCGAGAGATCCGTGAGCTGCGGCGGCCAACGTCGGCACGCCCGGCTTGGGCATGGCTGGTCATGATGGGCTGTCTCAATTGCATAAATAACTATTTGGAATGGAAAAGGAAGGTCGAGATTACCTTCTTGACAGCAGTATGCTCGAAGACAGGAGCAACGAACACGGCACAAAGGATCCCAGAATGAAGGTAAAATGATACCAGATATAGTGAGTCTTTCAATTAATCGTGTGCCACTGAGCACCCCAATGGATAAAAAGAGAAGGCAATCAACGAATTAACCGAGGCCTCAGTATCTTGCTTCCACTGTCTTGAGCACGGAAGGAAGGAGCTGCTACTGCAACGAGTTTTACCACTCCCGACATGATCCATCATGCTGACGTCGAGCTAGGAAGCTCTCGGAGACTTGAAGCCTCATACCGAAGCGAGTGTTCTCATTATTTTGGTGTTCCTGCCCGGTCCCTGAAGGAGGGTCAAGCCGGGAAACTGTCACCTCTTGATGTGACGAGCCGCGGACAAGTTCAAGAACGACCGTTGGATTTGACTGCCTGAAATATTGGCTCGACCTATCTAGATCACGATTGCAGATATTGACCCTGAGCTGGCGATGAAAGTATGTAAACAGGTACCGGCATTGACTTTGAGTTGCAAGCTCTCATCCATGGGTCATCGGCCAGGTTCCCTCGGCAAGCATTGTGGACCAAGGCAGCTAGAACAAGGCCTAGATCAGACCACGGATTCTGATGCTGTACTGCAATAGGACCATGATACATGCCGAAGTATGTAAGTCCTGGCCAATTTGTACTTCCACGACAGTCGGCTATCGAGACCAGCAGTGGTCAATCAGGGAGGCTTGTCTAGTACTCCAATGCCATGGGAGTGGGAGCCATGAGCTCTACATCCATCAGAAGTCAGCTGGGGGAATACAAATAAATGATCCAAACCAATTCCAGCTGTAGCGGATGCGCAGGTATCCGAAAGTCCACAAATAGCACGCAGGTAGTCATCGACGTCATCCGCGTTCGATTCCGCTGACAGCCGGGCAGCGGAATTTACATCCCTGTCCAGCTCATTTGCATGATTCGTCGGGAGGAACCAGAGGGCCGGAATCCAGCCGGAGTGCTTGAGAGATAAAGATTATAAGAAGCTTCATAATGACCGGCTTAGACAAAAGCTATGAAAAACCGCTGTCAATTTCCCTACACGTGACCATCCGCAGCCCTACAGGCTACATGCCTGGTTAGACCCAAAGCTCCAGCCCCAGCTACCCTTTCCAGAGATAGGAGATACTAGGACCACATGTTCAGCGTGGCTGTATTCGCTCCATGCAGTTATTTGTAGGAGATACCTGCAGATGTGCGGATCCATGTACCAACTTCCTTGTCCTATATACCGGACTGGTTAGAAGGATATAAACAACCTTTCATTGACTCATATCTTCACTCCTTTTCATAGACACTCATAAAACATGCTTCACATCATAATCTGCAGAACATCTATTTGCTCTTTCCGGAAGGAATGTTGAAGAAGACAGCAGGCGAGCCGGGAGAGTAAGGGCGATCAAGACGGTAGTAGCCCTTGCGATCGAACTGGATGATATCGCTCTCCTTGAGGTCCGCGACATTGCAGTCAGCCAGACCCTCCTCACGGAACTCGGTGTGCTTGTTGAGGTAGTCCTCCAAGACATCGTCCTCACCAAGGGAATCCTTGGTCAGGAGGTGGTCAAAGTCAACTAGCTCAACGGGGACAAGGTCCTGACCCTCGGTTGCGAGCCAGGTGACCTTCTTCTCGGTCTTCTTGACGTCGCCGGCCATGTGCAGCTCGAGCTCGAGGTTGGTGATGATGCCGGTCTCGGCGTTGGTGCTGATCTTGCGGACGATGGCGTTACCCCAGTTCATCAGGGTGATCTCCTCGTCCGGCTTGAAGAGCTTGACATCCTCCTGCTCGAGGATGATCGAGCTGCTGTAGACAACCTTCTTCATGCCGACGGCGGCGTTCTTGACGTGGCGGGGCTTCTCCTCGCTGTAAGGGGTAGTGGGCCCGCCGGTGACGGTGGTCTTGACGACGTTCTTGTTGAAGATGGTGGTGTGGCGCGGGGCAATAGGGTCGATGTACTTCTTGTTAGTGGCCCAAATGAGACCCCAGTCGAAGTTGGTGACGGCCTTGGAGGGACCCTGCTTGAGGATGAACTCGCGCAGAGCGGGGATGGTCATACCACGGCGACGGATACCACGGATGGTGGGGAAGCGGGGATCGTCCCAGCCCCAGACGAGACCGGTTTCAACCAGCTTGGTCAGCTTACGCTTAGAGAGAAGAGTGCGGACGAAGTTCATGCGGGCGAAATCCCACACCTGGACGTTGCGCATCTTCATGGTATCCAACATCCACTGGTACTGGGGGTTACGGTCGCGGTACTCGATAGTACGCAGAGCGTGGGTGACACCCTCTAGCGAGTCAACAATAGGGCAGGCAAAGTCGTAGGTTGGGTAGATCTTCCACTTAGTGCCGGTGCGGTGGTGGGGTGCCGGGTTGCAGCGGTAGATGACGGGGTCACGCATAGCCTTGTTAGGGCAGTCGAAGGAGATTTTGGCACGGATGCACCAGCGGAGACCCTCGGTGGTGCCGTTCTTCATCTCCTCGAGTTTAGCCAAGCTCTCCTCTGGGGAGAGGTCGCGACGTTTGCTGGGCAGACCGTCCCAACGCTGGGCGGCCATAGTCTCCTTATCGGTATCATCGGCGTAGGCATCACCCTGCTTGATGATCTTGACACAGTAATCGTACAACTCGTCGAAGTAGTCACTGGTGTAGGTCATCTTGTTGGGCTTGATACCCATGAGGGCAAGATCCTCGACGATGGCATCCTGGAACTCCTGCTTCTCGTTCGAAGGGTTGGTGTCGTCGAATCTAGTAAAGTCAGTTCGGCTCTTTGAAGGGGTGATGTTGATGTTTTTACTCACCTCAGAAGCATAGTACCGTTGTACTTCTCGTGAGCAAAGTAGTCGTTGAGAAGAGCAGCCTTGGCGTGACCAATGTGCAAGTATCCACTGAACCGAACAATGTTAGCCTTGAGCGAAGAGTAAAGCAGACGGCACAACTTACGAAGGCTCAGGGGGAAACGAGTGACGACGCCGTTCTCAGTGTTCTTGAGCGCAATGTCGTAGCTAGCACCCTCCTTGGACTTGGCAACCTTCTTCTCCTTAGCGACCGCGTTCATAGACTCAACAACGCCGGCGGTCCAGGGGCAAAGCTCCTCCAAGAACCGGTACCAACGGGTCAGGTTCACAAGGGATCCCTTCTTCAGAGCCGCAACAGCAACACGGTTGCCGCGGAGAGCACCCCAAAGAGCAATGTCGGGAGTAGAAAGCGAGTATCCGACGACGAAGGAGCGCATGAGGAGATGGGTGTCAAGGCGCTGGAGGACGGGGTCGAGGGCCTTGAAGTCAAGAGTGGTCAGGGAATCCAACTGAGAGATCCATTCGGCTTCCTATTGCAAGATATCTGTTAGCCATCCAGTCACAAAACATGACTCCGCGGCGGGGTGGAAGGTCTGGGTGTAATTGGTAACTCACCACCTTGGCGTCCTTGCCAGTCAGGTAAGGGAAGTGCACAGTAAGCTCCTGAATAATGTTGGCAGTACCAAAGACGGAGTTGGAGCCACTGGTAAGCTGGACAATGGCCTTGTCGCCATCCTGCAGAAGAGCAGTGTCCTCATAGGTGATGTTGATCACCGGGCTAGGGCGGGCCTCATTGACGGAGGTGACGATGAGCACGACGGGCAGAAGCGCCGCGTGATTGGCACGAGTAGCCACTTTCAACTCGTATTGAGACATGGCGCAACGGTATGGAAGGGAAGAGTTTCAAGTTCTGGCGGGGCAGAGTCATTATCTACAACCCAACCGGAACAGGGTTTCTCCGACTCCGACAGCTTTCCGGCAGAAAACAATTGCTTCAACCAGGCCGATCAGCTCAAATCAACGCCTGACAATATGTCGCCCTACGGCTCGGTACTGCCCACTGCGGCACGCGGAATCCTTTCATTATGCCGGGCTCCGCTACGGGAGACCATCACTCCCGTTATCTCGACCTTCCAGCAGGTCCGAGGCCTTAAGAGCAAGCCGAAGGGCAAGGGGAAAGAGCAGCCTGTCAAGAAAAGCAAAGGTCCCCAGGAGTTCAGACAGAAGAACTTGAAAGATATGCCGCAATGGGCTTTGTGCGATGCCATGCGGTATGTACTCAATGCCTGATCGGAGGCGGGTAACGAACCACTAGTTCATCAGTTGACATCTTACTTTACCAGATATATCCGGGCCATCGAAGTCGGCCGCGAGCCCACCGTCCAAAAATACGAACTGCACATTCGACTGCGAACAAAGCGCGACGGGCCCGTCATTCGTAACATGCTCCGATTCCCGCACGCCGTCCAGACCGAATCCCGCATCTGTGTCATCTGTCCTCCCGGTTCGAAACAAGCCAAGGAGGCCCTAGCCGCCGGTGCCGTCCTCGTCGGCGAGGATGAAGTCTTCGAGGCTGTCAAGGCTGGCAAGATTGAGTTCGACCGCTGTCTTGCCCACCCGGACAGTTTGCCGGCACTCAACAAGGCCGCGCTCGGTCGTATTCTCGGTCCTCGCGGTTTGATGCCTAGTGCGAAGACTGGTACGGTCGTGGAAGATGTCGCTGCCCGTGTGGAGATGCTCCGTGGTGGTACCGTGTACCGTGAGCGTGATGCCGTTATCCGTCTGCCTGTCGGACAATTGGGCTTTTCCCCGGAGCAATTGCGCGACAACTTGCGCGTCACACTGGACCAGATTAAGAAGGATGCTTCTGCGTTGACTGACCGTGTCAACAAGGAGATCTACGAGGTGGTGAGTACTTCAAGTTGGTCCTATCCTGCAAATCACCCTCTAACGTAATGCCCAGGTTCTGAGCTCCACCAACGGCCCTGGATTCTCACTAAACGGCGAGTTCCGCAGCGAATCCTCCCCCGAAACCTCCGCCTTGACCGGCCTGTAACATACTCAATCTCTCTTATATCCTTTTGGCGTGTACAAATTTATTGTTTTATTAGGAAAGGACTTGGTGTATCATGGTATCATTGTTGAATTAGAGACTTTATAAGACCAAACGCCAACGCTATGTATGCAAGCCAGTGGCGATTCCCAATTCGCCAGACAAAGCATGTAATGCCTACAGCTTGAGGTTCTTCAGCGCAGCGACAGCACTGACATCCTCACCCATCAGATCGTAGAGGCGCAGAATTGCCATGGTCCTCCCATCGCGGTTTCCCTGCTTAGCACCTGCCGCAGTAGCCTGCTCCAAGGCATTCTTGAGATCCAGCAGCACGGTCGACTTGATCTTCGCGACTCGCGGCTGCTGCGCAACCAGAAAGGGATGCTTCTCGCCGACCCGGGCAGCTATCGAGGTCAAATAGACAAACTTCTGCGCATGTCGTTTCATCCTTTTCAGCGAAATCCCAGACGACCCATCCGCCAACTCATCGTCATCGCTATCGTCGCTCTCGCCGCTATACAAATCAGACTCCGTGTCCGAATCATATGGTGTGACCCCTTCCTGCGGCGATGACTTGTCCGCTATCATCAACCGGTGCTCCAATTCCTCGACACGGTCCGCATAGTCCAGCAGCTCCTTGCCAATGTCGGCATTCGTCCGTAGCCGCCGTTTCTCATTCAATAGCTCTTCCACTTCCTTGCGTCGCGCCTCCACCTTATCTCGAATGGCCGTGACATCACGCTGGAAAGACAGTACGCCAACTTTTACGCCTTCGACTTTTTCTTCGCCGCCGCGCAGCGCGGTGCCTAGTGAGAGGAAGTCCTGGTAGTTCTCATTGACCAGATCTAACAGCTCTTTGTTTAGAGATTGTTCGAGCCCGCGCAGTTCTTGTCGCAGGTCCTCGAGACTCTGGTGGCGGTTTGTTAATGAAGCGAGGAAGGTGGCTGGGTCGAAGTCAGGGGCCAGGAACGAGGTACGGGAGAGCGGCTCTGGGAAGGGGAGGCCGGAGGGGTCCTCGTCGAAGTCGGAGGAGGAGGAGTCGGAGTCGCCGAACTAGAGGGAGTTAGACAGAATCTCTAGGAAAATTAGATCATTGCGTACCTGTAACCCATCCATGATGCGAGGTAAAAGGTGGACTTGTGGAGGGTCGAGTGAAGATCGGGGAAACGTGGTGCTGGTCTTGGCATATCAACTCCTCGACTTGGATCTCGGGCACCGACACGGCTTTGTAAATGCCTGGACTAGGGAGATCATCCTCTAACGAACTACTTCCATACTAATTGCAATTATCACTAATCACTTTGCTTCTACGTTCCAAAGAGACTCAATCTCGAGAATACGAGTAATCACTCATTTGCATCGACAGCCCGGCGCATTGTTGACATACAAACTCAAGAGAAGTTCCCCTCTTCCCCATCAACGCAACAGGTTATTCACAGACCTGCCCAACGCATGCCGGAGAACATGCATTGCGCATGCAACGTGGATACGAATCCCCGTGAGCCCGAACTAACCCTCTGAGTCCTGTACCTTCCAGAGCGGGGTCGCCCGTCTGCGCTGTCAACGTAGCCTGTGTACCAGAAACTGTACAATGATGGAACCACAAACCCTCCCCAGTACGCGAGCATCCTCTTCCTCCATCCCTCGTCAAAGATGGTCTCAACTATCCTCCAACACACCCCAAGTGCCCGGCCCTGCAACCGCCAACTCACGGCACGACTCCACTACCGCATATCGTGCCCCAGCTCTCCGCCAGCGGACTGGTCCCCCGAGATCCCAGTCTCGAGCAGACCCCTCTGAACAAAGACCGTCAACACCTACCCGCCCCGTCCTCGTTAGAGCGTATTCAGGCGAGCACAATAAACCAACGCAACAATCCACCATGTCCCGCCGCTTCTTTCCTTTCCCCGGAAACTCTACTCCCCGTCCATCCCAGGAGATCATCTTCCCCTCGGACAAGGACTTCAGTATCGAAAGTATACTACAAGCCATCGAGCCCGATATCCGAGGCACGCTAGACTCCATCGCCGAAATCTGCGGCCGGAGCAAGCTAAGCCTTGCCAATGAATATGGCAGTCACATCGCCCCGCTAGGTGAGATATGTGCTACACCAAGTGCCCTGAACCCAGTCGAGGAGGTGCGACCTGAACAGGAACGGCTCGATGATAGTATCGTTGTGGGTGAAGAGGGGAATTTGAATCTGCATTTGAATATGGATTTGCCTGATGCTGCTCGGGATATGCATCCTTTCTCATTTCATCGGTATTTGGAGACTTTGCGACATACCGCTTCCATGGGGGATGGTGCGGATCGCTTGCCGCAGAGGGAGATGGAGCGTCCGCGCTCTCCGGGGATGAATTCACAGGCGGAGACTGTTTTGGCGGTTCGTGAGGTGCCGCTTGCGCGGGAGTTCGTCTCGAGACCCAGGGGGAGTGGACGGGACCTTTTGGCGGGCACTGTCTGTGGGGAGGGGAGGTCTGTCAATATGGCTACGCCGGCTGTTGTGTCGGAGGTGTATTTGGCGGCCAGTGCGGATGATCGGGTTTCTGGTGATTCTGGTCTGGCTCAGACTGCGAGTAGTGATGGGGCTGGAATGGGACGCTCAAGTACGGAGATTATTCATTCTCTGCTTGGGTGGCTGAAATGGAGTTCGGATATTGTTGGTACTCGCTCGAGTCCTGCTTTGCAGTCAGCTGAGGATAAGCTCAGAGCGATGTTGGATCGTGCGGGGAATCGGGGTGTCGCTTCGACGGCAAGTTGATTACTATTGGAACCTGTGTATGGTTCCTCTTACGATATATGATAACGACTGATGTTTGATGACTGGAGTAAGGCCCAGTAAGGGATAGCTCTCTAATTATATGTCCTTGACATGCAATCTCATGTTTACAAGATCCTAAAGCTCTATGATGATGATGTTCTCGACTTCTCATTAGCCCCCATTTAGCTCGCTTTCCCGTCTGGGCATACATGATGATGCCTGCCTGAATTGGCCTGATTGTCCGCTTAGAGGTTAGTTGGGGGTTTTGAACCCTAACGAGCCGCTAAGGAACTGCGCACTGCGCCGGTCATACACTCCCCTCCGATTCCAACGGGCCCATTTACCCATTTCCCACATGCCTTGTCCCCTGTGCCGTTCCACTCCCTAGGTTCTCTTCGACAGTTCGAATGGCAAAAGATGAGATATCGAGAGTTATCACCACAGGGAAGCGTATTCGCGCAATGGCCACACTAATGTTGTTGCGACAGTGCGAGTGAATGTGCCCTGGTTTTTGGCATTTTATGCAAAGTTTCGTTCTGCCCTCCCGGCAGAATTGCGTCGTTGACTCGTTTGGCGCACGTGGTGGTGCCACAGCGTCCCCTGTATGAGCGTCTTACCGGGTGGGCTCCGCGAGTGCACTAATCAACTCGCATCCGCCGGGGGGGGGGGGGGGGTCCAAACTATGCATAAAATGCCACATACCGCGGCACATTCGCCAACAGTGCCGGAATAACTATCAGTGTGGCTATTGTGGCCACTGCGCGAAGGAGCACACGATTTGGGAGCGTTCTTCGAAGCGCGGTGAGGTCACTGGAATCAAATGCTCCAACTACGGTGGAGCGTGGAGGCCAACAAGCGATACGTGCAAAGTGAGCGAAGGATCCTAAAACCCTACAATCCTCCTGTTCTCTGCGACTGTCACCAAAATGGGGTTTTTTCAATTTAGACCGAGTTACTTGAGGCTAAGGAGTGAAGCCTAGAAGATAACCGCCGACATCAGCGTTGGATACGAAAATCAAGCAGTAGCCTGAACCTCCAGCCGCTTATAACCTCCATCCTTAGCAACCTCCTTCTGCAAAGCCGCCATCCTCTTCTGGTCTCCAACGGGATCAGCCGAATCACCCTCAAGTTCCCAAGAAAGGAACTCATTGGTCCAGTTCGCCTCGAATCCCTCGTCCAAAATACCCAATCTCTTGCCGTAGTTGGTAACCTTCATCCAGTCCCGCGGCACATTCTTCAAATCCCGCGAGAAATAAGCAAAAGACCTCTCAAAGATCTTCCGGTTGACTGCGCCAGCCATAACGGGCTTCACGTCAACGTACTCCTCGTACGCACCTGCAGGATCCGCCAGCACGGCATCCGTAGCCCGCTTGACAGCGCGCATGAACGCAGCAACCTTCTCCCGGTTCGCGGCGATGAAGGCATCGTTCGCGATGTACAGGATGGAGCAGAAGCAGCAGCAGCCGAGTTCAGCCAGCTGGTCGATGCGGAGCATTTGGACTTCGCTGCGGTCGCGGCCTTGGGCGTGGAGCCATTCTTCCAGCTCGACCATTTGGACGTTCTCGAGGCCGATGCCGGCGTCGATGGTGCCGGTCGTGATGGCCTTGGTTATGTTCATGCCGCAGCGGACAGCGGTGTAGTCCGAGGCGGTCATGCCGTAATACTTTGTCAGTTCGTCGATTTGGATCTGGTAGGGTTTTAGTGGGGTGTCCATGCTGGTGTTTGGCGGGTTTGAGGTAATACCTTGCCGAACTCGCCGACGTAGCCAATGCGCTTGCCCTTCAGCGAGCGGAAATCTTCGGTTATGCCGCTGGACTTCAGGTAAACGACTCCAGTGAAGGGCTCGTCTAGGAGGGAGCCAATGGAGGTCACCGGGAAGTTGCGGGCTTTGGCCTGGTTGGTATTAGTATGGGATACATAGAATACTGGTGCCGTGGGATGCCTGGAATGGTACGCACAGCCAGGGTATGGATCATAGCTTTGAAACCCATGTCAACCTTGCCGCTACCGATGATCTCGGTCACATCGGAAGGGTCGTTGGGCTCGAGGAGAGCCACCTTGAGACCTTCATCCTTGAAGTAGCCTCTAGCCTGGGCGAGGTAGAGGGGGGCGTGGTACGGAGTAGCGTGCCTTGAAAGAACTTAGCCAAGTCGAACTACAGATCAGTTCCACGAGGAGGGACTGTAGAAATTGAGGGAGTCTGGGAGATGTCAGCATACCAGTTGGTCAGGAAGGTGATCTTGTCGGTAGCCATGATGACAACGAGATCAAGCTAGTGAATACTGGATTGGGTCAGCATGTCTGGGAGAAAGCATCCAGCCCTGCTTGCATCCCTTTCTCATCAGTTTGGTCAATTGAACAAGGTATCAGCAGAGCCAGACGCAAATCACAAAACAGGGGAACAATCAGAGTCACGCATGTCCTTTCGCTAGTATTGTCTAGATCAAGTTTTGACAGTATAATCTCAGAACAGCCAGCCAGTCGACGTGAAAAGGAAGCTACCAGGAACGACCCCGGTAGACTTTCTTCCATTCGACTGGCTGGACTGAACACCTGTCATGCGGTGGCAACGACTGTTATACTAAGAACAAATACCTTGATCCATCTCTTCATCGTAGCGAGGACTTTGTCCTGCAACCCCGCAGGGCACTGGACCTGTGCGGCTCCATGGAGAGTCGTACCGGTGGTAGACGTGAGTGGTAAGACGTGAGTCGGTTGAGTATGGAAGTGCAAGTAAGATGTTGGGAGGAAGAAGGAGATCTGGAGGGGTAGAAATAGCGAAAGTACGATCAGATGATTCATGCACGTTGCTACGAAAGTTCACCGGGACGAGAATCCCTGGTGAGGTATTTTTAACAGTAAGTTTAATGTTTTGCAACCTTGGAACGGCTTCAACTCTATTTCGTCCGATACAACTCCGATGCTATCCGAATGGGTCTGGTGGAGTGAAGTAAACAGTCGGGGATCATCCCTCCGCTTGTATATTGCATGTGAAATATGGTCTCTCGCTCGTAACAACCTGAGTTCATTCATGTTTAATTACACATAAACATAGGGCTTCAAATGCACTGCAAAGGAAACAAAAGAAAAAGACAAAGAAAAGGAAATAGAAAAACAGTCGGTGATTAAACAAGTACACATGACGTCAAGTAGACGATGAGGGGCGTGTCCACTCCAACGAGGATAAGGGACCAATTGAGAAGATGAAAGGTGAAATAAAGGCGGAAGGGTCCAATACCCTCGGCTTAGAAGTCCGGAGCACTGAGCTCCTACTGCGGACTTTGTTGACCATTGACCGATCCATTGACCGATATACTGTCCAACGGTGATGCAGCCCGGTCTGCCATCTTGCGGGTTCGCAGTGTGAGGGGGAAGTGCTCTTCGGGCTCTTCTTCTTCACTGTATAATGTATTAGTATTGCCAAGATGCTGGGGATAACAGAATAGAGGACGTACGGCAGCTTCCAAGCAATATAATCTTCGGTGCTGAGCCCCTCATGACCTTCCTGCAGAGAGGCAAAGTCGCCGGGGGTCATCATTCCGGAGCGATCCCGGGGGGATCCAGGAATAGAAAGCGGGCGAGAGACCTTGTGGTCTGTTCCTCCAATGATATCGAAGTACTCCTCTTCACCCTCGAAGGAGGACGGGTAGGCTGGACAGGAAATTAGTCACGATCATTGAAGCACTGGGGGATACAACATACCTCTTCTCAACGCCAGTTGGCGTGCCTTGACATACTCTAAGCCCATTCTCTTCCAGTCGAGCAAGTCACTCAGACGCTCCGTGCGGTTACGCTGGTTGATACGCTGGCGGCGACTCTTCTGAGTGAAATTGAACATAAAGTCGGACAATTGGTTCACCGAATCGTCGACGCCCTTGGCGCGACGGTCCACGATATAAATTCCGTAATCCGAGGAATTCTCAATCAATTCCTCCATATAGCAACCAAATCCGGACAGGTTGGTGGTGATGCTGGGCACACCCATCACGGTACATTCGGCAGGCGTGTATCCCCACGGCTCATAGTAGGAGGGGAAGACACCCAAGTGGGTACCGCGAACAAAGTCGTCGTAGTCAAGCGGCAAGACGGGGTTGGCGGAGTTGAGGAATTCGGGGTGGAAGACAACCTTGACACGGTCGGACGAGTGGTTGAACAACTGGACCCGGCGAATCTGGTTCAGGATGGGATCCTCGTGGTCATTGTGCATATTGTGAGTCACAATGGGAGGAAGACCGAGACGCTTCATGCCGAACAAGCGACGACGAAGCATAACGCGGTCTTGACTGGTAATGAGATCCTTCTCGTCGGGCATGTTGTCACCCTCCTTCCAGGCAAGGCAGCGCTCATACATGCGCTTGCCAATGCCCTTCTCAATATTCTCCACGGTATCGCGCAGGGATTTGACCACGGCCTGTCCCTTCAGTGATTCCACTGTCAGCGACGAGGTCTGCGCCGGCATAATAATAAAGGCAACGACGGTCATGGTTGACCCAGCGGACTTTAGGCGATGGTTGAGACGGGCCAGCCCCTCAATGAACATATCGACACCCTTATTGCGGAATTCATAACGACCCGCAGTGAAGAGATAGAGAGTATTATCCAAATCAAAATCATTGTGACCGTAGAAATGACCCCGAACAAAGTCGTGGATCTTCTCCTTGGCCTGGGAGTGCAGGTTCTGGAACTCGTGCATGGCAGAGAACTTCTTCACATTCAGACCGTTGGGCAGCACGCCGTCGGGTTTCCGCTTCAGCAGATGCTCGCTCTCGAAAGCGGTGATGTGCGAGACCGTGGTAAAGACGTCACAGGAATGAGTAGCAGCCCGCTCGATGCAGTAACGGTGGTAGATGCCTCGCTTTCCGGCCTCCGCATCCACATCGAAGTACTGGAGGTTATTGTAGAAATCAACCGAGCCAGCACAGAGATAGCGACCCAGCAACGTTGCATGAGTAGTAAAGACAGTGGTGAGATCCATGTGGCGCTTCTTGGTGAGAGGCAGAGCTACACCAGCCAACCATTCATGGAAATGGGCAATGACCGCCCGGCGACGGTCGTGGGCAATATACTATAGCGAGCCTGGTCAGTTTAGGTCTTTCCTGGCGTGTTTAGCTATCACCATATCTTGAACGTACCTCTCCCAAAAACCAAGCTACCAAATATCCAAAAACAATAGCCTCATTGGTCTCATGATCGCCGGCGGGGGATGGAATGGCCGAGGAAGTCCAAAGATCGCCCTTCCACTCATCCAACCACTTGTAGCCAGTACCGGTGTCAATGAGAAGCACTCGGGGAGCTCCCTCAATCAGCCAGCGACCGTAGATCATCTCAATACCCCGTTCCTTCATGGATTGGATTGTTTCCCGCAAAGCCGGGTTAGACGGCGTCAGCTCCTCGACCTCTACTGCGGCAGAAGCCTTGTTGAGCGGGCCGATCAACGTGTACCGCTCACCATACTCCGCGGTGGTGACTGGAGCTTTGGATTTGAGGACCGAGTAGATCCCGCCCACGCGGTTGGCCACTTCCGTGGCCACCTCGAAGAGCATATGGTTGCGCACATCGCGCTTAATGGGTTCTTCCGTTTCCGACATGATATCCAATTGTAGATATCTTTCTTCGACTCGAAACAAGAAGAAGATTGAAATAGAAAGGAGGAAGAGGAATTGGGGGGGGGGGGGGGCAACCGCAACAAGGAAGAGCTGTCCGAGTCGGGTCTGTGCGGGGAGAAGTGGAGTGGGTTGGGCCTGGGACCTGGATCTGGACCTGGACTTTTCGAGTGGCTGGGACTCTGAGATTGAGAGGAGAGAGAGGGGGAGAAATTGAAGATGAAGCTCAAGTTAAGGAAAATAGAAGAGAATGCAAGTGTCCCATTCCTTGTTCCGGTGTGTGCGAGTTTTTCTCCGGACTGGTTTTACCGGGTGTCACTTTGCCTGTAGGCTAAGATAGAAACAGACGCCAGGGAAATTCCACCCGATATACAAAAATAGGAATCATACGCTAGCAGAGATTTCACCATTCTATTTAATTATATAATAGGGTATGACCCTTGGATCTTTACATTGGTACCTGGCTACTGCAGTGGCATGTAACTGTACTTAGTAAAAAGGGAATCGGTTGACTATTACACAGTACACAGTACTTCGATTCGATTCAAGTGATACTCTATACATGTACACAGTACGGAGTACTACAATTTTACCGTACGATCGTTGAAGCTAATCTCTACGTATCTCGTCTTCATTGACCTCCTCTTGAGCTTTACTCTGCTCCAATTCGCAGTCGGATCCGGGGAAAGCTGATCCCGTGACGTCACTATCAGTCAACGGGCTCCACTGGGCGTCGAGAGTTGCGATCTTCAACATGATCATTGTCTTGGATGACCTCATTTGATCCCATTGGTTCATACATCTGCAGTGTGCTCTATGCATACATTGGTGTGCATCCTATCAGCAAACTACACATAGCTACTTGACTGATGGTGCTTGGAAGTTAGGGCTTACCTCGGTCCGTGACTCCGTGTCAAGCTCATATGAAAGTATCTGGTACAATTAGCCCTATTCTGGAACTACATCAATATACCCTAGTTGGGAACGACGCCAGAGGCATCTAGGAGTCTAGGACAAGTTGACTTCCCTTTACCATGCGCTGCGATGACTCTACATGGGTGTTGTACGACGTTGTCCAGGTGTCCTAGAAAACGTTGACTCATAGACAATGGAAGGCGCCCGGTCAACAAAGGATCGCTCAATGTTTATACTGTCACCAATAAAGAACTGTAATGATCCCTTTTTCTGTTTGTGCCCATCCTCATTGTCATTGAAACATCTCATACTGTGTATGTTTTCCCCCCAAATATTGGAAGCCCGAAAAGTCGTGTACCACCTTCGGGCTTCAAAACAAAGACCCCATTGATGTCGATATCGGAGATTCCAAGATGACATCTCCATCAAGTGATAATAAATTGAGCGCATCGAGCCCTAAAATCAGGAAGAAAAAGATCCTCTCTGCAGCCTTCCGCTCTTCATCATTTTCTGTCTCTAATCCTTCCTACTTCCACCTGTCGCATGAAGCATGTCTGAAATCAGGGTGGTCTTGCGCAGGCGTTCTGTGGCCAAGCGTTGGCTGAGAAGCTGGGTCTTCACGCCTCTGGGCAGCGTGAAGATCAAGCTGATCAACAAGATCGAGCGGAAGCGGTATCGTAGTGTCCCTGATACTGAACTGAAGCGGATGGTACTGGATGCGCTCATTGATCGCTATCCAACTCGGCACTTTCGAGACCACAGTCGTGTTGGTACGTTGAGCTCTGGTAGAACCTCCATGATCAATGATGAATATAACCTCTCTGTACTGGAATTAGGGCTTATGTCCCGGGAAAGGAAAGCCCGTTTCCCAGACCGGTCGTTTAGATGGGAAAAGGGAACCTGCCACAGAGCTAAACAAGTCAAGGCAGTCACGCTTGCTGTGGCAACTGTGCAGCCACATCAACGTGACCGCCGTAGCAGCTGGAGGGGCGAGTTGAACGAGCCTTCCAAGTTGAGAGTTTTGAACCCGGACTTGCCGCCTTCAAGCAGCGAAGAGGTCGAACACTCATCTCTCAGCTCCACGTCAGAGACTGAAAGCTTTCCAGTCGAGCTTCCTGTAATTGTTTTGACAACACCGGATTCACCACAGCAACACTTCAGCAACGACAGCCAGTTTGAGCAGCCAGAAACCATCTCATCTTCTGGAGTTGATCTATCCAGTCGTCCAGTCATTGCAGAACTTGATGCTGCCCCTCGTCTACCCGATTTGGACTTTATTGATCGTCCTACCATGCCTTTATGCTGTTCCATTACCCAGGCTCTCCGATACTCCAAGTCGTCCATTCACTTTGAGCAAGGAGTTTGCTCTTGTTCAACATCTGTACAGCTAGATACTTCTGATCTCTGTCAGCTCTTATCTACCTTCACCAACAATCACGAACTGCCTGATTCTGTCACTGAAGACAGCTCTCGAAAGCACACAACGCGAGATGAATCATGGCCTCAGCCGCTGAAAATCAGCAAAAGTCAGGACTGCCTTCGTGATAAACTCCGAAATGGCCCTCTGCCACCTCTCCCTGTGAGCGTCGACCAACACCACGATGCAGATGCGACATCGCCAACCGTACGGCCATACAGCCTCCGCTACAAAGTCAAACATGGCTCACTGCCTCCTCTCCCACGCCCTGATTCCCACTTCACCGAACTGTCCCATCTCATGTCAAGCCCCTCCTGTTATTCTGAAGTAGGCACTGTACATGAGTCTGGCACACCGAGCGACCTACCATCACGAGAGCGGACATCGAGCGGCCTCGCCTCCTCGCTCAGCCTAAGCTGGGAAAACTCTCAATCCGAAAACAATGTACAATCAACGTCTTCCTCACTCTCTCATCAACTGTCCACGGAAGATGACACCCAGCACGACCATGCTATCGAGGACCTGCCAGCCTCTCTTAGAGCTGGACCGCAATGGTCTCAGTGGCAGCAAGACACAGTGTCTGAGCTACCTAACTTGGTATCGAGTCCGTTTGTCGACCACCCGCCTACACCCGTGGGAGACTCGCTGTGGTCCGCTGGGTCTCTAGAGAACCTGCTTGCCACCTCAATTGGCGGCTACGATGCTCCCATTGAACCCCTGGTAGATGTAGTGTTGTGCTTTGGTGCTGGTGCCGCGGCTAAGACCCGCCGCCGCAGAGAATATGAATATTGAGAAACAATTGCATTCCGAGTGTCGAAACATCTACGGAGTACTGTGGACTGCATAACTTGTCCCATCAGCGCTTTGGAATACCTTTTCTGAAGGGAAAAAAATACACCAATGACATTTGCTTATGTTTAAGCTCAAGGCATATCGCAAAGCTGGGCGGGAAATGGCCGGTTCGGTCACCATAACCCTAATCGCTCTGATGAACTTCAAATGTCCTCGCACTCCAAAAAACTGTGTCTAATTGTGTGATATCAGATAAATTAAACAATCTATTCCACTTCACTTTCCATTCCATTCCACTTGAACCTCCCAGACCCCATTTCCAAGGCAAAATCGAACATCGCAGAGCTCAACGGCCATGAAGTCATGCGCCCCACTATGATTTCATGATGCTGTCATTAGAACACTCCAACTATAAGTACAAACAAATCCATCACTTCCTTTCTCTCATCACCAAAATCTCCAATTGAATAATACAACAACAATAACCACTCTCCTCCAAACCCTCCAACTCCCACCAAAAACATCAAAATGGTCCGCGGCGCAGAATACGACAACGGTGTCCCCCAGAGCGACAACCCAATCGATAACGGTCCCAACAAGGCCCACGGTACCGGCAACGAGGTACGTTTTCAGCTCCGTTCAATCCCCCATTCAATTGGCACAAATAACTAACTCATATGCATAGCCTGCCGATCTGACCCGCTCCCACAAGGCTGCCCCCATGCCTGAAGAGACTGGCTCCGGCCGTGATGTCTACCCCGGTCTGCCTACTTCTGGGCCAGATCATCCCCACGGTGGAGCTAAGCCTGTCGTGTCACTTGATGAGAAGAATACTGGAGGCAAATAGGCTGTGCCTTTTGCTGTTATGATACCTGATTTTTTTATGTATGATTATGAGGGAGTTATGATGCATAAGTATGAATGATAAACATTTTCTCTGTGAGATTTTGGTTCGCTGGAGTACTGCGTAGATGGGAAATGGTTCGAGATAAATTCAGTAATGGGACTGATTGTCTAATGCGGAGGGTAGGAAGGTCAGAATGAAATATGAACAACAGTGAGAATCAAGAATCACAGAATCAATTGGAACATGTGTCCACAACGCCGGGCTAGCTCTATGATGCGACGCGGAACAGTGTATGTGGTGACAGTAAGCTGACAAGTGTAGAGAAGAAAGGAACATGCGGAAAGGAAATTATATGTATGGTCCAATGGACGAGGACAAGCAACTATTCAAGACTTGGTCGAGTCAGAGCCATCGTCCTGCTCTTCTTTCTCCTCAACCTCGCTGGGGATGGTTTTACCACCCACGAGGTCAAGGAGCTTGTCGCCGACCTCGCTGGCGCCTTCGATCTTGCTCAGCTTGCTTCGGAAGTGCTCGATGTCGGCTTGCATTCTGGAATCTAGTCAGTATATTGGCCAGCTTGGCATTCTGGAGATCGAACTAACCTCTTTTTCCCAGCCTCCGTCTTCACATCAGCCTCGTCGAAGGCCTTCATCCATTGATCCCGGTAGCTGTGGAACACTGGTACCATGATCATGCTGACTGTCATGTCGGGAAGATGCTTGCTCAAGACACGATGTAAAGTGCCAGTCTCTTTGGCCAACGTCTCCATGTAAGGATTGACCGCCGCACCCTTGGCATCCCAGTCTATTTTCTTCATCGCGTTCACGCGCACGGAAGAGCGCGAGCTCATGATATCCACCAGCTTCTCGTGAATACCACTCTGGTGTTCTTGGCACAGACGCTTGACTTTGTCGAACTCGGCCATCAGGGGGTTGGCCTGTCCGTGACGACGGACGAATTCCCGCACATAAGGGACCAAAGCAATGACAAAGCTCAAGGCCTGCGACGACAGGGCGAGGTGCTTGGTGGTGATGTTCTTCAGGCCTGCACTACGGGTAGCACCAGCTCCAAGAATCAGTTGCGACGATCGCGAGTTGAATAGCTTCAGGATATCCAGTAAATGTGGTGCGATGTCCTGGATCATGCTGGGAATATTCGACATGAGGAACTCAAACTCTTGGATGCTACGCAATATCGCAACAGCAGAGTCAGGCAGGATGTATTTCTGTTCATCAACGATAGCTGTGCGGTTTTTAGTCTTGTCGGTCCCGTTTGCAGGATCTGCAGGCTCCTTTTGCTCATTGTCAGCTGGCTGAATCCAGATCTTGGAGACTTCCACCCAGGCCTCGACATCTTTGGTGCTTGCATCTAGGATACGGGTCAGGATGATGTTCTCCTCGTCGCCAAAGTCGCGTGCATCCCATCGATCAGCATCCATGACATTCACAATTTGATGGCGCTGACCATCACCGAATTGGGTGATGAAGTCACGGATTTGATTTCCGACGATGGTCTTCAGTGCAGTACCACCGCGTCCCGAGATCGCCTCACACTCGTCGGCGAACAGGCGGTTGAGAGTGAAATACTTGAGGAACTCCTCTTTCGAAAGCTGGGCAGTCTGTTCGGATCGCACCTTCAGCACCTTCGTTATCTGCGACTGGGCAATATCAACTGCCTGACCAAGCAGACTGGACATATCCAAAACCTGGAGAATTTCATCTTGGGCCATGTCAGAGGCCGTTGGCCCGATCGGCGGAGATTTCACAGCTTGGTCAATACTCTGCGGGTTGGGGCTCCGTGGTGGTGACTTGACTCCGGACGCCGGCGAATCCAGGCCGCTAGCAATATCCAGAAGAACTTTGACTTGGACGCTGAGCCGCCTGAGCGATTCACTAACCCCGGTGTAGACATTCAGCAACATCTCATAAGCATCATCTGGATCGAGTGCGCGCAGATTGCGAGCAAGAATTGATGACTTCTCTTGCTGGCTTAGCTGATGACCGCCATGTGTGGACAGCGACACCATGGATTCATTATCGTCATCACTAGAGCTGGGGAGGTGTTTGCGAATAAGGCCCTTCATTTCTCGTAAAACGGCGCTTTTGAAAGAGGTCGCCGCTGACATTGTATAGTGCGCACGCGCGAGTCCATTGAGTTGGGTGTTCAACTGCGATCGCAACTCGTTATCGAAGTTCATGTAGGCAGGAGAGACCGATACAGGTCGGTTACTGCCCCGCTGCCGCTGGAATGTATTGCCCCATCGCTGCAGTGTCACGTTCGAGGGCACGTTTTGGACATGCCTCCGTAAATCGCCTAAAAGATCGTTCAGGAAGCGGGTTTCATAGCCCATACCAATGCGTTGCCGGAGTTGTGCTAGATCGTCGGACGCTCCCTCCAGGGCTTTGATGCCTCGCAGGTCGATAAGTCGTCTGGGAAGCCCCTCTTCATCCTTCGAGGCAGCACGATCGGAGGTCTTCTCCCCCGCCATCAACTTCTCGACTTCCTCAAGCCCATCGGCAGCCTCCTCAATCTCGCCCTGTTCCACTAGTCCTTCACACCGAGACACTGATTCGACCACATCACGCAGCTGAGCGACGGCAGCTGCCAACATTCGTACATTCTCTCTTCGTCGTCTTAGATTGACAATCTTCAGACCGCCAAGAGCCATTTCTTTATCGATCTTCTGTAAATCCCTCCTCAGTACTTGTATACGATTGACCGAATCAGCCGCTTCCGCGTGCAATTCTCGGAGCGAACCGAGTGCAGTAAAGAAGGATTTTGATGCCGTTGAAATAGACGAGATAAGGTGGATCTCCACAGTATCCATGTACCAGGAAAGCTTCTCTTGTAGAATAGCATTCGTTGCCAGCGCCTTTCTTCCAGTTTGGGTTGGCTCCACAGCTAATCCATTGGTGTGTTTGTCGTCCTTGGTTGGCGGCCTTGGGGGCCGTACCACGTCCGATTTTTCAGAGACCACGTCGAATGTACGAGGGTTCTCCAAGTGGAAGTCTTCGTCAAAGTATACGGGAGGGATGGTAGACAGAGGTGTCACTGCCGGGGCGCGGCCACGGCCGCTGGAGGGGCGCCGGCCGCGAGTATCATATGGTGAGGATGACCTTGAACCTGTTGAAATGGCCGAAGACCTTCTCTCGAGGGACCATGGCATTAATGAATCGCGATCGGAATCTGGTTTCGGAGATTTTGCTGCCTGCAGCGGCTGGACGTCCTCCATTGCGCCTTCTTTAGGTTGTTGGAATACATCGTACAAACCTCCCACTTGCGCAAGATACGGCTGGAAGACTTTCGCATCCACATGTTTTATATTCGTCAAGGTCACTGGCGGTATGTCGCGAGTCGATGGAGGTTTGAACCCGGTAGAGGAGGCGGCACTCTGGGCCGTCAGACCGGTGCGGATTATTGGGGGCTGGAGGAGAGTCGAAATGGCTAAATAGGTGTCAGCAAGTCAATCATGAAGCGATTTGTAATCTGAAATCACGAACCATTCTGTCCAGACTCTGCAATTGAGCCATGATGGTGGGAAGAGTCCAGGACACCTCCAATGCTCACAATCGAGCTTGCGGTTGATCCCCTCCTCAGGGGAAACCGCTGAGGGGGCACGCGCGGAGATCCCAGCTGGCTTGCTGAATAAGAGATTGAAGGTGACGAGACCCCAGATGCCAAGCTGTCAATTGACTTCCGTGGGCTGTTTGACGACATGGCTGCCACGAGCCGAATCGGACAGCCACCGGGGGAGGGTCGATCGTTGAGATGTTCCGTGTTATCTGATCATGACAGTGGATGAACACCTGGCCCTAGAGCTTTGACAGGCTCTGCTATAGCTTTCAACACTGATTAAATCAGCTTCTGCAATTGGCGACTTTGGTCCGGCTGCGATCGGCTCTTGGAAGGAAATAGCCGGTGGTGTAGCTTTGTTTCCATCACTGGTCATCTCCAATCGCCCATTGCGCTAGCTAAACCGTGGCGGTTCCCCATCCTGACTCAGCAATTTCCTGCCTCAGGCCAGTAATCTGCCAGGGCGGGACAGTTGGGTGCCTCAGGCAGTAACTTAGTCAGAAACCACTTAACGCGTCCACACGCGGATGCTCGACGCGTCGCGTTAGTGCCACACTAACCAAAAGTTCTTGAAGCCTCCCTTCCGCTAACTCACCCACCCCCCCAACCTGCCATATCTGCGCCCTACACCATGGATAGACGCACCCCCTATACTTTGAGTGTACTTGCGCCAAGTACAAATGGCGCTGATGAAGACCGCACAACTATACAGAACCGCCTGCGTGATTTCGTGCTGGAATTCCAGCTGGATAATGCATTTGTCTACCGGTACGCGTCGCGCATTCATGAAGGTTAGGTAAAATTGACGCTAATTCTGTGAGGTAACAGTGATCAATTACGGCAGAATGCCGTGGTGAAACAGTACTACTGCGATATTGACATTGCCCATCTTATTTCTTACAATGAGGAGTTGGCCCACAGACTCACCACCGAACCTGGTGAACTGATTCCTCTCGTACGTTTCTCATGACATTATTTATATGGCCGATGCTAACATCAAACAGTTTGAGGCAGCACTCAAGCAGTGCACTGCTCGAATTGTCTACCCAGGACAGCGCGATATCGTACTTCCCTCCCATCAACTCCTCCTTCACTCCTCCGCATCACACATCTCAATCCGTGACCTCAATGCCACCAATATTTCCCACCTCGTTCGCATTCCTGGAATTGTGATCGGAGCTTCCACTATATCTTCTAAGTCAACACTTGTTCACATTCGCTGCAAGAACTGCGATTACAATGAGAACATTACGGTCGATGGTGGCTTCGCTGGCCTATCACTGCCACGTCGCTGTGGTCGGCCTAGGCAAGAGAATGACCAAGACAATGAGCAGTGCCCCTTGGATCCCTATGTTGTTCACCACGAGAAATGTCAATTCGTGGATCAGCAAGTCCTCAAGCTTCAGGAAGCCCCCGACCAGGTCCCAGTGGGTGAGCTACCACGACACGTGCTTATTTCTGCAGACCGCTACCTTGCCAATCGAGTTGTTCCTGGCTCTCGTTGCACAGTCATGGGCATTTTCTCGATTTATCAAGCCAAGGGGGTCAAAAAGGAGGCCGCAGTGGCTATCCGCAACCCCTATCTCCGTGCAGTGGGCATCACCTCCGACCTCGACCAGACAGCAAAGGGCGCCTCGGTCTTCTCCGAGGAAGAAGAACAAGAATTCCTGGAGCTTAGCCGGAGACCTGATTTGTACGACGCCCTGGCGCGGAGCATTGCCCCGTCTATCTATGGAAACCTGGATATGAAGAAAGCTATTGTCTGCTTGCTTATGGGTGGTTCCAAGAAGATTCTTCCCGATGGAATGAAGCTCCGTGGAGATATTAACGTGCTTATGCTGGGTGACCCCGGTACAGCCAAGTCTCAACTTCTGAAGTTCGTCGAGAAGGCTGCACCCATCGCCATCTACACTTCCGGAAAGGGTTCCTCTGCCGCTGGTTTGACAGCTTCTGTGCAGCGAGACCACAACACTCGCGAGTTCTATCTCGAAGGCGGTGCCATGGTCCTGGCTGATGGTGGCGTTGTATGTATTGATGAGTTCGATAAGATGCGTGACGAGGACCGTGTGGCCATTCACGAAGCCATGGAACAGCAGACCATCTCCATCGCAAAGGCTGGTATCACCACTATTCTCAATTCGAGAACTTCTGTCCTGGCTGCAGCCAACCCCGTTTTCGGTCGGTACGATGATCTCAAGACCCCTGGCGAAAACATCGATTTCCAGACCACTATCCTGTCTCGTTTCGATATGATCTTCATTGTCCGCGATGAACATGAGCGGGGCCGAGACGAGAGGATCGCCCGTCACGTCATGGGCGTCCACATGGGTGGTCGTGGAGTGGAGGAGCAAGTGGAGGCCGAAATTCCAGTCGAGCAGATGAAGCGCTACATCAGCTACTGTCGCAGGTATGTTGACACCATTTACCAGGTCATTGCATTTATATTAACGTTTTCTTCCCAGTCGCTGTGCGCCTCGTCTCTCCCCCGAAGCTGCAGAGAAACTTTCTTCGCACTTCGTCTCTATCCGAAAGCAAGTCCACCGTGCCGAGATGGAGTCCAATACCCGTTCATCCATCCCTATCACCGTGCGTCAACTCGAGGCCATTGTCCGTATCTCTGAATCCCTCGCCAAGCTTTCTCTCTCCCCGATTGCCACCGAAGCCCACGTGGACGAGGCCATCCGTCTGTTCCTAGCATCCACAATGGACGCGATTACTCAGGGCGAAGGTCAAGGCAGCAAGGAACTCATGGATGCAGCCAGCGAGATCGAGGATGAGTTGAAGCGTCGCCTACCCATTGGCTGGAGCACAAGCCTGGCGACCCTGCGCCGTGACTTCGTCGAAGCCAAGGGGAAGTCTGAGCAAGCCCTCAATCGGGCATTGGGAGTCTTGCAGCGACGTGATACCATTCAGATCCGCTCTGGTGGATCCCAAATCTACCGTTGTGGAGTTTGATCTGTCACTTATTATGATTCTAATGTGTTTGATACACCGGTATGTGCGTTATGGGATGATTGATCGATTCTGTGCATCTATTGGCCTTGCAAGGCTTGGGAAATGGCAAGTGGTGTTGGGCGTGCTTCATACTGGATTTTGAGTGGTTATAAGACCAATTGCATATTTTTCTCATTCTAGGTTCTAAACACCAGCACTTGAATTGTCCCACACGTAATGAAACATGACTAGAAAGGCCAAGCGACGCTTCTTCCCAGCATCGCAGTGCGGCAGTGCCAAGGGAGAACAGCCCTGCTGTCCCTATTTATGTGACCCTGGACTTTGTTTTCAACTCTAGCTTTCTTCCAAGTCCCTATCAGTGCCGGGTCCACCTTAGAAACCTCCTCTCATTTGCATCACGAACTGAACAGAACATCGGCCCTCAATCATGATATACTCCTGCAAGTCCCAAAATCCATCCTGGAGAGGCAAAATTTGAAGGTTGATGTATTTTGCTGTCCACGCTATCCCGTATTAGGCCATCACATGATTCTTAGGATAGCAATGGGTTGTCCTGTTGTACGGAGTACAGATCTCTGTTTTTTGAAGCTATTTACATGAATGTTACCAGCATACTCCCTATTGCAAGCCTTCTTATCCACGAGGACCACGACCGCCTGCTATCCCAATGTTCAAATCAGTCCTGAATCGTATTTTCGATCCACTGACACGGAACATGGCCGCATACTCTCAGCGTGTCAACATGGGTAGGTTTGTCATAAGTTCTAGGTTCTAGTTGGGTAGCCATGATCAATAGTCACTAATATATCTTCACTCTTTAGGTGTATTAGCCACGCAAAAGCTTTATTCCTATACCTCTGGGAGGTTCCTTTTCAATGAGGATCTTCGCCTCCGCGAGCGCTTTGTGGAGTTTAACGCCACTGCCCTTTTGCAGGAGACTGAGAAGATCTTGGGTCCTGCTCATGGGCAAGTCGCGTCTATTGTCAAACTGGCTGAAGGGGGGTTTCAATCGCGTTTTCCTTCTAACTATGGATGACGGGTTTGAGGCAATTCTTAAAATCCCCTTTCACATTGCTGGGCCCAAACAATTTGCCACTGCAAGTGAAGCTGCCACTTTACAACATCTCCATTCTAAGGGCATACCCGTGCCTCAAGTTTATGGCTATTCTTCCTGCGCAAACAATTCTGCTGGGGTCGAATATCTTCTCATGGAAAAGGCCCAAGGCGTGGGCTTGCAGTCAAGATGGCGGGATTTGACTAAACGCCAACTGCATAAGCTTGCAACAAGCTTTGTTGACATCGAGAAGAAATTCTTCAACATTCCTTTTGGGTCTATTGGGAGTATCTACTTTAAAACAGATATTCCTCCTGAACTCCAGGGGCCGTTATACACTGAACCGAGCCACGATTCAGAGACATTTTGCATTGGTCCCACTGCGGATTACATGTTTTGGTATGGGAAACTGGCAGATTTCAATCTTCATCGTGGACCATGTAAGTTATTAAGTTATCTCCCCTGTTCTATTCAGTCCATTCACTGACAGATATAGGGAACGATCCTATTGAATATTTTCAATCAATTGCCCAAAAAGAAGAGTACTGGGCACGACGATATGGCAAGCCAGTTGAGCTTGACTTTCCACACAATGGCATTTTTCCGGGAGAAAAGAATCCCGAAGAACACATTGATCTTTTGTGCAAATATCTTGCAATGACCCCATACCTTCTGCCAAAAGATCCTGCATTGCATAAGCCTACTCTTCGTCACCCAGACCTGAACCCAAGCAATATATTCATTTTACCTGAGACGGGCACTATTTCTTGCATCATCGATTGGCAACATACAACAGTGGAGCCACGTCTGTTGGTTGCAGGCTACCCTCGGGCATTTGAGAACCCAGATCCTGAAGAATCACCTGGTTTGAAAGAACCATCCCTTCCTCTGGATTATGACACACTCTCTACGGAAGCGAAGGCGGAAGCTGATGAGCTTTTTCGACGGCGTCTTCTCTTCTACTACTACCGTATCTTCAATGGAGGCTTAAACAAGGCCCATCTTAATGCCCTGAGAGATCCCCTCCTCCGTCCTCGACAACACCTTATAGAATGGGCTGGAAGACAGTGGAGTGGAAATCTTGTAACATTGAAGGGGGCACTGATCCGCATGGCTCAATATTGGCCCTATTTAGAAACAAAAGGATTGTCTTGTCCTGTTCATTTCACTGATGATGAAACGAAAGAATTTCTTGGGCAAGAGCAGCAGTGGTTTGAACTGAATGCAGTTGTGAATCTCTGGAGAGAGCAAATTGGTGGAGTTAATGAAGACGGTTGGGTCAGTAATGAACAGTACGAAGAGGCCGTACGAAAGGTTGCTGAGCTCAAAGAGTCTCTGATTGCATTGGGTGAGGGAGATCAGGAAGAGATCAAGCTTCTGGAGAAGGGATGGCCATTTAGGGATCAAGAAGAAAAGTAGCAGTACATACACTTTATTGAGACCAATCGAGATCACGCATCTCAACCCCACTGAGCCTTTCTGATTCAGCGAGCCAGAGCTCACCATCGACCGTCAATTAGATTGCATCAACAGCATCTATTTGCATCACGTCTGCATCGAAATCTGACCGCCCAAAGACCTTTCCTACGAAGGTGCATAGCGGCCAACAGTCGAGTGCCTGTTTTAAATGGTTTTATGGCCTATTTAGTACTAGTGTATAGTGATTTTAGACCGCCTTCGACACCGCTTAATACCATGTTTTGTAACTAGTCCTGTAAGTTGAAAGCCACCAACTGGGAATTTTTGGGTACAGTGAAGGAATTCATTTCAAAGTTTCCAACAACGAAGCTACATGTGGTTGTCGCACGGTATGAAGGCGCAATTGATAATTGGCCGGATTCCAGTATCGTGATACGTACATCTGGTGAAGCTATTCCCGCAGCTGTAGCTAGTGAACCAATTCCTACGGTTGCCGCTAGTGAAGCTATTCCCGCAACGCCTACACCCAGATCGCCGTCTCCAGTATGGGTATCGCCTCCTACTTTTGCAACACCGCCTCCTGCTACAATCATCGAGTTGTCATCGCCTGCCGCAGCCACCGAAAGCGCAATCCGTCCAAACACTCGAAGGGGAAACGCAGCAAGGGGCCAGAAGCGGGCTCGGCCGCAGGCTGAGGGCACTTCACCACGCCGGAGCCAAAGGAGACGGAGAGCTTAGGGGGGTGGTGACACATTGGAGCCAAAGGAGACGAAGAGTTTAGGGAAATAGGGACTTTGTACGGTCAGAAATGCCTTAGAATAGGGGAATACACTGGATTTTACTATCGGAATAGCTTCTTCAACTCCTAAAATCGATGAAAAACAGGATATGGGGGGTGTGAATAGCTTCAAATATGGGCTTTTGCAGTTCCAAGGTTGTTGAACTTTGGGACTTTGCTTACTAGGAGATCTGTCATAGTAATTCAGGTATTTTAATTTTCTGCCAGTCTAAATTCAGGCCAATTCAGGCCAATTTAGGCATTAACACACTAAAATCAGGCACTCGACTGTTGGCCGCTATGCACCTTCGTACCTTTCCACTATACCGTCCTTTTTGGGCCGTTCGCTGCATCAGACCACTCGACTAGGACCGTCCTCCTTTGGGCTCTTCATTCGTCGACCGTCAAAAGGACCGTCCTCTTATGGGCCGTTCGCTCACGTCAACCGTCAAAACCTTGTTCGTCCTCCCCAGATTGAAGGGGGTTCCAACTCTGACTGCAAATGGACTGACGAAGCCACTGGCGAAGGCAATGTTTATGCGGTGGATCTCGCAGGTTGGGCTCGGCGTTTACTGGAAGAATTGCGATGGTGTTGGTGACTTCATACTCGTGTTGCTCACAAGTGACAAAGGGGAGTATTCGAACTACATGTGGCGTCTGCTCCCTCGCATCTATGTAGGCTGCTTCTCACCTAGATAGTTCTTCTCTCTTCATCTATTTTCTCATCTCCCTTTCCATCTCTTCATCTCTCGTGTCGCCCATCAGAATTCCATGCTTGCTAGTTGCTGCATGCACTGCGCCAGTATCGATGACGACAGCGTTGTTGGCTGTGCATGGTAAGTCACAGCGTCGAGTGCCATGCCATACCTTCAACATCCAGGAAATTGGTAGTGGTAGGAAATTGGTAATGAAACGTTGGTGTAAAATACCATTTAAAAAACAGAGTACATTGGAAAATCGTGGGATGGCCCAAAGGGGATTAGCTCGTGTACAAATAAACCAAGCCTTCCCCAAAATGGACGTGGGAATAGCCTCGTTTTCCATTGCTATGGAAGGCCCGTGAGGCCGTGACCGAAGACCCGTGACGAAGGCCCGTGACCGTTGTTCCATCTCTTTCGAAGCTACTTAAATATCTGTCCTGGTGCCTCTTCTAATTTCTCCTTTCATTCTTGACCTTTCCATCCATCATTGTTCATCTCTTTCGCCATTCTTTCTCGCGTTTTGTCGTTTCTTTCATCTTTCTTGACACCATCCATCTTGTGCTTCCCTTTACCAGAAGGTGGGAAGCACGCGTCACTCAACCAAACTCACCGCATTCATTCAACATAGCTGCCTCCAGTGTGAAATGTAAGACAGTGAATTACATGGAACCCACTCTTCCCCATCTCCACGCGGCACGCCTCTTCACTTGGGAGTTAAGACTGACGTATCCAGACGAACCCCGGATATATGATCTTCCAGCTCCGCTGAGTTCAAGCCCCTCTGCCGCCTTCCTCCTGAACTGCGCGTCATGATACGGGAAATTGCCTTTCCCATAGCCGACCCACAGGCAATGACGCCTGACAGGCCTGGCTGCTGTCACCCCAGTTCATCACAGAGCGGGTCTGGGAACAACCAGACCCGAGTGTCCTTGGCTTTCAACGATGGACGGCTCCATCGTTGAATAGTGTGCAAAAAGCGCTCCAGCAAGGTGGGGAATCCACGGCCACTCGACTGTATCCGAGTCAAGACCCCATTTGCCTTGGTAAACCACGAGGCGCGTGAGATTGACTTTGAACACCACACCCTTATCAGTATTAGCATGAGGAAGATTCGCTATGGTGCGCGTTGCCCGGTATGAGAAAGGTCTGGGAATGACCTTGTCACCATTCTGGATGTCCCAAACCGCCATTCATTCTCTGACGGCATGGATGCCTGTGATCTTGTCTGGAGAGACGTCATGCCTCAACAGTATCCTGCGCCTTCACGTGGACGGGGTCTCCTCGACCCAAGGCTCATCCTGTGCCTTCGCAGGGGGAGTCATTGATGCAAGCCTCACCCCCACTACATCCTGTGCCTTCGCATAGGAGCTCCTCAGCAGCCCAAGGCTCGCCCTCTCTGCGCATTAAGGCCGTAGACCTTTTTCATACCGTTCCAACGCCAGCGGATCCTCACGTATGCGGGCGACCAGAACATTTTGAACGTTTGCAAGGCAAGGCCCACTCATGTTTCCGGGTTTGATCCCACAGCCCTATGGAACAGCCACGAAACAAAGGCAGGAATACACATATGCCAGGGATGGGAAACAGGAATCCCTGCTCTGGGTCGGAACACCAAGAATTCCAGCACTGCTTGTCAAAGGACAAGGCAAGAGAGATTTATCCTGTTTCGCGACAGAACAGAGTAACACGCAAAACAGGTACGATGTGATCGAGTACCTGTCTGGGCCGCTGCCAACACGTGAATGCGTATTCAAGCAGTGAAGATGTGCCTTGAAGCAAGTGTCGAAATCGGATTTCTGGGGGTTAGTCTGACAGTAGCCAGGATATTCGACCCAGACACTGATGGACTCAGAGTCGGAGAGAATCGCTATCTGGACACATGAGATGCCCTTGGCGGGTAGTGTGCTCCAGTCCGAGCCCGTCTACCTCGGTCCCCCGACATCACTCGACTCATTGGACCAGCTAGTGATCCAGGCTGGACCCCGGAGGCTGAGTCCGGGCAATTCATACATTTTGGCGGGACCGTGTTCCCACTGATCCCAGACTTTGGTACCTTGCTCAATACTACAAGGCGGCCTATCTCGGGCCAAGTATGGCTTCTACAAGTGCGGTACCGAGTGAGAAAAGCAAGTACGTCTTCGGTAACTCGCATTGTGTTAAGGGGAAAAGCGAGTTCTTGACTGAAGCCGTCAAATTGATGTCCGATGACAAGTCATACGGCAGACTTGGATGTGGGTGTTCTCTGCAGTGTAAAAGACATCGCGTTCTGGGTGTTGGGGACGGGGGTTGGCATTCAGCGCATACAAATGGCAGGTCGTGGCAACTGCTATTCTCTCAATTCAGGACAATGTGCTGAATGCCAACCATCAAGGAGGAATTACTAGTAGTCGTGAATCACCAGCGTCGTGAATTATATCTCAGCTAGGTACGAACCACTCGTATGTCAGGCGCTGAAAAAAGAAGATGCAGTACCTGTTTGTTTTTTTCTGTGTAAAGTAATATAATAGTAAACATGCAGCATAGTTTTGGTATGCAAATCTTTGATTTCGACGGATCCATGCTTTGATGTTTAGAGGATTTTGCTTCACCACCTATTCTCTCTGCCTGCGTCAACCCCCACCACCCTGGGTCACAAGGCCAGCCCTATTTAGCCACATCTCCCCTCGACGCCACTGGCTGTGAAGAGCCCCATCCTTGTTATGTGACTGCTGCCAAGAAGTGACAACATGCGGCTGCACCCCGACTGGGCTTGGCACTGGATCAGCCCCAGTCAAGTGCAGCGTCTTGGTTGTAGGCACCAGCGTTTCTCTCCAGTCGGATTGTTGCCCAGCTCATCGATCACATCCTGCCTTTGTTTCGTGGCTGTTCCATAGGGCTGTGGACACTCGCATGCTTGGCATGCATACAAAGTGCAACATGAGGAGATGTCATCGTAATTCTGTGGCTGATACTGCAGGACGTGTTGCTATGCGCCCCGATAACTGGACATTATGATGAGACCCTCTGGACTTTCGTGAGCTAGGAGTCTAGGCAGACTCCGAGGTCTCAGGTCTGTATGTTGGCATTGGGACCAGACCCACTCTCTTTGTTGCTGGGGGTTCCATATTCCCATCTTCATCTTTGTACAACGTGTACAGACTAACACGCTAGGGTTATTTGTCTCCGACGCCTGCTATCCTCTATACAGTGTCCCCGCTTTGCCAATTCCTGTCCTCCGAGCAACTGCCCCATTGCCCCGCTTGTGCCAACTTCAATGGCATCATCTCTGCAGTCCGACAAATGAGCTCAGGACAAATGTCACACAAGAGTTGGGGACTGCTGCATGAATGCTAGTGCCAGTCAATTTTGTGAGCCGGAGCATATTGCGCTCTGCGGATGGGGTATAAAGGGAGCTCAACTACCCAGGCTCCTCTTCCGATCCGACAAGTCTATGTTTCAGAGCCTATACGATCTATTTTACATTCTTCTCACCCAAACAAACATCATGAGCTTCCACGCATCTGCTGTTCACATTGAGCTTGAGGATGGTCATATCCTCAAGGCTGTTCTTCGCAATGAAGATGGTGACGAGCAGGAGTCTACCCTGGACCTCAATGATCACATTGGCAACGACAATGGTATGTTACCGCAGTCTCTCTTCATGTGTTCTATCTCGCTATGGAGGTCAAGCTTCAGTGATTGTATCTTCTAACTTATCTCTTTTAGGTCACTTCCACTGGGAAGGCGGGAATTTCCAAGCCAGCGCTGAGGACATCACCTTCGATCGTGAAGGGGAGGACGGCATCCCTGTTCTACGAGCTATGCTCCATGACGTCGATGGAGAGGGACACCCGGCGGATATCAATCTATCGGAGCGCATTGGAAATGACAACGGGAACTTGGTCTTCAACTAGTGGACGGATCCAGCATTAAGCTACATGATACATCGCTATCTCGTTACCAGTGCTTGACTTTCTTGACTGTCGAGGCAGATACTCATCAATAATGGTCTCCCAAATGCTTCCAGCAACTCGTATATAAGGTCGTTGGATTAAGGTTCGGTGACCGTGTCCTCGTAAAATGTTCTTTAGTTCACCTCTTGGTCATCGATATCCAAGAATGTAACACACCTATCTACAATCAACAGAGGACTTCAAGAATTTGGCTAAGAAGTCCACGTGTCCCTAATATTCGAGTGCCATGTTGAAAGCATGGAACCTTCCATGATGGCGGTCCTTGCCCGAGCCCACTTCCATGGGCCTACGATGAGAAGCATACCTACCTATATTATATGGAACTGGCATCTACCTACCCTCGGACCGAGTCACCCACATGTCCGGAAGCGAAGTTTGCGACATGGAACCTTCAAAAAGTATATATATTGGGTTCTACACTAGCAGCTCCCATTGAAGACACGGTCAACATGGACAGGGTCACACAGATAAACTGTTGGAAGGGGGTAGGGGACATGCCGTAAAGGTTAATATGTAGGAGACCGAGGAAGAGACCCAAACTGGATATCGCAAAATGAACTATGGAAAACCTGGATCCCAACGGGAGATCTACATAGGACATCCATAAAGGGTTAGCTGATTTGGCGGGGAGTGGGGAATGTGCGGGTAGGTATCCACTATGCGGGTGTGGCTTGGTTCCTATATTGAAGAAAATGGTCATATTAGCATAGATTTCCCCTTGTGGTGTAGTGGTTTGACCACAGTGCACGGGCTGCTGACGCCATAACAGCGTCGGTTGGGTTCGTCAGGTTCTTGGTTCGAACCAAGGGCGTGGCGAACTTAAGGGGGATTTCTACTTTTTTTCCTTTTCCTCTTCCAGTTACTGTGTATGTATTGGCACCCTCCCACCGGATTGCCTAGGTTCCTTCCTCAATCTTATGGAGCTATGCCATCGTATCTACAAAATACTATTTGACCTTGTTGAGGTCATACCTCGATGACGCGCTGGAATACCTTCATGCACTTTGGCCACTCGATTGCACCTCAAGGGTGAGCTTACATTGATTGGACGCAACCGGCGCTGTGTCCGACTGATTGACAAGGTGCTTTCATGTCATTGTGATAGGGTCTACTTCGATTAGGGCATAACTCTGACTACTCATCCCGCTCCACACGGGAGTTGGCAAGGTCTACATCTAGATAGGCACCTGACGCTTACCTTTATGTGTCTTAGCATAGTCATTGGATACAGGTTCAATCCAAACCGCTAGGTTTTGTTCTTCAAAGGGGCAATACGGACTAGCGATATTGACCTGGACGGAGTTTGCGTGGTAATGCGCGTACAGCAAAGTAAAATACAGCGAGTATTCCTCCCGCTCACACTCAACAACATAACTCCTACGCTATCCTGCCCTTCTACGGGAGGGATATAATATTTTCTCAAGAGTCAGCGGGAGCCTAGACAAAGCAACCTCCAGAAAGCAAAGGGGGATGATGATAAATCAGATTGTAAGCCTATTGAACGAGACGGCGAACACCCAGGGCTACCGAAAGATTTTCTGTCTGGGGTTCGCGGTTGTTGATTTTCTCTTCCTGATAAAGAGGCGAAGCGCATTGGTAGCATGGTTGCTTGGGCTAGTGGTTGGGATAAGATATTGTGAGACCTAACGTGGGGACAGATCATCAGCCGGCATCATGGGCCAGACCTCCACAGGAACAGTGAAAGGGAGGAGCCTAGAGCCTCGAAAAACTCCTTCGAACGCGACCTTGGCAGCCAGGACGTTTGCAGGAATGTGGCGAGTCAGCCACTCTTTCCATTCAGTGAGATCTAGGGGAGATCCGCCCTGTGGACTCTTCTCATCTGAGTTGCAACCCTATGTCACTAGCTCGTGGCAGGAATCTCTTCCTGGACTTGAACGCTTAGTAGCAGGTAGGAAGCGTCTTGGACGCTACTTCTTGGGGCCGGCGGCCATGAGCGATTGTGGCCAACGGTCACGCTGGGCGAATTTGTTTTAGGTACATGAACTGGTGCAGCTCCAACCTGATTCTGCTGCGCGTAGCGGAAAATTCGACAATAGATACTAGCCAGGGTCTCGGACTGGCCGTTCAGCTGACGGAGTTCGTCTATGAGGATTTGGGTCAAGGAAATTTGGATTACACTGGCCGCTGTTGTATGTTAGTCCAGATAGACTAGTCGAATCAAAGTAGACAGTCCATAGCTTACCCCAAGTCCCAGGGACTGGCGAATATTCTGGCAGAACTTGCATGCCCTGTGTAGACAAAGAGTCGGCGGGAGTGTATCTTCCCCAGATGTTCGCTGTGACCGGTACTCTAGAAGTTTCCACTGGCACTCCTGAAAGCAGAATCGGAAAACTCTCGGTCTCGAATCCATCAACAGAGCGAAGGATGCCTAGAAGTTCTCTCTCGATGGGTTGGACTCCCATATCATCGTTCAGTGAAAGGAGATCACTGCTGTCTTTCGATAGTGGCGGACTTTTATCGCATGGTTGATTGATGCTTCTAAGTCGGCGGAAATTTTATTCAGGCACTTTTCTGGCCTGGTGTGCTGAAAACGCAGCAGGTGTTGCAGCCTTGCTGAGGTCATCGTAGTCAAATATCAAGGGTGATTGTGAAAGATGCAGCTGAAGGACAAGTTTGTGTTTGAAGGGAGCTACGAGACTCCGATATATGAAGACGATGTCAAGATGATGGAAAGGCAGATATGAAGATGGAAAAAGGAGAGAAGAACTCTGTACACAGTACGTGAGAAGCAGCCTATATGCGATGGAGCAGAGGTCACATGACAAAGCAGTGTCATTCTGGAAGAGCAGAAGTCGGTGTCATACACAGTAGTATACGCTAATGCCAAGTAGGCGGCGGTCTGGAGTGGCAGAAGATGACGGGTGTCACGGGACTGACATCTGACGAGCCAAGTCTTGTAAGTTGTCGGACATAGGTTGTCCAAATGCCCGGTACACTTCCATGGACCATGGTTCAGGTTACCTGGGGTAGGCTGGCATATGTTGAAAAAAGTCGCGTTTTGAGCAAGATTTCCTCTGGTGGCATAGTGGTTTTCCACAGTGCACGTGCTAACTACATTAAAATAAGGTATATAGTGGGTCTCGACTGGATCATGCAGGGTGGATATATGTGGGGCTATCAGAATCCACTATGTATTGTGTGGGGGTGTTCCTATATATTAAAGAGAATTGTCATACTAGCAAAGATTTCCCCTCGTGGTGTAGTGGTCTAACCACAGTGCACGGGCTGCTGACGCCGTACGGCGTCGGTTGGGTTCGTCAGGTTCTTGGTTCGATCCCAGGGCGTGGCGAACTTAAGGGGGATTTCTACTTTTTTTTCCTTTCCATATTTAGATTTTAGTCACACTATGAAGTATTTTATCTACATATACTCCGTAGTCATATAGTATATCAAAATGAGGCTCGGGTGGGTCTCTGGCCGGGGGGCGGATTGAATCCACTATTGTGTGGGGATGTTCCCATATATTGAAGAGAATGGCAGATTCTACAAAGACTTCCGCTCGTGGTGTAGTGGTTTAACCACAGTGCACGAGGCTGCCGAACGCCGTATAACGGGTCGGTTGGGTTTGTCAGGTACCTGGTTCGATCCCAGGGCGTGTGGTGAACTTAAGGGGGATTTCTACTTTTTTTCTTATCTCATCTTTATCTTCATTTTCATTTTCAGTTTCATTTTCCTTTCCTCTTCCTGTCATATATTACCCTCCCACCGCATTGTCTATCTTACTCAATTCTAGGTATGGAGCTATGCCATTATTCTATCCTGTTTAGGCCGTACCTCCATTACGTGTTGGGAATAACTTGATACACTTTGGCCACCTCTCAAATTCTTATGTTGTCTTTCAATTGCTCCTAATGGGTGAGCGTACATTGACTGAACGGACGCAATGGACGCTTTGTCCGGCTAATCCACAAATTCCTTCCACGTGATTGTCATAGGATCTGATTGATGTGGCCATAAGTCTTGGTCTTTAACCACTCATCCCGCTCCCGCCGCTGATGTATGGATCTCATGGAAGTAATCGTACATAGATTACAATGTCAGCAGGCCTTGAACATCAAAGTAAAGCATCTGATCGAGTTGGCCAGTACCTTATTACTGTGAACGCCTGTCTGGAAGGGGCTCTTCGCCCGTCCAGGGCCGGAGAGGAAGCTTGATCGGAAGTGCCTGCTCGGTGGCTGGAGTCGTTGGGCTGGACTTCGCAGCCAGGGATGCTTCGAGCATGACGGTTGCCCTTAGGATTTCTCCCCCACTGATATCGATATCTGCTCGTGTCCATGGGACGGAATATATCTGCTTCTGAGCTATCCGGGACAAGTCGTCGGCTGCCTCGTTTCCAGGAATGCCCTTATGACCCGGGCTTAGATGCAGTTCAACATGAACATCATGCTGAGCTAAAAGGTCGGACAGGCGACAGGTCTCTCCGATCTGGACGGCGTATTCGTCTCCAGCAGCATACGCAACACTGCCGTTAAGCCGAAGCTGAGCTAAAAGGTCGGACAGGCGACAGATATCTCCGATCTGGACGGCGTATTCGTCTCCAGCAGCATACGCAACACTGCCGTTAAGCCGAAGCAGAGCTATCATGTCGTCGGTGAAGATGAAAACTTCTCTTCTCATCGCGTGTGGCTGCACGTGGCCGAACCTGGGCCTAAGGAAAGTCGTGCCGGCGGATCGATCCTGGGTGACAAGGAATTCGGGATTGTCGATATTCTCCACTGCGAACTTCAACGCCAGCGCGCACGACCAATTGCCTGGGCCATCCCGGAATCGTATTCGTTCCGGGTTGAGGCAATCAACGGCGACAAGAAGACGACGTGGTTTGCACAGCGGAGGTTCCTGAATCAGTTAGCAATCACGTCACACGTGTCGACCAACTTCCAATGACAAGAGAAATTACTTACAGTTCAGCAGCCATTGGGCTGCCAAGTTCCAGAAGCAAAGCCTTGGGCTTTTCTTTTTCCAACACTCAGTCTACCAGAACCCGAATGTCAAAAGCAATGGTGAAGAGTTATGATCAACACCTCTGACAAGCATCCTTTGTCGGGTCGGACTTCGCTGTCGGACTTCGCTGTCGGACTTCGCTGTCGGACTTCGCTGTCGGGGACCACTTTCGGCACACCGTCACGATCAACGAGCCTGCCTCCATGGGCGCTCTGATAGATGTTGACGTCGTACGTGATGAAGGTGTTCAATCAGGCTGGAACTGATGATGAGGCTGTTGGTCGGACTCGGGGGATTCCGCTTGAGGTGCGGGGGTCCCGCTCGAGGTGACCCTGGATCACTCGAGTCGAATGCGGCCTGGCGCGGCGATACATCTTCTGCTTCACCACATCGGTGCTCGCACGATCTTCCTGCTGCGCGCTGAGTCCAAGCCCTTCTGTCGCCTTCCTAGGGAGGCGAGACAACCTGTGTCAGCCCCATGAGCGAGTAAGAATGTGGGGCGGGAATAGTTCGAGTGCGAAATGCGGAGTTTGCTGAATCAGAAGAGGGCTATGAGTCCGATGCAGAAGCAATAGCGGAGGGAATGCAGATAAGCCACACCACGGAGCAACCAGATGAACCACCTCCCCCGCCGATCTCTCCACCAGTCTGATTGCGTAGAGCTCTACCATGTTGGTGTTATCGGTTTGGCTGGGATAGCTGATGCCCATACCGTCCCATTCGAGGGGATTTTGCTTGGATCTCCAAACAATTCCCACGGCGGCGCAGCGCCACGAATGCTAGCATCGCCATACAATACGAGTCGGCTCTCCACTTGTTCCTGGATTGGCAGCGTATAGATCTTCCGAGCTATGCCTTCGGCTTCTTGTCTGTTGTGATTGAATATGAACCCTGCAAAAGTATGCCCATGGTCGCTTGCGAACCCTTTGTTCTTCTTTCTTCGCTTTTGGGGTCTTGACCGGGGTGGTGACGGGGAACTTGATCTCTTGCGTTTGAGAGTTCCGAGATCAGGATCCGGAGAGAGCGCAGGGGAGCTTGTTCTCTTGCATTTGAGAGGCCCGAGATGAGGATCCGGAGAGGGCGCAGCGGAGCGCTCTCGCCATTCCTCCGACATCTCTCTCCTTCAATCTCCTATCTTTGGTCCGGCTTGCAAGGTTGGAGGAGAGATAATAGATGAACGCAGACGATAAATAATGGTGAACTAGGATCACACTTGTGGGAGAACATAAGGAAGGGTAGAAAACAACAGCACGTCGCAAAGGCGTCCATAGTTCCTTCCATAATTTACTCGATCAATATCTACCAAATCCGCAGCTGCTCTGTTTACATAGGTCTAGATGGTGTGCTTCTACCTCTTACCTTCCTTTTTACATTTTCCCATGACGGATGTATCGGAATTCCGTGCGCCTGGCAAATGGCCTAAAACACTCTACGAGCTATGTGCCTCCTCTAGAAAAGGGCACAAGGCTCCTGATTCTATTTCCGCCTGAAGTCCACACACCCGCATAAGATGGGAAGATAAGTTATCGTCTTGACTGAACAAGAAGTAACAAGTATTGATCCAGCAAAGCATTGTCTCTGATATACTCACCCAAGACCAAGAGCTTCAAATTGCTGCGACCTTATGTGCTTAAGGTGTGTTGTAGATCGGATCCACGGAACTGTGGCACTACTGTGGCAGTTGGCCCCACAACCGATATGCCCCGCCCAGACGTCATTCGAGTCTTCGACTGATTTTCCACTACCAATTACACCCAACAACAGATTCTGCTGTCTGCTGTTCTGCCGCGTGAGTGTCCGTGACTCTGGAGCCTGTAATATTTACTAACCTCTTGTGTGTCACAGTCTGACCCTACACCCATTGTCCCAGCCCGCCCCAAAGACACAACCAGTTACCAGCCTCCCGACCTACACGCCACGAAACCAATTCGAAACATTCTTCACCATGGCGCCCCTCATCCGCATAGTTGGCTCCCTCAATGCGGACATGGTATCAGTTACACTGCGATTCCCAGAACCCGGTGAGACAATCACCTCCTCATCCTATTTCACCAGCGCGGGCGGCAAGGGCGCAAACCAAGCAGTAGCATGCGGGCGCATGTCTAGGGCTAAGCCGACGGGCACAGCCAACCCCACAGGCGACGTCAATGTCGAAATGGTGGGCGCAGTAGGGGGCTTGGATGCCCACTTCTCCTCTCTACTGAAGCCGACCCTCGAGAGGTCCGGAGTCGACCCATCCCGAGTGAAGATCGTCGAGAATGCATACACGGGTGTAGCGGTGATCGTTGTCGATTCATCGGCTGGTGGCGAGAACCGAATCTTCTTCTCACCTGGTGCAAACTACGAGGGCATGCAGCCTACTCCGGAGGTGTTGGGCATGGCAGTGGTGGCGCCTGTGCCGGACGTCATTGTTATGCAAGGCGAGATTCCGGTCGATACTGTTATCGGAACACTGCGGGAAATTGCAGCTTACAAGGCTAAGAACCGTGCTGCTGGGAAATGCGGTATCGAATGTGGGCCAGACGTTATGCTTAACCCGGCGCCTGCGCCACCCGGCGGTTTGCCCGAGGATGTATACGCTGCTGTTGACCATTTGATTCTCAATGAGACAGAGGCAGAGCTTATGACCCCGCCTGCGGAGCAATTGCTTCGTACAGTGCCGGATGCAGAGGGTCTGGACGGTCATGAGAAGGTTGCCCGATACTTCCACAAGTTGGGTGTTACCTATATTCTTATTACACTTGGAGCCAAGGGGGTTTGGTACAGTGCTGCAGATGCCGGCTCTTCTGGACCGAGCGATGGGGTTAAGCGCTTCACCAATGAACTCCCCGCTGCTCCTGTATCTCGAGTCCTTGATACCACTGCAGCGGGTGACACTTTCGTGGGGGCTTACGCTGTTAAGGTGGCCCGGTGGCGTGAACAGCGTCGCGCGGAGGGCAAAGCTGGACAAGATCTTGCGGAAGCTGATAAGCCATATCGGTACAAGAGTGTCATGGACGAGGCAATGAGTCTGGCTGCGCGGGCCTCTGCTCGGGCCGTTGAACGTCAGGGTGCCATGGATAGCATCCCTTTCGAGGATGAGATCTAAGGTGATGAACACAGGCATTTATGTACATTATTAGATCACAATCCACTAGACATCATACAAATTACGCCGATCGGCCTTTTTGCGCCTACGTTGGATGGATTCAAATGCCGACGGGGTTGCACAAGGCCGGCGCAAAGGATAGGCTCTCGTTCATCGCGAAGAATGCAACAAGGATTCATGGGCCGAGGGGGAATAATCCGGGCCCACGAGGAGGAGGGGGGCGCAGGTGCCATCGAAATCTTGGAAAGTCCAATCCGTATCCCTATTAATAACCCTATTGCCATTCTCTGTCCAAGAGCAGCCTTGGGAGAGGTCTCCCCTACTCTGAAACATGACAGCCATCCCCAAGTACATTCCCCAGCCCTGAGGCGCGACATCCCATCACCTGCCAACCTCACCCTGGGATTGAAGGATGTTCCACTTCCGCCTCAAACCCCCAGCAGGTTGCGATCGTCCATCTTGTGCATACATTGTTTCAACACCAAGTCCCGGGGGCAAAGCCACTGGAGACTGATGCGTTGGCAATAATCTTGTTTTTCGTTAGATACTTCATGCAGCATGCTATTTAGGCTTTAGCGCAATTGTAGACGCTGCTCGCCACGAATGAGCGCACACTGCGTAAGGAGGAGACGTGAACGCGATCTCGCGCGCAATGGAGGACGTGAAGGTATTCGGTACTTACGTGTTTTAGAGCAGGGAGGGGGGACGTGGAAGTACCCGGTACTTGGCTGCTGACGGACGCGTTCAAGGGATAGCGCGACTATGCAGTGTGCAGTGGAAATTGGACTTTCAAATGCTGCTAGGAGGATGTGGATTTCAATCATTCTACGGGATATAGGAACAATTCCATTGTGAAGGAGTACAATAGTTAGCAGGCTGCCAGGCACTATTCCCTACTATGGAGGTTGGTATAGAAGTATTGATAGATCATAGTCTCATGTACATCATAAGGTAAAAGCGCGTAATGATCTGCATTACATTCGACACGAGACAGTGAGTCTCGAAGAATGAAACCAATTGAATTGCTGGAGACTGGAACTGCATAAAACGCCACTTTCGGAATGGCATCGTGAACGCGACGCGCCTTTACTTTGGTCACTATGCGGGCCTTGAAATAGTTCCCTTCGCCCTCCATTTGTGACTCCTCTTTTCTATTACTCCTTGCCTTGAACCCTCTCCAACTCAAAGCTCTACGATATTACGACTTACGAAGTTATATCTACCTCTATCGCATCTCCTCCCAGCATCCTTCTTCTCTCATCTCTCATTACGGTGTACTTTGTTACCCATCCTATCATTCATTCAACTATCCGACCAATTTCCTCTCTTTTGAATCATTTTTATCTATTTCCGTCTCTTTTATCTTCGTACATTTACGCAGTACTCTGTGTGATCGACCCTGTCGAGTGCCTATTTTAGACCGCCACTCTTCCCCACTTGGCGCTGACCAAAACAAAACATCCCTCCGTCTCTCAACCTTCACTATGGCCACTCTCACCATGACTCCCACACGTCAGCCTTTGGGCTGTTTGAACTCGCATATGCCGAGTTCGAACTTGAACCGCCAAAACCAACATGGTATGTCATGATGCGAAGCCCCGACCAAGATCCCTAGCTCATATTCCCAAGTCATGTCTATCAAAAGCTGCATGAAGAGCTCCATCTTCATCGACAATTCCGAGAACGTAAATCCAGCAGTGTCAACAAAGCGCAAGCGCTCCCTCGAAGATGACGACAAGAGCAAACCTGTCAAAACATCCCGCATGGGCATGGCTCTTTCCACCCGCAGCATCAACAACTCCCCCCGTCTCTCAACCCCCTTGAAGACCTCAACCGCAACTCCCAAATCCGCTCCAATCCTCAAACCTGCCGGTCGCTCTCCACCTCCCAAGTCCAGCAAGTCCGCTACTCGCCGTAGCCTCATCGCCAAGCCGCGCGCAGACCAACACAAGCGCGGCATCGCTCGTCCCTTCTCTCTTGCTTCCGTCCTATCTCAATCGAAGACCCCCAAACCCACGCCCAAGACACCTGCCTCTTGGTGCTTCGACATCCACGTCGACACCGAGCAGGAAGAAATGACAAATCTGATGCAGCACTCCACTACCGTCCTGGATATCAGCGATGACGAGGGAAAGACGGATGTCTCCTCCCGTGGAAAGGAGAATATCCCCCCTCACGAACTGGGAATCGAGATCCCCCACTCCAGCTCGTCAGCTACTGCTGTTCCTGCCCCTCGCAAGGCAGATGTGATGGAGGAGTCCCGTTCTCCGCTGGGTGAGCTTAGGGCTGCAGATTACTATGCTGAGGACTGCAATGCCTTCTCGTGTGTGGCTGTTTATGACGATGAGGAGCACTCGTCTGAGTTCAAGAAGACTTCTTCGCCTCTGGCGCAGACACAGGATGATATCTCTTCCTCTATCGCTTCGGTGCTGGAGGCTGTTGCGACCAAGACTGAGACCGATCGGCAACGTGAGAGCACGGATGAAAATGCAAAGCCTGCGCTGTGATTTGGTTTTCGAGTACTTTGCATCTGCATCGGGGTTGGTGTCGTGTTTCTCTCTGGTTGGGCTTAATACCTATTTGCTTGGATTTTTATTCTTTGGCGCGCTGGATTTGGTGTTTTGGTATAACGTTTACTACGACTTTATGTATTGGCTTCACTATTGTGACCACTTGAACCCTCTTTCTATCTCCCCGTCTAATTCATGAATCTTGTTTGTTTCATGTCTTATGCTATACGAGTTACGCGGCTGGTCTGCCTTCTGGCTTTAGCAATTAAAATGATTCTATTTCAATCACTATCTACACCCATATCATCACTCGGATTGTGCGGAGTAGTCAAGTAGTCTGGTACAATCTAAGACGCTCACTCATCCTCATCCTCGTCATCCTCATCTTCATTCTCCTCGTTCTCCTCCAAATTATCACTCTCCTCGCCCTCCTCATCAGCATCCCTAGCCTCCACAGCCGCGGCAACTTGAGCAGCCAACATCTCCCTCCGCTCAATCTCCTCCTCCTCACCCTCACTCTCCTCCTCAACCTTCCCACTCTCCGCCTCCAGCCCAGGGTCTTCAAATTCAACATTCTTCCCCTTAGCAGCCTGCTTCCCCTTTTGCCTGCCCCTCCCCTCCCCAACCTCCCTCTTAACTATCCCCTCATTCCCGGGCAACTGCTTCCAAATGGGCGAACTCCGAATAACAGCCCTGACCTCCGTCGCCAACGAAATCTCCCTCTGCGTGGCAGTCTCCGGATCAAGCGTGAAGAGGGGAAACTCCGCCTCCGACCGCGCATGGGCCGGCAACCGCATTACACGCTCATAATCCTCATCGCGCGGTTCCCGCCCTTCCATCAGCGCCTGGATCTTATGTCTCATGACGGTTTTCGCCTTCGCAATAGTCCCATTCCCAAACCACCCATCCGCAACAATCTCGCACTCACTCCGCAAGAACCCCTCCTCCGGTTCGGCGGGATACAAGTCCGCTTGAAGCTGCGGATCCTTGATATCACCAACCATCCAGATCCGCCCGTCATGCGCAAACGGCTGCTTGCCCGTGAAGATGTGGCCTGTCGTCGGCGTGCTGGCACCCTCGTCGTCCGCTGTGCGGGCGTCTGTTGGGCGGGGCACGTTGTGACGACGTCCGCCGCCGCCGTCGCGTGCGACCTCGGCTTCACGGGCTAGGAGGCGGAACATGAAGGTTTGGTAGTGTCGGTAGTCTGGGGAGGTGCGGGGGTCGACGCCTAGTTTGATGATTGCGTCGCGCCATGGTCCTGAGCGGAATATGTAGCCTACGTAGGGGACTGCGCGGCGGAGGTTTAGGCGGTCGTCGTCGTTTGTTAGGTTGTTGCGGAGGCCGCGGCGGGTCCAGGCGGGTTGTTTTTCGTATAAGGCTTTCAGAGTTGCTATTGTTTTTTGCAGGCCTGTGTCTAGGGAGCTGAGTGGGACGAGGTCGGGGCGTGGTTCGCTGGGGACTTCCTCGATGTCGTATGGGACTAGGTATGTTAGGATTTTGTTTGCGGTTTGAGTGTTCACTGTTTCTAGTTCCCCGGTTCGGCCGATGGCCTTTTTGACTGTGGGGTTTTGGCGGTAGCTGGGGTTCGGTCAGTCTGGGAAGGTTTCTGTTTGAGGGGATGTAATGGTGGCTCGTACATGTAGTGGAATGGGACGTCGCCGTGGCTGAAGGATGGCGGTGGGATGAGATCTGCATTTTGGGTGACGCCTTTGTCCATATCAATGTCAAATTGTTTCATTTTTTCAACTGCGGTTTTGTTAGTAGGTGGATTACTGTAGTTCATCATATGTAGACTCACAATCGTATGGAACGATCTGTTCCCGGAACCGGTTCGTGAAAGAACTCGCTGTGGTCGAGTACACAAAGTCGGGGATTCCTAATGGCAAGTGTTAGACAAATGCCGTGGAATCAACGGAACAATAGACATACCTCGGAAAACATGTGTATTCTCGACTCTCCCCACAGGCTCAATCTGATAGTTTGACGGGTTATCACTCAGACTGCGCAGAAGATCTTTCGCAGTCCGTCGAGGCGGCTGCATCTCTTCTGCCGGTGATGCGTCTGTGAACGGCTCATTCGAGCCTATCTTGCGCTTCCGTCCCGTTCGCTTGGGAACAGTGACCTTGAGCAGGACATTATTTGACGGAACGACTGTTGACTGGACTGCGCGAGCCATGACATCTTCCGGCCGCAACACCAGATTAGCTAGTGTGTCTTTCTTGGCTGGATCCAGGAGCTGCAAGAGATCAGTCTATGTTCAAAGTTGAGCGGGTACTATCATTCTTCTCACTGTTTTTAGTCCTGCGTCGCCTTTCAATGTAGCGATCGCCTTGTCGACATTGCGGATCACGGCTGGGTGCTCCACGCTGATAAGGCGGCGGCATGGCACCGCGTAGAAGGGGGCTGTTCTGGATGCCCGTTGATTATCCATGGTCTTTTTATTTTCGTATTTAACTTGTGGACGGTGGTTGAGGGCGGCAACCTTGGTTGCGTCAGGCCTTGAGGCTCAATGGCTCTGTTGCCGTTGCTGTTGGTTGGCTGTCGGATGCTCAAGTGAGAGATCGTGCAAGTGCGATCAGCGCCAACGCTGGAGTTTTCTCGGTTTTTCTGCCCTCAGAACAGTGTGAACACTCTTTGCATGGACGTCAGGTCGTTTGCTTTACATTTGCCGTATCAAAAGGCTCGTACACTATCTTCTCCATTTAAGAGAAGGATTGAGTCTACATTCCACAAGCGGTTAGTGTCATACAGGTGGGTCAAGAGCACGGGCCCCCTTACCTAACATTCCCGTGACTTTGACTTGTCGTTCACAGTGTAAGAAGAAATAACAATACTGCACCCACCAACACTTCAGATTTCAAGCCAGAGAGACGGCGAAATCAAAAGAGAACCCCTTCTCCAAACCAACCCCAACTGGGTGACGTCGGTTGTGCCAGGAATCCAAATTCCCCTGGAAGTCACGTGGAGAATGACATAATCACAATTCGAAACTTGGAGGCGGGAAATTGCATAGGTCGATTCAGTACAGTGTAGAAAGCAAAGGTAGAATATAGGCTACAGCAGCGATCGAGTAGATTTAAGCTTAATTGAAGAATACAGAGTTCTAGTTGCCTAAAATACATACAATCTCTCACATAAAACTTGGAAGTTGGGCGTAGTCCGCCTCCCATCACCATCGCAGCCAGGAGAACCAGCCCGCCTTTCCCTAACACCTCAACAACAATCCACTTCTCTCCCTTCTCCCCACAAGTCAACACCATCTTCTTCATTCTGTCTCTTGTACATCGTCCATATTGTTTCCTGCAATACAGATTGTGACTTTTGTGCTTTCGCAGTGGGCTGCGACCTGTGTGCCTGTCCCTCTGGTACTCCCAACCCCCCCGCTCCCAGCCTGCCACTAAGCGACACGGAGATCGCTCAGCGCGGCCAAGTACGTCCCCGATTAACACCTGCTCTCTCCCGACAGTCTTCTCTACAAATTGTCAATTGTTCATACCACAGCCTCGGAGGTACGTTCGCCCACCCAACTCCTAGTGCCTGTATTGGCTCTCTCTTCCCAGTATCGAAACGCCCTGCCCCGTACGCGTGCTGCGATTGTACCTTGATCGAAAACGCTCGACGCTGTTGCCATTGAACCTCAGCCTCGCTTTCAAGCATCACAAAGGCTGGCTTTACACAGGGCAGGACCATTTGCCTCGACAATAACAACTTTACATGCTGTGTGACTCGGGCCGCTCATGACTTTCTCCTATTAGGTCGATCCAAACACTCCCGCTTCCCCCTCCCTCGTGGCTATCCTGACCGACTTGTCGCCGTTGCATCTCCCCCATTCACTCCGGCTAGAGTGCGGCGCCTGGCTGCACTGGCACCAAGGAAGCTAGCCGAGTACATGTGGCTATCTACACAGTCGTCAAAATGAAGGGTTTCAGACAGAGAGTGGTGAGTTACCCGCCATCATTGCTCGAGTGCACCTCACCGCACTATCACTTCCGCATATCCATCCCATTCCCCTTTATGCAAGTGGTAATCACCCACTTAATTCACAAATAATCTAACAACCCCTTCCTCACATCTAGCACGACCAGTTGTCGCGGGCGAAAGACAACAAGTCCTCGAAAAAGAAAGAATCCAACACTTCGCAAAACCAGTCCCTCGGCATCTCAAATACACAGCAGTCTACTTCGCCAAACCAAGGCACACCCACATCCTCCACAACATCTCTCAATGACCCGCGAAACAAGTCCCCGGACAATGCTTCCCCGGCCGGAACCCCGTCTGCGGGCGCACCCCACCCTGGCACTCCGGTCCAACACTATATCCCACAACCAGGTGTTGCAGGACAGCCTGTAAGCAATGGACCAGGAACCCCGACCAGACAAGGCCAACCGTCGGCCCCCAGCGTTATCATCAGCCCTAGCGCACCGGTAAGATCACTCGACATAACTCGTTGGCCGTCTGCATTTGCTAATCGTCGTTGGATGCTATAGCATGTTCCGCCCCCTGGCGCTGCCGAAACTATGCCTGGAGATCTCGCACCTCCCAGGAAGTCCCACGTGTTCGACCGCTTACAGACAACCCCCAAGGACTTGTCGGAAGGGATCCGGACCCCGAAACGCCAGCATTCGTCGCGGTTCGACATCTCCGATCAGCGCCAGAGAGAGTTGGAGAAGCTGCCAGGATTCCACGAAGTGCCCCCCAACCGGCGCCAGGACTTGTTCATGCAAAAGATCGACCAGTGCAACATCATCTTCGATTTCAACGACCCGACGGCCGATATGAAGTCCAAGGAGATCAAGAGACTGGCGCTGCATGAACTATTAGATTACGTTGCCAATAACCGGTCGGTTATCACGGAACCCATGTATCCCCGCGTGGTAGAGATGTTTGCCAAGAACCTGTTTCGACCCATCCCCCCTCCCATGACGCCTCAAGGGGAAGCATTCGACCCAGAGGAGGACGAGCCAGTTTTGGAGGTCGCATGGCCTCATATTCAGGTTGTATATGAGTTCTTCCTGAGATTTATTGAAAGCCAGGATTTCAACACGAACATCGCGAAGGGCTTCATTGATCATCAGTTTGTCCTATCGGTATGTTCCCTGGTCCACGGGACTACTTCTTCATGCAGGCTAATCTCTCCTCTAGTTGTTGGACCTCTTTGATTCCGAAGATCCTCGTGAACGTGATTTCCTCAAGACAACTTTACATCGCATCTATGGTAAATTCTTGAACTTGCGGTCATACATTCGCCGATCTATCAACAATGTCTTCTTCCAGTTCATGTATGAGACAGAGCGTCACAACGGTATCGCTGAGTTGCTGGAGATTTTGGGCTCCATTATCAACGGCTTCGCCTTGCCGCTCAAGGAGGAGCACAAGCTCTTCCTGACCCGAGTGCTCCTCCCTATGCACAAAGTGAAGAGCCTCAGCATGTACCACCCGCAATTGGCCTACTGTATTGTGCAATTCTTGGAGAAGGATTCTACACTGACTGAAGATGTATGTCCTTGAACCGTCTCCTTCGTTCATTCTCGAGTACTAATGGCTTTCTCTAGGTTGTCCTCGGCTTACTGCGGTTCTGGCCCAAGACCAACAGCACCAAGGAGGTCATGTACCTTAACGAGGTGGAAGACATCTTCGAGGTAATGGATCCTGGCGAGTTTGCCAAAGTGCAGGAGCCTCTGTTCAATCAGTTGGCCAAGTCTGTTGCTAGCCCTCATTTCCAGGTATGTGTTCCGCAATGACTCCCAACTTGATGTCTTGTCACTAATCCATTATCGACATGCAGGTCGCTGAGCGTGCTTTGTACTTCTGGAATAACGAGTACTTCTGCAATCTTGTGAGCGACAACGTGGAGACTATTCTTCCGATCATGTTCGCGCCCCTCTACGAGAACTCCAAGGGCCACTGGAACAGGTGAGTTTGCGCATGCTTCTGACTCGCATACCACGTAGCTGACCCTCCTTCTAGGACTATCCACAGCATGGTGTACAATGCCATGAAGATGTTCATGGAGATCAACCCACAACTCTTCGATGAGTGCTCCCACGATTACACCGAGCATCAGAACAACGCAGACCAGCGCGAGAAGACCCGCACGGACCGTTGGGACATGATTGAACAACAAGCCAAAGATCGGAAGAATGGCATTCCTCCTCCCCCGCCCCCCGCCGTCGACGTGCCGGAGCCGATCGATGAAGTAGAGGCCATGACCCACGAGAGTCAAAAGAAGCTGAACACCCTGAAACTGGCTGATGACTCTGAGGTCACCAAGGAACGACCCAGCAGGGAAGGGACTCCTAATTCGGTACGTCCAGTGCAATTCTGATCCGCTGCTCTGCTGCCCAGATACTTGCATCCCCATGCGAACACTATTTTTTCCTTTAATGCCTGGCCTCGTTACCATCTTTCTTCATTTCGTCTTTGCTAAGAGACCACGTCCGCCCCGTATAGCCAGAAGCGTGATTCTAACGTGCAAACGTCCGTTCCTTCCAGACAAGACGCCGAGGCTCTCTTCGCAGCACTGGCCGCAGGCGACGGAGCGGAAGCGGCAGTGAGATTCGCCCTCGACGACGATCAGTCGGTGGGACTAGCGCGACCAATGTACAGATCTTGCATCGAAGCAATTCCACCAAATAATGGTTTCGTGACGGAGATGGACTGCTGATGGACATGTGACTTTTCCGTTTCTTTCTGCGATGGCATAGCGACTATGAGGCAACGATATTTGTGTCTTTTGATTTTCGGTGTTGCCCTCAATCTGTGCCTCTTATTTCCTTTTCCTTTTTCCCCCTTTTCTTTTGCCTTCTCCCCTTTCTTTTGTGTACATGGATTTTTTGGATATTTTCCTCTTCCGCGACGGGCTTCCCTCAAATTCGAGCGGATTGCCCGAGTTGGAACCAGTCTTAGAACCGTGTTCGGGTATGGAAAACGGGTGCGGTTGGCGTTTCATCCATCGACTACGCTTGTCGGTGACTGTTCATGTGTTGTTGTCTTCTCTATCATTTTAGATCAGTTCTAGGATATTATATTGCCCTTGGAAACTGATGCAGCACCGTTCGTAGGCTTGTGCTTGGCAATTCTTGAGCCCGTACCACGGACTTGGTCTTTCATAGGCTGTCTGTACTTCGTACATGGTAAAGTAGGTAGGTCGTCGGCAAAACCTATGGATGGTACCTACAATTAAGTTCACCTACCTATGACCTAGGTAGGAGGTACGTCTTGGACGAACTACATATGAGAGCCTTCCATCCATAGGTAGATGATCTCGTCTCCATTCATTGGATTCCATGGATTCGAATTCCAAGATGCAAGAATATATATGGACAACAAACAGAGTGTAATCGCCACGAAATGCCCTTGATGGCGCTCAATATCAAACAGGTTGTGTATGTCCATAGAATATCAGTTGCAAGAAGAACAAAGTAAAAGAGGTAGACAAATAAAAAGACAGCGGAAAATACATCCACGTACTCTGATAAAGTGGTTCGGTGCCTGAGGTTCCATGAAAGGGCTCGGAACGGATCAACCACACCCGAAAGAATTACTCAAAGCGGACTAGTGTTTCTTTCGGGGTCTCTGCGATAGCCCGCGTCTTCTGTTCTGCTCTTTATGAGTATCGCGCCGCATACAATAACCTCCAACCTCTCCCCCCATATCCCTCCCTCATTTTCCCCGCGCGGTAATTCGATACACTCTTTTGCCATCCAGATTTTCTCCTGTTAACTGTACTAAGCATTTTTGCTCACTGGAACCTGGCTCAATGACTTGATGATTTCCTTCCTTCGACTGCTACCGTCCCCGATCTTTTCCAATATCGATCGAATTGACACAGCTTCTCTGCTATCCCAACACAACGCATGAGAAGCCATTTCCTCTGGGAAGACTGCGCACACTCCGCCCTTCTTAGCCGGCCTCTTGGCCAGGCCGTTATTCCTGACCTTTTTTGTTAATTGGCTAGCCCACGACAGAGGCCGATCGCAAAGATGGAGCGAAACATAGATATTTACGCCAGCAAGCTTGGCGATGAGAAGCTGGGTATGTCTGCCAATTCCGGCGCCATGAAACTGATGAGGTTGTCAGCGGACTAATCGTCTTGCTCTATATAGAAGTGAAAGTTCGAGCCAATGTCGCGACGGAACTGCGAGACAGTATTGAACCTCTATGCTCGGGCGCAAACTACCCAATCTTCCTAGCGAAGCTATGGCCGGTGTTCAAAAACATTTTGAAGGGCGACCCAGTCTTCTTCAGCATGTCCTACGACCAGGTGAGACTTCCTGGGACCATCGAAGGCTGACCTAGCCCTAGTGAATGTTGCGCAAAATTGAGCTGACCTCTGCTTGTATCTATTTAGAAACTACGTCACTGCATCCTCGAGACACTGCACCGATTACCGATGGGATCTCCCGATGTCGAGCCGTACGCCGTTGATATGGTGGATATATTAATGGAACTTGCGCGAATTGAGAACGAAGACAATGCGGTGCTCTGCATGAAGACAATCATGGATTTGGAGAGGAACCAGGCCAAGGCCACCGCACACCGGGTGCAGGCCTTTTTGGATCTTATCCAGGAAATGTTTCAGACCATGGAGCAGGTGGTCCGCGATACCTTCGACACCCCCAACCAGGGTACATCCTCAGGCATGCCGTCGACCCCCAATGCAACTGCACAAACTTTCCAGTCTCCTCGGCCGAGCTCGCCTGCCACCTCAGTATCAGATTTAGGACCCGATCAGCAGATGAGCAATGTTCTACTCAAAGGCATGCAGTCATTTAAGGTTCTCGCAGAGTGTCCGATTATCGTCGTTTCGATCTTCCAGACCCACCGTGCGTCGGTTTCTGCCAACGTGAAGCTCTTTGTGCCTCTCATCAAGACAATCTTGCTGCTTCAGGCGAAGCCGCAGGAAAAGGCACACGCAGACGCCGCTGCCCAGGGTACAATCTTCACGGGTGTCTGTAAGGAGATCAAAAACCGAGCTGCATTTGGAGAATTCATCACAGCTCAGGTGAAGACGATGAGTTTCTTGGCATATCTGTTGCGCCTGTATGCCCATCAACTGCAGGATTTCCTTCCCACGCTCCCTTCTGTCGTCGTGCGCCTTCTTCAAGATTGTCCCCGAGAGAAGTCAGGTGCAAGGAAGGAGTTGTTGGTCGCCATCCGTCACATCATCAATTTCAACTATCGGAAAATCTTCCTGGAGAAGATTGATGAGCTTCTAGATGAGCGTACTCTCATTGGAGACGGTCTCACTGTTTATGAGACCATGAGACCACTGGCTTACAGCATGCTGGCAGATCTGATACACCATGTGCGTGAGCACCTCAGTCGTGATCAGATCCGGCGCACGGTTGAGGTTTACACCAAGAACCTCCATGACGACTTTCCCGGCACAAGCTTCCAAACTATGAGTGCAAAGCTTCTCTTGAACATGGCAGAGAATATCTCCAGACTGGAGGACAAGCGTGAGGCGCGCTATTTCTTGATCATGATCCTAGATGCGATCGGTGACAAGTTCGCGTCAATGAACCACCAGTACAAGAACGCCGTGAAGGTTTCCAGGGCATACAAGGTTCTCAGAAAAGATACCGAGCCTTGCGCTGAGAACTATCTTGCTGAGAAGGAGAACCCGCCTGACTGGGACGAGATTGACATCTTTTCTGCTTCTCCCATCAAGACGTCTAGTCCACGCGACCGTGGTGGTGACCCTGTTTCGGACAACATCTTCCTCTTCCGGAACTTGATCAATGGGCTAAAGAACATCTTCCGGCAATTGAAGAATTGCAACCCTGATGACGTTCAAATCGACCCCAGCAGTGTCCCAATCAACTGGTCTGAAGTGTCATATGGCTACAACGCAGAGGAAGTTGGTGTGATCAAGAAGCTCTTCCACGAGGGTGCTCGTGTGTTCCGCTACTATGGGGTAGATCAGCCTCCTCCTGAGATGAACTACGCGTCTCCGTTCGACTTCCTTGCCAGCCAGTACGCCGCACCTATGTCGCGCGAAGAAAAGGAGTTGCTGGAAAGCTTTGGCACAGTATTCCACTGCATCGATACTGCAACTTTCCATGAAGTCTTCCATTCCGAAATACCCTATCTCCACGAGCTCATGTTTGAACATGGCGCTTTGCTTCACCTGCCTCAATTCTTCCTGGCTAGCGAGGCCACATCTCCTGCATTCTCCGGCATGGTGTTGCAGTACCTCATGGAACGCATCGATGAGGTTGGAACTTCAGACATGACGAAGGCTAAAATCCTGCTAAGGATGTTCAAGCTTTCATTCATGGCTGTCACTTTGTTCTCTGTGCAAAATGAGCAGGTCCTTCATCCTCATGTAACGAAGATCGTGACCAAGTGCATTGAGCTTTCAGTCACTGCCGAGGAGCCCATGAACTACTTCCTTCTCCTGAGGTCTCTCTTCCGAAGCATTGGCGGAGGACGCTTCGAGTTGCTCTATAAAGAGATTCTCCCGCTTCTGGAGATGCTCCTCGAGACGTTCAACAACTTGTTGCTTGCTGCGCGCAAGCCGCAGGAACGGGACCTCTATGTGGAACTCACTCTTACAGTTCCTGCCCGACTGAGCCATCTTCTCCCCCATCTAAGCTACTTGATGCGCCCAATTGTGGTTGCGTTACGTGCCGACTCTGATCTTGTCGGCCAGGGTCTACGGACGCTGGAGCTTTGTGTGGACAATCTCACAGCTGACTACCTCGACCCCATCATGGGCCCGATTATGGACGAACTGATGACGGCACTTTGGGATCACCTACGCCCAGCCCCTTACAACCACTTCCATGCACACACCACTATGCGAATTTTGGGAAAACTGGGAGGAAGAAACCGAAAATTCCTCAACCACCCTCCAGAGCTGTCATTCCAGCAATTTTCTGATGATAATCCCAGCTTTGATATCAGACTCATTGGCCCGAATGAGAAGCGACATTTCCCGGTAGACATTGGGATCGATCTCGCCGCTGGCAAGCTTATGGAAATTCCAAAAACAGACGCTGGAAAAGCTTCGGACATTTACTACAAGCAGCAAGCCTATCGGATGTTGAGCTCCCACCTGAAGCTTCAGATTGGCTATGACAGTATCCCTGATGATTTGGCGACCCTGATCAGACTTCATGCGAATGATCTGTTTGAGAATAAGCCGGGTGCGATGGCAGATATTCTCGACAAGTCAGAAAGATCGTCTTCCATCCCGAAGAAAATTGCTCAGGAAGCAACGGTGAAGAAGCTGATCAAGGCGTGTATCTTTGCCACTACCATTCCCGAACTTGAGCCAAATGCTACGGCATTTGTCGCTGATGTTGGCAAGCACTTCGCTCTTGTAGAGGTTGGTCGTGCTCTTGCTCAAGCTAGACACGGCCGCAAAGCCTTTGATGTCGCAAGTGGGGAAGGTCCCGTGTACCTGGACTCCAGGATCCTTGCAGACGCCTTGGTTGAATGCCTGTCATCCGACGAGGTTCACGTTCGCGAAGCAGCAGAACGGGCAATGGTGACTGTCAAGGATGCCGCAGGCGTCATCTTTGGCTCTTCCGAGAAGGCAGCCAAGCTCCCATTCTTCGTGCATCTGGGCCGTGTCTTCTGCCATAGCTGTTACAGCGAAGAGTGGTTCACTAAAGCCGGTGGTAGCCTGGGAATCAGCCTGCTCGCATCTAAGCTGGAATTGGGAGACACATGGCTCTATGAGCGACATGTCGAATTCTGTAGGGCCTTGATGTACGTTATCAAGGACACGCCTGCAGACCTTCCCGCTGCTACCCGGATTCAGTCACAAGAGACAATGACCTTGATTCTACGACGATGCGGCAAGCTCATCCCTAAAGATGATTTGAAGAATGAAAAGAGCCGTTTGTATGCGCTGTGTGGCTTCTTCGTCTATGAGCTCGGACACATGAATAAGCACGTTCGAGAGACCGCTCGTCATTGCTTCACGACGTTGAAGGAAGTGATTGGCTGCGAAGTGCATGAGCTCATCTTCCCCGTCAGAGATCGGTTGTTGCAGTCAATTTTCAACAAGCCTTTGCGTGCTCTGCCTTTCCCAACTCAGATTGGGTTCATCGATGCCATCACGTACTGCCTCAGCCTTCACAATGACATCGTCACCTTCAACGAGCCGCTGAATCGCTTGATGCTGGAGTCGCTTGCCCTAGCTGACGCTGATGATGAATCTCTCGCGTCTAAGCCGAACGAGTTTAAGAACGCTGATATGATTGTGAACCTTCGTGTAGCATGTCTTCGTCTCTTGTCTATGGCGATGAGTTTCCCCGAGTTTGCAAACACGCCGCAGAACACGAGCAGGGCTCGTATAATATCTGTCTTCTTCAAGTCACTTTACTCCAGGTCACAGGAGGTAATCGAAGCGGCAAATGCTGGGCTCAGGGATGTTCTTACCCAAACCAACAAACTTCCCAAGGATCTTTTGCAAAATGGCCTGCGTCCCATTCTTATGAACCTCCAGGACCCCAAGCGGTTGAGTGTTGCTGGCTTGGATGGTCTCGCTCGTCTGTTGACGCTGCTCACGAACTATTTCAAAGTCGAGATTGGTGCTCGTTTACTAGAACACATGAAAGTCATTGCAGATGATGCTGTGCTACAGAAGGTGTCGTTCAGCCTCGTTGAGCAAAACCCGGCCATGAAAATCGTCGCCGCGATTTTCAATATCTTCCACCTCCTTCCATCGGCCGCTACTTCATTCATGGAGCTTCTGGTCAATAAGGTCTTGGATCTCGAAGTGAAACTTCGACGCACTTCACACAGTCCATTCCGCAAGCCCCTTGTGAAGTATCTTAATCGCTACCCAAAAGAGAGTCTGACCTTCTTCTTTGCACGCTTCAAGGATGAGCGATTCGGTCGATTCTTTGGTCAGATTCTGGCTGATCCCGAGAGTGAGGCACTGCGAAATGCCATTGTTGCTGACACGGAGAGCTTCTCTGCTGCCGCCTTTGGTCAAGACCTTGGTGACGGAAAGAACACCGCTGCCATCAACGGAGTTTATGTCGCGCATTCCCTGTGTTCCTATAGCTCAACCAAGCGCTGGTTGGTCTCTCATGCAGAGATGCGAACAAAACTTCTCGCTTCCGGCAGGGATTTGGAAAGGAAGCTCCGCGCTGACAGTTTACCTGCTGATGAGCGGCTCCGTGTAGAGCAGGCTGAAGACCAATTGATGGATATCTTCACCATGTACCTGACTGAGGCAACCCATGATCTGGATTTCCTCTTTGAAGTCATCGACGGACTTTCTGCTGATGAGCTGAAACGCACACTCGCTCTTCCCAAGTTCATTTACAAAAGCATCATCACCAATGAGTCCATCGATTACCGGCGCTCTGTCATCATGCGCTGTCTCGATCTCTACGGCCAGAAGAGCTGCCCTCAGAAGACCAAGACATATGCCTTCCGCCATCTGGTGAACCCCATCCTTGCGATGGATGTCCAGATCACTTGGAACAGCCCTCCGAACACCCCCAAGCTGATGGATAAGAGCATGACCGAGTCCATCCAGAGTCGCTTGTGGAAACCTCAGCTGGCCGATCTGAGCGAAGAGTCCAACCAAGCAGGTGTTGACCACTCCCGCATGGAATTACTTCAACTATCTGCTTTGTTGATCAAGTATCATTCACAAACAGTGCAGGATTCCCGAAAGGATATCATCAAGTTTGCCTGGAACTACATTCGGCTTGAGGACCATATCAACAAATACGGTGCCTACGTGCTGATCAGTTACTTTATCGCACACTACGAAACTCCATTCAAGATTGTTATCCAGGTCTATGTGGCATTGCTGAGGGCTCACCAAAACGAAGGCCGAGCTCTTGTCACCCAGGCTCTCGATGTCCTTGCTCCTGTGCTCCCCACACGAACCGCTAGCAGCTCGGGAGCGGAGGCACGATATCCGCTATGGGCTAAATGGCCCCGTCGCATCCTCGCCGAAGAAACCGCCAACTTGCAGCAGGTCATGAGCATCTTCCAATTCCTCGTTCGCCAGCCTGATCTTTTCTACGAGTCAAGGGAACACTTTGTACCCCTCATCGTCCCCTCTTTGGTCAAGATCACTGGTCCACCCAACACCTCCAATGATAGCAAGAAGCTTGCGCTCAATTTGGTCAGCTTGATTTGGCACTGGGAGGAGAAGCGGGCACAGAATGCTGAGGCCAACAATTTGGCCAATGGCACATCCGAGTCTCCAGTTGCAAGGAAGCGCAAATTGGACGAGGCTCAAGAGCCTTCTCCATCCCCCGCTCTTGGACCTCCTAGTAGCCGTGAACGGTCTGACTACACTGTGCCCAATGATTTGCGCGCTACGTTGGTAAAGTATCTCATTAGCTTCATCACCACAATTCCCGAGCGCTTCCTGGTGCCAGCAGCTCAGATTCGCCAAATGCCCACCACGAAGCAACAAGCTCCTGTACCCACTGGTGAAATGATCAATAAGGCTATGAACCTGCTGCGCAGCCTTCTCTCGCCTGAGTACTGGGGTGATCTAGACATTGATCTCTACCAAAAGGTTACCGAGCCAATCCTGGTTGGCGAAAAGGGCGACAAAGTCGAGGATAAAATAACCTACACGGTCAACACCCTGCAGGTCCTGAGGGTACTTATCGCGGCCAAGCCCAATGAGTGGATAGCTGCGCGTCTGCCTGCTATCCAGAAGCTTCTTGAGAAACCTTTGAGGTCAGATAACCCAGAGATCCAGGATTGTCTACATGGGCTCGAGGACGAGATGGATGTTGTACACAAGCTGCCGCCTCCTGTTCGTCATGTTCTTGAGGCTATTCCAGACGAGCAACCGGATGATGAAGACGCCATGGATACGGAGGGGACGCCTTCGGAGTTCGGTTCGTACCTGTCCGCCATTGCCACGGAAACACTTTCGGCGAGCAATTATGTCTCAAGTCTGAACATCCTATGGACCCTCTCCAAAATCAAGCCGGCTGAGATCGACGCCCACATCCCTGCGGTTATGAAAGCGTTCTCTGGGAAACTCGCCAAGGAGCATGTCAACGCTTCGACCCAAAATGGCGCTCAGCTGCAGAATGGCGCGAAGCCTCCCGATGGCGTTCCAGTTACGGACCAACAAGAGTTTGAGCTTGGTGTTGATCTTATTCTCAAGACCATCGAACTCATTTCTGTCAGAATGTCTCACCTAGGCGATCAACGCCGTCCATTCCTCAGTGTTCTAGCGCAAATCGTGGAGCGATCACAGAACGTCGACCTGTGCAGCAAGATACTCGGCATGGCCGAGTCTTGGATCTTCCATTCTACCGAGTCGTGGCCAACTTTGAAGGAGAAAACGGCTGTTCTACACAAAATGCTGCTTTTCGAAGCTCGGCCCGACCAGACAATGTTGAAGAAGTTCCTAGATCTTGTCATCCGAATCTATGAAGATTCGAAGATTACTCGGACTGAACTCACAGTGCGACTGGAGCACGCCTTTTTGATCGGCACAAGAGCCCAAGACGTCGACATGAGGAATCGCTTCATGCAAATCTTTGATCGGAGTTTGACCCGTCTCGCTAGTTCCCGCCTCAGCTATGTCCTCACTTGCCAGAACTGGGACACTCTCGCCGACTCCTTCTGGTTGGCCCAAGCATCTCATCTAGTGCTTGGGTGTGTCGACATGACCACCACTGCTCGCTTGCACCAGGAAGACTTTACCGTGTTCCCCGTGTCGTTCCTCTTCAGCAGTGGTGAGAAAGACCCAAGGAAGGCCGATATCATGGTGGACGACCAGTTGGAGACCTTTGTCGCCGAGCGGAGGCGTTTCATGTCGGATATTGGCGATGTCAGAGTTCGCGATCTGATCGAGCCTTTGTGCCAGCTTCAACACACCGATTCGAACGTTGCTTACAAACTGTGGACCACTCTGTTCCCTCTTTTCTGGTCCACACTGTCCAATAAAGATTGCATTGACTTGGAGAAGGACATGGTTACACTGCTCACTCGTGAGTACCACCACAGACAACTCGACAAGCGACCCAATGTCGTCCAGGCTCTTCTGGAGGGTGCTGTGCGTGCTAGCCCTCGGTTCAAAATCCCTCCCCACGTCATCAAATATCTCAGTCGCACCTACGACGCATGGTACACTGCTGCGACCTACCTCGAACAAAGCGCCATCAATCCTATCATCGACACACCTACCGTCCGCGAGAGCAACTTGGACGCGCTTGTCGAGGTCTACGCAGGACTCCAAGAGGACGACTTCTTCTACGGAACTTGGCGCCGTCGTTGCAAGTTTGTGGAAACCAATGCGGCTCTTTCGTACGAGCAACAAGGCATGTGGGACAAGTCTCAGCAGCTCTATGAGAATGCTCAAATCAAGGCTCGTTCCGGTGCTATGCCTTTCTCGCAAGGTGAATACTTTGTGTGGGAAGATCACTGGTTGATTTGTGCCCAAAAGCTTCAGCAGTGGGAAATTCTCAGTGACTTTGCCAAGCATGAGAACCTGAACGACTTGTTGCTTGAAGCCGCATGGAGGAATATTGAGAACTGGCAGAGCGAGGGCAACCGTGAGCAGCTTGAGTCATTGATCAAGTCTGTATCCGATGCCCCAACTCCGAGACGCACCTTCTTCCAGGCCTTTATGGCCCTTCTCCAATATCACACGAAGAAGGACAACATCCAGGATTTCAACAGCGTTTGCGATGAGTCCATCCAACTCTCCATTCGCAAATGGTTGCAATTGCCGAAGCGCATCACAAACGCTCATATTCCGATTCTGCAGCACTTCCAACTCTTGGTTGAACTGCATGATGCTAGCCATATCTGTGGCAGCTTGGCCCAAACAAACGAACGCAATTTGGATACCAAGTCTGCCGAGTTGAAATTGCTGCTTGGAACCTGGAGAGACCGCCTGCCCAACCTCTGGGATGACATCAACACATGGCAAGATCTGGTCACCTGGCGTCAGCACATCTTCCAGCTCATCAACGGAACATACCTCAGTCTTCTGCCCCCACAGACGAACAATGTCGCCAGCAACTCTTATGCGTACCGTGGTTACCACGAGACCGCCTGGATCATTAATCGCTTCGCTCACGTAGCCCGGAAGCACCAGATGCCAGAGGTTTGCATCAACCAGCTCAGCCGGATCTATACCCTTCCCAACATCGAAATCCAAGAGGCCTTCCTCAAGCTTCGGGAGCAAGCTAAATGCCACTACCAGAATCCCAAGGAGCTGAACAGTGGGCTGGACGTCATCAACAACACCAATCTTAACTACTTCGGACCACAGCAGAAGGCCGAATTCTACACTCTCAAGGGAATGTTCCTGGCCAAACTTGACCATGTCAATGAGGCCAATGAAGCGTTTGGTGTCGCACTATACTATGACCTTCGCCTTGCCAAGGCCTGGTCCGAATGGGGACAATACAGTGACCAACGCTTTAAAGCTGATCCTACTGACTACGAGCTGGCTAGCAATGCTGTTAGCTGCTATCTCGAGGCTGCTGGTCTGTACAAGAGTGCGAAATCCCGGAAGTTGCTCAGCAGAATTCTCTGGCTCCTCAGCCTGGACAATGAAGAAGGCAAGATCGCAAGTGCATTCGAAAACTTCAAGGGAGATACCCCCGTATGGTACTGGATCACTTTCATTCCTCAACTTCTCACCAGCCTGTCTCACCGTGAGGCGCGTCTCTGCAAGGCTGTCCTGGTCAAGATCGCCAAGCTTTATCCCCAGGCCCTCTTCTTCCTGCTTCGCACGAACCGAGAGGACATGCTGAGCATCAAGAAGCAGCATGACCAAAAGCTGGCAAACCGAGCCAGACAACAGCAACAGCAGCAAGGATCCTCGCCCAGCGCGAAGCCCAACCCAGCTGTTGGTGCCGATAGTTCACCGGCTCAAAAGGCTCAAGCTGCAGCTGCCAATGCCTCTCCCTCAGTCCCGCCTGCGAACTCACCGGCTACCCAAACCCCGGTTCTTGGCCAGAACCAGTCCCCTGTCCAGCCAAAACCCAATGTCCAGGCTTCTCCACAGCCTGGCCAAACACCAGGCCAAGCGCAGCAAGCTCATTTGCAAGTGCCAGGTCAGAATGCGACCCCGCAACAAGCCCTCGCTGTGCCTGCGGATGGGGAGAAGGAACCTCTCAAGAGACCGTGGGAGTACTCGGATGAAATCATGTCTGGACTCAAGACAGCATTCCCATTGCTGGCTCTGTCTATGGAGACAATGGTTGACCAGATCCACAAGAACTTCAAGTGTCCTCCCGACGAGGATGCTTACCGTCTTATCGTTGCTCTTTTGAACGATGGACTGGCCTATGTGGGTCGCATGCCCGGTTCTTATGCTCAGGACTTCAAGCTGCCTGCCGCAACGGAAGCCAACATCACTCGATTCGCGGAGACAATTCTCCCAGCTCATATTCGCAAGTCCTTCGAAGCAGATTTTGTTACCAAGAAGCCGACCATGAATGAGTACATCCACAAATTGCGCCGCTGGCGTGACAAGTTTGAAGAGAAGCTCGACCGCCGACAACACAGTACCGTCCTTGAGAACGCCTCGCCACATCTGAGTGAGTTCCGATTCCTCAAGTTTGATGAGGTTGAGGTTCCCGGTCAGTACTTGCTTCACAAAGACAAGAACCAGGACTTTGTCCGCATCGACCGCTTCCTTCCGGACGTGGACTTGATCCGGGGTATTGGTGTCTGTCACCGCCGCTTGAAGATTCGTGGACATGACGGTAGCATGCAGGCATTTGCTGTTCAGCATCCCGCTGCCCGCCACTGTAGGCGCGAAGAACGCATTCTCCAGCTGTTCCGCATCTTCAATGGCTTGCTCGCCAAGCGCAAGGAGAGTCGCCGTCGCAACTTGTACTTCCACCTTCCTTTGATGGTCCCTCTGGCACCACACATTCGCTTGGTGCGCGACGATTCTTCGTACATTTCCATGCAGGGAATCTACGAGGATTACTGCCGACGCAAGGGCATCAACAAAGATGACCCCGTGCTCTTTACAATGGACAAGATGAGGTCCTTAGCAGAGACAAAGCAGAACGTGAGTGTCCCTGACATGATTTACAGAACGTCCATTGACCAATCCCAGCGCACGGCGGATCAGCAACAAGTCCTTCGCACAGAGATTCTCACCGCGATTCAGGACAAGTGGGTGCCAAGTACTGTGGTCTTGGAATATTGCCAGCAGACATACCCGAACTTCTCAGACTTCTGGCTCTTCCGCCGGCAATTCGCCTACCAGTATGCAGCGATCGCCTTCATGACCTACGTTATGCACATCGGCAATCGCTACCCGAACAAGATCATGATCTCTCGTTCGACAGGCGACATCTGGGGTGCCGAGATGATCCCAATCATCAACCCCACCAAGGCATTCTTCTACAACCCCGAGCAAGTCCCCTTCAGATTCACACCTAATATCCAAACTCTATTGGGTCCAATCGCCACCGAGGGTGTCTTCGCTTGCGCCATGATGGCTATCGCCCGCTGTCTGACCGAGCCACGCCACGAGTTGGAGCAACAGCTCAGTGTCTTCGTCCGTGACGAGATGATGTTCTGGGCCACGGCTCAGCACCGCGGTGTCCTCCCACCCAATCAACTCAGAGATCTGGTCTACAATAACAGCGAGACGATCGTCAACCGTGCTGTTAGCCTCGCTAGCCCGCCAGAGGGCAACTTGCCTGCTAATCAGACTACCATCGATCTCATCTCTAAGGCTGTCAATCCTCAACATTTGGCCTCGTGTGATGCGTTATGGATGCCGTATCTGTGAGCCGCTGCTCGTTGCTTTGCTTGTTTCTCTTTTGCCAAATTGGTGATCTTCTATTGTTTTTTGTGCTTTGTTAAGCGGTGTTGGGACCGGGGGTTGTCTTACTTCTTAAGCGGGGCGCTTGAGGTGCGCGGCTTTTATTCATGTTTACTATGATTGTGATACCGATTTCTTTTTTGTTTCGTTTATTGGAATACCTTCTACATTGTCTTTCTACATGTCTTAGCTCAGGCGATATCATCGTTTAGCTCCTAATGTATTCAGTTGCTTTGACTTGTCTCTGACTTTGTAACTCCATATCGCTTCCAATGTCTGTCTCGGTGGCCAGACTTCGATAGTATGCTTGTCAATTGCTTTATCTACCTATGGGCTCTACTGGCTATAGTTCAAGTCTGTGGCTACTTGCTAATGGGCTTTTCAACAAGGACAAAGTACCTTATTGCCCCTCAGCTTTGTGAGTTCACACATTATCAACGTTGTCATCGCTATTTAGTTTAAATATATGAACAGAAACAAACTCCATTGCCATGGGGTGGTCTGGCCGACCTCCGGTACCATGAGCCTGGAAGAGGTGCCTAAGTGGCAGCCCCCAGCCAGCTCACACCTGAAAGGCCAACCAGCCGGCACACCAGGCACTCCATGCTCAAAACAAATTGGTATCATGCAGAACCGCACCCCTCTATGGGTCGGTGCGGTCAGTCGGTCCGTCTGTATCGTGGCGAGGTGGGGAAGGGGCGGAGGCTATAAGAAGAAGAAGATGAGGAAGGCGGACGGAGAAGAGAAGAGACAGAAGGAAGGAGAAGTAGGGAGGGAGGAGAGGAGGAAAACCGGCCTAGCGCTTCTTCAATCCAAGAAGCTTGGCGCGGTCTTCTCCCCGCTTGGCACGGCGAGCGGCGAGGTCGGCAAGAACGCTCTTCTTATCCCAAGCCTTGAGCTGCTCAGCCTTCGCCGCCTTCTCCTCCTCTTCGGCCTGTTTCAGGGCCTTGTCTAGCTCCTCCTCGCGGTGACGGCGCTGGATGTCATTGAAGTTCCGCCGAGCCTCCTCGACGCCCTCCTCAATCCAGGCCTGCTTGGCAGCCTCCGCAGCAGCAGCCTCGTCAAGCTTCTTTTGGGCGACGGTGGCTAAAGCAGCATCCTCTCCACGTGCCTCGTTGCGCTCTATCCTGGCGTTGCGGGTGCGAATCTCGTCAAGAGCGTCAGCGATCTGCATTTCCCGCTTTGAGTCGAGCATTTTCTCCTCCAAATCTGCCATCTTGTCCTTTTCGACCTTCTCTTCGAGCTCGAGCTGCTCTTGCTCAAGTCGGTCGAGGGTCTGCTCCTCGGTCTCATGGTAGCGCTCGTTTGCTGGGTCACGCCAGACTTCGAAATTGCGCTTAGCGCCGCGTTCACACTCGTAGTCCTTGTCTGTTGATGAGATTAGCTTCAGTATCACTTCAATAAGTAAGAGATAAGTGGATAGTAGCTTACTCTTGGGGTCGGTCTTGAAGGTGATTTCGCCGCGGCAACGCGAGCAGTGGATGTGGAACCTGATGATCTTGACCTTCATGTAATGCTCATCGGTGATCTCCTTCGAGGCATTGAACTTGCGACCCTTGGGAATGAATTCACCGCAGTGGGCGCATTTCATGGAGAATGGGGTCATCAGGCGGACTGGTTGGGGCTTTGCGCGGCGATCGCCCGAGGGCTTCTTGCGGGTGATGGCATTGGGATCGAAATCGGGTGGATAGTATTTCGAGAGAACCTTGCGTTCAGCCATGGTTACGGTGTGATGAGAGAGAGACGGTTAAAAAAAAGACGAGACGAAATCGGGGAGGAGAGAGGTGGATGAAGAAAAGAAGATGGGGAAGAAACAGATAGAGCGACAGAGACAGAGAATGAGCTTTTGGTCCCCAACATGCGGCGGCAATATATAGTCACGTGCGATTAGCGGACATCTTCCATTGATAAGACGGGCGGTTTATCGATAAGCCCCATCCAGGAGTGGGACTCCTCCGGAGACACAATATTCCGAGGATCGAAACATCGGAGGTGGATGATAATATTGTTAGTTATATGTTGAATTAAGTCATGGTGAGTACGAGATTCAGAGCTGCAAATACAGTGATACACAGTATGATTATGGATGATCTGAAATGGCGCGACTGAAAGTTCTTCCTCGCAGAAGTTGAGATGGAACGAGTTCACGTGACTTTTTCCTTTTATTCGTTCAAAAACGTTCCTTCCATTTTCACCGCCAGGCGCCACCTGGCACCTGCCTGAATAACGGATTAATATGGCCCCTTCCTGTGTACTGGCACTACTGTGTACGGAGTACTCCATACAAAGAGCGGAGTGAAAGCGGTCAATTCCACCGAGATACAATCGGGAGAGTGCTCGGCAGAATAATGGACCGCCGCCATCACCATTGCGCACGGACCAGCCTTGTTTACACAGTGGTTCAAAATAACCTTCAACCTTGGAAGGTCCTACCTACAACGCGCACACTGTCGTCGCATCCGACTTACGGTCATGGAAAGGTTTTTGCGATCCTGGCGACAGGATGCATTGAACCGCGGCCAACATGATTCGGCGATCTACATTGGCGACAAAGTTCTGGCACTCACCAGTATGGTTATCAGCTTCAATCCCCGAAGGCGATTACTGACTTGCTACCCCAGACAGTGATTCTGACGCGTTTTGGTTGGCCCAAGTACATTTCTCTAGTAACAACTTCACGCGTGCACTAGCACTTCTCTCCCGAAAGGACCTCATTTCTCGAAGCACTGCCTGTCGCTACCTAGCTGCTCATTGCTACATCAAACAAGGCCAGTTCGAGCACGCCCTCTCCGTACTCGGCGAGCACAACCCAACCGACCTCATCCGCAATAATCACACCCGACGCAAGATCCAGCACCAAAGTCATGTCACATTGCGCAATGGGAGAAGTGCGACTCCGCGCAACGATAGGGCCGAGGAGCGAGAACGGGAAGACGCCAATAATGTCCGGTTCGAAGCCGCCATGTGTTATTTGCGGGGACTCTGCTTCGCTAAACAGAACGCGTTCGACCGTGCACGGGACTGCTACAAGGACGCAGTGCGGATCGATGTGCAGTGCTTCGAGGCATTTGACCAGCTGATGAAGAACTCCCTGATGTCTCCTGCCGAAGAACTGGAGTTTCTGGAATCGTTAGATTTTGATTCTGTCTCATCTCCAGATCCCTCGATGGCCCAAGAAGCCGCCCACTTTACGAAAATGCTTTACACCACTCGTCTATCAAAATACTCCTCTCCTACCATACTCTCTGACGCCACCGAAACCCTCTCTACGCATTACAACCTGGCAGAAAATCCAGACATCCTTCTATCTCGTGCCGAGGCTCTTTATACCCAATGTCGCTTCGCAGAAGCCCTGGAATTGACATCCTCTATCCTCTCCACATCTCAATCCACCGACCTCACCACGACCAGTTCCAGCATCCCTGCGCAGAATCACCTTGGCCATGCCCCAGCCATCTATCCTCTCCATTTGGCTTGTCTTTATGAAACCGGTGCCACCAATGCCTTGTTCTTACTATCTCACATGCTCGCGGACCACTCTCCAGAAGAGCCCTACACATATCTGGCAATTGGAGTGTACTATCTGTCAGTATCAAAGGTAGCTGAAGCGCGTCGCTTTTTCTCCAAAGCTTCACTGCTTGACCCTCATTCAGCCCCGGCTTGGATTGGATTTGCGCACACTTTTGCCGCAGAGGGCGAGCATGACCAAGCGATTGCGGCATACAGCACCGCTGCTCGGTTATTCCAGGGCAGTCATCTTCCCCAACTCTTCTTGGGAATGCAGCATCTCGCACTCAACAATATGTCTCTCGCGCATGAGTATCTCTGTGCTGCTCACGCGATGTCGACTGGAGCAGCCCCAAACTCGATCCCTTCTGGGCCCCCGGGTTCATCAACAATCGTCTCGGGAGCGGGCGGAGATCCACTGGTCCTGAACGAGCTTGGTGTTGTCTTTTATCATCAAAGCCATCTTACCGGGGCCATTGAATTATTTGAGCAAGCACTCGTGCTAGCTACTTCCCTCAACTGCGAGCCTAGTGCCTGGGTCGCTACACGTGCAAACTTGGGCCATGCCCTCCGCCGAACGGGCCGGCTTACGGAGGCTCTCTGTGAGTTCAATGAATGCCTGCGTGTGGGCGCAGGGGGTAGCAGCATGGGTCACGCCCCGTTTTTGGGTGGTGGAACGGCATCGGCCGCAGTGGCCACCGCATCCGGCGTTCGGGGCTACGAAGATCGCGGGCTGTCTGGTTCGCTTCATACATCCCGTGGACTTATCCTACTGGAGCTTGGGCGCACTACCGAAGCTGTGACAGCATTGCATGAGGCTGTTCGTGTCCTTGGAGCGAGTGGCGGCGGTGATGCAGCGAGCGGTGCAGGTGTTGCAGGTACGCTGCTCTCACGTGCCCTCGAGCTTTGGGCCGCAGAAGGGCGTCTTCAGGACCGCGCCGCTTTTGAAGAGACTATGCGACAAACTAGCGCCGCCCCTTCCAAACGTCGAGGATCTGGTCGGTCCCGTGAACACAAGGGTAAAGAGCGAGTCGCCCCGGAAGAGATATCTCGACGACGCGGACGCCAGGAACCGTTCGTGGAGGAATTTACGGACGCGGCGGCCGACGTCTCTACGCCCGCACCTGAGCATGAAAAAGTCGAAATGGACCTTGACGATGAAGCCGACGGGCTTTTACGCCGAGCTCTCGGTCGTGTTCGACATAGTAAACACCGTCGCGCTGCACCTACCACGCCGGACGCTAACGAGACCCCTGTCCCATCCAATGAGCGAAGTCGAGGGCTGAGACATGCACTGGGTCACTCGCGACAGTAATTGGTCATTGAGCTCTTCGTTTGGTTTTTCTTTACGTTTTTCGTGTTCTGGTGGGCCTAACTATGACTTCTTTGCATGCATTCCAGCGGGCGTACAGGCGTTTTATGCTGGTCGGGCTTGGGGCACATGGGGTTTTACACGGAGGCTTTGGGACTTTCTCAGGCTGGTTCTCTATGGATCTCATATTAGAAGACTGTTCAGATATTGTTAGAGTCATTTCTACGTTGTGCGGAGTATTTTCCCGATGAGCAGTCAATTTGAATACTGTCATGGCAAATACCCCTGAACATGAGGTTTACTGCATACTGCACGTGTTATTAAAATCTACGAGATGTCTCCGTACTTCGTACGGTGTGCATATACGAGGTACAGCCTGCCACAGGGTATATGCATGTTAGCCTCATTTCCGTGGCCCCCTTTAACCCAAAGACAAGCTTCCGAAACCCAAAAAGGGTCCGGCCCCTAAATTTCTTCCCCATCTCCCACCTCCGTCCTCCTTTACTCAATCATCATAATACTGTGTAGAATTATTCCAACAACATTGAAGCTATCTAATACTTTTTATCCGGACCTTCATTCCCCCCTTCTACTCTCACGAGAACTGGCAAGGAAAAGACCCCCGAAAAGATTATGACGCCGCTGGACCCACTGGGGCCGGGCTGAGCCTCAAATGCGCCAATCGCCTTGACCACGTCGGGGGCGATCTGCCTCAACCTGCCTATCTTTCCTTTTTTAGTCTTGTCAGGGCTTCCCTGATCACCTCCCCCCCGTTCTCTTCTTCAACTTTGTCTTCTCTCCTCCCCACTGCCAACTGCAAACCCCAGGCCATGCCGTGCCAGCCTGGCCTCTCACCATGACAGCCTCCTTTGGTATCCGCCCGCGACGCGGTTTGTCGCTTTTGTGCGTCATTTCTGCTGCATTTACCTTCGGCGCCGTGATTGTCATTTGGTTTGGCATGAACTCCGATCGAGACTACATCCACCCCGTCCTCACCCAATTGATCCCCGCCGGACACTGCGCCTGTGAATCCTCTACCACCTTCCAATGCTCGACCTGTCTCACCTGCCCGGATCCGGCGTTGCAAGTCGACACCACCCCCGCCTGGACCTTCGAATACGCCCGCGATGCCCGCAATGAGGCATTGAACCAACGACAGTGCCAATGGGCCTTTCCCGGGTTGTTCGAGGATATCGCGCGTGGTCGCAAATTCTGGTCCACACACGGTCGCTTGTCGGCGACGGAATTGGATGCAATCCCCATCCAACATGGAATGGTGCGCGCCTTTGTCGCCAATGGCCAGTTATACGTGGTTACCGCAAGATCGAAGGGCGAAGATCACCGACGGAAAATTCTGGGGACTTTGAGCTCTATCCACCGTGCGCTGGCCGCCGACCCGGAACGGGCTTCCCGACGTGATTTTGAATTTGTCCTCTCGGTGGAAGATAAGGTGGACGATGTGACGAAAGCGGAATGGCCCGTTTGGGTCTTCTCGCGGACTGCGACTGAAGAAGGGGTGTGGCTGATGCCTGATTTCAGCTTTTGGGCGTGGGACAATCCGGATAATTACATGGGGCCCTATGATCAGGTGGTGGAACGCATCAAGAGATTGGATCTCCCGTGGGCAGAGAAGACGCCCCAGCTGGTTTGGCGGGGCAAGCCCAGTTTTGCGCCCAAGTTGCGACGTATGTTGATGGAGGCCGCGAGAGATCAACCCTGGGGCGATGTCAAGCAGGTGGATTGGACCACCGGTTCGAATGTCCTCAAGATGGAGGATCATTGTAAATATATGTTTATTGCGCATGTGGAAGGTGAGTCCTCCACTGAGAGAATTGTAGCGAACAACTGACTGACTGGTTCTTCAGGTCGCTCTTATTCAGCCTCATTGAAATACCGACAAGCCTGCAATTCGGTCATCGTGGCACATAAGCTTCAATTCATCCAACATCACCACTACCTTCTCATCGCCGACGGTCCCAACCAGAATTATGTCGAGGTCGAGCGTGATTTCAGCGATCTGGCAGAGAAGATGGAGCCCCTGGTCAATAACACCGATGCTGCTCAACGCATCGCCAACAACAGTGTGAGGACCTTCCGCCAACGGTACCTCACCCTCGCCGCCGAGGCTTGCTACTGGCGGTCACTGTTTGATGGCTACGCCAGTGTTTGGAATGGCACCGTCCAACAGATGTCTGGAGAAGACATCGAAAGAGGCCTTCGATACGAATCATTTGCACTTCTGGAGAGCGCGAAGATGTCGGAATTCCTGGCCACTGACACTGAGAAGTGGCAGTCGTACTGAACATACGTCCACGGCAGACTGCATATAACCTACAATAATGTGTTAATAATCCGACATCTTGCGATCGGCAGAGATGCGAGTCATTTTTAGAGGCGTTCAGGGGTCGACTTTTCCCCATGCTACATGTGATACCACGAAAGCGATTATCTTGAAGACAGCTTGGATATTTGATCCTGTCAATTGCATTATTTCATATAAAAATCTATTCAGTTCTCTTCGGCCTTTTCAAAGCTTCGCTTTCAAGGCCTGTTCACGCCTCCAACTCGGTCAATATCACTCGACAACCTAAAGGCGCCAGAATTCCACCCTGTCGATATCAGCATAGCCCGTCTTAAGAGCACAATGCCCAGGAAATACATACCGGCGTCATCTTCAACCGATACTCAGGATCAACTACCCAACTCACCTTCCCCAGCAAAACAAACAACAAAATCTTCACCTGCAACAACGCAAACCCCTGTCCAAGACACTTCCGCTTATGCGCATTGAACGGGATATACGTGCCACGCACCGTCTCCCTCCGAAACTTGGCCTGCATCTCCTCAACGCTCTCGCCCCATCGCTCAGGCCGGAACTCACGCGCATCCTCACCCCACACCTGCGGGTTACTATGCACCGCCCACGCATTCCACCCCACAAACGTACCCTTCGCAATAGGAAGCTGCCCACCCAGAACAGCCGGCCGCATCGCAACGCGGTTGATAAGCTGACTGACAGGCGGAAACAGCCGAAGCAATTCCAACACCACGGCCGTCAGATACGGCAAACTGTTGATGACTTCCTGGCCTGGGTCCGGGTGGACCCGTGCCGTTGCAAGGATCTCATCCCGCAGCCGCTGCTGGATATCTACTCTCACGCCCAGCTGCCAGAACATCGAGTTGACGAGCTGCTGGGCGTTCTCGTGCGCTGTTAGGAATGTTATCTTCATGTTATCGCGGAATTGTTTCTCGTTGATCCGGCCGGCCTTGTACGCTTCGCCTAGCATGTGCGAGACCATTTCTTCGCTTTTGGGTTGGTCTGTGGCTTTGCTGCGTCGCTCGAGCATGGACATTATCTTGTCGTACAGGATGTCGTCGAACTCTTTCATTATCGCGTATGCGCGTTTGCGGGATGGTAGCAGCCAGGGGAAGTGGTCGAGGTCTGGGAAGCTGAAGTACATGGGTTTGAAGAGAGTTGCTTTGATGATGGATTGGAGGGCTTCGATGCGGACGTGGTTGTCTGGTTGGCCGAGGCTCTGGATGGTGTCAGCTTGACTATCTCATACCCTAATATCCGGGCTCTATAGAACCCCAGAATGTGAATGTGAATATACCTTCAACTCCAAATCCAAAAAATTCTCCCCCATAACATCAATAGCCCACTTCTGCACCTCCGAATTAACCAAAACCCCCCTCTCCCCCTTATCCTCCCTCTGCAACTGAATCAAAACATCCACCAACTTCCTCGACTGCCTCAACAAAGACCCCGTCTCAAAAACCTTCTTCTGCAATCCCGCCTTCATAATCCCCGTATAAAGCCTCCAATTCGCCCCATGCGAATTGATAATATTATCCCCCACCAGCGTCGCAATAACAGCATGCGGAATCTTCACCTGGCTCCCAGCTTTGGCATATACATCCTCATTCCGGAACAAATCCGTTAACCAATCCGGTCGTGAGACGAGCACGCTCCATCGTCCGCCGAACCAGACTAGCACGGCCCCATGCTTTTCTAGTGGAGTGCGGAACCAGCGCTCGTAGATCTCGTCTTGGCCCATTGAGGACCAGAGGCCGAGGATGGAGACGTAGATTGGAATTTTGGGGAGGTTGGGCATTGTTCGTGGGAGGTGCAGGTACCAGGCTAGGAAGATGATGGGGGGAGGAGGAGGGTGGTTAGGGTTGTTAGGAGAGGGGATAGGGGCATTTTGGGCGGAGGTTGGAGGTAAGGTTGGACTGGGCTAGTTCGTTGCGAGACGGATTCCTGTACAGAGGGAGCTGTGCTCGGTCGTTTGTCTTGTTCTATATAGAGGGTGTGCTGGACTTCGGCGCTTTGAGCCCTAATGCAGTTGGTGTCAGCGGAGGTCAATGAGGCTGCGCTGAGTGTCACACTGTCAAACTTGAGTTTCTTGTGTCAGCTCTGAGATGTTATATTTTAGTTTGGGGTGTACGGGCTCGTATGGAGGTAATTTGGGAGGCGTGCTGGTCTTCTGTTCGGTTATTAGGTTGGTGGGTGGGAGGGTTTAGTATGCCCAGGTCCTGGATAGTGATGGATATCTGATGGAGACGCAGATTATAAAACGTCTATGCGCCCAGGCGGACTCTCGAGTCTACTCGGGCTCCTTTGCCCATTACAGACAGCTCAAGTACTGACAGGTCGAGTGGAGGCCATGGCTGATATGTTCCAGAGAACTAGCCTACTCCGGAACATAGAGACAACAAATCCCCCCATTACAATTCAACATACCTTAGATTGAGCCAGCATGGATCGTGATTTCTCATAAGTCAGTAGCAAGCAAAAGATAGGTAGCAAGGTTCTGTGCCCAGACAATCCGTCTACATTCCCGCAACAAGCGTGGCAGACAGCGAGAACCCATACACCACAGTAGCTATCATAGCAATAGCATTCAAATGAATAACCATGGCATGATTATGCGCGAAGGTTCGATTCGCCCGATGAGTCTTAGATCCATCGGAGTCGGGGTTATTATTCTCGCTCTCTGTATCACCAATCAGGTCAAGCAATGAAACACAATATTCGTAGAACCCACCTTGAAGCGCCCTTCTAACCAACGAGGCAGTTGTCGTTCGAGGCCCGTAAATGATCCAATTCAGACACCCGGTGATGCCAACCACGGCCAGAGGAGCTATACTCCATGGATCCCGTACTAGTGAGATAAGGCTGTAGGGTGGGTGTGTGGCTGCCGTCAGGACTGTGAGTCCAATCTGTGTTCCGAAGTAGATTGGAAACAGGCGTTTCTGGAGGTTTATGAACTCTTTCATTGGGAGGGCCTGGTAGCATATTTTTGTGTTTATGAAGCTCTGAGCATTGTCAGGATTCTGTGAGTTGGACCGAGTGGATGCCGTACCTGGAATAGCTCTGTTCCTAGGAGTGCGCCGTAGGAGAGAAGATGGTAGGGGAGGAGGTTCCCTACTGTCTGTAGGAAGGTGCCCATTTTGTGGGTGGGTTGTGACCTGAGAGATGTGGGATGTGGTTAGAAGTGTGACCTGGAGAAAAGAAGCTTAGGATCGGAGGAAGAAGGTGAGAGTTCGGGGTGGGCTGGTTGGCGATGGAATCCTTGGCTTACCCTTGGCGGCTAATCGGTCGATCAAAGCGTCGACCCTCAATAAAAGGACGTTAGATTGTGGGTGGTATTTGTAGATGCTTCTGGTTGATGGCTGGTTTTAGATGTCAGTTAATGATCCGTACAATACCTATGATCGGTAGGTATACCTTCAGAATAAGCATCAGGTGGCCATATATATAATATGTCCTCACCTATTCAAGGGAATACAACACAGATGGCGGAACGATGGAAAAAGCTCCGTATGTATTGGTCCCAGAGTAGTTGGAAGGAGAGAGTGAGAGGGAGCACACTCGAGCACACTCAGTAGCTGGGTTCCATTAACCATATGTTGGATGCCTCAGGCATACAGGCATCCAACACCTATTCATATGGTCTCACTACAACCCAAGTTGCTCACCTATGCAGCTCTGCCTCAAGTTACACCAATAGATTCACCTCCATGTAATGAAGTGACCATAATCTCCGTCACTCCCCGAGGCATGATCTCACATACATCCCAGGAAGGTGGAAAGGATGCCAGTGCCCTAAGTCAGAAACAACCAGGGCCAGATGGGAACTATTCGATGGACCAGTCACGTTTACACACGTTAATACTCTCTCGATGATGCAAGATACACTTTGAGAGCTGTTGCCATTCCCCGGCTATTGAACTCTTTTCAGACGTCGATGTAACCTCTCTAGAGAAGTCAAAATGGAGAGAGTTGAGGCTAAGTAGGTCCCCGGAGTATCTCCGGAGTATTTCCATTAAAATGGACCGATCTTCCAGTTCAAGGGGCCAAGGCCCAATGTGTCGTATTTTTAGCCTTCACATTGCACCAAGTAGTACTAGGGCAATTGAAGGTCAGGATGGTCCTAGCCTGTCGTACTCCGACTTCTGATCTACAACCCCGTCGAGATCCAATAGGAGGTTTACTGGAATCAGCAACACAAGGTACTTCCCCCCACGTGGAGTCCGTGTATCATGGAGTATACGGAGATGTCCGAGTATACGCCATCGAGATGAAGTATAAGTAGGGCATATTCAGCCGTATCGAGAAGGAAGTTGACTTTTGATCGGTAGCACGGTCTTGCCACAACAGACCTCAAAACAAGATTAATGAGCTCAGACGAGGAGTTCATTGAAGGTAAGAGCTGAGAGTTCCATGGAACTTGCCCAAATCTCATGGAAAGAACGAGCCAGGGCAGCGTCTATGCACCCAGACCGGGAATAGCCTCTGACCACACTGCCTCGTGCAACCATCCCTGAAACCTTTTCCTTATCCAAGTCTACACAATAACCTTCTCTCTCTACATCTCTCTTTCGCTCTCTCTGTCTCCCCCGCTCTCTCTAAGTCTACAAGCTGAAGGAGACTGGGCCAGACCATCGCGCGGCTGAAAACGGTGAAGGTTGAAGTGGCTTTCAGGAATGAACCCCCGATCGGTTGTACAACTGGCGTGACACAGTGAGATCAGGCGTATCTCCTCGTGGACGCACTGCCTGTATAAAGGTATCGGAGGCTGAGGGACTTGGTTCTGAGTTTCCGAGAACGAGTTTCGGAACTCTCAGAATCTATAACATATGCAATATCCTCCATCGAAGGAAACAGAACTGTCAAAGATGAAGGAAGAACAGTCGAGTCCCGAGGAGGATATCCTCAGCCAAACCCAAGACCCTTTGGAGAGAAGGAGGTTGCAGAACCGGCTGTCGCAGAGAAACCATCGTAAGACAGTTTGCCTATTAAGCCAAGTTGAGTACTGACAAAACTCAGGACGCAAGATCAGAGAGCGCATTGCAAAACTGCAAGAGCGTGTCATCGCCAATGAACTGAGAGCGGCAGCCGCCCTCAACGGATGGGATCACGCATATAATCCTTCACTATTTCCCAGGCCTCACTCAGCCCAGTCAGACAATGACCTCAGCTTTGGCTCGCGGGATATGTCTCCGTTGATTCCCGACTGTTCGTCGTTCATGCCCTCGTATCCTCTTTTCCCGCAGTCATGGCCGAATGACTACAACACTTTTCAACAGCATAGCAGCTACCCTGGAGACTTACCATACTTCTCCACTGCCAGTGAAGCAAGTTCAGTATCTCCTGTGACAAGCGGGCTGACACAGTCTCCCACAATGTCACCGCCTACGACTGTCATTGAAGATACATACCGGGATAAGGGCACCTCAGAGTCTTTGATCCACGATTCCGTTTCCACATCGCCACACCAGCCTCTATACTATGTTGCCACTGGTAGGAACTGCAGACAATAATATGGGTCGTTGACGCAACTAACAAAAGACAGAAGCAGCACTGCCTCAAATAATCCAGGTCATCAACGCCATGTCCCCCCAATATAAAGTGATCGTTCTTGTTCCTCCAGAATCGCCAGCGTCAGCATCTGCACATCCATTCCCAACACCAGATCTGCTGCATGGAGCCGGTCACACTGGATTGGAGCATACTCCTCCACAGCAGTCTAACCCTCAAAATATGGGCTGTCTGTGTTCCCAGAATGGTTATTCTGCACAGTCTGGACACACTGCCCCGAGATCTTGGCTGGGTGTCGGCCAATGTCCACAGGTATGTCCTTTACATAAGACTGTGACTACAAACCTTCCAATGAGGATGTTGTGACCTGTGGTTCCATGCTTTGTATAAAGAGAGAGGTGCATGAGCTGGTCGGTGATATATACGGGCAAGGACGAACGGGATAAATTGTGCATACTTTAGCTTCCAGCAATTCTTTTGGCTCTTACCTTACAGGTGTCGAATCCAATGTTAGCATAGCGAATCTAAGATGAGACGGGTGAAATACAATGCCCACTACCTTAAGTGAGTTGACAGAGAGGAGTCAAAGACCTTACCTGGGGATAGTATAATAGTATTAGACACCAGAGTCCAGATCAGACGCGGCACGTGTTGTTGTGGGATTATTGCGGCAATGGTAAGAATAAATTTGCCAGTTGGCTGAAAGCTCGCCAGTTGGCTAAAAACTTACCAGTTGGCTGAAGGTTTACCAGTTGGCTGAAGATTTGCCAGTTGACGGGAAGCTCGCCGTGCGTCTGGAACTCGGCACAAGTGGATACTGACAACCGGACAAAAGATTTCTGTTATCATTTACTCCGTAGAAAGGTACCATACACATCTCCTCTTCACTTTTGTTTATTGTTAACACTTCTAGGTAACGCCGCACGTGTTTATCTTTGTCCGGGGGTTGGGTGTAGAGAAAAGGGCAACAGGCGGAGTATATGAAAGACTAAACTTTACGAACCACGGAAACTATCCAGAAGTACCAGAGTCATTGCATTGCATGTGTGATTGCTTCATACTGAAACTTAGCATAAGCCAACAAACCAAAAACCCATGACAAAATACCAAAAGCCAATCTCAGCTCAGTCACAATGAATCCTCCACAACTCCCGATCACAGTTACTGATATACCCAGTGCGAGTATGCAACATAGCAGTATTATCACTGATGAGCATATCACCCTTCTCCCAACCAAACCGCAAACAAACCCTATAATCATAAACAACCCGATCAATAACCTCAACGAGAGCACTCTCATCATTCTCAATGCTGACATCGCAAGTCGAGAACTTAGTCTTACTCGAATCCCACGGCTGATGCCAACGCAGACACGACAATCCAGAAACAGGATGCTTAACTGTCAGCGGCAGATTCTTCAGCTTCGCATCCCAGAATCCATCATTGTCCATCGCCCAGGTAATCTTATCCAGACGCTCGACAGTCCAAGGCAGAGGCAAATACCGGAAGAACAGCCGCGAACTGGCGAACAGGGTATATCCATTCCCCTTGGGCGCGGTGGCGGGACAGGTGAAGAATTGGTAGCCTGGTGGGTGTTGAACCTTTTTCTTCTCGCCTGTTTCTGGGTCGGTGATTTCGTCGAACTTGAACATTCCGTCGAAATGCATCGGCATCGCCTCGTTGGAAGTTACGTTGTTGCCCATTTTATCGGAGCGGCCCTGGTCTCGCACCTTTTGGATGACTCCGAAGCTCCAGGGCAGGATCTTGCCGAGTTCCTCGGCTTTCTTGACGTAAAGTTCTTCCTCGAGTGACTCGGCGAACCCGCGTAGGATAATTGGGGATAGGCCGTTGGATAGCTGGCGGACCTTTTGCATGGGGATGGAGCGGATTGATGGCGGCGGGTTGACGTTGTCGATGTCGGCGGGGCGGATGATGAGGCCGCAGGGGTAGAGATGTTCAAACTTGACGGAGAGGCCATCTTCGGTCCAGTCGAAGAGAGGTGATCGCTCGCGAAAGTAATATGGTTGACCGTTTTTGTAGATCAGGTCGTGCGTGTCGCGCACGTCTTCCGCGTGGACGGTGCGATATGATCCGTCCAATCCGACTGCTACGGAGGAATGCCAGGGAGTGTATCCGAGTGTGCCTCGAAGTTGCGGGATCAGCGAGACGGACAGCTTTCTCTCGCCGGCCGACTCGTGGATGGAAAGTCGCACGTAGTCTTTGCGGTTGGCTCGGATTGCTGCGGCGAACATTTTGCCCCGGATGATCATTTGGCGGGCTGTCTCGGCGATCTGGGCCTGGCGGCCGCGCTTGGACATTGACTTGGTCTCGTCTTGGTGGGCGAGATCTTTGGTCAGGAATTTGATGTAGCCGCGGTATGTCAGGCAGGTGTCGTTGTCGGTTTTAATGGCGTGGGTTGCGTCGAACTTCGGGTCTCCAAAGGCGAACATCAGTTCTCGGCGAAGACAGCTTGCATGAGCTAGGTAGAATGCTTTGGCTGACTCGGGGGTGGAAGATGGGAACCAAGGGTGTTCGAGCAGCTCGAAAAGACGGATGAATTTGACATGGTGGAGCTCTTTCTCGATGGCCGTTTGGCGCAATGTCTCTCCGTAGTCCCAGACGGTTTCATCGGGGACACCAAGGATATCTACGAAAGGTTAGCACTGAGCACAAGTGACATCGTTGTTTCGGAGGGTATTACCATTGTACACAAGTCCGTCCGAACTGATGTGAACTTCTGCACCCGGTGGATATACCCTCGGCAATGTTCTGACAAAGTCCATTCAAATGGGCCAACGCCAACTCCTCACCAAAATCTGGCATCGTACCCAAGACTTTATCGCGTGCATTCGGCGACTTGAAAGGGAAAGCAGGCAAGATCATCCGAATCGGCTCCTCTTTGCTGATCTGTTCCAGAACAACTGGAACAAACGACTCAAAGCCCTTCCAGGAAACACCCGATTTCTCAAAATCAACCCCATAGCTTTCGATGATCTTCAAGACCTCCATCGTCATCTTCTCATTCTCTGATACAGCCTTTGGAGCTTCAGGAACAATGGGGTTGTCAAGCCCTTGTTCCTGGTGCTTAGTATCGCCGTTTGCGGCGACAACCCCAAGATCGGCACTGTCACCCTCGGACATCACTTCCACAGTCTTGACACTTGCTTTTCCATTGGAGACCCCATTCTCGGTAGGAATAGTCCCATTACTAGCGAGTGCGGGGAGGTATGAAGAGGGGACGGTGTCCGCACCGGGTGATGCCACAGTGAACATAGTGACTCTCGAAGTGTAATGTATGTGTTTTCCAATGTCGGGGGCTCTGGTCCAGTCACCTATCTACCTGGGTAGGTATAGAAGGAGGCTGGAAGTATGAGGGGGCTGACTTGGTTTCACTGATGGGAAAAAGAGGCAAGAGGTGGTGTTTCGTCCAGGACCACTTGGTGCTATATAACGTGCATCGACCACAACACTGACCGCTCGAACAGCCTGTCTGGGGGAATCATACCTCGTTCCGATGACTGTAACTCTTCATGCGGACTAAGAAGTAGAACCCAAAGTCTTAGGTCAAACCTAGGACATCCCAGGCTTGGATGACCATCATCTCTGTACAACTTTCAGAGTACGTTCTGGAGACTCTTCTTGACTTAATGGCTGAATTTCGGAGTAAAGTAGCCGAAAAAGAACGACCCAGCTGAATATGATATGATTTTAGGTTAGATTTCTTAGTCTTTGAGCCTTAAACTCGATAAAGTTTGGGTTTGATGCTTCAGCCATTGTGTCAGCACGGCTTGTATGAAACTCCATGTAGATGGTGGCGTAGAGGTTATTCCTTGAACCTTCTACCAAAAGTTCAGCCTCTCGCTGATCCCGATGACTAGAGATGCATCGGGAATGTAGACCCATTGGCCACGCGGAATGGCTGGGTCTATATGTGTCAACAAGGCTGTTGTAGAGCTCAGGATCCCTGGCAATCTCTACCAATAGATGAAGCCACAACCGTGATCGTCTAGGGAATGCATGGTAGATCCCCCAAGGCAAGTGTAACGTCATGTTGCTTGGACCGCCAAGATCGCGGCAGAGTTGGACTGATCTAACGACGGGGTGTGGACGGGCGAGATTACAACCATAGAAGGATGGCCATTGACGGGCGCCGCCGTTGATGCATGAGAGACTAGTGAGATCTCGACGTGAGATGCATTTTCTCCGATGCGTTATCAAACTCTGATTCATTTAGAAACCCCGAAGTAGCATGTTCAGTCTTCTGCGGCAGCGTGACACGCAATCTAGCCTGGGGATGTTACGGGCGAAGAAAAGTCTGCATGACCATGTCTTGTCTGACCCAAGAAAGTCAAGTACCTAACCAAAAGGTAGATCATCTGTACTCAAAATTGTATTCCAAACTGATACGTGATCAACACTGTGGCACCTCCGTTGACTACATCTTCAGCTCATTCTTTGATCTCACGCCAATCATACTCCATGACTCGAGTCACAAAAACTGCCATGTCATGCGTCGCCAGTTGGCTGACAATATAGCAGCTCGCGTCCAAGCCTGAGCTGACCCCTCCAGAAGTAATGAGCCTGACACCGCCTGTCTTCAGCATACCCCCGTCGACGTATCTCTTGTGCACTACAGTCGTAGCAGGTTCGTCTGGACCATTGGAACGAGCACAAATCTCACGCAAAACGTCCAGAGCGCGATGGTGCGTTGCCACGGTCATTCCGGCGAGTACACCCGCAGCACCGAGGAGGAAGGCACCGGTGCAGACTGAAAACAGGATCCTTTCGTCAGACGATGTATCTGAAGATAGTGCTGCAAACTTCCGGATCAATTCCAACTCTGGTCCATTGCCCTCAAGGAGTGGCTGCATAGCGGATGGTGGGCCACCTGGGATGACCAGGATATTGAAGTCCGAGATGTTGTCAATGGCGTCTGGCAAGAGAATGTCTGCCTCAACAGTGAGGGTCTGCGCGGCACGAACTGCAGAAGTGCCAGCAATGGTCTTGATCTCGAACATTCTGTCCGGGTCATCTGGGTTGCGATTGTGCGAGACATGGGACAAGACTTCGATTGGGCCTGCAAAGTCGAGGATGTCTCCGCCGGGGATCAGGAGGACCCCGACTTTGTAGTACTTGTTCGAGGATTCCGATGGCATGATTTGATGGAATGGATTTCAATCTGGTCTTTCGAGATGCCCCGTGGCAACTTTGCTCTGGCGGATGCGAGGGAAGGTGAGAGACTTGGGGGTGGAAATCCTGGAGCCCATTATGAATTTACTTGAACGGCGTGAGAAGGGCTGCGGGGCATTTTACCTCGGAGCATTTGCAAAGAGACGCTGCTGACTCCGAAACCAATCGCTGACCGGGCGGTGTGTTACCTCGGTGTCTGAAGCTGTCTCCGCATTCCCCGATTCGACGGCTGGGACAATTTTGCAAGGTATCCAAATGCCGCCATGTTTTAGTGCTGAGGGATAACGATCCCTTGGGCCTTGAACGTCAACTGGGGACCGAGGGGATCCATGTCGGGACGTGTGGCCCAGTAATCTCATTGTACGGGTCCTCATGGAGATGATGTCGGACGCTACAATGGCACTCGAAACAACCCAAGCCATAGGGGAACGATGGATGGTGAGATAAGGACAGCTACAAACGGGGCACCCTCCGGCCTGAGGCGGCTCGGTGTCGGGGTTTGAATGCGACCCTGCCCAGGCGACACCTGCAGTCTGCACGTTCTTGCTTGCAGGTGGCTGATTTCATTCCATCTGATTGGACACCTGAGAGATCCTGGTTCGCTGGTCGAATTTCAAACTGATCTCTGTGCAACGACTTGGGATCGCTCAGAAGCATGTATATTTCGAGGACAATACTGGAAGGATACCCGGTCTGCCATTGTTCGAGTCCTCAGTGAGGGGATACGAGGCTGGCTTGCATCATCACCTCATAACGGTGACGGTATCCATGATGGTAAGTATCATGTATCCGGTCAACTTAGCCTCTTAGGGCTATTTACGATGGAAGATGGATGTGACTGCAGCTCAGCTCAGCCCAGCCCAGCCCCCCACCAAAAAAAAGGCCATAACTTCTACACAGTAATACAGTACTGCGTAATTCCGTTAAGTTACACCTACTGACTACCTTATTGGTTCTTGAGCGCTTCAGGAGCCGCCCCTGACCGCTCTCTTCTGCTGGATCGTCATCTCACGAACTACCGGTACACAAGTAGTTCGATTTCCTCGCCCTCGCTCCAGGTCGATAACGGTTACTTAAACCCAGGCCTGAGGCAGGTTGGGCGCTTCGCTGCTTGCGCACAAGCAGTCAAATAGGAGATGTGTAGGAGTGTGATATTGAACTAACGCTACCTCGCGACTACATCTCCAGCTCATAACTACTGAGGTAAGGAATGCTCACGTGAAAGATCAAGGGATTGGATTTCCATTCATCTAGCAGCTACCGAGATGGTTGTCAGATAACCCCCTTGCAAAGAATTTGAAAGAAATTGCCCTGCCTGAGTTGATACACCAGACGGGAATATTAGAGCTTCCATTTTGAAAGATTCCCTTCATCCTTGGAGTTACCAGGGCGAATTGCAAGACCGAAGAGTTCCCAGTTATACTGCTTAGGCGTTATATCCGTTGCTAAAGCCACATTGGCTCCCAGGACAACGTCTTGCGGACGGCCTAGCCAGCACGCTGGATGTGCCTTTCTGAAATCAATAAAGTACCTATTGCAAGTGTTTTTAAGAATGCTTGTGTCAACAGGAAAAAAGGGGACTCACAGTTTCGAAGTGTCGGAATCCCAAACAAGGTGATCGGCCCAAGGCTCATCATGCAACCAGTCGATTCTAGCCAACTCCTGGTCCGCCTTGTCGAATTGTTCGCGAATTTCATCTCGCTCTTTACGATCGAATCTCCGGAAGAATGTATGCAGCGGAAATCCAGGATAAGGTGCTGATTGATCATCCGCAAGTCGGACCCCAGGTACTTTCTCGAACACAATGAAGACTATGTAACCCCCCGGCACACAACCGTCCGAGCCCTGAGATTCCTCCTTTATTCCAAGGAGGGCCGGTGTCATGCTTGCATTTGAATTGTGAAAGTCCATCAAAGCCTGCACCTCGGGGTGTGGACACGGGCGAGCTTGGAGGCGTCGATCCTCAATATCATCGTACTCCGTACCGGGATGAGGGACTTGCATATGCACCCGCATGAATGCAATTTGGCCATTTGAGTCTAGCCGAACATGGAATGTTGCTTCCGCAGATGATGGTTTGAATCCTGACTCTCCAGACTGAGGGGCTACGCGCCGCCGCCGAGTGTGTTGCGAGACCTTATCTTCGATCGTACAGGTGATGGATTGTGGATTTTGGAAGCTGAACTTAGAGCCAGGGGCAAAGCTCTTCCGAGGAAACCAACCGAACTCAGGCATTGTGCGAAAGACTTGGAAGAGTAAGAAAGAAGCAGAAAGGTGAAGAGGATATGAAAAACTTCAAGCGGAAGGACTCGAGGATGGACTTGAGAAGGAAGTGAAAGTATCCAAGAGGAAACGAAGAACTTGAAGGGGCGATAAAAGTTTGGAGAAAATGTGAAAGCCTAGAAAGAGGAGAAGAAGTAGAAGAAGAGAAGGGAAGAGGAGTGAGAGAGCCTTCATAGCTGAACCATGGACTTGATCAGGTGGCATGATTGGTTGAGAGCTTCCATTGATTTGCGCATCAATAGGCTTGGTCCGGTCGCTTGATTGGCTGATAGTTTTCTCTGTTTCGCCTGATCAGGCGTAGGTGATACTCTGGGTTAGATCCTGCATTTTGATTGGCCAAAGCTTTCAATTGTTCCTGCTCAATCGGGCTTAGTTGCGGAAGAGGCGCCTGTCAGTCGAGTGAGGCTGAAGTACTTCGGATTATGTACTGGAACGTCGCTAGGAGGATTGTGAATCTATGCAATTACAGTATGGTCTAAGGGTCTTGTACGTTTTGAAGGAGCCTAGAGAAGCTAAGGGGAACCAATCCACAATGAGTGGATAAATTGATTGAGGAACGAAGAGACAAGGCGGAGGCTTAAATACGTGATATTCACTCGTCGATGACCCAGTTGCCAGGCGGAGTTGACAACAGGATTTGCTTGATGCTTCAAACTAGGAAGCAATTGTCCAGTCTTCGGGCGAAGCAAAATATCCGGCTGTTTCGTGCTCTGACTTCCAAGTGGCGTAAGTAATTCGACTGTGCTTCCGAACCTCATCTCCACCGAATCGTGTTCTTGCCAAGTAATGATTTTTTTTCGCGCCCATTTAGAAACGGTAAGACGTAACCAATCTTGCGCAATGTCGTGGCCGTCAGTCGGCACTTTGACCCGCAAAGTTCCGGACTCAGCGTCCCAAGTTTGTCTTCGAATGTCAGTCTCCGAAGGGGCGCCGAAGAGTCAAATGTGAGTCACTTACCGAAATCGAAAGGTCTTATCGACTTCTTCGAAGAGAGAACGCCCCCACGAAAGAGGTATGTCTGTGAATTGGTACTCCGTCACATTGGACTCGGTTTGAAGTAAGGTCTGGACTTTCTGGGCCACAAAGTCCAGAAACTCAGGCTCCGATGCGTACCCAAGTGCAGAAAATTTCGATTGTGGGCTTGAGCTAGAAGTCGAAGAGAGCGTAGAAGATGCCGACACTGAACTCTCAGCTTTTAGGCTAGGTGTGCCTAAGCCTGAGTCTAAGGGACGAAAAGTCGAGTAAAGCGGGGGATCGTGTTTCGACATGGTGAAAGTGAAAATGAGTCTGGGAATGAAAGGTCGACTTGAGTGAAGAGTATTCAGAGGGAGAAAATTGGGAAGGAAGTGGGAAGGAAGTGGGAGGGATATGGGAAGGAAGTAGGAAGAAGAAAGGCGAACCATAGTGAGAAAGATAGGAACCTAGGAGGATAGTAGTCATTAGCAGTGCATTATCGGATCAGGTAATCGGTAAGCTAAGACAAACCTGTCATACTGGACGGCAATTTGATAATATCTTCCTCGCGAGACATGTCATAGCGTCTGATCTCATCCTGATGCCATCGAATATATTCAAGTTTCTTGCCCTCTGCAGCAATCCAGCCATCGACCAAGCACTGTTGAAAGAGGACGCCAGCACGATGGAATCGATTAATTGAGTGACGCCTGGTATAGACACCAAGCCGAAGAAACTCAACCATGCTGACCTTAGAGCGTTGAAAAGCCCTGCCAGTCTTAGGATTTGCCGCCGGGAGAGGAATACTCCGATAAAAGCCACGGCCGCCAGACGTATAAAGAACGACATACGATAATGGCATATAAAGAGGGTGTTCACGGTGGATCCTGGTTAGAAACCTTTGCCTCATATTGTCAAACTCTTCATCGATAGCTGGATCGTGAGGAGCAACCAATCCGTCGGGAACCTCACCATGATCTTGGTCGATATCATGATCAAGAACGTCATCTTCCCAATCATCTTCGTCCGAATCAATCTCTTGGGTGGCTGGCGTAACTTGTGCCAGATTCTCGATCATATCACTATCCGAGTTGTCACCATCAACTGAAATCAGATCGGTGGCCCGTGTAAGTGACGGCGCCTCTCGAAGGTATAATTGAATATCTCTGTAGCCGCGCTGGCCGAACTCGGACGGGATGATCAGAGCAGCTACCTCGGCATTAACACTTGGTAAATCGTACTGCCGGCCACCTTCCACATTCGGTAGTAAACGTAGTTAAGGGTTCACGCAAAGGGCATCAACAGTGGTATGTTGTGAGAGATACTCATATGCTCGAAGGAAGAGCCTATGGTATGGGAAATTCTCCCGAATAACCAAACCAAGTTTCTCCAGTATATCACGGCATGACATCAGATGAGGATTCGAGTCTGATCTTGCATTTGTTGCAAGCTCAGATGCTTGTTCAGGCCCTTCGCCAAGGAAGTAAACCTGGGCCGCTCTGGCGAGCTGGCCAGTCATAGCCGACGCTCCACTCAAAGGACCTAAAACATGGTACAAAGCACCACGTATCTGAAATATCCAATGCCGTTCATGAGATGGTAGACGCTCATCAAAGGTACACCGAATTGTAGTGTAGGAAAGGGCAAGATTCAGAGCTTGAATGTTTCTGTGAAACCGTAGAGCATCTTCGTCGGACGACGTAAAGTAATGGACCATCTACGTAGAGGAGGTAAAGGATCCGGCTTAACCGCGCCCTAATAACAACATCCCCAGAAGGTTCGGTATGCAGGACGCGAAGGTATTGTCACTTCAGAAATCCAATGGAGGGCTTTGCAAGACGGACACTCGATATCCATTCGCCCTAACTCGAGCGGACACCACGATACTTGGGACGAATCGAATGCAGGAGATATTGATGTACATACAGGAGATGGTTCACGAACAGAAGGATGAAGATGGCGATTCGCATGACTATGCGCTATCAAGACTTGCTTTTGTTGGGTGGAAAGAAGGCTAGGTTTCACGAAGGTTCTGACGGAGACAGGATGAACAGCGACTACGCAGACTCGAAAGCCGTCCGATACGGTTAGTAGGTTCGAGCCTCCGCCACCCTGTTCCGTATCTTGCACCAAGATGCGCACGGGAATAATTCCGTGACGGAATCAGCCTACTGGTAGCCGAGCCATTATTCGATCGTTCTCGAACAGCTCATTGATTGTAGAACAGTGGCGGCTAATACACTACGCTACTGTACAGTGACATATGCAGACAACCGGGCACCGAAGACCTCCTTTCCATGGTATCAGATATGTCATGAAAAGTAAAACATACAAATCCAGAGCCCTGGTATTCGATTTTTGGAGCACTCCGAGTCTCCGACCCAATAGAAATGCAAGCATGAGGCCTGAGCCTCAGGTCTGCCACTTCTGCACAACGACACCTCCACGTTTAAATTCGGGCATGTCACCGAGAACAACCTCCCGATCAGCTAGCTCCTTGCTGGGGAACGTAGTCATCAAAACCCAGGCGCGGTCTCCACTATTCGAAGTAGCAGCAGCAACGAAAGCATAGACCTCGCCAATGGTGGCGGAAGTGTTGAACCGAGATGTCAGCCTTGTACCATCCCCCAGGCGAATCTGTAGAGTAACCGTTGGTTGCGACTCGTCTACAGTTGCCTTCGGTGGCTCATGGGTGGAAGGACCAGCTGCGGAAGGCGCAGGAACCTGGGTTCTTACGCTGGGCGTCGGGCTGCCGAGGCGCTGCCCCGATCCGGAGAAAGGCTTATACTTCGGCTTAGGCTTTGTGTACTTTTCCTCGTGCTGCTTCAATTCCACATCGACCTCCTGCCCAGGTTGAACATTCATGATGGAAAGAGGGGCGCGGCCTTGACGGATACCGTCCAGAATCTCGGCGTTACGGGGATCGTCAGATCGGAACAATTCACCATCATCCACCGAAAACCCATCGGCCCAGAAGTGAAGAGTTCTTTGAACGCGCTGGGCCCTGTCTTGAGTCGGTGCCGAGGGGGTTTTCAATCACCTCACTCGGCGTATCGTCACCACCGAGTGTGCGAGCAGTGCCGGTGAAATGTGATCGTCTAGGCTGAGGGTCGTCGGAAGGAGCAGGGCGCGCCCTATTCATTGAGTGTATACGTCAGCGACATTCATTGATCGCAGCAATATAGTAGGACCTACCTGCGGGCCTTCTCCAGGATTTTCTTCTTCAAGTCCTCCGGGTTCTGCACGGCTAGACCTGACTTCTCACCACCGGCAAAGAAATCATGCTCATCACTATCATCACCATCAGACGAATCGCCGTGTCCACCACCACCGCCAGAAGCAAAGTCTCCTATTGTCGCGAACTTCTTCTTGGGCGCAGCGGCTCGAGCGGATGATGACGACTCGCCTGCGGCGGAAGATGAACCTGGTATAAAAGCTCCCCCGAGAGTCCTACCCCCGGAAGCTCCAGCAGTACCCTCTGTAACCGGTTGTCTATCATCGGAGTTCGTATCTTGCAGGGCTTCGTCCTGCTCCGCGAAGAACTCTGTGACAGCGGCTTCTATATCCCATCCGTTGGCAGTAAGATATTCTTGAGCCTAGATTATCACGCATTGAAGTTTAGCGATTGAACCTATGTGCATCCGTAATAGTAAGCCTACCTCTGAAGGCTGAGTTCCAGTCATAGAACAGAACTGAGACACGACCTCATCGTGCTCGGCGGGGTTGCCCTCCATGTTTAAGCTTGATGGGTGGGGAGCAGCGATCGAGATTGCTCAAGCTAGAGAATGGGAAGTGAGAGAAGCTAGCTTCTGAATTTTCTGAATGTCAAGGTGGGAGAACGAGTTGATGTCAACAGAGCTGAGTTAGATAACAGACCTCAACACCACAGCTGCGCGGACGGGTACGTCACTCCATTGGTCAGCCGGCTCTAGGGAATTTCCGTCCCGATTACGCCTGAGGCGCAGGTACCTATTACTGACACCTCAGGCCATAACATATTTTACCTTGGGCAGTTCATCGGAAATTTGATGTCCCCATTTCTGCCACCTACTCGTTTGTCCTCCTCTTGTGTTTTTTTCTACTACTAATCTTTTACCTCCTGAACATAAATAGGGTCCTGAGGCCCAACCACCACTACTGTCACGTTGTGAGCCTGTGATGGTGAGTTCTTGTGCCGGATGGATTGTGAGGCCTTCGTTGAGCTCGGCTGCCGGGACGTCTTGGTCTCTCACTCTCTCTGCCTCGTGAAGTGCATAATCTCGTACTTCGCCGGGGAGGACACAATCCTGTTGTGTGCACCCCATCGGATGATTCGTCTGTCATCCTCCGCAGCGAGTCGCGTGGACTGCTCGAGGGTGTCGGCTATCCTAAAGGTGTATGTATAGATCGTCGGCGTGACCGATCATCTGTTCGTGGAAGATATGCCTAATGTCTTCCCCCCATTTTGTCCCAGAAAGCCTCGGCCATGTATAGGAGGAAGACGTTAAACCTATCTTCCACGACCAGAGGATCGGCTATGGCGACAACCTCAACACCTTTAGGATAGCCAGCAAGCACGAGCAATCCGCGACTCGCCGCGAGAGATGTCAGACAAATCATGGAATGGGCGCGCGCAACAAGATCATGTTCGCCCCGGAGAGGTGCGAGATATGCACTTCACGAGGCAGAGAGATCAAAACAAGCCTGCAGCCGGGATCAACGAGGAACTCACCATCCATCCGGCACAAGCGCTAGCCACCGAGCAGCCAGCGATTGGGTAGCTGAGAATGTGGTTCGACCGCAAATTAACATGGAGAAGACATGTCTCAGTCCGGCTAGAACTCCCTGGCTGAATCCGCCGAGCGCTACGAGCGGTCCGAATTAGAAGTGAACCACCAGCGGACTGGAGTGGCCCGATGTATTCGTAAGGGCGGTAGTAGTGCTCGAACCAATCAGCGCGGTGCTCGGTCTAGTGCTCCGATGCGCAGGAGTCCGCAAGTACTATGAGGGGATCATCTCGAAGCTTGAAGGAAGGCTCGATGGTGACGCTAAAGGGAAAACAGCCCTCGACCAATTTACCTCAACCTGTCCCCACCGCCGCGAGTTCTAGTATGATGACACCAGGGGCAGCCCGGACACCGTCTGATTATGCCTCTAACAAAACCACACACCCCTCGGAGCCCATGCCTGACCCCGACAGGTTTGAAGACGATCGCTCTGACCTAATGGATAAGGAGAACATGCGGTTTGAGTATGTGCCGACAGGGCATCTTCCATACGATCATTCGTTGCCATGTCCATTCCCGATACTCCAGACAACGCAGGATGTACCTCCGATACATTTGGTTCGCCATCTTTTCAGATACGTGTCTGGCCACTAGAATCTTCCTGTTTTGGTCACCCTTTACGCCAAGATCAAGTGGTCAATGGTCTTCTCTAATGAGATATGTGGCTATGTATGTTCGCCTTTGGCCATGGATTCACTGCGGGAGGCTACCCCTATTCTGCCGCCAATCCTCTCAAACACCTCATCCCTGGCCTCCACATGGTCGAACCTTCAAAGGCGTTGGATTTCACTTGTCTAAAAGTAACAGACTCACCTAAGGAAGTGGCATCTTTGTCGGGAAATCATAGCTGCCATCGGCTAACCCTAATCTAGACATGAACCGGAACGCACCAGTTTGAGACGAACAGATTTAGCGAACCACAGCAACAACTCCAGACATTAAGGGTCTCCGGCTATGGTAATGGGAGCTCGTCTACTTGACTGCTGTGCCTCGGGATATCCTCATTGATTGACATCATGTTCCCCGCAAACCGAACTGACAATGCTGATCCCCCGCATCTCTAGAGATCCGCCAGTCACTCCTGATTTTATCTGCAAACTCATTGGTTCAGAACAGCCCTTACTGAAGGACAATAGCAATGTATCCCGTCTCAAAAACTCTGTGGATGTGAGTTTAAGGACCGCGAGTGGGGTTTCTCGGGCTGCTCGCCGGGCTTGTCACTTCATCATATATCTGGTACGTAGAACATTCCCTTCTCCTGATCTCAATGCAGCAATCATTATCTCAACACAATGTTGACCAAACTTATCGTCAATGTATACAATTTGTGGGTCGTGGTCTTCGTGGCCATCGGCACAATTGCCAGTGCCTATGGGCTGGCTGTCATCGGATCGACCGTTGGACAACCAAACTTCTATACCTACTTCAACTTGGCTACTGAGGGTGAGCCAGATTACTCCCACACTACAAACATGATTGGTGCCCTCAATGGAATCAACTCGGCTGGTGCCATTGTAGGGTGTCTTTACCAGGCCTGGTCAGCAGACTATTACGGTCGCAAGCGCACCCTGCAATTTGGATGCGTGGTGTTGATTATCGGTGGTGCATTATGCGCAGGTGCTGTCAACATGGCAATGTTCCTCGTTGGCCGATTCATTGCCGGTGCTGGCGCCGCCATTCTAGCCTGCATCGTGCCTATTTACCAATCTGAAGTCTCGACCGCAGAGACACGCGGTGCTATGGTCTCCGTGACGGGCATTATGTACGCCGTCGGGTACAGTCTTGCTGGCTGGCTCGGATACGCTTGTTACTTCATGAGAGCAACCGATCGAGCAGCAGAATTCTCTTGGCGGTTCCCGCTGGCATTCCAAGTCATATTTCCTCTGATTGTCCTAGCTGGCAGTCCTCTGATACCATTTTCTCCCCGCTGGCTGTTGCAGCAAGGGAGACGGGATGAGGCATTCGACGTTGTTAGAAAGCTGCACAGTACACCGAGGGATACTCACGGCGCCAAAGCTGCCGAAGAGTTCCACCTCATCGAAAAGCAGTTTGAACATGACAGATCCATGATGGTTCGTCCCTTCGAGCTTTTCCGCACATTGCCCAACCGCAGACGCGCTCTCGTTGCATTCATACTCATGTGGGGAAACCAATTCCTTGGAGTGTTTGTCATGACGAACTACGGTGTCCTAATCTATGCCAGCCTCGGGATGAGTGGCTCTATTCCACTTCTTCTAAACGCATGCTGGACAAGCTTTACACTTATCGGAAACACCTGGACTGCGTTCAACGTGGACAGTGTCGGTCGACGGAAATGCCTGCTCCTTGGCGCAACCGGGTGCACCGTGTCTGTAATATTCCTTTGTGCTATAACAGCCGAGTATCTGGGAACAGATAACATAGCCGGGCTACGGGCCGGGGTGTTCTTCGTCTTTTTCTTCATCTTCTGGTGGTCATTCTTCGTTGATGCAACGCAATATGTCTATGTCGCGGAGATATTCCCGAATCATTTGCGCTCACAGGGTGTCGCACTTGGCCTGAGCAGTTTCTACCTTGCTTCCGAGATCACCCTGGTCGGTGCTCCGGTGGCGCTGAACAACATTGGATGGAAATTCTATCTAGTGCTGATCATTCCTTCTTTCTGCTATATTGTTGCTATTTACCTCCTTTTCCCAGAGACAAAGGGCCAGACCCTGGAAGAGATCGGTGCGCTCTTCGGTGATGAAGCGAACGTTGTGTCCCGCCGGTACAACACTACCCAGGAAGGGCGAGGAACAATGCTAGCAGAAGGATCCGAAGAGAAAGGTGGATCGCCGAGGCATAGCTCAGATGGTAACGACTCTAAGGCAACCGTCATCCACGAAGAGGGATCTTGATTCAGGGGCGAGATCATATTTGTGTCTCCCATTCCTTCCACTTGCTATGTACCGGGCACCTGGACAGAGGGCAGTTATGTTATGTCGGTATATAAGGCAGAATGCAAATTGCAATCTTAGAACCACATCCGCACAATTGTGTGAACTCGATTGATACCATCCATTCTTGGACCTAGATTGGTTGTCGCATAGGATGATAGCAGATAGGACCATGTTGGTAGGTATCTGCGCCGTGTAAGTAGTAGAACTGCGCCACCGCCATAAGTGATGCCTCAGCAGTACGTAACTAACCGGGCGACGGTGCGACCTGGTATAAGATAGCCTCAGGAGTCAGGCATGTAGCAAACCCATGACCTTGGGACAAATTGTAATTTGAGGAAATCGAAATATAAGCCAAATCCTCCAACAGTGAACACTCAGATGTGATACCAATCTACATGCTGAAGTGCAAGAAATTCCAAGCTGACCATGCTTGACGTAGGGTTTGATTCCGCATTTGGACGACGTCACGTGTCATGGTCCCCGGCATCCCGGGGTTTGATTCCAGCTTCCTTGAACATTTCGCCTGCAATTTTAAATCGAGCTTCTATTGCCTGATAGGTTGCTTTGGTCTATTTAGTGGATTCATGGATATCTACAACTCCCCGATGTCTTGATCTTACTGTCCCACACACCGTCATTCTCCAACATCCATGCTGCCAATGAGCCAACGAATCGCTGTTTAGGCCGCCCCGCGATAACTAGTACGCAGTACGAATCGACGAGACAAACTTGAGCTATATATCTTTACCCAGCGACATTCTTTAACAGACAACATGGCATCGCCTTATCCACCATCTACTGCATTTTCGCCGTCCGTTGCCTCCGACATCACTGCGGCGCCTAATCGAGCGGTCTCTGATTTGCCGCAAGCCCAGGTAGACGCAATCATTCGCACGAAACGCAAGGCCCGCGAGCCCAAAGCCTGCTATCCATGCCATGCGCGCAAGGTCAAATGCGATCGTAATCTACCATGCGATGGATGCGTCAAGCGTGACCATGCGGATCTCTGCTCCTACGAACGCCCCTCCAAAAAACGATCACAGGTCTTCCAGGACAACGCCGTTGCCAGCACGTCGACGCCATCAGTGTCCGAATATCCAGCAACCTATACGTACGAAGAACCATCGGTGGAAGTGAAACAAGAACCAATGTTGCAGCGACCGACCATCTCCGCTACTCGCAATGGTCGTGTGTCAATCGCCCGCGAGGAATGGGACAATGTGCGCAACAGATTGCGCGAAATGGAGTCCACGATTTCTACGCTCCGGACAGGCTTGGAGAGGGCAGAAGAGGGCCTCCCAAATCCAGTAGACACAGGAAGCGTACAGAGTGGCGGAGCAACTCGCCCCTCCCAGGGTACCTCACCGGAACGCGAGGGTATCCACGCGGCGAATACTCTAGGCAAAGGCACCGTTCATTTGGGATCACGTTCCGTTTTGGCGTATATCCTGAACAATCAGTCTGGGTCCGATCAACTGCAAGCTCTTCTGGAAGGAGGAATACTGCCAAAGCTCGGTCTGGATAACGAGTCTGCAACATATCCGTTTGTTGATCTATGGTCATCAGACATGTCAACGTTCGACATTAGCGCTGTCTGTAGTGCCCTTCCTACTGACCAGCAATGCAGAGAGTAAGTGTCTCGAAGTAACCATCAAGTTCGGGTAATTTGTGCTAACCTTATATTCTCACTATAGATTGTTCTACTACTATAAGGACATATCCGGGGCCATATACCCCGTTATAGCGGACATATTCGAGTTCGAAAATACCCTAGAGCTTCTACTGCAGACTAGAGCCTCTCTTGGTGGCGAGTATAGGTCTGACGCAGACGAAGCGCAAAAGCCTTTCGGGGTGAGCATCGCGTATTTGGGTTTGCTATTCGCCATTCTGGCCTCTGGCTGCCAGTCATCTGATTATGGAAGCAAGGAAAGGGAGTTGACCTCCCAAGTCTATGGTATGTGATCTATGCCAATTAGATCGAAGTCCATGCTAACGCCTAGTGATAGTGTGCTGCTCTTATCAATGCCTCCGTATGACCAACTTCCTGTCCCAGCCCACCATTGAGGCGATCCAGACTCTTTTGGTGATAGGAAATGTATTGTCTTACAACATGAATCCCGGGATTTCTTACGTCTTGCTTGGCATGACCCTCCGCATGGGCTTGGCACTCGGCCTCCACGTGGAGTCAAGTCGATTCTCATCAGCCGAACGATACCGCCGACGACATGTCTGGTAAGTTGCCCTTTATATTCATACGATACCGAGTATGGCCACCCTAACGTCAATAGGTGGTCTATGGCATGGCAAGACAGCCACTTTTCACTCTCCTACGATCGACCTTCTACTACCGCCGTGAGCCAACCAGATATCGCTTACAGGGAAGGTTCCCAACCTGGAGACTTATCTTACTTCGAATCTCTTTCTCGTGTCATCTCCCTTGCACTTGAGGTTGTCCGCATTCGCATGCTGAGCCCACATGCGCAGATGAGCTATGAGAGTATCCAAGGTTACAAAGATCGCATCCAAAAGATCATGGTAGAGGCCAAGCCGTACCTCCGCGATGCGAGACATTGTTCTACGCCCACACAACATCTAGAGCGAGTCGTGCTCAAGTTGCACTCTTCTTACTTTGCCTCTGAGCTCTGCCGGCCAGCGCTCAAGCCCATGGCTGACTATAGTGAAGCCGCTGCGGCTACTATGCGTGGGAAATGTGTGAAGAACTTGATGACAACTGTCGAGGCCTATATTGAAATGCACAACATAAGCTCTCACGCTGCTCGTTCCTGGATTCTCTTGCAGCGGGCGATCAGCTGCGCATTTTTACTCGCTGTCATTGACGAGGCGAAAGCAGACCCTAATGCTTGGAATCTTTTGCATCAACTCGAAGGCATCATCGCCCAAAGGGCAAGTGCCGAACGAGCCTATGACACCAACGATCCCGCCACCACAATGGCCAACATGACCTCGCCCCAGCAACCTCAAACCCTCGGCACATACGACCCAATCACAGGCACCACGACTGCTCCAGGACCTATTGCTCCGGCGATGGACCCAACTTCTCCGGTTGGACTGCCCCCTGACACACAAACGCAATGGGCCAAGTCTCTAGCCAAAACGCATCGTGCTCTGCAGAAGCTACTCGCCGCATTTGGTAATCCACATACTCGCGGCTCAATGGGAGGCAGTGGGACGCCTGCCTACCCCGGTTCTCATCCTCACATCAACCCTCCTTCCGCGTCTCTGGGGACGATGGTTCCTCCACACGCAAGCTTGACGCCTAGTGTGGGTTCTCTCCCGCCCCCTACGCCAGAAAGCTCCGGCAGCGGCGAATGGACAATGCCCAATATAATGGATCGCGCGGCGGAGTATATCCACCCACCCCTTTGGGGTTAAGGATAAGATGCGAGCTTTCCTCGAAAAGCGTTATAGTCTCGGTTGTTTTGGTCATCTTCAGCGCGGCGCCGGTGGTTTTTTGAGCCCACATCATGTTTGCTTTTTATGGTCAAATCACATTTAGTTGGAAGCCTCAGAGGGAGGCCTTTTTACACGAATTGCATTCATCCTACTGAAGCTTCATTTCATTGCCATCGGCATTGATCATATAAACAGGCACCTTCCCTGGGGTTCCAAGCAGTATTATAAGGTATGCACTGGTTATCCACTTCACTGGGAAGGTGCTAAGCAAATGGACACTTCGGGGAAGGTGCGGTCACCATCCCCTTCGGCATGTAACTGTCGTTCTTTCCTCATCGCTCCTCACTTCCCGTTTGCGAACGCAAGCATGAAAAATTCAAAAGATTGACCGAGCGATTTTTTAAAAATGGGTGGAGAAATCCAACGGGCTAAGAGGGCAATAGAAGAGTGAATACTGGATCATCATGTGACGAGACGACAGCTAAGGGAAGGAGCAAGCATGGCAGAAGAACATAAAAAGGAGTTCTTCTGCGCAGCTCTTCTTCTTTCCTCTTCCCTCCTCCATCTCACCACAGGATCATCTCCTCTCTTCTGCTCTTTTTTCCTTCTGGCTTGTAACACCCGCAGATGTGCGGGCCACGTGGACACCACACTGCGCCAACCTCGCGGTACAGTTCCCGAAGTGGATGGTTTGCATGCTCGACGGATACCTGTACTCCGACTTGGCATCCCAGACGCATGTAATCTTGGAGGCAAAGGCCAAATCCCGCGAGGAGCACGCCCCCAATGTGTTCTGGCAAGAAGCAGCGGAGTTGGTCGCCGCGCTCGGAACGCCGACCCCTAAAGGCCTGTCATGGACCCGGTAAGTTTACTTACGTTTGTGATCATACATCTCTACTATGAGAAATAGATCAAGCGCTGATTGTTGCTTAGGGCGTTGTTGGTATCTCAGGACGGTAAGGAGCTATACATTGCAATGGCCGTCCCCAATGACCAATACCGGGAATCTCTATTTGGTACAAAGAAGCCTAGAAACAAGGGGAACTTCCTTCGAATCAAGCAGTGGGGTCCCTGGCACATCGACTGCCGCGAAGATCTCGAGGTCTTCGCAAGCTTAAATCTTGCGGTGGCGCTTCAGGCTGGGTTCAGGCAAATCTGCTGTGATGTTTTTCATCCTATTTGGTACAACGGGCCATTGCAGAAGTGGGATACATCCGAACGAGACGTCAGAGTCGCATTCGAACGTCAGCCTGGGGGAGCCATAACAGCACAATTACCATCAGACCGACGGGGCCAATCGATCCACACAATATTGCTCACGAACAACTGCCTATCGGCGACGAGGCTGGAGTGCAAGGCCGATTTGGCCAACAAGTTGGCCATGTGATGACCGCGGTTTTCGGCTCCCAGGGCCTAGACATCGCATTTGGCGATCTCAAGGCCGTCACCGACACATATCCACGCACCCCAGACGCGGTCATCATGAATGGACGGCGCGCTGGGCAGCCTCAAGTGAAAGCTGTGGGTGAGCTGAAGTCTCCGTGGATGACACAGCATCAGTTGTTTCGAAACCCAACAGTGCAAAACGCGAGGCGCAAAAAGCGTTTTCGGCGGCAGATCGGGCAGCTGGCGAGATACATGCAAGAGCTGGGCGTGGAATACGGCTTCTACTCCACCTACAACCAGCACATATTCCTCAAGCAAGAGATTGTTGACGGAAGCTGGGTCCTGCGGTACTCGCCAGTCGTTTCAGACATAGCATCTGATATTACCTACCAACCATTCTTCATATCCATTCTTCATATCACTATCACCATGTACCTCACCTATCTTCCTTTCCCCGCCGATCTCATCCCCCGCTGCTGCGACGCTCCCCCTCCTATGAAATCCTGCCTTGTGTCTAGGCAGTGCTTCTTCTCTCTAGGAGTTCAATCCTACAGTCACGGTTGAGGTTGGCTGGTCGGAGTCTGGGACCGACCTTGTGAAGGACATGGAGCTTCTCCTTCAAGGAGGGAACCGTGCTATCGAGGCAGTGATTACCTTGAACTGGCGACTACAACAGCATAAAACTGTTGTTGCCAGTACAGCACAAGTCTGGAGACTCGACTCAAATGGTAAACCCGAACTTCAGCAGACAGAGGTATGTTAGCAACCTGATACCATTCTCTAGGAATTCCAGTCTAATATCTTCAAGGAGATTTTTCCTATCCCGGATCCATATCGACCCCAAAAACCGGAGATTTCTCGTCGCGAGTTTCTTGGCTCGCTGTGCTCTCAGTTGCGGCCCAATCGCGACTCTAATGAGAAGTACTACTGTGACGGTGGACAGGAACAAGTCATGTGAGCCAGTGGTACGAAGGTGCATAGCGGCCAACAGTCGAGTGCCTGATTTTGGTGTGTTAATGCCTGAATTGGCCTGAATTGGCCTGAATTTAGACTGGCAGAAAATTAAAATACCCGAATTACTATGACAGATCTCCTAGTAGTTAAGCAAAGTCCCAAAGTTCAACAACCTTGGAACTGCAAAAGCCCATATTTGAAGCTATTCACACCCCCCATATCCTGTTTTCCATCGATCTTAGGAGTTGAAGAAGCTATTCCGATAGTAAAAACCTGTGTATTCCCCTATTCTAAGGCATTTCTGACCGTACAAAGTCCCTATTTCCCTAAACTCTTCGTTTCCTTTGGCTCCAATGTGTCCCCACCCCCTAAGCTCTCCGTCTCCTTTGGCTCCGGCGTGGTGAAGTGCCCTCAGCCTGCGGCCGAGCCCGCTTCTGGCCCCTTGCTGCGTTTCCCCTTCGAGTGTTTGGACGGATTGCGCTTTCGGTGGCTGCGGCAGGCGATGACAACTCGATGATTGTAGCAGGAGGCGGTGTTGCAATAGTAGCAGGGATACCCATACTGGAGACGGCGATCTGGGTGTAGGCGTTGCGGGAATAGCTTCACTAGCGGCAACCGTAGGAATTGGTTCACTAGCTACAGCTGCGGGAATAGCTTCACCAGATGTACGTATCACGATACTGGAATCCGGCCAATTATCAATTGCGCCTTCATACCGTGCGACAACCACATGTAGCTTCGTTGTTGGAAACTTTGAAATGAATTCCTTCACTGTACCCAAAAATTCCCAGTTGGTGGCTTTCAACTTACAGGACTAGTTACAAAACATGGTATTAAGCGGTGTCGAAGGCGGTCTAAAATCACTATACACTAGTACTAAATAGGCCATAAAACCATTTAAATCAGGCACTCGCCCGTTGGCCGTTATGCACCTTCGTACAGTGGGCAATCAGGAAGGGAAGGAGCAGGGATCGCGGGGAAGAGTGTATTTATTGTTTACCTCCTGTTCTTCTTCTTCTTCTTTCTTTCTCCCAGACTTGTTACTTTGTGTGCAGTACAGCATAGGATCGATCTCCTTCTTGATTTCTTTTCCCTTTTTAGCTTTCGACAGTAACAACTACTTGGATATTGATGCACTACGCGATGAAGCCAGGACTACCTTCAAGAACCGTAACCTTCGTCCCGCTTGATTCATAGTTACTCTCTCTGTTATTCTCTCTTGCAACTGGAACTCTATTCTTAGGAAAAGTTTACTTATTATATAGTGAAGTGGGAAGAGCGCGAAGGCGGTCTGACATCGCAGACAGGACGATGGGAGGACTGCAGCCCAGGAGACAGTAGCGGGGGACGTCATACGACCTACTGTGATCCGATGGGAATCATACTGTAGAAGCTGTTCATGAGGGAAAAGGTGTGTGTGTTCATGCCTATCCTCCTAGTGAAGATGAGCCTTCTGTAACTAACTAACCTGAGGTATTATCTAATGTCATGGCCTGAGGCTCCAAGGCGTCAATCCTGGAGATGGCGCGGTTCTCCCATTACACTACCTACCTCTACCTACCTCATTTCAAAGGGTGTTCATCCAGATCCGGCTGACCTCGCCCTTGCCATTGCGCGTGACGAGAAGAGGGCTATTGCTTTGCTATCCCAACAAGCCGTTTACCCTCGCTTCGCTCGGGCGGCTTGAAGGCGAAATCCGTAGCCAGTAAGCTAATCGATATTGTTGGTTAACTAACTAGTTTAAGTTATAACTAACTAACCTAATTAACTTTTGCACTTGACTCCGTTGTATGGAAGCGCGGTACGGAGTACCTTACGGAGGGAAGTACAATCCGTATCTGGCGCCCGTAAGGTCAAAACCATATCCCGGTACGTCCTCTTGCCGAAGTCTGGCGGTGCATTTGGGATGAATGCAGCTACCTCGGTTCGGGTGGGTAGATTATGTGTCCGTGGATCGGCGTTTCCCTGTAGGATACGCGGATCCAGTGATAATATCACATCAGTAGGAGTCTGGCGCTGGGCGGCCTCGATCAGCAGCTCCCTGGCCATCTGGTACATCCCGATGAATGGGCAAGCTCATCCGTAAGCTGTCCGAGGACTGCCGCGGAAAGTGCACTTCGAGTCCCATCGACATTGCCGGCACCTGGCCTCCGTTGACCCCGCACTGGGTTCATAGCGCCATAGTCGCCTGGATGGGGATAGTCGCCTGTTGGTCCTCTAACAGCCATAGCTGGGCGAACGCTGGGGATATGCCCTCCTGCCCAGACTCCTACGGATGTGATATTATCACCCGGACCTGCGTATCATCCTACAGGGAAACGCCGATCCACGGACACATGCCCTACCTACCTGAACCGAGGGTTCCAATGGTCCATACAGATGAAACAACTCGCCAGCCACCATAAGGGGTTTGTAGTTTCCACTGACACGCTGATCCGGAGTATAGGAGATGGAGGTAAAGGCGAAAGCCGCGTTATACTGACGGACGCGGTCCCGGAACTCGTTCGCGCGAGGATCAGCAGTCGCTAAAACCGGGAACGAAAAATCGTCCTTCTGGTCGGGCGGATCGGTAAGGTCCACGTTTGCTTCCTCCATGTGATCTCCTCGAGCGTCCTGGGCTGAGGCATCTGCCAAAGATAGACCCGCGTCGGCGCCGTACGGATCCCCGTTAGTAAAGAGATCATCGTGGAAGTCAGCCTGGTCGAACCGCCCTGCTCGAGGCAGCAACACCCGGCGCGCACCGAACCACCAACCGAATTTCCTCCAGGAGAACTCTCTATCGCCACTGATGCTGAGCAACTGCTGCCACCCCTCTCACCCTGGCCTCAAGGGCTATGGGAGCCATGAACTCTGGGAGTCCCGCCCATGGATGATGAGCGCCGGAGGGGCAGAGAGGGGTGGTAGAAGTTGCTCAACCCAGTGGCGATGAGAGGTCTCCTGGCGAGAAGTACCTTGGGGGTCCGTGATAAAGGACGTCCACTGTGCAACTGTAGAGTCCTCTGGAAGAAGTGATAATGCGTTGCACGAGAAGGGAGAAACTATTTGTATGTGAGGCTAGCTGATGTGTGCGGGAGCAAGCGAGGTCACGTGGCCTCAAAACAGTTTTCGGTGCGCGCTGGCCCCTGGGGGTTGCTGCCTCGAGCAGGGCGGTTGACCAGGCTTGCTGGACAGCTGGGCTTGGACAATCAGGGGAAGCCGCTGTGTCTGTTGCAGCTGATGTTGCGATTGTCGAGTTGAGCGCTGCGCCTGTTGCCCTTGGGGTCGCTGGGCGGAGCTCTCTTGGCGGCGGGTCTGCCACTGTGATTGGGTCTCCTGGTGCGACAACTGTGGCTGCTGTGTGATGGCGCGGTTAACGCTTCTCTCAGTAAGATGTAAGATGTTGTCTCCTGCGCGCGATGGCCATCCAGTCCTTGTAGCGCTTATCCAAAGAATCCATGAATGTTGCGAGGGTGGTCTGGTTGACGAAGCGATAGCCCTTTTAGTCAGATGCGATTGATAAGCCGGGTATGAGCTCCCGAAGTCGGCTCCCCACTCTTAGAAATCCGTCATTGCTCACTTCAACCTCTAATTTATTCCGAGCATATCATTGTACGGAAAATGCCTTTGACCGGGGTGAAGAATGTTGTGCTGGTAAGTCCGTTTTGATACTTCTTTAGCTGTGCCCATCGCGGGGGCAAAAAGAAGAAAGCAATGCCCCTCATGGCTTATCGATAACGAGGCCATTGGGAAGAGCCACGAGCAAGAACGATTAAGCGCATTTACAAGACAGTACTAACTCAAGCGCTGCAATATTAGGTCCTTTCCGGCAAAGGAGGTGTGGGCAAATCCTCTGTAACGCTCCAACTCGCCCTCGCGCTCTCACTACAAGGCAAATCCGTCGGCATCCTCGACATTGACCTGACAGGACCCTCAATGCCACGACTGGTGGGGCTCGAAGATGCCAAAATCACACAAGCTCCAGGCGGTTGGATGCCAGTACCAGTCCACGACGCTGAACCCGCAGCTGGAGCCGAAGATTCGACCTCAACACAACCTCAGCGCGGCTCCCTTCGCTGCATGTCCTTGGGCTTCCTACTCCGCGATCGCGGCGATGCTGTCATCTGGCGCGGTCCCAAGAAAACGGCGATGATCCGTCAATTCTTATCAGATGTCTTCTGGGGCACAACTGATTACCTGCTCATCGATACGCCGCCCGGAACCAGTGATGAGCACATTGCGCTGGCTGAACAGCTGCTCACGCTGTCAACCACAGATGCTGCTGCGGCTGCACAGTCAGGCTTGCCACGACTTGCTGGCGCAGTCCTCGTAACGACGCCACAAGCTGTGGCGACTTCCGATGTGCGCAAAGAGGCGAATTTTTGCGTTAAGACTAATATCCCTGTTCTCGGAGTCATTGAGAATATGTCTGGTTATGCTTGTCCGTGCTGTGGTGAAGTGAGCAATCTCTTCTCCAGTGGTGGAGGGCAGGTTATGGCGCAAGAATTAAAACTTCCGTTTTTGGGCAGCGTGCCTGTTGATGTGAAGTATGGAGAATTGGTCGAAGGAAAGATGGAGGCGGGAGACAGTGACGATGAGGATGAGGACGGTCAGACTTCAAACAGTCAACCAGATGACACTCCCGCCGAACCTGATAGTCGGCCACTTGTTGAACGGTACCGAGACACCTGGTCCTATCCTCGATTCGAGAACTTCGCGCAGACACTTATAACGGGCATCGAAGGGCCGACAGTCGCGTCTTAGCGGGTTTGGTGATCAAAAGTGCATTTCTCTACTTGTTTAATAGCGATATCCAGATTTTGCTTGCTTACTTGCATGGCCGATTTCGGCAGCCATATCAGTGAATTGATCAATTCTAGACAAGTGCCAATGCCGAGTATCTTCTCTTACGAGAGCGGAGAGCCCAACTTCGCGTCCGAAGCCCACCGGTGTGGCCAGTGTTAATCATGAGGCTATTCCTCATATGCTGAGGCTGGTCACCGGTTGAGGACGCTAGATCCAGATTGCCGCAGGAGTATCCTTCTGGCGAAGATATTCTCCACAGCACCCCTCTTCCTGCGGACCCAAGGGATCCAAGTGGCGACGTTTTCGGGTGAACTAACTTGGCGCTGTCAGCTTTGTGTGGGCAGTTCGACACGTGCGAAACTCAGGATTATCTTCGAGATCATCTTTTATCTATCAACTCTCTCCCACACAAACCCCGCATACCATACGCGGTACCAATAATGTGTAGACCAGCGAATGAGAGCAATCGATCATGACATTATGCCAAGGGCAGGCAGTGGCAGTGCTCCTTCCTGAGTCCTCCGAGAAGCCCAGCTTCCAAGACCTTGGACACCCACCCAAAACCCACATTAAGCTCAGTTAAACGTTTCGTTGTCAACCTATCAACCAGGAACGTGGTTATCCAAAACCAACATGATTGGCTCTGGCGATCCACCGATTCCAGCAAACACTCTTATCATCGCCGGAACACGACCATGGTCCGCTCTTGGCAACCGCCTACAAGTCTTGGCGCCAACTCCCGCTCTTCTGTGTTAGTCGGAAAATTCGCCTTGCACTCGACCAATGGCTGTCAAATATCGAGTGCACGCTGTCGATGAGACCATTATGATGGGTTGGAGCTATAGCAGTATGGAACTCAATGTGCATCAAGCCAAGGTCAGTACACTGTAGGTTTTCATCAAAGGCCTCACTTGGCGATTGTCGTGGCGACCTTGCAATTTGTATAAGGACACCCTTAGTTCTGGAAAATGTGAACTGTTCTAGTCAATCCTTAGCATATTACTCAGCTTCACTCTTCGCTGAACTGCTGTGTGGCCGAACACAGCCCTTCATCGCCGCCATGATACCTGCAGCAACCGCGAAGTATGATTGGATCCTGGCCATCACCTCGATCGCCTTCGTCTTCTCTGCCTTCGGCAATGGAGCAAATGATGTCGCCAACTCCTATGCCACCTCCGTCGCAGCCAAGACGCTCAACATGGCCACGGCCGGTGTCTTGGCGATTTTCACAGAGTTCATCGGCGCAGTCGCCATGGGCTCACGAGTTACCGATACAATCAAGAACGGCATCATCAGCATCGACCGGTTCGATGGGAAACCCGGCGCACTCATGCTGGCCATGGGCTGTGCCGAGATCGGTAGCGCCACCTGGTTGATGCTCGCCACTCGGATGGGCTGGCCTGTCTCGACGACGCAGACTATTGTCGGCGCCCTCGTCGGTGTTGGTTTTGCAACCCAGGCTTCTATCTCCTGGGGCTGGGCAGACGGCAGTGTCTCCCAGATTGCTGCGTCCTGGGGAATCGCTCCCCTCGTGGCAGGTGGCTTTTCTGCCATCATCTTCGGAACCCTCAAGTACAGTGTCCTCGAACGGACCAACTCCTTCGAGTGGGCAATGCGCTTGATTCCATTTTATCTTGCCCTCACGGGTGCCATCCTCGCCCTTTTCATCGTTGTCGAAGCCCCTACGGCACCCTCTCTGGAAGAGTTCGGTGCTGGAAAGGCAGCCGGCATCATCTTGGGAGTGTTCTTTGGTTGCCTCCTCGTCGGCTATGTGTTCTTCATCCCATACTTCAAGCGTCGTCTCATCCAGAAAGATAGCCGCATCAGATTCTATCACATTCCTCTCGGTCCGTTGCTGCTGAGGGAAAACCCGCCCCTCTACTTCCCAGGAAAGGGGGACAGCTATGTGGCCAACTACTACGAAGATGCCTACGGCGAAGTGCGTGCTGGCCAAACTGACATGGTCAAAGAAAATGCCACAGCCAACGCGGACTCCGTTATGCCCACACCGGAGATCACACCAATGACCAAGCCCCAAGTTGGTGACGACGAGGAGAAGGACTTGTACTCCGCCAATTCCTCCCCAACGATCGCGCCTCGCAAGAAGCACCTCGAGCCCACTGAGCGATTCATCGACCCCGTCCGACACCTGTCCTGGGCAAATCCTCAGAAGTATCTAGGTTACCTCAAGTGGGTCCTCCTCCAGGGTGTGACTCGCGATGTGGTTACCCACGACTCGCCTGCTCTGCGTGCAATTCACGCCCGTGCTCACCGCTACGACGACCGCGTTGAACATCTTTGGACATACTGCCAAGTTGTCTCAGCAATGATGATGTCGATTGCCCACGGTTCAAATGACGTGGCTAACGCCGTTGGTCCCTGGTCGGCCGTTTACAGCACGTACAACGCTGGCCTCGTCGACACTGAGGCCCCTACACCCGTTTGGTTCTTGGTCATTGCGGGTCTGCTGCTCGGTCTTGGATTCTGGGTTTACGGATACCATATCGTTCGTGCTCTGGGTAACAAGATCACTCAGATGTCGCCGACGCGTGGATTCAGTGTTGAGCTTGGAGCTGCCATCACAGTGCTGTTGGCTTCGAGACTCGGTCTGCCCGTTTCCACGACTCAGTGCTTGACTGGTGCTAGCATGGGAGTTGCTCTCATGAACTATGATCTTGGCGCTGTCAATTGGAGGCAGCTTGGCTTTATCTTTGGTGGTTGGGTGCTGACTTTGCCTTGTGCAGGATTGGTCTCTGGACTGCTCTGTTTGATGGCATTGAATGCTCCCCATCTGTAATATAGACATTCACAGTTCGTCGTGCTTCTAGCGTTCTTAGCCTTTTCCTATACCGGGGGGAGTTTTCAATAAAAGTTCATACATTCTGAGTAATTATTATATATGTGAAGACTCAATCCGTCACTGGATCCAAGTGAATAATTCCAAGAAAGTAATCGCGATAGAATGAGGTTCAAGAATCGCCGTACATGTTCAGTTTTGTGCAAATGCGCTTTTGAGAGTCACGGAGTTAGGCGCCAATAGGACTATGGGTATCCATCAAATTCAAGGTAGAGATCAATCCTTTATTTGGTGCGCTTGTAGATCTTGCCAAGGAAAGACTCGAAGACTTCCTTCTTCAACCCCTTAGACTCGTCGACAGCGGCGATCTTCTCGCGCAGCTCACCGACAACCTTCTCCTCGTAATCCTTGTAGACCTTCTCAAGCTGGAGCTCGTTGAAGAGGGCCTTGACCTTGGCCTCCTCAGCAGCGTCCTTGCGGCCGTAGGAGGCATCGAGGAGCTGGCGCTGCTCAGGGGTGCAACGCTCGATGGCCTGGTTAATGAGCCACGAGCACTTGTTGTCCTGGATATCAGTACCAATCTTGCCAATGACAGATGGGTCACCGAAGTTGTCAAGGTAGTCGTCCTGGATCTGGAAGTATTGACCCAAGGGAATGAGGATGTCGTGGGCCTGCTTGAGGTTATCCTCGGTAGCGAGTTCCAGGTAGATCAGAGCCAGAGCGACGGGAAGGTAGAAGCTGTAGTAAGCGGTCTTGTAGGTGACGATGAACATGTACTTCTCGAGGGAGAAGTTGTCCAGGTTGACGTTATCCTCAGGGGCGGTAATAAGATCACACAGCTGGCCAAGCTCAGTCTGCCAGGTGGTCTCGTGGAAGAGCTCAACGAGGTCAATGTAGGCGGGGTGAGAGCGGAAGCGCTGCTTGAGAATAAGGTAGATACCCGACTCCAGCATGAAAGAGTCGTTGATGGCGATCATGCCGACACCGTCCTGGCGGTACCAGCAAGGCTGACCACGGCGGGTGATGGAGCCATCCATAATGTCATCGCTGACCAGGAAGAATGCCTGGAGCAGCTCAGTCAACCAGCCCAAAATGCTGAGGTGCTCGAACTGCTCATCGCTCAGGGGCTTCTGCAGAAGAGCAAGACCGGTATCGGGAACCGAGAGGCCACGGTTGAGCTTGCCGCCGGGAACATTGACGTTGAGGGACTATAGGAAATAGAGTCACATGTTAGTCATTCCATTGAGTGAGGCGAGTGCCATCAATCCATGAGTGATTGCTTACTTTCTCGAACCACTCAAGCGCATTGGCGGGGAGGTTGTAACGCTTTGCGTGGGCGAGGATGTCCCGGGCCAAGGCAGGGAAAACCGCCTCAAAGTCGGCACGCTTAGTTGTAGAAGCCATTGCGAGAGTGTGTTTAGAAATATTGATCTGACACTTAGGACAGAAAACATTTAGGACCTCAATGGGACCACTTCCCCGCGGAGGGACCGTTTGACATGTTTGCATCGGTTTGTCTGTGTTTGCATGGGGGGTGTTGCTTCTCCGGGCCAAAGCCGTCGACTACTTGGATTCAGGATCCATTGAACGATCTTCGGCTTGTTCATTGATCGGCAGAGCTTTGTTGCCGGCTACATATTTGCTCTCGTTGTTCACGTGAAATTGACTCTGCGTGGAGATCTTTAATCCGCGTCAAAACGCGACAAGGGCCGAGGCCTTTATTTACACCACCGGACCTTCACTTTCGGGACTGAATGCAGTACTGCTGAGCTTCATTCCACCGACGCGATTCGTGAGGCGGGACTGTCGCAGCAGTTGCTGAACCTATCCAAGTTCCTTTCGTCATCAACGCGACGACGCGACGTTCTGGCTCAGACCACTACTCGCGGCATACGCCTGTCATGGAAGAACCTACAGATGACGGAATCCGTGAGCTCATGTACCAGCTGGAAAATGCTGCCATCAAGTGCTCTGAACGGTGTCTCTATCAGTCATCAAAATGGTATGTCTTCCAAGTCTCATTCTAAGAAGTCCGAAATACTAATGCGAATCACTAACCTAGGGCTGCCGAAATGCTCGACTCCCTCCGGCCTTTGAACCATGAAGACACTGATCTCGAGTCTCCTATGGACGTCACAACCCCGTCTTCGCCGGCTACGAATCCCTACCTGAAAGTGCAAGACCCAGTAGAGGCTGCACTCGAAGCACAAGAATCATACAAATACCTGCTGGCCAAATCTTACTTTGATACCCGTGAATATGACCGCTGTGCAGCCGTGTTCCTGCCTCCGACAACACCCCCTGTTCCTCTCTCCGTCACTTCACCCAATGCCAAGTCGAGGCCATCGCGAACCTCTCATAAAGGCAAAGACAAAGCTTCACCTTTCTCAGCCTCAAAGACCCCAAAGAACCAAATACCGCAGAATCCATATCCTAAACTCAGTCAAAAGTCCCTTTTCCTTGCCCTGTATGCCAAATATTTAGCCGGAGAGAAGCGCAAGGAAGAAGAAACGGAGATGGTGTTGGGACCGGCAGACGGTGGGATGGCTGTCAATCGAGAGTTGCCCGGTCTCGCCAGAGGCCTAAATGGATGGCTTTCTGACCGAACTGCACAGGGCCTCGATGACCAAGGACAGGGATGGCTGGAGTATCTCTATGCCGTTGTTTTGTTAAAAGGACGGAATGAGGAGCTGGCGAAGAAGTGGCTCATTCGTTGCGTACATCAAAACCCATACCACTGGGGTGCTTGGCAAGAATTGAACGATCTATTGGGCAGCACAGAAGATGTAAGTTAGTTCCACCAAGAGTCGTTTATGTCTGTACTGATTCAGCCAGCTGAAACAAATACTCGAACTTCTGCCGCAAAATGTCATGAGTTTGATATTTTACGTCTACTGCAGCCAGGAGCTGTATCAAGCCACGGAAGACACATATAGATCACTCTCTGAACTACAGTCGATGTTCCCGGAGAGTGCATTCCTCAAAACGCAACATGCATTGTTGTTGTATCATTCGAAAGGTAAGCTACCCCCGTCCGCACTCTAGCGTGTGAATTAATTAACCTAACCCATATAAGACTTCGAGGAAGCATCCCACATATTCGAAGACATCCTGGCCACATCACCTCATCGCTTAGATAGTCTCGATCACTATTCGAACATCCTCTACGTCATGGACCAGCGACCTCAGCTGGCGTTCATCGCTCAGGTCGCAACCGCCACCGACAAGTTCCGTCCAGAGACTTGTTGTGTCGTTGGAAATTACTACTCATTGAAATCCGAGCACGAGAAGGCAGTAATGTACTTCCGACGTGCACTTACCCTCGACCGCAACTTCCTGTCTGCATGGACCCTCATGGGCCATGAATACATCGAAATGAAGAACACTCACACCGCAATTGAGTCATACCGTCGAGCTGTCGACGTCAATCGTAAAGACTACCGCGCTTGGTATGGTCTCGGGCAGGCTTATGAAGTTTTGGACATGTCTTTCTACGCTCTATTCTACTACCAGCGCGCCGCAGCACTCCGCCCCTACGACCCAAAGATGTGGCAAGCAGTCGGATCCTGCTATGCGAAAATGGGCCGCATGGGACAGAGTATTCAATCTTTAAAACGTGCATTAGTGGCCGGATCTTTACAGCCAGATGACGGCGGTCAACAGGGAACCGCAGGCCCCGGTCGCAAGATCCTCGATCCAGAAACTCTGCATCAAATCGCCACGCTGTACGAGCGCCTCGGCGACGAAGAGGAGGCTGCTGCGTACATGGAACTTACTCTTCAACAAGAATCCGGCGCCCCTGTCAACGACGACGCAGATGACGGCGACTCATCTGCCTCCGAGCACGACAGTCAGAGTGATTCCGACATCGAGCACTCAGGCGACGAAGACCACGATACCTCGCATCGACACCGTCGCAATCGTAAGCCTCGTGCTAAGGCTGAATCATTTGCTATGCAGAATGACGACTCGATTGTCAGTGAGACGTGGAATGGCACTGGTGTTACGGCCACCACATCGAAGGCACGGCTGTGGTTGGCGCAGTATGCGTCGCGACATGGTGATCTTGACCGTGCGGATCAGCTAGCGAGCGAGTTGTGTCAAGATGGAATTGAAGTGGAGGAGGCAAAGGCGTTGATGCGAGACGTGCGAGCTAGAAGGGAGGGTGCTACGTGATTGTGTTGACTGATTGGATTATGGATTATCATGGCTGCGAAGCATTTTATGAGTCTTATAATGATAGTAGCTACCTCGGTACGATTCCAATCTGATGTTAATGGTCACATCAAAGTAACAACCAAGATTCAATGCCGCCCATGTTTTGAACCGTAGTGCTACCTACAGTCGTGGTTTTTGGGTACCGTGATGCTACGGTAGGTATTTGAGAGAATACGGTATTCCAGATTTCCCCTTCAAAAATGCAGATCCATTGGAGTGAGGCGGAATACCGTATTCCTAGGTATAACCTAGTAATCCTAGGGTATTACCTAGGTCCTACGGTGCTAGGTCTCAGTCCGCTTCCAGAACTATCTTTTTCAGGCCAGCTGATGGGCACTACCTTATATATATTGTTCCTAACTAGCGCATATCAATGTCATTTATAAAGAGAACCGGGTATCGTAGATCAAGAATATGAGCAAGTGGTTCGAGCGATATATACTCGCCCAACTCAGCAACATCGCTCTCATCAAACGTCATCCAAATAACTGGCGCGTTCGGTACACTGTATTGCTGCGACGTCTTATCTCGCATGTCAGAAGAGTGCAGATCCCTTCCAAAAACCGGCTCCCTTGCTTCGGAAGTCTTGCTGTTGCGCTTTCTGTTGAGGTCCCATGAAATACAGCCATAAGAATCATGGCGTCCGATATCTGTCCATGTGTCACGCAAGCAGAAGCGGAGGTCGTTGGGGCACAAATCTCGGTCCAGTATGCTTGAGCCCAAAAAGAATATCTTGCCCACAGAGGGCATGGGATGTGTTTCCGTGAGGAGAACACTTGAAATAATTGTTGCGACTTTGAGCATTTCTTCGCCTAGTCGACTTGTTTTGGGGTCCAACATGACAATTCCGAATCGTGTTCCCTGAGATGCAGCATATGGGTTTGATTGATGTAGTGAAGCAACCATTGAATCAGAGCAAATACACTGCAGGAACTGGCGTAAATCATGTTGTTCGATGTCTTTGGCGCACTGGCCATCATCATGGGGACGATTGAAGCCCCGTAAAGTTGTTTTCGGTGTCCACATGGGAATTGTGGCCAAAGGGGACTTGGGTGCCACCTTGCGTTTCAGCTTGAATGACGGGGGCGTAATCAACGTTTCCAGAAGCGGTGCCTGCGGTTTTTGAGGGTCTGGGGAGTCCAACTTGGGCGCGGAGGTGGCACTAGTCGTCTGCATTGGACTTGTAACACCGGACGATGGCGGCATCGGAGGTTGTTCAAGCGGCAAAGAATTTTCAAGGTCCTGCGATTCAGTCTTTTCATCCCTCTGGCTGGGCTTTTGACGAGATGATAGGTTCTCGTTCTCGGCAAGCACACTATCGTCGGGAACTGAATTCCCAACGTCCGTGGATATCACCGGCTCATCGATGTAGACCACGGGGGTGCATGAAGGAGCCTCGTGCAATCCACCAAGTACGTCTCCTCCCATTGAGTCTTCGAGCAAGTCTACCATCAAGGGACGTACCTCCATACTACCTCCAGAGGTAGTGACATCCTGAGAAGCCTGGTAAGGCTGGGATGACGGAGGAGTCGTCTCATCGGTATCTGAACAGGTCGATTCTGGGCTCGACGATCTGACAAGGTACTGGTTGAGTCCGCTACCAGCTTTGAGGCGTTTTGACCATCTCTCACGCTCTTGTAGCTCTTCTAGCTCGTCTGTAGGCACAGCCCGAGCCGCCTCTGCTTGACACTGCAACTCCTGGAATGAAGCAGCCTCCTCCAAGGACCTATCGCCGTGTACTTTCAAGATCCGCGGAAACCGAAGCGTCCAGTATCTAGCACCAGAGGGTTTGTCGAAACCACTTCCCAGCATCTCGACGATGAACGGGTGCTTGAACAATGTGGATGCCATGGGCAGGGTTTGGTGCCCGTACTCGACGCGAAAGCCGTCATAACTGTCAGGTTCACGGGCACAGAATGCCCCCATCTGATTGAGGGTTTGCATAGTCAAGATGCTCATGCTGTGCCGACCAATGACATCAACCACTCGGAAATGCGGTAAAGCATCGCTCTTTACAACCTCTTCTTTGTTCAGAAGACAGCCAACGAAGAAATGAGTCCATTTCAGCTTTTTGACTTGTCCCAGACCAAGAGCATCCTGGGAGTTGTAGTAGGCTCCAATCAACGCGAAATCCAATGTGTCTCCTAGCCCAGGGATATAGTCTTTTTTGAGCTTGATCCACCGACCGAACAGACGATCTACACCAGCGCAATATAGTGGAAAATAAGGCTCGTCGGAAGCCTTCAGGATATACCCTTCCCATCGTTGAGTGATCGCTTGTTCGAACCTCTGTATGACTCTGTTCGGGCTATCAACTTGGCTGAAGTCCAAGACTTCTTGGTGAGCAAGCTCAGCCCTGCCTGGGATGGTATTCACTACTTTTTGCAATAGCAATCGACGTTCCCGATGGGGCTTCGCTAAACAGACATCATCGTCGAGGAGCAGGATATCGAAGAACATCATCATTAAGTGTTCGTATGGTTGTGGCCTGCGTCAATCAGAAAGAGAACTTATTTTGCAAGGAGTAGCACGTACGGGGAATCGCTATCAACACCGATCAGAGTGCCAGATCGAGGTATCAGCCTCCGGAGTTTGTTGAAGTCCAAGATCTCGGCATCTTGATCATTAAAGACGAGCAATTCACCCTCAAGGATACATCGGTGTGTGAATTTGCACCCGAGCAACCGCATGCGCAGGCATTCCTCTATCACAGGTAGAATCTTATCTCTATCTGCTGTCGAGTCTTTGCCACTTTTGGAAAATATTTGTATGGGAGTAAGTTTATTAGAAAGATCGACGTGAATCTGACAGTATTCGCCGTCGTATTTCCGTTCCAGGCTCATTCGGCGACCATTGATCATCTCGAGACAATGTTTGATGCTTCGAGCTTTGTAATAATCAGGTCGGCCCACTTTGATGCCGGGACGAGGTCGCAGGTGTTGCAGCGCTATTGTGCTAAGGCTTTTGGCTGCTTTGGGATCTGGGTTTGGCGGGAATTGGCAAATTGGGTCCGAATTGAGCATCCCCAACGCCCCTTCAAACGAGTTCTGGAGCTGAAGAAGTTGGGGAAGTAGGAAATGAAACTTCTTTAGTGTGAATCTCTCGGGAAAGACAACAGGAGAGTAGGTTTTCAAAATCAGGCGAGTGAGCCACTTAGCATCACGGCTGCTTGCTCGACGATACAACTTTGATAGAATCTCTTCAACGTCTACAGCTGAGCGGTTCCGGCGGACTTGAGGACCAGAAAAACGGCACCGTGATGCAATCTTAGCCATGGCGATATCAACCTCTTCAACCGTCAACTCCTGACCAGCAGGAACATAGTTCTCGGCTTGCCGCATGACGCCCTCGACACATCCACCGAGATCAGAGCCACCAGGATGTTGCCAACGATTGAGCTCCGAAAGGCGCGAAGAACCCAGACCCAAGCAACGCCCTATGACTCTCGATAACTGCGTGGCCTGCAAATAGTATACCCGGTCTGTTCGTTTCTCCGGAAATATGCAGGAGAGTAACGCGACTCTGTCTGTGTCTGCATTATTGATCTCCCGACCATGTCGAGCAAACCACTGGGCGACCACTTTGATGTGTAGACTGCCATCCTTGGCTGCGGCCGTTCGGCTATCGTCCAAACTAGACAGCAGGTCGCATAAGAACGCAAATTGGAAACCCATGGCCTATTTGCACGTACTACGTAGTCCTATGGCTGACCAAGGAGCCATAGGGCCATCGAATCGGAGGTGTGGAAACTGGCGACCCGAGACTCGACTCCCACTCGAAATTTGACTATCAGATCGCGAAAAGAGGGGCGCGCCGATTGGCGATTACGCGTGACCGTGAGCGCGTGAGCACGTGACCATTTTAGCATCATTATTGTCGGAACAACAGCAGCAGTGGAGATCGGAGAACGGAGATACCATATCCCACTTAGATTAGTCATTGTTATGCCCATACAAATTGCCAGCCAGGGGCTTCATAGAAATTCAGACCTGTTGATATCCGATTGGTACGCGCTATGATTTACTAAGCAGTTTCCGACTGTTATGAGCCCGGTTCGCAATTAAGAGGGTTAAATTCGTCAATTGAAGACATACGCAGGTTTACCGCGATAGCCAAACAGGACAGACGTCGACCCCGATCAGCTCCCCATCGAACGAAATTGCAAGAGAACGTGACAAATATGGACTCAACCGTTGTCTCCGCCATGAAGGGCGAAAAACTGAAGGAACCAAGTCAATGGAGGAATTGGTTCGCACGAATCAAGATCTATGCACGACAGAAGAGGGTATGGGAACTGATCGACCCTCACACCGCAGAAGAAGATCTGGAAAAGCCAATTCGCAAACCTCGAAGACCGCAATACCCGGAGGGTGGCAACGAACTTGCGAAGAGAGAGTGGAGAGATCGTATGGATATCTACAAGCTGGACCTTGCCGAATGGGAACAGCAAAACAAGAGCCTAGATGCCATCAATGAATGGATCATCTCAAATCTGGATCCAGTCCATCACACCTCGATGCTTAACTACGAAACCCCATACGGACGGCTTGTATATCTTCAAACCCGATTTGGCCGATCATCTGCGGCAGAAGAAGATATCCGTGCACAGTGGAAGCGAGTGTCAGCCTCACCACCAAAGAGGGGTTCTGATATCGATCAGTGGATCAATGAATGGGATGCACTAAGAGAGCAAGGTGTAAGCCTAGACCTGCCAGAAATGAAGAGTGCCAATAAGGACTTCCTCCGCGCTGTTAAAGATCTACTCCCTGTTTGGTGGCAGCTGAAATTTGAGGCGATCGTGCTGAACCAGGAAGAATGGGATACTCGCGATTTGATTGAAAACTTCAGAGGAAGTTATCGTGAGCTGCACCCACAGAGCGCGAGCACTGTCAGCACTATTTCCAAAGCATCGTTTTCGACACTGCAAGGTTTCGATGAAGCTAGACCAGAGCCACCGCAGGGAAAGCCGCAAGGCCAGCAAGCGCAGGAATCGCCACGTGAACGAACTTTACCACCGATCCCGAAGCGATATTGCCCCTGTGGTAACCGTCACCATAAGCCGTGGAAGTGCTGGGCGGTCAACCGGGATGCATTCCCTGACAAAGAAGTTTTTGAGAAGACCGCGAGGCGAGTGGAAGATCGTCTTTCGAAAGACCCGGCGTGGAAAGCCTGGATAGAGAAATCTGTCAGGGATCACAACGAGAAGAATGGAGTGAGGCCTGCCACGAATACGGCCAATAGCACACAACTGTATGGCTCCTTCCTCACCACAGGTTTTCCCGAACAGGTGTTCCAAAGCGTAAAGAACACGGGAGGCGCCGATGATGACATTCGACAACGTTGGTTCCTCGACAGTTGCTCGTCAGTACATGTATGCAACGACAAAGACCTCTTCATAACCTTTAAACCGATGAAATCAGGCCTGAAGACAGGTGATTCGATCACTGCGGTAGAAGGTATTGGAAACGTTGTCATGACTGGAGCGGGCCCTGACGGATCAACTCGACGAATTAAACTGAGCAATGTGTTATATTCGCCTCATTTCCATGCCAATTTGATGTCTTATGGAGCCCTGAAAAAGAAGGGTGTTCGCTGGGACGAGGATAACGAGTGCATCAGGGACTCGAGTGGCGAATCAGTCATTAGTGTACGCCTCATGGAGTCGTTAGGAATATGGGCATTTAATCAACCGAGAGAGCCTCGTTCCTCACCAGAAACCCTTGCCCACGCACATGCAGTACGAAGATCGGTGAAACCTCTCGTCTCGGAAGCCTCAGCAGATCGTTGGCATCGTCGATTAGCCCACGTATCCACGCGTGTGATGAAGAAAACTGCCGAAATGGTAGATGGTGTTAAAATCAACGAAGATCTGCCAGAAACACCATCCGAAGAAGGAGAGCTTTGTCAGGTGTGCAATCTCTCAAACGCACCGAGACAGATATCACGACGACCAATTGGCCAGACCTTTGGAAGATATGGCCGAATTCACTTCGATCTGGTCCAATTTTCACCCGCATACAACCGACATCGGTGGATGACACATTTTTACGTTGAAGGCATCAGATTTCACTGGCTATACACACACGAATTGAAGTCGCAGTGCAGAGATGGAATCAGGAAATTCATCGCTCTGATCAAAAACTGGTGGAACATACCAATCAAATCGTTTCATTATGACAATGAAACAGCTGCAGGCGCAGAGATTGAAGGCTTCTTGAACAATATGGGCATTGTGGTATCACATGGCATCCCCTACCATCCCGAGCAAAACGGACCTGCTGAACGTTCGGGAGGAGTGATTTTGACCATGACGAGACACCTTCAAATCGAGAGCAAGCTACCGAGTCAACTGTGGCCCGAGATGGTTAGCGCTGCTGTGTGGATCCTGAACCGTATCCCTACCCATCTAAAGGAGGAGAATCGTTGGATCGTGCCTTGGGATGAAGCACGAAGGGATTTTGGCGGCGAACGGATGAAGAAGGCTAATTTAGCCAACCTGCGCGTATATGGCTCGTTATCGTACTGCCGTATTCGCAATATCCCACGCACCAAGAAGACCTCTCCCCGTGCAGAGATTGGGTTCCTCGTTGGCTATGTCGCATCGAACGTGTGGAAGATCTGGTTTCCTGCCAGGAATACGATAGAATTCGTGAGAGATGCACGTTTCGATGAATCGAGGAAGTGGAAGTCTGATATGCGGTACTGGGAAGATATCGAAAGTGTACCTGAACCTGAAGCAACCATTTTGACTGAGGAGGAGCAACTTGAAGTCCTCCGTGAAGACATTGGAATACCGGAAGGATCAGTCAACCGGAACACGCAGGAAGATCGCCAACAAGAACTCCACGAGAGTAATCATGAAGGCACAGAGAATGAACACCAGGAAGAACTTGATCATGAGGACCGTACACCTGAGGGGGTGTATGCACCGATCACCCCGGAACCTGAGGAAGATCCCCCTAACAGCACACTCCCTGGTTCGTTTCCTCCAGAAGTGATACCGGAACTACCACCAAGTCCACCAGAGGAGAATACCGCTGAATTTGGCCCTGCCGCTGCTCAGGGGGTGGACCAGTGTGAAGAACAGAACGAGGAGGAAGACCAGCCGCCAGAACCAAATCCTCCGCTTGAAAGCCTAGAAAATCAACCTGATCCAGACGCGCTCTCCGAGAGCGAACAGCAGTTACATGCTGAGCTCCACACTCAAAGGAGAGACGGGATTGTCACGGCGAACATCATGAATGGACGCAGAGAAAGAAGACCGAGGGTAGATCCGGATTACCAAACATACGCAACGATCTTGCCAGAGACTGAAGAAGATCCACCGGAGCTACTGCGTACGTTTGCCGCCGCGCTGTACACAGAGAAGCCGTTGCAACGCCACCGAGACGACCTACCCCCTGCGCCTGATGGATGGAAGAACATGTTGAAGCACCCAATGGCTGAAGGTTTTCTGGCTGCCTGCGCGAAGGAGATACGATCCTTGCAGCAAAAGTCATCATTCACCGTCATTAAACGACCAAAAGACGTGTCGAAACAGATCCTGCCACTCCGATGGGTATTCGCATACAAGTTCGACCAAGACGGTTATCTGCTGAAGCTAAAAGCACGCATCTGTGTAAGAGGAGACCTTGAGACAATATCGCCTGAGGAAAAAAGAGCGGCGACACTAGCAGCGCGCACAGCACGGGTAATGTTTGCCCTGGTCGCAGCGTTTAATCTCGATCTACGTCAGCGAGATGCAGTCACCGCATTCCTAAACAGCATACTGCCCACAGAAACCTACACGAAGATGCCTGAAGGATTTGAACAGCTAGGGATGTGTTGGAAGCTTAATCGTGCGCTTTATGGTCTGCGCATCTCACCGAAGCTTTGGCAACAGGAAGCATCAAGGGTTCTCTTGAAACTTGGACTCACACAGGTCCCTGAAGACCCCTGCGTCTTCGTAACACAAGGCATAATCGTGTTCTTCTACGTTGATGACATGCTTATTGCGAACCACCCGTCAGAACGAGACAGAGCTCGCCAACTTGAGAAGGATCTGGAGGCACACTGGGAGCTTACGGATCATGGAGAAGCAGAATGGTTTTTGAATATTCGAATTGTACGCGATCGGAAGCAACAGAAACTTTGGCTTTGCCAAGACGCATATATCAGCAGTATGGCTGCTAGATATCATTTGACCGATCGACCACCTGTCTACACCCCTCTCCCGGTGGAAGAAATGAAGGCATTCGAAGGAACAGCAACACCGGCTGAGATCAAGTTATACCAAGGAAAGGTTGGTTCATTGCAGTATCCAACATCGATCACTAGACCGGATGCATCAAAAGCAGCCGCGAAGCTCTCACAGTTCCTTCAAAACCCCGGACCACAGCACCAACGAGCTGTTGATAGAGTGATCTGCTACTTATATACCACACGATATTTGGCACTGCAATATGGAAATAAAGGAGACATGGAGTCAGTTGAACTGGCAAGTGATGCATCCTTCGCTGATAATCACGATCGTCGAAGCTCTGCAGGATATGTCTGCCAAGTTTATGGAGGCCCCGTCGATTGGAAGGCCTCGAAACAGCCCACTGTCACCACATCTACCACTGAAGCTGAACTCCTGGGGTTGTCAGATGCTGCGCGCTCGTTACAGTGGTGGACGCGATTCCTCGAACGAATCTCGTTCAAACCGGACCATACAATCACCCTGCGATGTGATAACAAACAGACTGTCATATTGTTAACCTCCGAACATGCTAAAATTGATACGAAGCTTCGTCACGTCGATATCCATGGACATTGGCTGAGGCAAGAGGTCAGAGAAGGCAGAATCAACATCAAATGGGTTCCAACGGCCAAGATGGCAGCAGATGGTCTCACGAAGCTCCTACCACGTCTGAAACACGACGAGTTTGTTCGGTTAATGCGCATGGAGGACATACACGACCTGATTGAGGTGTAGGCGAGAGGAAAGAGAGACCTGCTGCGGGAAATCAGCGCTCAGCTCGATTGAATATAACATTGGCGAAGATATTCAACACTCGCTAACCGCTGAGGGGGTGTGTCGGAACAACAGCAGCAGTGGAGATCGGAGAACGGAGATACCATATCCCACTTAGATTAGTCATTGTTATGCCCATACAAATTGCCAGCCAGGGGCTTCATAGAAATTCAGACCTGTTGATATCCGATTGGTACGCGCTATGATTTACTAAGCAGTTTCCGACTATTATTCATTGTGGCTGGCAAATGGCAATACAGTACGTTATCAGCCTATCAGTAACAGGAGTCTTACTGTGTACAAAAGTCAGGAAGAGCAAGAAGGCTATATAACATATGTAGATTGTAGTACATTAACATTGGACGTACATATCAACAGGAGGACCAATTAGGTCGCAAATCCTACATAGGTGGTCACGCAAGGAAAAACCGAGGTCGGGCAGCCAACCGGCGAGCCCAAAGTTGGAGCAGTGAACGGAGAGACGGAGACCATTTAACGGCCAGTTTTGACTGGCATCTCCTTTCCTTCATACTTGGTGTCTCCTGGTCCGACTTCGCTGTCGGGGACCACTTTTGGCCCACCGCCACGCTCCACGAGCCTGCCTCCGTGCGCGCTCTGGTAGACATTCACGTCGTACGTGTATTTTACGAGCAGATGGTACACGTAGACTGTTCGTGTCTGCCCATATCGGCGCGCACGACCAATGGCTTGGGTCATCCCAGAATTGTAATCCCTCTGGGTAGCGGCAATTAATGGGGACAAAAAGATGACGTGATTTGCGCATTGCAGGTTTCTGAATCAGTTAGACGGTCGACCAACTTCCAATGACAAGAGAGATTACTTACAATCCTGCAGCCATTGAACTACCCAGTTCGAGCAGCAAAGCCTTGGGGCGTGGAAGGACTTCCGATGAGCCTCTCTTCGGCTTGGACCCCTCAGTGAAGTCAGTGATCCCTTTCATGCCGGTGGTCTTGGTGACCTTGCGATGCTCAATCCCAGCATTCCGAAGGGCATCGGACGTGACGAGCACGAGAGTGGGTGCTTGAATGAAAACAATGACAAGCTCATCCTGTGGGGTGTTCTGGATAATTCGGACGAGCTGGTCGAGCTTGGAGCTCCTGGTTGTACCCTCGTTGATCACATCGTCACGGCAGATAACCTTTGATGCTTCAAACTTGGCCTTGCAGCCTTCAACGGGGCAGGACTCGGTCACCTTCGCAGTAGCAAGGCAATTCTTGCAGAGGGCGTGCCCGCAGACTTCGATGATGTGGATATTTGCATCCACTTCCCACGTTGCGCAGGCTTCATATTCACATTGTGGGGTTTGCCCACTGGATATCTGGAGCAAATGTTGATTGTATCGATCTTGACGCAACAATTTGGCCGCTTGCTTCAACTGAGCAAGGATTTCATTTCCTAGATTCTGACGAACCTTTGACGCTGCAACGGCGGGTGCATCATCGATTCCTGCACTGTTTGTAGGTCTGACACGTCTTGCCCTGACCAAGCTCAAGGCTTTCTGAAACCGTCCGTCGACCTTTGCTTTGGTTTCTTCAACAACTTTCCTGTCGTCGTACGAATCAAAGCCCAACCTCAAACGTCTGATGAAGTCTTCGCCGAGGCCCACATCAAATTCGTCTTTCACCACGGCAATCAGAGAGTCTCGGCAACCTGCCGGCGAAATGTCTTCCGGGGTGGTTTCTGTGGCTTTGCCTTTGAGCGTGGTTTTCTTTGAAGCTGTCGCTGTAGGGTTTCCTGCTCGCCCCTCCGGTTCCCGATACCAAAATGTAACCGCTTCACTAATGAGCGAGTCTATTCTGGATTCGGTCTGAAGCGTTTGCGTATGCACATTTTTCATCACTTCCTGTGTGGGGATCCAGTTTTGCTTCCCAACCTGGGTGACCACACTACACATGACGAGAGACTCCGTGGGAGGCAGTTTCCTTGACAAGATGCTGTTCACCGGCCCGGAGACACTCTTGGTCTCGTTTTCCAGTGCGTCAAATAGCAGCTTGTAGTTTCTAGCCTCGGCTGGGGACGGATCAATCATGACAAGTGTCTGATGGCACTCAATGCCCTTGGTCTCTGCGGTGTTCTGGCGTGCGTATCGGTCCAGGAATCTTTGTGCAAGATCCCTGCGGTTACTATACCACGCATTGCTGCGAGAGGCGTGGTATGATTGGAATGCCTCGACTTTCGTGTACCTTTTCCGCACATCTCGCAGTCGAGGGTTCTTGCTCGGCATCTCACAATCGCCATCGTCGTCAATACCAAGGTTGAGACCGAGGTAAAGCGCAATACTCTTGATGTCAGCAAATTCATCAAGTGCAGGCGTCCCAGAAAGCACCCATTTCGAACGCGCTTCTAATGAGAGCAGGGCTATCTCCTTTCCTTCCCCGGCGTATGTGTATTCGTCGATTACTACACGATTAAACCTGAAAGCGTGCAAGAATGCGCCCTTAACAATCCGCCAGTCTTGATCGTGACCTGCCGGTATATTGAATTCCGCACGGTCATCCCTGACGGCCTTCGGCTTGGTACGGCTTTTCGTCTTCAGACTGGACGAGGTGGTTTTTCGCCGTTTCTCGGCTGGACCCTCCTTCGCACACCCTCGCTTCGGCTGACCTGTAGTGGTTGATGATACTTGATCCGAATCGGGATCATCGGAATCTTCAGAGTCGTTGGAGTTGTCAGTGTCGTCGGAATCGTCCAATCCTGGAGCAGGCCCTGTATCCGCATCCTCAGTTGCTCCCGAGCCATTTTCTGTTTCCGAGCCATGATTAGCTGCGGCAAATGCTTTGCCACGGAGGCGCCTGGAAGGTACGTAAGTGGATTCGGTTTGCGTCTCTTGAACTCGGCGACGGCGGGCCTCCAATTGCTGAAGCATCGCCTCAGGGCCGAACGTTCTCAATGTGCCAACAGACTCTCGCAGGGAAGCACGAGCGTCATTGAACCAGCTTTCGAAGTTTCTACCTGTTGGTCCGTTCCCTTTTCCGGGAGCCTGCGGTGCCCCGGTAAATCTTTGCAGTCGGGCGTAATAAGCATCGCCGCCCAGGACACTCCATGACAAAATCACGATATCGGCATCTTGGACAGCCCTGATCGTGACTCTGTTGATGTTTGTCGATATCGCCAAGACGTTGTACATGCTTCCAAGGAACTTTTTGCATTCCGAAACCCACTGCGTGAACACGTTCTTGGGAACAATGATCAAAGTGGCATTTGTGGGTATCAGCCCGTGGTCTTCAACGGGGCGACTGTAATCTTTCATCCATTGAGCATCGATAAGTGCAAGGACTATGGCAGTTTTTCCATATCCAACCTCGTCAGCTAGCACACCACCGCGGATAACTTTTGGCATGGTCACTTTAACTTCAGCGCGCCAGGGCATCACCGGAAGGATCGCCTCTTCGACTTCTTCTTCCGCAAACGGTTCAATGTCGGCAGCTTCTTGTGAAACCATCCAGTTCAACGAGCGAAGCTGTTCTGTCCGCAGCTTGAATATGAAATTGGGAGGCTGTAGTGCACACGCATCGTTCTTGTTGTTCATCAAGGTAAACATAGCTGGATTGCGGTGGTTCATATCGTACGCATGCGGGAGTAGTCGCCAGTGAGATTTGACCGTCTCACGGCCTGCGACGCCAACCAATTTCCCTTGTGCCTGGTGCGTCAGGGCCTGAACATTGAGAGTAAATCTCAATTCAGCATCTCCTTGCTCGTTGACCCTTCTGAACACCAAGAACGGCGAGGGTCGGGTTTTGATGGCATGCTCGTACAATGCAGCCTCCTGGGGGTTCTCAATAGGCATAATCCGGCCAGCTTTGTCCCGGCCCCAAATCATGGTTGGTCCCGGAGGATTGCAAGTATCACAATTATCGCGCAGGTCATGGCTGTGATCCGAGGAGCCTGGGCAGAGGATTTCGCTCCAGTTTTCGAAATCGGACCATGCCGAGATCTTTGGGAACAACCAAGCGAGGCTCTTCAATTCTCTCGCAGAGGCTTCTGGATCCCATGATTGCCAATAGGTGGTTGCCTTGGGCAGATTGATGGTGGCTGTAGAGGCTCCCAGCGACACGAGGGTCACAGAAGCATTGTGGCATCCATGATTTCCAATCGAGACTTGAACACCGGGTTGCAAGGTGTCGAGGGTAATGTGTTCACCGTCACAAAGGACGAACTGCACGTTGGGAGCCTTGGCCCATTGGCGACAGGAGGCAGACACACGTTGCGAATCCGACGTTACATCCCATGCTCTCCAGGTTGGGGATAACTCAGCGATGGTCGTTCTCGCATCATATCCTGTTCGCCGGTTGTGTTCCAAGGCAAATACACAAGCATCCTCATCGAGCGGTCCGATCTTTGTCTGGTCCAAGTACAGGAATACTGGAGGCCTATTCGCGGTGTTATCTTCCCTGCGGTACAAAGATCCCAGCGCTGTTCCACACTCAGGGAGCCAATTGTACACTCCTTCGACGTCAACATCGAGAACTGCGCCGTTTTCACACGGTCCTTGAACCAGGAGACTGTCCCAAACTTTTGACTCGTTCACAATGGGGTCTTGAAGACCACACGTAGCTTGGAACGAGGGAACATGATTTCCTCGACCGGTGATTGTCAATGACAATAACGTGCTTATTGGCGATGATACATCCCAATGACCACGGAGAAGCGACACAGGGCCCGGACTCATTCGTGCGATTGGCTTGGCCAATATTTCGCGAATGGGGCTTCGCATGCTTGCAGACTCGGGGGGCTTTGCGTACAAAAGCCACTGGATAGAGTCCGGACCGATTTCAAGGAACAAGTTCGAGTGATCGCCCTCGTACACAACTCGCCATTTTCTTCCGCGCTTGATCTCAAAAAAGCGAAATTGGTCGTGCACGGCAGACCTGGTGCATTGAAGGAAGTCGCCCCAGAATTGGGCGAGAATTTCGCCTGAGTAAAGGGGTTTAAATGTCTCGAAAGTCGAATCAGATAGGCCGGAAAGCCTGATCTTCATCGGCACCACACTTTTCACATCTTCAATGAATTCTGAAGGCTTCGCTCTGGAAAGAGGGGAAACATGCCGATATGAGTGTGTTGGGTTGCCACGGCAGGATCCGCAAGCGGTATGCCCGCATAGTGTGCAGAGGAAGATCGAATCATGAACCCCAGTCTGCCTCTCGCAGTAACAACAAATCACACTGCACGCTGCTTTGGCTTTCATAGCAAACTGGTCGACAGGGGGAACGTCGGCGACTTGGAGAGTGCGTCTCACGAAGCCGTAAACCTCGTTTGGAACAAGACGTGGTGTCTGCGTGTCGCCGGGTGGGATTGAACCCGCTTTGTCGTTGTCGAGAATTTTATGCACGGCTATCAAACCAGCAAGCATGACTGCACACACTACAGTACTGGTCATTGCATTACCTGCCATGTCCATCAAATCGGCGTTTGTTTCTCTGGTCAGCAGCATCCGATCGAGTGGCAGGCCTTGCAGTGAAAGAGCCTCCGTGCCAGATACGGGGCCGCCCCTGGTGGTTGAGAAGGGTATTCCCTTCGGTGTTATGCAACCTGCAACTCCAGCACTTGCAATTGTCTCATTGCTTCGATCAACGCCCTGAGACAGGTCAATCCAACGTCTGTTAAGTGAAGTGTTAGTCAACGATCCCTGAAGTGAAGTGACGGTAGAGTAAAACTTACTCCTTGTGATTCATATCATATCCTTGAAGCATTCGCTTCAAGAAATTGATGTCGATCGTGTCCCACACTCGCTCTGGCTGCGTCCGCCAGAAACGGTGCCAGTAGAAGTCAGGCGCCTGCAGGTCATTGACTCCGGGCAGGGACCGAGTAATCGGTCTCCCGGTGCCCAAAGCAAGGTCTTTTCGGTGCTGAGCGTGCCGGATTTTGTACTGTTCCCAACTGACCTCGCTCCGGGACTCGAGGCAGGCTTTCATCTCGATGAGCTCGAGTCGGCGGTCGTCATCGTCTAGCATGAATTGTCCGACAGGCGCACTTGCTGGGCGTTTGAACTTCTCGATAAGGTCGCTAACGCGTCCAGCGAGTGTCATTCCCCGCGGGTCCAGAGGGTTAATCAGGCCGACTTCTTTCAAGCGGCGCTGGTCAATGATAACCATGTACCCACGCTCGCGTGTCTGCGGGATGTAGTAGTGCTTGGTATCAACGTTGGCTTGCACACACATGTATCCGAGCTTCTCCCACTTGTCTTTCATCTGAGCCCATGGCGCGCCTCGGACATTCTCCTGGATGACCATCTGGGGTCGATATTTTTCTGCGTACTGCAACAGGCCGCCAAATGTTGCCGCGGATTCTCCACCTTGCTGGAGTGACTTTTGGACGCTGTTCAACGGTGAAAAGTCGACACAGGCGGTGCCAGCAATCAAAATGTCCAGGCCACCTGGAATTGCTTCCAAGGATCCATAGGCGGTCCGCCTGGACTGGAGGTTAGTTACATGGTCAATTCAAAGGTAGATGAGTATGGAGACTTACGCCTTCTCTCCACCGAGCTCGGTAATATCTCGGAACAACACCGGTGGGCGGAAGTTTCGTTCAATGTATGATTGCTTGAATGGGACAATCTCGCAGCTGAAGGCGTGCGAGATCCGGAATTGCTGGTTTGATACGAGACCTATACCAAGAAGAGATTAGCCATTGGTTCATCATCGTCTTTGAGATGTCTGATGTCAACTGCATCAAATCGACCCCAAGCGTTGCCAGGGACGCGGGTAGAGTTAGGGCAAAGACCATCCATGTGATATCGGACCCGCAACATCCGCAGCGTCGATAGGATACATGAACCTCGGAGCAACACCCAAGCAATCGACCAAAGCAAAACAAAACAACCAAACAAAGAACAAAGAAGGTATGTCACTGCACTTACCCGTCTGAATCAACTCTAGGGCCAGAAGAGGAGCTTCCGTTCCTGAACACATTGTGGCCACTCGAAGTGGTCGACCACCAAGCTGAGAGAGGACACGCTCGAATCCCAGCTCCTGGGCCTTCGATGCCATGTCAGCGAAGATATCAGGCAGCCTGTACAGGGGCGGGAGGTTGGTGGCTAGATATCGCTTCGAGTCGATCGCGCGTCCTCGCCGCAGCTCGGGAATCTCATCTGCTCCAGCGGGAGGCTTCTGATCATCCTTCGCCGGACCATACGGCAGCAGCTGCTGAGTAAGTTCCTTCTTGGCCGGCATTGTTGCGTCAAAGAAAGGCTAAGGATGGGATGAAGGTGTTGATGATGAAACAGAGGAACGACAACACAGGATGGGGGTTGAGTCGGAGTTGATGAAACAGAGGAACTACAATACAGAAGATAAATGAAAACAGTCTTTGAGGGAAGACAAAATGATGCGGGAAATGGATGAAAGTGTGTACAGGAGAAGGAGAAGAAAGAAAAGAATTGGACTGGAGAAGATCCTCTATTTATGTCGATTGATCCAGACTAGGCAACGCATCTGCGCGCATGAGAATTGACAAATACGGCGGCAGCTCTCGACCATGCCCATGCCTCGTCTGGAAAGAGAAGATTCCGGCTATCACCTCCCAGCCGCGCCGAGCAGAAGACACGCCAAATTGGGAAAAAGCTCTTGACCATGCCCTATACCTCACCTGCAAAGAGAAGGCTCCGGTCATGAGGTCCCAGCTGCCGCGATTCAGGCGACGCCGGATTGGGCGGGAGCCCTCTGAAGATGTTGTTCGGAGCAAGCGCCGGCGAGGTGAATAGGGTCATTCTGGATTAGGCAGCGCTTTTCCGAACCACCACTGGCACTGCTACATACCCAACTCATCAAGGGAACACTGCTCTTGATCAGCCTATATAGTCTCGTGACGGACGGCAGCATTATAACATCAATAATCGGCTATGCTAACTGTGTAATGGCTCGCGCAGGCAGACAGGAGCGAATAGCGCAGCCTCCGTTACAGGTATGATATCAAGAGTCAGGCAGTCTTTGTAGTGTCAGGGTCCGCAGCCATGAGACAGCGTTCAGATGCTGATGATGAGGATGTCAGACAAAACTATCACAAGTTCGCAGCAAGAAATGCGAACGTGGCAGACTGCATTACAGGTACGATGTTCAGGTTCAGGCAGTCTCTGCATGTGCAGTGTCAGGGCCTACAGCTATGATACAAAGCTACAGGTTGCCGATGATGGGGAGACATCAGACAAAATCATGGCAAGCTTACCGCAATCTGAAACCCCTATGTTGTACCTGTCATGCACGTTTCCTGGGCTCGGAAATCCATTGGAAGCTTCCAGATCGACAAACGCGCACGACCTTGTAAACATACGTATTGGAGGCTACGGGGAGAAGGGTCTGACATGAGATGTATAGAATGAAAAGAGTCAACTTAGAAAATGTCATTGCTACTATCCAGAAAATAGAGCTTGAGATAGAGTCGTTATGCAAATAGAAAGATTTCGCGCCCATTGCGCCGCCATTCGCCTGGTACAGTAGTGAAACAAACGAAAGAAAGGCTCTGAGATACCAGCCACACCATGCTCGTTACCAGAGAGCAGAGGACGAAGTATCAAAGTACATGTGATTGCATGGCGTATCATGAGTAGAGGAGGCCCTCTTCCCTCGACGGGGGGCAAGGCATCAATAGTAGCCTGAGGCATGGCGAGGACTGGCTGATGGAGCTCTTCCTGGCCGAGCATGGGAGATGTTCGCCGAACTCCCTACCATTTGTGTGAAAAGATGAAGTCTACCATCACAAATTTAATGCAGATGTGGTTGCTATTGAGGTATATTCGAAACACCTCAATTGTTAGGCAACTTGGATTCCAACTGGAGGTTGTCTAGGCCTGCAATTGCGAGGACTGCACCAACAGTATTCAGACAATCCAATCCAATTGAATGTGAGGCCTTCCAAACTGAAGATAATGTCGGTCATAGTAAGGTCCGAGTAATGGATCACCTGGGCAAGCACAAGAAGCTAATGATGAATGAGTCAATGACATTTGAAGTCAAATCGAGGCTAAATGCGTAAATGGGCATTGAAATGACCGGAGAAGACCAGCAGATGAAAACATACCTAGTCTAGGTATACTGGGTACTGTACTCCGTATGAGGCGACGGACGCTTCACGCCGCAATTATCCGAAAAGTTATCTGAAAAGTCCGTCAAGAAATTGGGCGCGTAGGATGATTGGCTGATGCCCCTACCCGTGATTTAGCGTGTACTAGGTGCGAACCGGAGTCCTCTCAGCGCTTGTAAGCCCACCTCTGCTTTAGCCAACATTTGTTTTCTAGCAGAGGGGGCAGTCAATTAGATATACTGATTTACTAGTTTAACAGCATTAAATCGATATATGTATCTGTAATCTGTTTTGATCTTGATTCTTATCTCTTGCATTTCACATACAATAATTGCTGTTTTATTGTGTCGAGGTGGATCATTCATGTATATACGCTAGTCTAGATTTGCCTTAGCGGATGGCAAGATTTTCCGGCTGAGTTTCCTTGTCCTCTGATCAACTCAAATCAACTCATTCATCTTTTATGATATTCATTACGATTGGTTCCCCTTGGCTCCTCTAGATTCCATCACATGTACTTCCATTGTAGCTCTTACTTCACATGCAACCAACGAGGGTGTTACCACCTTGGAATAGTACTATGGTAACCTTACTACTCAAAAGAATGGTTTTTGTCCCCTTGTCTTTGGTAACGGACACTTCTCAGCGTAGGTGAAGCGGCAACCATTGGGCTTGCCAGCTTCCTGCCTTTTCGGGTTCCGTCTAATCTAGTTAGCAAGAGGTGACCCCTTAAGTCTCTCCACTTGATCAAATTGCGACCTCTCCGCACGTCGCACGCGCTTAAGCACTTGCCTTCAACCGAACAAGGTCCGATCTCCAGCACAAAAACGCAGGAAGATATAGATCAGGCGCCCCACGATGGGAACGCCATACCCATGCTCCTCACGGAGCTCTGATAGGAACTGTTCCGGTCCCTCCATGGCGTACCGCCAATGCCCAAGATACCTGGCCCACAAGGGGAATGACCATAGGATGAGGATCATCAAAACGGATAAGCCGAAGGTCAACCGACGAGCTCCTACCCACAGTTCCTTCAGCAAAGCCGATCCCTCCTGCATGTCAGACGCTTCAGATGTAGCAGTGACGGCGGGTGGGCCGGAGGACTTGGCATCTGGTTTCTGATGACCAGAAGTTGCCTCTCTGCCGCCCGATTGTTCCCGTCGTTCTCCTGTAGTCTGCTCTTCGCTCAGCATTTCAGGGCTATCGGCATCCTCGACCCTTTCTGCGCCCTCGGAAACAGCCGCACGGACTGTCCCTGTTGCCGGACCGTCTTCGGGACTAGCTACCTGGGAAGAGGTGGGGTCTCGAGAGGCTGATGCGACCTGCAGCCCCTCGGGAGTTGGCATGAGTGCCGACTCTGTCTGTCTACGCTCCTCGCGCTGAGACAACAGAACCTCGAGGTGCGAACGAGTACCGGTACGCAAGCTCCCGTGTGTTGACTCGTGAACAAAGGACAGCTCAACAGCAGCTGGCGCCTGCACAACCTCATCAAGCGTGTCAAAAACGTAGGAACCGGGCATTGTCAGCGTGGGCGAGGTCGGACCTGTCTCCGAAGGCCCCTGGCTTTCAAGAGCTGGCCACCTCTCTTCGTCAGACCAAGCAGAGTTATTGTCTTCCGGTGGAGAAGGCTTCAGGGCAGCATGCGCCTGCGGATAGAGAGCAGGCTCATTCAGAACTCCCTCGGTGGCGACTTTGTCATAGTACTCTAAAACGGTTTGAGTCGTTGGCGTCGTCTGAGAACCAGTGAGCACACTCATGGTGGTTTGAGTTGGCACTTCCGTCGGAACAGTCGCGAAGTGCACTTTGTGCACGCTCATAGCTGCCTCGAGAGGAACCTGCTCGGAGGTCTGTGGAATGTTGATAGTTGGCTGCGAAATAGCGGATTGACTCACAACTTCCGGAGTTAACGCCTCCTCTGTCTGAACGCTTTCGGGTTGCACTTGCAAAACTGGCTGCGCCGGGACTAGCTGCAGATGGACGGGCTGGATAGACCGGGCTGGGATTGACTCATCCCGGCCAAGCAACAAAGATTCGGTCTTGCGGACCGTTTCTTCTGCGACTTGCCCGTTGCATGGCTGAATCTCGTCAATCCGAGCAAGCAACTCAGGGCTAGCCTCGACGACCGTTCTTCTGCTGATCCGCCTCTTGCGCTCTGTCCAAAGGGTCCAATCCACGGATCCCATGCGCTCTTCTGCCTGTGGGATTTGTTCGACGAGTGGTGGTCTGTGAATAGGTGTCCACGGACTCAAGAGGCACTCCTTGGTCTCCTGCCATTCCATGTAACCATCAGGCGGAGCCAAATATTCCCCAGTCTGTGATCCATCGTGCGGTTGATTGAACTCGGCGATCTGGTTCTCGGTGGGATTAGACATCAGGTCATTGACCTCTGTGGCGTGCTTCAGTCGCTTGATTGATTGCGAACCTTGTGGAATCGATCCAGTGGTAGCCTCTGTAGATGGTATTTCACGCTGCGCGTGCCTCTGTCTGTGCTTCAGAAACTCCATGCCAAGGACCTTGCTTTCTTGGGCCAGGAGTTCGTGCACACTCCCCTGTCCGTCGGTATGGCGTATACGAAGGTTGTCATCGTCGATTTCTTCCACGAGGTCCGAAAGCGCCTTCCAGGCTTCATCGTCGCTCCCGTACTTGCCACGCCAAGCGGAGCCCGCATCTGTGTCGCCCTCAGCCTTCTCCAGTGCCCTCATGGCTTCCTTATAGCGAGCCTCAAGGACATCGAATTTGGCTGATAGTCTCGCGATCTCCTCTTTGTTCTGGGAGCGGGGACTCTCTCGGGGGACAATGAAGTCGCAGTAAATCCTCGGTTCCATAGACGACTCCTTTGGCTTGGAGTCAGCCTTCTCGATCTCTTGTCGAGCAATTATGTCTTCGGCATCAGCGAGCTTGTTGTTCAGCGCGATGATCTCACGCTGCGCCTGCTGGAGCCGATGGTCGGAGATGGCCGGGATAGTCGTGCTGGGGACTGCCCCAGAGGGGCCAGTCTCTGATAGCCAGGGGCCGTCAATGCGCTGGTTTCGGATGTTGGAGGATCTGAAAGAAGGGGTTTTGGATGTGTCGGGGTCCACCAGGGGGGTTTCCCCTGCGGGGAACCCTGTTTGTAGGTTGTCGGGATAGAAGAAGGACCACTTTGGATCGGGACAGTCCCCAAAGTGACACCTGGGACCAAGCCACCGAGGCACTTCCTTGGCGGTGACTCGGAGGCCTCCACAAGCGCAGCAGAGGCAGCGGTCCTTGAGGTGGTACCTGTAAATGGGGTGCCAGGACGCTTCTGCTCCTCTGGGAGCGCGAGGTTATCAGGCGGCGCCATCTGAAAGGGAATGACACCGTTCCGACGCGGTGGTCCCTTAGGGAGTGTTGGTCTTTCTCCCTTCTCCACTGTGCGAAGAAGATGTCAGAAACGATGTCGCTAAGAATGAGTCGATGGATGGATAGATATGACTAAACAGGTCTCACAGTAATCATCGAGTACAGGTGAAGGGACGTGTCAAGGGAGATACAGGGAGTAGACGCGGCCAAGGTATGAAAGCTGATGTGACTTACTTTTGGTTGTGGTTTGGGGAGACTTTGTTGTTGGGGTTCATGTTGTACTTAGATGGAATATAAATAAATAAAAATCAAACTGATGAAGGGTAAGAGAGGAGAAAGGGTTGGAAAGGAGGAAGATTTTATAGTCCTGGACGAGACCAGAATCAATGATGTCCCAGGGTCTGATTGGTGACCCAGGAGCGCTCTGATCGACGATTTAGAAGTGAATTTCTTTGTTCGAGACTGAAGCGACAATCCCGTTTGTCAGTGAGAAACGGCAGATTGAACAATGGCAAACAATCAATAGAATGATGCATTAATAGAACAAAGAAATGGACTCTAGATCGCTCCTTTCCAAGTAATTTCAATGTAGCCTTTGGCAACGCTCGTTCCTCAAGGTACCTATACTTTCAATCAATTACAGTTGCAATGTTGACCGGGCAATCAAAATCTGCTGTCCTCTCCGGACTTCTGTGATGAAGACACCATAGCCTTCAGGAGTTGTGGCCTGCATAACTAATAGTGGTCTCTGTACAAGCTCTCTATGTGCGTGATACCTGGTATTAGCACTGGCTATACATCCAGATTATCAGTTATCCTAATTTTTATATACATTCAATGTGAACACAATGTAAATTCATGGATTCGATGTTCATTGTATGGGCTATGCATGCTATATGCTCATATGCTCATGTGAATGGCGGCCTACTACTGCAATTTATCATTGGTGACCCACCCTGGGATGGAGTGTGGGCCCCAGCACGGTCGATCCGGAGAAGGGCAAAAAAAGGGTTGTGTATTTTCTCTGGCGGCTCGGCCTGTTACTGTATTTTATATACACCTGATAAATAAACAGCACTCATGCCGCCCTTGAAATGCTTCGGCTGTGGTCCGCTACTGACAATAGAGTTTCCAACATCTCCCCAAGCAATGTATCCATGGGGCCAAAGGGATAAGGAACGAGGCCGCCGTCCACTGGTGGATTCTGCCCGTACTAGGGAAATGACGGCCTTGTCCTATGTAAGTGACTTATGGGTACCGCACGAGGCAATCTCCCCAGGCTTTCAGCATGCCAACGACCGGCATGTTTGAAATAATCGCTAGACAAATTTAATCGACTGGATTCCATTAGATTCCCCTAAAAGAGGATTTGATGGCTTATTGGCCAAGAGGATTAAGGATTTCTATGGTGTCTGCCTGTCAATCCAAGTACCCGGAGCTCATCCAAGGAACACAAGCTCCTACAGCTTTCGCAGATCCAAAAATTTACAATTGAGAACACTCTGAACACAGGCCACTCCGCCACTGGGCACTGGGCTTTGTGAACAGTGACTCTGTACACCATTCGGAGTCGTACAGGGGCAAACACTTTCATACGCACCCCGGCACCCGCTTGACCCTGCGTTATCCCTCTGCATGAACAAGCCCGAAGGTGTATAAGGAGGTCCCTAGCGATTAAGTAGAATAACTTTTTAAAAGAAACGAGTTCCCAAATGATGGTCTGAGAGTTATATAACTACTTAGCCCTATCTAGTAAGGTATCTGAAGCACCCTATATACTCAGGCATCAAGTGTGATAGATGCCCCAAAGAACTGACTGCTGCTTGATGGTACCATCGCACTTCATGGTTCCACTCGCTCCAACCTTGCCTTCCCATTTAAACCGCTTGATTGACTCATTGATAAGATCAATGGCATCTTGCCCACCGACAGTAAAATCCGCATTGCCATCGACCTTGGTCGCCTCCACACCAATGGCGCAAGTCCCATAACTGCCAAGCTCGCGGTGCGGCTTGCCAGGAACGAGGGGCTTCCAGCTTGTCCCACCGTCGCCTTCCCAGTTCTTGATAATGACAAGACAGTCGTCAGCGAGAGGCGATCCATCGGTGGTGTCATTCTCAAAAGTCGAGTCTCCGCAAGTGTTTTTGCCCGGCGGGATGTCGCAGGGGTAATTTGCGCTGGAGCCTGCCTTGGTCGTGTCCCAGGATTTGTAGGCGCGCTCGGGACTGCAGACGGGGATTCGCACGTATCCAGGCGTTGTGACATCCGCGTTCATCATGTTATCGATTGTCTCCTCATCGGTGGGATCCGGGGTTTTGCCGCCGTTTTCTTTTCCGTTTTTGATCCATGTGCGGACGGATCCCTTGATCAGATCGTCCTTGCTGATGCCACCGTAGCTTGTGCCGTTGAGGTAGCTGAGGCCTGGAAGCGGCGAGAATTTGGCGTTGGTGCACTGGGTCTGGCAGGGCCCCTTGTCATAACAGATCACTTTGCAATCATCGGAGTCACCCTTTGGATATACGAGGTAGTACTGCTTGCCGTCGACACAGGAACCTGTGGCGTCCATGTTGTCCTCTGTGAGGTAATCGGTGATTTCTTTGCTTCCACAATCATGACCGGCGCCCATGACAAATGGGTAGGATTTCGAAGCCTGCCAGAGAGCGGGGATGGTAAACCCGAAGAAGCACTTCTTGATGCTGGCCACCAGGCTGTTGTAATCCTGCTTGTCATCCGGTTCGTCGGAAGACAACACGGATTTCCCTTTGCCGAGCTTTCCGTTGGAGATGAGTTTTCCAAGGCGCTCGATTGAATCATCCTTCCCGGAGAAATCTTCCCCAAGTGACCAAGAGGTCATGTTCTTCCAGCCAGTGACGACCTGTGCCATATAATTTGAGAACTCAGCCTGTGACTCCGGCGTCCACGGGGAGCGGGGGCTGTCGATCAAGTCTTTAGCGACGGTTGTACCCTGTCCAATCATGTTCATGGTAGTATCCTTATAATTATCGAGATGGCTTGGTTTCTCGAGGAAATAAGGGAGTCTCTTGATGACCGTGTTGAAGATCGGTCCTGCCGTGCCGAGTGTTCCAACAGTGAGAAGATCAATAAGCAGCAGTTTCCAGGTGTTGTCCCCCTCGGGCGGGATGGGCGCAAACTTATTCTCCAGATCTTGGAGCGACAGGGCACCTTCAACTTCGGCTTCTCCGATAAGTCTGTGGTAGTCCCTGAAGATGAGATGAAGCTGTACCAAAGAATTCCAGATCAGCATCGCCGCCGGTCCAGAAGTCGGGCCGTTCGCGCCAGCTGGACACGGCTGTACAACACAGCTGTCTTCCAAAAGAGATCCACAGTTGGCTCCCTCCACCATAGTCAGGGTTTGTGCGGCCGAATCAATGAACGTGATGCCATTCTTCTTGTCCGTGTCTCTGAAGATTCAGACAACATCTTCCCAAGCTTCGTCCGCTCGGAAAGCTTCCCACTTCTCAGAAGGCGTGTATTGATTCGCATCGACAATCATTTCGTGCATGCAATCCAAGTCGGTCCAGTTTCCAGTTCGCGTGTGATCCGCCTTGGGGTTCTCCCCGTTGTCAATCAGCTTGAAGACGTCGTCCCAAGACTTTGCCGGAAGAGGGGGATCATTGTAGTCCTGAAGATCAGTGGCCCAGTCAGTGAGGCCTCCCAGACCCCATGATGAATAGAGAGTAGCACGCGTCGCCTTGATAGCGGAGCCCATGTAGGAAACATACTCCGTGCCATCATAGATGAGGATGTCACTGTTGCTGCTAGGATCGACAAATGATTCGGTAACTGCTCGCTTTGGACTGTTCAAGATCTCTTTGATCTCGGCGTCGGAGATGTACCCAGCTGTGTCCGTGCATCTGCCCGGCTTCGCCTGTGAATTCAATCGGTCACCGACGAACGCGCAGTTGGGACCGTAGCATCCTTCTTCGGCCATTTTGAAGCTTCGCCCGTAGCTGGTCACACCGACGATGACCTTGTTTCTGGGGACCCCTGCCTTGGTAATCATGGCCAATGACTGCTTAGTCTCTGTGAGGTTGACCTGACTGCGCAGACAATTGCCGTCATCGCATCCCTCCTGAGAATAGCCGTTGTTGGCATCCCACTGACCGTGGAGATCATAGGTCATGAAGACGATATAATCCACAAGTTTGCCGATTTGCGCGATGGGAAACTGTTTCAGGTACCAGTACGAGGCAGGTGCTGCGATAGAGACGGTTTTGCCAGGCAACAGGTTCTTGAGAACGGCAAGGAAAGCGAGGTAATTGGGACCATCTTCCTCGGTTCCGGGGTCGAAATCTGGGAGATCAGGAGCGCCGGGATACTCCCAGTCAATGTCGACGCCGTCAAGGTCATTGTCCTTGATGAAAGCTGCAATCTTCTGGGCCATTGACAGCCGGTTCGCGGGCTTGACTCCGTCGCGGAAGATCTGGTAGGTGTCAGGCATGGTAGAGAAGTCCCAGCCACCAAATGACAACATCCTCTTTGCGTCTTTGATCTTCTTGAATTCACCAAAGTTGTAGGTAGAACGTATATCACCCGTCTCGACATCAAAGGAAGGCGTCAATGTGCCGAAGCCAAAGTGAATGTGTGTAAACTTGGAGCTGTCGATCTGAAGGGCATCCTAGAACAAACACTTTCGTGTCGAGCTGTATCCTTCGTAGTAGCCAATGCGGATGTCACCGGTTCCACTGCCTTTCACAATATCGGTTCCACAGTTGGAGATGCAGCCGAAGGTGTCCTTCTTCGCAGTTCCTGGGGCACCGGTGTTGGTGTCGATACAAAAGTCATTGGTGATCCCGCATTGCCCCCAAATGTTGCAGCAAGCGTTCAGCGGACAGGGGTTGAGGTCAGTGATGTTGGAGCCATCGGTTGGCGACTTTGAGCCTGGCTTCTGAGGACCACATTGTGCGTTTGCGATCTCGGCAGGGAACGGCGGAGTGCCTTTGCTGAGGCAAATGATTGACTTCGCAAAGAGAGGGTCACAATTGCTCCAACCCCAGGTGTTTTTGTTGAATTCTTGGATCTCTTCCTTGGTGATACTATATTCTGCAGCGAGACTGTCGCAGTTGTCGTCCTCTTTGACCTCGTACGAAAAGCATGAACCATCATCGTTTTGGTCAGGGCTGAAATCGGGAAGGGTTCCCGCGGAACAGCAAACGTGCTGCTTGGGCTTCCGTCAGAGCAGAAGGTAGACCCTGGGTTGTACTTGGTAAAGTCTGCCGCAGAAATACCGCACATGACAGCCAGCTCAGGGCAGGCAGTGCCGAATTCAGCCTGAATCGTGCGGCATTCAGCACGGGCACCAAGTTTTGTGGCCACGGAAGTTGGGCTGACTTCGGCACTGGAGACGGTGCGATTTGACTGTATGGGTGGTGTGGTGAAGGTAGCTGAGCCAGGAAGTCTTGTAGACTCCTCGAACGACAAGCACGTTCCATTGGCCCAAGATTGGAGACGATTCTGGATAGAAGTAAACTGTCCGTCGCTAGAACCAACGATGCCGAAGATGTGGGCGCTGTCATAGTTTTTCTCACAGAGCTGCATGGCCAAGCTCGGCGATGTGTCGGTAAAATTTCCCAGGTTGTCTTGAAACATCTTTAAGGCCGATTGCGAGAGGCCTTGATTCAGCAGACCCTGGCCAATATAGAGACCGATAGTAGCCTGACCAGACTGGCCATAGATGATGAAGGGCCTATCAGTGGCCCCATGCCCATTATCAGCATACTGGCGGATCTGCTTGACAAGGGACCGGAGCCCCGAAGTTGCAAGGCCAAACCCTTCCTGCCACCAGCCCACCTCGAACTCAACATCGATGGCTTCCCCGGAAGCAACCCGGACGTTCGAAGCGGGGATTGTGGAGAAGTCAGGACCAAAGGACGAGCAAGCATGAATCTTGTGCTTCATATCCCGGTCATCAACGGGGTCGTACAGACCGAAGCTGTAGAACATGGCCTCTTTGCATTTCTTGATCTGCCGGAAGTCGGGGTAAACAGACCAGTTTCCTTGTTTGGGGCCGGAGATGGCACATCGCTCAGGGCAGGGGTTGTAGCCAGACCTTGGCCAGGCGGAACTTTTGAATCCTGGTGAGGCCCTGGCGCCATTGACGGCGAGCAGGAGGACAAAAGTCCTCACTGCCGCCGTGAAGGACAAAGACACCATACCTTCCAAAGAAAGATCAATAGAGAAAAAGTGAAGAGAGCGAGAAAAGTATCGGACGAGTGACTATAATCGATGAAAGGGAAAGATCTCATCAATGGATGAGCATAGAATGAATGTTTGACTGAACGACCTCCCTTGAAAATGATTGTGTTAGCCTTATAGACCTCGGGATGTCGAGAGATCTTTCCCATCTTTTCGCCACGGATATCAATCCTCAATTTCCGAGTCCTGGAGGCCCTAGTATCAAGTCTTGGTATACTTAGCTTGGACCCCGGGTTGCATCCGCTCATTTCACGGATCACGCCGGCTCAGCCAAATGTCATCCTGTACTAGTATTTGGCGCCCGGTTTGTGCTCATACGAAGCCCTTACAGGGGCCGCAGGGTCACTCGCTACCATGAAGATGCCTAGTCAGGGTAATTGGAAATGTCGAAATTTGATGAAAACGAAATTCCTGATCTAGCTCGGTCAGATTCCGGACTCCCCTAAAGTAGGGCAAGATTAGGGCCTTGGCATCTTTGATATCGTGGGAATCCTATCCCGCAAGGCTTAAGCCATGGTCTCGACTCTCCACACCGGAACTGATCTATGCTCCCGCAGGCCATGCTGCAGCCCACGGACCACATCCTGTGGCCTTGACCATTTCGGTAAATGATTGAGATTACTGTGCCTAGTCCTAGTAGACACTGGTTTGTTATGCAGGGGCACATTGTCATTTTTTTAGCCACCAGGGGTTCAATCTCGATACGACCCTGATTAGGCCGTGTAGCCGCCTTGGGGGACAGTGCGGAGGAACTAACTAGGACGATGCCAAAAGTTGCGTGTGATCCCGGCGTTTACTAATCTGCCGCTAAGAGGAGCTTGTAAGACAATGTTCCTTAGTTCCGAATTGAAGGACCAATAGCTGATATTAGCTCTAGATGAGAGGCTACTCTACATAAGCGAAGGACGTGCACCAACGTAACAGGCGTCAGACTTTTAAGATACGGATCATGTGGGTCAATTGCAACGCCTGGGTATTGAATTGGAATTATCAAGTAGAGTGTCTGAACGATATGGACAGAAAGAAAGGAATCGAATTAATCAAGACTCTGCAGCAGGAGTAGGGCATCAATCAGTAGAAGAGAGTTGCCTGGTCACACGAGAAAGAAACCCAACGCCCCAGTAAGGCCTAGCAAGCAGGAGAGGCCCGCCACCGCCAATGGTTGTGCGGAGCTCTTCTTATCCGAGCACTCGGCTGGCTCGTTGAAGTTGGAATCGCAGTAACTGGCCCAGCTAGAGGCCTCCATGCTGGCGAGAGCAGTCTCGTCAATTTGAGTCCGACAGGGATTCGTTGAAGGGGTCGGGGAGGCTGCCACAACGGCGCATGTATGGTTGGTGTATTTACCGCCCTCCCAAAGCGCGCTGCTGACGGACTTGGTTTTGTCGGTCACATTGATCGCCACGCCTGGTTGCCCGGTACATGTCTTGTTGGCTGTAGCAGCAACGGGGTCCAGCTTTGGGGCAGAATTGCTGGTGGTGAACACGGTTGAGCTGGTGTTGCTGGTGCTGATCACCCCGTTGCCATATTCGGGTGATTCCACGTTGCAACGATTCCAGCCTAGGGTCCAGAGTACTCTCCAACGACCCTCGGTGCTGAAGGTGCCGCTGTATCTGTAGGCAAAATAGGTTTCCTGGGCTGTCCAGTTTACCCAGCTGAGTTCATGCCACAGGATGTCGGCTGAGTTGTCAACCTCGTTCCATAGACTGTAACTGATTGAGGGGTTAAGGTGTCTCGCGAGCTCGGAATTCTTGAACGCAAAGACAACAGGGAACGTGTCGTTGGGCGCATATGTTTCATTGCGCGGGAAAACCAGATTCACTTCCAGTACATCAGAAGCATTGATCACAGTCCCCAGACAGGCAGCGAGCATCCAGGTTGTCGTTGAAATGTGCATGATGAGGGCAAGTCCGACCTTCGAATGTGATCACGGAGAGATGGGAGCGAGAAAACACTCCGCAGATTTAAGACAAACTGCAAAATAGCGAACCAAATTGGTAACCAGTGAAGGTAAGATGAACAAGAATATTAGGGATATTAGGGGGCCAGCGCTCAGCTAGACACCAAAGGCAATCAAATGGGTGTTGGGGGTTGAAAGACCATGTGAGACCTTTAATCCTTGCCCGCATACAAGTATACAAGTAGCGGCTTGGCAGCTCATGCTCCTATCAACAACTGGGCTAAACTAAAGACCCTGGGCTGGAAGTTTGCCTTTGCAAGTTTGCAGTCCCCTGCCAAGCCCTTGGCTCTCGCTTCCGCGTACGGAGTAGTTGCAGCGTTACAGTGCCTAGTTCGAGTAGTCAACGCTAACGGGTAAATATTACACACAGACTTCATAAGGCTCCAGCCTGGCTCCTATGACTCTTCCTGACATGGATCCTGCGGCTTTCTTCGGGTAATTTATCAGTGCTACCGAATAGTTATGCTAAGGGTAGTACTGTAAGAATGAGCCAAGAACTTTGCGGCTTCGGCTAGCTGGAAAGTAGTTAGTAGTTATTTAACGAAGGACGCTAAGTTTACTAATTAGTGAAAGTAGTAACTAGATACCCTTAGATGAGATGGATGAGATCAGGCAGTGTCCTCGGAATTGATAGGACCTCAAACTACTATAAATCTAGTTATAACTAGAGAGGCCGTAGTTACTTGAAGTTTTTCGTACATCTCCCCGTTTGGCTCTCAACCATATATAACGAACTCAGAGCTCGGGCATACGCAGGAAACGGCATTGCAACTCTCATCGGTTGCGAAATATTGGGTATCGATCAGGTTGTCGGTTTTCTTTGCGGCATCAGACTATCTGCATAATGATTAGGCTTTTACTCTGGCTGAGGGGTTGAAAAGAGACAGACCTGGATCACTGAAGTTGCTAAATTTATGAGCAGATTTTATGAGGCCTTGAGGAGGGATCGGTGTTTCTTTATATACTTTGACTCTCAGCATTAGTGGCACCAGTTCTCGCGAATGGGTACCAGCACTTGAGCTCCTAGGATCTATCCTGTCTCACCAATCACATTGTGGCGGCACAAAGGTTCTGGAAGCTCCTAGGAATACCTACCAGGCTTCTGAGGTGTTTTATTTGTAGTAGTTAGAATATATCGGGCAAATGAGGGGTCGCGAATGCCATTATGGGAGGCTAGACCATCCAGTAGACATGGCCTATACGTCTAGAATGGTTTTGCAAATGTTCAGGTCGCTATCGTTGAAGTCGTATTCCTAGGAGCAAGCGGCAAAAAGTGCATTGGATGAGGCTAGCGCGGTGCATTTTATTGAGGAGAGCTGCTGACTTAGTTCTTCCGCTTCGCTCAGGTCGCGCTCAGTGAGCAAGACAGAGCGGTCAGGTCACGCTCAGTGAGTGGGATCGGGGTGCTCAGTGAGCAAATCAGAGCGCTCAGATCACGCTCAGTGAGTGGGATCGGATTGCTCAGTGACGGTTCATCTGGCTTACATAAGGGTCAGGTGATGCTCAGTGAGCGAAAACAATGCTTATACAATACTCAGGGGTGTGCTCAGTTTTACTCAGTGAGCAAAAAGCGGCTTGGGGTGAGCACTAAAACGGAAAGGGAAAGCCAAGACTTGTCAGACATTATCCTGTCAATATGTACGTCATATATAAGGTTAATGTCCCATGTGCGGCCTGTGCAGTGTGGGTCCACCGCACGTGAGAGCGGGTGGCTGAGGCTTGGCGCCGTGGCGGGTCCGACGGCGCCGGACGGAGCCAACGCGCTTTAAAATTCCATTTGCAGCGTCTACGACAATGGAGAGGGCATTTTAACATCGAAGCCATGTACTGTCTACAGTATAGATTCAGGTAGATAACACCTTTTCTTGAACTGGTGTCTGGTCCCTTTTGGGCCAGTAGTCGCGATTTGCCTGGCGCGAGCGCGACAGTTGATCTGCGCGCGTAGTAGGGAACAATGGGTGTATGTGGAAGAAGACAAGTTCAAAATAGTCTCGTGATTGGATTATTGCTCATTGTATTACCTTACCTATTGTGGCTGGGCATAGTTTTGGATGGGTAGTTGCTGAGTTCAGAAGGAACGCGTACAGAACTGCTATTAAATCCCGCCTCTCGACTTTTGTTTCTCTTCTCTCTTCCTCTCTCTTCCCACTTATCTTTCCAACTTCTGTCTTGAGACTTCTGCCTTCAACGCAAAGATTATCAATAAAGATTCTCGGCAAAAGTTGAAAATGCTTTCCGTCGATTAAATCATTTGCTTGTTCGCCATGGCCATGTGCCTGGCTATATACAGTCCCCAGTTCAGGCACTACTGGGCTCTTTCTTCAATCGCAAATGGCGGCATAGTCGTTCCAAGTACGTATGCCCGAGTCCTCAACCCAAGTCCCCAGTCGGTGTCTCATTCAAACATTCTTTCCAAATCCCCTCCTCCCCTTGATCGGGCTCTCGAAAGACTTGTCCAAACCCTGCGCCCAAAGCGATTGAAAGATACAAAATCATTACTGACCTGTACAGCCTCAGCCCCACTCCTAGCCCTGAGGCCACTGAGCCTCGCCCAAACCACGGTGCCGCAGCCCTGGCGGCCGAAGCCAAGGTGCTGGCAGTGAGATTCGAGAGGTGGGAGTCGCAGCTCTGTAGGGAGCCGATGCGAGCGTCTCGATCCGAGGATGCCTGGATGAGAGCCCAGGCACGCCAGGAAGCTGACTACCGGGCAAAACTTGCTGCTGTCAGACCGAGAGTCAATGAGCGTGGTGTAGATCAGCTCTTTGCCAAGGCCCTTGATTGACGACGCAAGTCCGAGGACCTGGGTAAACTATACCAGATGGCCAAATGAAACCCGGCCCACGAGATGAGGGGACGCTTCCGCTGGACTCCCGTTAAGCTGGGCGGAGTTGTGGAGCAGGGCCATGCTCGGCCTGCACGAAACCACAAGAGGTCGACAACCGACGTCGACATCTTGATCCGGTCTCAGACCGTTTTCGACTCTCTTGGCTCCGTTGAGGGCTTCGAGGTGATTGAGGGCCGGCTCTCATACCGAGAAGTCATCGTTGATCTGCTCACCACCATTGACGACCGTTTCACCTATAATCAGGTGGACGGGTACGCGCGGCACGTGGAGGGTGTTCGTATGTTGCGATTTGACTTCGCCCTAGCCGTGAAGATCAGGTGCTCCTACCTCCGTTCCGATGATTCAAACGGCCTTGAGAAGCAGCAAACCGACCTATTGGATGTTGTATTCTTGGCCAAGGCAACGAGGAAGGCTGGCCAGACCATCTTGGACAGTTGTGCGGCGCTGTTCCAGGTCGGCTGCTATCACGCCGTTCTGGTCCGGCTCCAACTGAGGTTCAACGACTTCAAGGTCCTGGCGGACGTGGGCTTTGGGCGACTCGTCATCCCATGGGCCAACCACTAGTGTTCGGGATGTCAGAACAGATTTACCTGGTTCGAACCCAGGGCGTGGCGAACTTAAGGGGGATTTCTACTTTTTTTTCTTTTCCTCTTCCAATTACTGTGTATGTGTTGGCACCCTCCCACCGGATTGCCTAGGTTTCTTCCTCAAGCTTATGGAGCTATGCCATCGTACCTAGTACCTGTTACAGGTCGTGGAGGACTTGGGGCTATGAGGCATGTGACTTGAGGGAGACGGACACGTAACGAATCTAACAATAAGGGAGGGGCACGTGCTGCTTATCGGACAGGATATCAGCACGTCCTGGCGGAGATGTTTTCCTTCCTTCTCTCCTCATGCTTAGTTGCTTCGTTTATGCCACTACATTGGTCGATCTTCTTCATCATTCGTAACTGGGCGTAACAGTACCTACCAAATATTATCCTATCTTGTTGAGGTCATATCTCGATGACGTGTTGGCAATACCTTCATGCACTTTGACCACCTAGCAAGTGCTCATGTTGTCTCTCAGTTCTACTTCAAGGGTGAGCTTACATTGACTGAACGCAATCGACGTTGTGTCCGATAAATTGATAAGGTGCCTCCATGTGATCGTGATAGGGTCCACTTCGATTGGGGCATAACTCTGACCACTCATCCCGCTCCACACTGGAGTTGGCAAGGTTTAGATCCAGATAGGTGCCTGACGCTCACTTTTCTGTGTCTTAGCATAGTCATACAGGGTCAATTAAAACCCACCAGTTTTTGTTCCTCAAACGGGCAATACGGACTAATGTTATTGACCTGGACGGAGTTTGCGTGGTAATGCGCGTACAGCAAAGTAAAATACAGCGAGTATTCCTCTCAAACTCAACAACACAACTCCTACGCTATAGTACCCTTCTGCGGAGAAGGATATAATCTCTTTCTATGAATCAGCGTGAGGCTAGACATATCAACCTCCAGAAAGCAAAGGGGATAATAATCAATCAGATTGTAAGCCTATTCAACGAGACGGAGAACGTCCAGGGCTACCGAAAGACCTTTTGTCTGGGCTTCACCGTGGCCGATTCTCTCTTCCTGATAAAGGGGGAAGTGCATTGGTAGGGTTGTCTGAGTTAGTGGTTGGGATAACAGATTGTGCGACTTAACGTGCGCAATAAATGCGTAGCACGGGTCATTAGCCGGCATCATTGTCCAGACTTCCACGGGAACAGTGAAAAGGAGGAGACTGGAGCCTCGAAAAGCACCTTCGATCGTGACCTTGGCGGACAGCACGTGGGCAGGAATGTGGCGTGTCAGCCACTCTTTCCATTCAGTGAGATTTAGGGGAATATCTTCCCGGACTTTCATGCTTATTAGAACATAGGAGGCATCTTGGTCGCTACTCCTGGTGATCGCCGGCCTTGAGCGATTGCGGCCAATGGTCACGCTGGGCGAATTTGGTTTAGGGATATGCACTGGTGCAGATCCAGCCTGATTCTGCTGCGCGCAGGAAAAAATTCGAGAATAAATGCTTGCCAGGGTCTCGGACCGGCCGTTCAGCAGACGCAGTTCGTCGATGAGAACTCGGGTTAAGGAGAAATTAATACTCGCCGTTGTCATTTGATCCCAGGCGGCGGCTGCCAGAAACTCTGCGCCCTTATATGCGCTCAAAGCCCCTGATCCTGCGGACCAACAATCAAAAAGATAGCAGACTTCGCCTGGGTGTCGTTCCATGTATCCACGGACTTCCCACCAGTTAATGCTCGGGCCTACCAGATTGCCGGTATTGGCATTACATTGACCACTGTTATTTCTTAGTTCAGATACATTACTCGAACCAAGCTAGAGAGTTCGTAACTTACCCCAAGTGCCAGGTTTCGGCGACTCTTCCGGCACAACCTGCATGACCCGAGTAGACAAATATTCGGAGGGTATCTTCTCCAGAGTGGCGCCGTGACCAAGAGACAAGATAGTGCAGAAGTATCCACTGGGAATCCTCAAGCGGGATTGAGAAACTCTCCGTCTCAAACCCAAAAACAGATCGAAAGACGCCTAAAAGTTCTCTCTCGAGGGGCTCGACTCCTATGTCGTCATTATGCCAGTGAAAGGCTATCACCACTGTCTTTTGATAGGTGCTCAATTTTGTTGCATGGTTGATTGCTGCCTGTAGGTCGACGGAAAATTGATTCAGTGGCTTTCTGGTCTGGTGCACTTGAAAGGCGGCAGGCGTTTTTGAGGTCATTGTACGGACACGGTGAGGTGCGAGACGGACACGGTGGGAAATGCAGAGGCTAAGACCCAAGAGGATTTCAGGATGGTTGAAACGCAGATTCGAAGATGGATGAAAAAGAGAAGAACTGTCTAGGTGAGAAGCAGCCTATAAAATGCGAGGGAGCAGACTCAGCAGAGGTCACATGACCAAACAGTATCAATGTGGAAGAGCAGACGTCGCTGTCATACACAGGTAACTAGTACTAAGTTACTATCCTCTAATGCCAAGTAGGCGGCGGTCTGGAGTGGCAGACGATGACGGGTGTTCTACATTGCACGTGCTATGTGCATTAAAATAAGGTGTAGAGTGGATCTCGGCGGGATCATGCAGGGTGGATATATGTGGGGCCATAGCGGAATCCTATTGTGTGGGTATGTTCCTATATTGAAGAAAATGGTCATATTAGCAAAGATTTCCCCTCATGGTGTAGTGGTCTAACCACAGTGCACGGGCTGCTGACGCCATAATGGCGTCAGTTGGGTTCGTCAGGTTCTTGGTTCGATCCCAGGGCGTGGCGAACTTAAGGGGGATTTCTACTTTTTTTATTTCCATATTTACATTTCAGTCACACTATGGAGTATTTTATCTGCATATTGTATATCAAAATAAGGCTCGTGTGGGTCTCTGGGGTGGATTGAATCCACCATATGTGGGTCTGTTCCTATATATTGAAGAAAATGTTGTATTCTACAATGATTTCCCCTCGTGGTGTAGTGGTTTGACTGGTTTCCCACAGTGCACGTGCTGCCGAACGCCGTATAACGGAGTCGGTTGGGAACGTTAGGTGCCTGGTTCGAACCCAGGGCGTGGCGAACCTAAGGGGTATTTCCTTTTTTTTTTCCCTGCATCTACTTCTGCCGCGTAGGTACGCTAGATATCACAATAATATTAATGCTCCTTCCGTATAGTAGGTACCCACAAGAGATCAGGTGTGGAGTCCGAGCGGGTCTTTATGGGTCCATGCAGGGTGGATCTTTGTGGCGTAATCCACTATGTGTGGCTAGATTCCCGTACACACTGTGGCACACACACACAATTCATTAACGGCCGGCGGCTAAGCCGAAAGGGCAATTATCACGAATTCCTAATCCATATTTCATTGGATACCATGTCTCCTTAGAGCTCATACTCCTATCCTAGTCCCCATACATTGTTCCATTCAGTACATGTCACCTTAGCTGTCGATATCGTAGCGGGACCACGTGGGTTAGTAGTTTTGTTAGTAGACTGGCTAGGTTGAAGGCGCTTCTTCAAGTGTTCAACATCCTGTCCTCGGTAGATGAAGTATCTCTACCATCTCTGGCACCCGGTGGTAAGGTGGTTAGTGTGGGTTACTTTAGGGAAGGGTGTCATCGCGTTGGTCGACATGGTTAAGTGGCCTCGAGTCGGCCCATGGCGATTGCGAACCGTATTGACGCCCGCACTGCTTCCAAGTTCGACGTCCATTATGGTCATCCGAAGACGAGGAAGAAATGTATGTAGTCTCAGTGGATATGGGTATATCGCAGTCCAGTGTGTCCAGTGGTGCATGCGTTGACATAATGATTTGTCTCACGTGCCACGTGGTTCCCCGGTGTAAACTCTGAGGCCTATTTTGACACCCCAGGCCCTTGCAATTCGAAGGCAGAGATGCCGATGTACTGTGTACAGTTCATGTACATGATGCATGATAATGTTCCAAGTGATGGCAACGGTTTGGCTGTCGACTGAATGGGTAGCACTAGCCGGTGTGTTTCTCATGTGCACGATTCAGCCTCGCGCTAATGCCTGAACTCCCACGTTATTTTGGCCGGCGGCTAGCGATAGAGAAGGCGGGGTAGCTATGTGCTGACTGAAAGTCCTACTTATCAACAATTCGGCGGCTAGTTTCACTTTTGTTTCAGCCTTGGTATGTGGCAGCAACTAAGGCGCGGGAAAGAGAAATATACAAAAGGTATCTTGCCCGGGTTTGACCAAGCATCAAAATCGTGGTTTTCACACGTTCTCTCGTGAAATTATTACCCTCTCGCCCTTACACAGCCATGGAAGTCTACCACTCCCAGCCTATCGTCGACGCGGTGATTCGATTTGTTGAAAACGACCCCACCTCCGAAAATACCGTGAAGGCAATGGCTTCTGGGATCCTCAACTACTCCTTTCTGCCGGCCGATGGCTACGTGGTTACATCAGCAAACCGAAACAACAACTTCGGCTTCATCATTCTCCGTCTCCAAGGTGGGGTCCCTGGAGATCGAAGCATCATCCATCATACCTTTGCCAAAGCGAAACCCGCAAGCGATGACCCACAGGCGTCCTTAGGAGAACTTGAGAAAGCCCTTGAGCATGCCAACACTCAATTTGGGAGATGCTGGGCGATTATGATTCATGGGATCAATTTCAAGTTCTACGAATATCATCGAAACCTGCCTGAGCACGCACGTCTTATCCCGTGGAGCCCTCCCGACGAACCCCAACGGAACTCATTCCATGCGCGCAATGATAGTGTTGAAATTGATTCGATGCTGAGACATATGGCACAGAATGATACTCCGCCTGCACGTTAAAGTAGTTCTGAACGGATTAAATAGGCACGGTATAAAGGAGGCTTGGGGATGAATCTGAAGCAAGGGCATGCAGGGAAGCGACAGGCGAACTATTCATCCTAGGCCGAGGCAGAGATAACGATAACTATTGAGGAAATACCAAGACGTTCATCACATTCCAGACATATTATGTTCTAGTACTTGTGGAAAAAGTACACAGCCAAAATCACAGACGAGACCAGTGGTCAATGGACAAGGACAGAAGCACAGACAGCATTCTATCGGGAAAAGAGGGTACAGAAGAAAGCGCAAGAAGATCACACCATATCGTTAGAACTCCGGGACCAGTCCCACCGAGTAAGGGACAGTAAACGCAGCAGAACGAACGGACACCAAGGATGCAGCCAATGGCAAAGAGTTGTACAAGTGTCAAAATACCGAAATGGGTCTATACAGCGAATGGAATAAAGAATATTGTAGGTGTCGGTGTCGGTGTCGAGGTTGATGATTGATGATTGAGGGAAGTTGAGAAGCAAAGGTGAGTTTATATACCACCCCAGCGGTTGCGGAGACCCTCTGACCACCGCTGGTAGAGGACGTCGGAGAGTTGTTTGGTGTGTTCCATACCCGGTGCAGGTGGACTGGAATTGGAGGGTGGTGATTGCGGTTGGGGTTCGGGGACGTAGGATTGGCGACGACGGTGGCTTTTGAGGTGTGGGTTACTCTGGGCCAGGACCAGGCGTGGCCGAGAAGGGGAATCGGGTTGTGTGGGTGGGAGCAAGGAGGAAAGGCGGGCGTCAGCTTGGATCTTCTCGTTCATGATTCTGACTATGTGATAGAGACCCTCGGGATCGACCATCTCCAGATCACTCCAGGCTTCGGCGAGTCTGGAGATGGCTTCACGCTTGTCGCCATCTCCTGTTGTTGATAGGACTTCCTGACAGGAAAGTCCCACGGCTTTGCTGTATGCACGCCGTCCAATTTTCGCTTCCTTGCTAACAGTGTCGGTGGACACCGTTTTAGGGCTAACATTTTCATCAAAGGCTGGCTTGGCTGGGTTCACATCGTTGGCAATTTTATCCGAAACGCGACGGAATTGTCTGACTGTAGAGGGGCTGTTGCCGTAACTCAAGTCCAACCCAAGTGGCTGCTTAATGCCACTCGAACGACGCTTCGTGTTAGCACGCCTGACAGAAGGAGAGCGGTCGGTAGGAGCCCGCCGAACTGTGCAATTTGCCTGGTGTTTGGGGGGTGGAGGCGGAGGTTGCTGTTGTGGAGTAATACGCAACTCCTCCATCAATCGCGCGGGCTCGGGCATGTTCTCATCTTCCTCGTCGAATGTCATCCAGTCGGTACCTTTCGGCTTCCACATAGGGGGAGCCCTGACTGTCTCAAACACCCAGTCGTCATCATCGACATCGCCGGGCCTGGTCATAGTATTCAGAGACTCGGCGTAGTATTTGACATCTTTGGCTTCACCGCGTCCACTATCCCAATCTTGCTTGCGATGAATGAGTTCTTGGAGGGACTCGGGCTTGCCTGCATTCCTGATGAACTTGTGTCGCAGCAGCTCCTTTGCACTCGGTCGCAGATCCGGGTCTTTTGTCAGACACTGTGCAACGAAATCCTTGAAGGTATTGCTGTATTCGTTGCCTTCGAGGCGAGGGGCGGGATTCTTCGGAATCAGGAAGAGCACTTTCATCGGGTGTGTACTGGCGTGCGGGGGTTCTCCGTTGATCATCTCGATTGCTGTGATCCCCAAGGACCAGATGTCCGCCTTGTAGTCATAACCAGCCTGCTGGATGACTTCCGGCGCCATCCAGAATGGCGTTCCGACGAATGTATTGCGTTGCGACTTGATGTTGACCAGCTGTGCAGCGACACCGAAATCCGCCAACTTCACTTTTCCGGTTTGGGAAAGCAAAACATTGGCTGCCTTGACGTCACGGTGGATTTTGCCTTCATTGTGCAGATAATCCAGGCCTAGGAGGAGTTCTCGGCAGACGATGGCCACATGGGCTTCATTGAAACATCCTGGTTTCAACTGGGCGGGTCAGCGACGCATCTCAGCAGGGTAGTAAGCTACATACCAGGTCCAAGCAAGAGCCACCTCCGAGGTACTCCATGACAATCCATAATTTGTGACCCTTGAGGAAACTGGCTTTGTATTGTGTAACATAGGGGCTAGCGCAGGTAGCCAGAACGGAAATCTCCTGTTGGATCTCCTGGATATCATCCTCGCTGGACTCAAGATCGATCTGGAAATACGTCAATTATGGAACCAAAGGACATCGACAATCGAAATTCGTGAAATATTCAAAGCAGAGGAAATGCGTACGTGCTTAATGGCAACGATCTCGCCGTCGGTCTTGTCAATGGCCTTGTAAACAACACCAAAGCTGCCACCTGCAAACGAAAAACACTCGGTTAGCCGACGAAATAAAAGAAATAACATCCATGGCAACTCACTCCCCAATTCCTCCATCACCTGGTAATGGCTTGCCATGTCGTCCATGGTTGCGCAAATGATCAGCCCAGCTAGCTCCGGTCGCACGCGATGTCGACAGATATCATCCAAGTTGGATGAATAGCTTGAATAGCTCGAGCTTTAGGATGATGATGGAGAGTACACAAAAGAAAGCCAATGGATCGGAATGGGGGGCAAGGGGTGGAGCATACACAGTAGGTAAATCCCCAAACAGACGATCCCCGTCTCACATGGCAACGGGCGGCCTCAGGCAACAACCGGGGTATTGATGCAAGGATTATCAGAGTATCATTTACACAGTATGTATTGTTTACTGTTTAATGGATATTTTGGACTGATTTGACAATTCCTGTTATTGCGCTGGCACTTGCTTTTATGAATTACTACCTTTTTCTATATACACGCATACATCCGCTAGATGTACTTGTACGGGTTCATGATCCCATTCTGGAAAACAGACGTTAGCAATAGATCACATGTAGCGATGAGATACCACTTACCGGGTCGTAGACACTCTTGAGCTGCTTCATCAACTTCACCATCGTCTCGTTCTGACTGTATCCAATAAACTCCCGCTTGGCAACCCCGAGGCCATGCTCAGCACTGATACTGCCCTTACGCTTCTGAATCCACTCATACACCCACGGCTCGATCGCCTTCTCCACTTCCTTGTTGTACTGTCGGACAGAAACATTCAAGTGCAAGTTGGAGTCACCCATGTGGCCATAACCAACCACGGCACGAACGGGGAAAGAGTCATCGTCACCCACAAAGCCCATCTCGGTCAGGCGGGCCTTGCAGTCCTCCACCAGTAGGTAGAGATCCGACAATGGAATAGACACATCATACTTGTAGGTGCCACCCAGGTGGCTGAGCGACTCGGTGATACCCTCACGCCAGCGCCACAGAGCCTGGAACTGGGTCTCATCCTGGGCCAATACGCCGTCGGCTACAATGCCGTCGCCCATGACGCTCTCCAGGAATGACTCCAGCTTAGCCATATCGTGCTCGGCATTGGAACCACTGGTCTCCACCAAACAGTAGAAAGGATACTCACCCTCGAGAGGGTACTTGTTGCCAGTGGATTCTCTGACCAAGCTCTGACTGCGGCCATCCATCAGCTCAAAGGCAGACAAGATCTCCGAGAGCTGACCCTTGGCCGCCAGGAAAGCCTTTTGAACGTGATCGAAGCTCTCGAGGCCGAAGTAGGCCACATTGACCGCCTTGGGGCGAGGGGGACACAGAATAGAGACCGCGGTCACCAGACCAATGGTGCCCTCGGAGCCGATAAACAGCTGCTTGAGATCGTAGCCAGTGTTGTTCTTGCGGAGAGTAGACAGCGCATCCATGATAGTCCCGTCCGGCAGGACTGCCTCGAGACCGAGTACGCTACCGTGCAGACTGCCGTAGCGGAGCAGGCGCAGACCGCCGGCGTTGGTAGAGACATTCCCACCGATGTGGCAGGATCCCTTAGCACCGAGGTCCAGAGGGAAGAGATGGTCGTGCTCAGCGAGATACTGGTCGGCCACCTCGAGAATCACACCCGCATCGGCAACCAACACTCCCGAGGCAGGATCGAAAGAACGGATCTGGTTCATACGCGAAGTGTTGATGACAATCTCATCGAAGACGGGCACAGAGCCACCGACGAGACCGGTGTTTCCACCCTGAGGGACAACGGCCAATTTGCGCTCATTGCAATATTTCAGCACCTTGCTGACCTCTTGTGCATTCCCAGGCTTCAAAACAAGCCGAGTGTGGCCACGATATTTGCGCATCCAGTCGCTGTTGAAGGGTTCGATATCATCGGTCGCGTCGGTCGTCACGCCATCAATTACGGCTGACTGAGAGCCCAGCAGCTCCTTGAAGTGTGCGACATCGTCGGCGGAGATTTCACCGAAGTTGGGGTTCCTCTTGAGGTTGGGGTAGGCGTCGCTGGTGAATTTGATCTCTCGGGAGTCGGCGTTGCGTGTGGAGGCGCTGAAGGTGCGCGCGGTCAAGGGTGTGAATTGGATGGGGCGAAGGGCAAGGCGAGGACGAGGCACTCGGGCCCGCCGCAAAGCAGCTGTGAGGTTCCTAGCACTGGACATGGTGAGTGAGACAATAATTAAGGAGGATCAAGTCATGAAATTTTGGTTGGTCAATTGGTGGAGATCCGTCAATTTCCCCGAATCAGGTCCCGCCCGGTTTTGATTCGACCTCGGAGATTTTCGGTTTTTGCTATTGGAGCTTGACAGGGTTCTTTAATCAGTTTAGAGTGCTTAGGAGAAGTCTAGATCGATATTATACGTGATTTAGGTAGTTCTTTACAGTATATTGCAGCCCTATCTACCTATACGGTTAGGTATGTGGTACCTGCGTAATGCTAGGTAGTACCTAGGTCGGGAGACATATGTTGCTCGACCATCCCCGTAAGGTCCGACGTTCGACACTACCTAGGTCTTGGCCGACTTCGCTACAACAAAATACGTATGCAAGAATATCTGTCGATCATGGTATCATGAACGTATAGATCGTATGGCCAGCAAGGAACATAGAACCTTGGAAAGAACTAGAACGAGTGGATTCGATTGCTTCGGTATATCCACAGTCGGAGTCAGTTACGTCACAGTGGCCCCCCGCCAATTCAAAAATAACGTCGAAATCATTTCTTGACTTTAGACACTACACTCATTCAATATGACATCTACTGTACTTGTCACAGGCGCCAGTGGCCTCCTTGGTCGTGCTGTTTTCAACACATTCCAGCACTCAGGCGTGTTGGTCGTTGGACAGGGATTCAGCCGCCCTGCCCCGCCAACCATCTTGAAAGCCGATTTAGAGAAGGACGAGGATATTAAGACGCTGTTTGACGAAGTGAAGTATGTATATTCCCCCAACCGTCAATTGCTGATGCTGATAAGCTTCGAACTATCAATAGGCCCCAAATCGTCATTCATTGTAAGCTAATCAGTTTACGAGCCATGTTGAAATCCCCGATAGACTGACAGCTCATAGGTGCCGCAAACAAGTCTCCAGACCTCTGTGAGAAGAACCCCGACCAAGCGCGGAGACTCAATGTCGAAGCGACTCGCAAGTTGGCCAAAGAATGCGAGTCTCGTGGCGCCTTCCTCATCTACATCTCAACCGACTACGTTTTCCCCGGCACTGAAGGCGATGCGCCCTACGAGGCCGATGCACAGACCAAGCCGCCGAATCTGTACGGACAAATGAAGCTAGATGGCGAGAAGGCCGTTCTAGAAACAACGAGTCCCGGTGCGGGTGTGGTGCTGCGTGTGCCAGTGCTGTACGGTAACGCTAAGGATAACTCCGAGAGCGCAATCAACACGCTAGTCGACGCTGTCAAGAAGGCTACCGACGAAAATGCCGGGGTGCAGATGGATGACTGGTCCCAGCGATATCCTACCAACACTGAGGATGTCGCGCGTGTGTGCCGAGATATTGTCATCAAGTACCTCCGCGAAAAGGAGAAGCGCAAGGACCTCCCTCGGATCCTGCAGTTCTCATCCGAGGACCGTATGACCAAGTATGAGATCTGCCAGAAGCTGGCTCACGTCCTTGGTGTTGCGACTCCCGGCATGACGGCAAATAAGCAGGGCAATGATCCTAATGCTGGTGTCACACGGCCTTATGACACCCATCTCTCTACCAAGGCGTTGACCGAGCTTGGGATTGATGTACGGACGATGGATTTCATTGCATGGTGGTAAGTTCTGTCCATCTGTATCACTTGTGGAAGTTATAGTACTAATAACACTGCAGGCGCCGAGAATTGGGTGCTTATAGGAAATAGGCATGACCTGAATGGTTGAACAACTCAAACATAGAGGATCATCTACTTAGGACATAAGAACAAATTCAAGTCAATCCGGGACAAGAAACTAGTAACCTCCACCAACACTCTCTTTTGTTTGCATTGTACCTGATGTCCAAGAGATGTCCGAACCACATCACATCGTGGGACTTGAAGCGACACGATATTCACTTTAGCCCATATTTATAAATCTGGGGAAGTTATCACTAGCAGTTACCAGGGCGTCAATCTGCCATGATCCTAGATAATCTACGACAGATTCATGTTGACTTGGACGTAAGTGTGCGATCCTCTTGTGGGCCCGTGGAGACCAGGTCAGAACTGATAGTCAAATCACAAGCATGGATTGATCCAATAGTGCCAATAGTACCTGCCGATCACCTAGTGTAGGAAATCATATGAAGAACGTCATATAAACATGGTAACAGTGACCACCGTAGAGTAATTCACCGTCTGTCGTCGCAGGAATGACACTGGCGCGTCGGCTTCGGATAATTCCACCCCCGAAACCAGCGTTTCCTCTCATCTCCCAATACTCCGTAGTCCGTACTCGATCGTGTCTAGTTTCATGCCAAGACAGGTGAGTCCATTCTAGATCTGATCTATCCACACACGAGAGAGAAGCGAGATGCAGCCCGGCCCAGCCCGGCCCAATTGACGATCGATGCGGGCCACCTTCTCCCAAGGCGCGAATGGTCGATTGAGAACAGGCCGGTTTGATCGTGAGGACTAGGGGTGTGGGATTCTTTCCAGCCGTGTGCCCAATCCCACTGTGGCTTTTCCCACATTTTCCTCTGGAATTTGTTGTCTTCCTTTTCATCTTATTTACACTGTATTGTTGGGAGTCGCATAATCGCAAACAACCACACCGGAGATTGCTACGGAAATTGGTCTTTGGTCGCGCAAAGGTGACGCTAATCTTATTCTGGCGATAGAACCTGAGACAATCTCGAAACGCTCGTGCTTCGGCCCCTAGGGGGCGATTCTCACCCCGGGAGAGAAAATTCCAGCATGAGCGACAGTGCGATAGCCGCGGTGCATGCTGTGCCTCAAAAATTCTCTCGATACCGCGGCGCGCGAGGACTGATAACCGGAAACGTCGAAATGGCTCCACCTGCGCCAGTGAATAGTGCAAGCGAACCGAATCCCTCAATCGCGAGGAGCAGATCTCGATATCGGCGCAATCGACCACCGGCAAATAGCAATGGACTTCCCGCCTCTACAATCCCTGCAATACCCGGCCACGCCCAAACTCAATCGGAGGTGCACCGAAATGAACATCGAGAAAATGAGGGGGCAATCGGCCTACCTTTGGCGGGACAAAATGAGAAGGTAGCGCGCGCGCGTGAGGCACACCGACAAAATGCGATGAAACAATTGACCGGACAAGAGCAATTGACACAAGAACCACGACGGCCTCAGACATCCGCTCCGCCAGCATATGACCCCCAACAGAAACCCCGATCACAACCTGCCAAACCCTCGCGCAATTCCCAAGGAAGTGACCGCAACCGCAAGACTTTCTTTCAGAAGGTCGGGCTAGCAAGAAGCAAAGAAAATGCGAAGAAAGTCGAGCCTGCAAATTACATTGGGGTGGGCGGAACTGGCGTGGTTCCTGGACTCGATGCTCCTGTCAGCGCGGTCAATGCCGGGGAGCGACATGCCCTAGTAAAATACGGAGATGCCACTGCGGAGCTTACCATCACTCCATCAACGCAAGTGCGCGATCTGTTACTAGACGCGGCCAGGCAGATCTCTCGAGACATCGATGCCGAGAAGTTCATCCTCATGGAGTCGTTCGCTCAAGTTGGTCTGGAGCGTCCGCTTCGTCGCTATGAGCACATCCGAGAAGTCATGAACTCCTGGTCACACGATGCCGACAATCAGTTCATCATTATTCCTCCTTCTAGCGTGGAAGCGCTAGCTCAGCTTGATGCAAGACACGCGCCCAGCCAGCCGCCGTCCCCGGTCACTGTTCATATCTACCATTCACAACGTCCTCGCAAGTGGGACAAGCGGTATGTCACCTTGCGTGCTGACGGACAGGTGACGATCTCGAAGAAGGAGAACGCAAAGGAGCAGACCAACATTTGCCATATCTCTGATTTTGACATCTATTTCCCCAGCGCTCGGGCGTTGAATAAAGACATCAAACCGCCCAAGAAGCTATGTTTTGCGATCAAAAGCCAGCAGAAATCCTCAATGTTTCTTTCGACGGAGAACTTCTTGCACTTTTTCTCAACCAGCGACAAGTCTATTGCCGACACCTGGTACCGATCAGTGCAAAAGTGGAGGAGCTGGTACCTTGTCAACAAGAGAGGCGCTGCCCAACCACTAGAGACTGAACCTGGCTTGAAGCGTTCAGGGACAAAGAAATCGACCCGCCAGCCGAGAAGTGTCAAGGACGTTCCTCTTGTGGAACGGCAGGCTTCCGTTGAATCTCCAAAGCGTCCAAGTTCTGCCCAACAGAGGCCAACAAGTTCCAAGGACATCTTTGCGCGGAAGCGGACCCTTCGTGGACATGCCCCCCCTCCGGCATCGTATCCCCACACTCTTACACTCGACACCGATCTAGATGGGCCATTTACCGACAAGGCGGCATTGGTTCCAGGCAGTTTACCCGAAGATGGGGATACATCTACTTTTTCACCGACTGGACTGCTAGGTCGAACATACACCCAGCGACAAACTGCTATGCGAGAACGCGACGACAGAACTAAACAAGAAGCCTTCACGGGTGGTGGCCTCATGAGCGGAGTATCACCACATTCCCCCATCTGCGCACCGAGTCCCAACTCTCGAACCAATACCATGACTCGCGCTCCCGATCCGTCTCTTTTCAACAGCACCCCATCTCTCAACCAGAAGAACAAGCCTCTAGTCGATCTCACTCCAGTCTACGCCGAGCCACCACAGCACAGCCGCAAAGGCAAGGGCCACGGCGTCAAAGTGCAACCCGGCATGCAACTGATCGACGCAGCCACCGGACCCGAGTTGACCCAAAACGCAATTTCTATCCCACCGGCAACTTCCTGGCGCCGCCCAGCCACAGACACCATCCCACAGCGGCGCAACACCACTCGCAGCGTACGCAGCCATAAAAATGCCTACGCACCCTCTGTTTCCGAAGGCAGTCCGGCACCGCCAGCCACTCAGTTCACTCCTAACAGCCTGCTGGCGCATTCGGCCAGTACGTCTAGTCATCGCAATCCGCGAACTGGACATGGTATCGCCACGGGTGACCGCAGTGCGACACGGCCGCTGCTGGATATGTCACCGGAGAATCCGTTCGCAGATGGCAGTTTGCTCCGGCAGCTGTAATCTTCTATTTTGTTTCTGCTATGACAATTTACGATGGCCATGACTGTTATGCGCGGGATTTGGGTTTCAGTATACCTAGTTCATCATTTCCCTTTTCGGCCTCCTGGATCCTCACGGTGCGGACAAGAACACTCGAGTCGGAGTCTCGTCTGGCTTGACATTCTCCTGTCTTTGGATCTGGAGAGGAGATATCTGATTCATTTCGATGGACATTCATCTTGATTTGGGATACCCATTACAATTTCTATATTTTCGATTTTGCAAGAGACTTACTTCTTTGAACCGGATCGATACTGATCAATCTATCGGTGATGATGTAGGGTGTAGTGTGCCCTTGTCCTTCGCTTTGTCCTGGATGACGGCTCCACGTGCTTTGTGAATTGTCACTTAGCTGCCGGCCAAACTCCACAGTAAAGCCTCACAGCCGACAGCCGGCTGCCGCCGGACGTTAATGAATGCCATGCCATACCATACGGTCATCTCTTGGTCTGAGCGAGCCTGTAGGCTGTGTATTACAGCGGAAACGCGGGTATTAGATCAATTCTAACCGAAGTCGCAACATTGGCTGGGAGAAAATGCCTAGCCCAAACCCAGTGCTTAGCGCAGTAGTTAGTTCATCCCAGGGCTTGGCAGTCGCCGGCTTTAGGGTCTGCAGGCCAAGAGACACGCCGGCTGGTGGGGTAACCCCACAAGAGAGCGTGAAACTCAGCTGGAGCCTGGGGAAGCATATAGTAGGGGAGAGCCTAGCTCCCCACTACAATACCTACTTGTGGTCCAGATTGTAAGTAGATTCCCCAGTCTGGCAGTCTCCAGAAGACCCCTCAAGGCTTCTCCTCCCCAATCATCGCAAACCACCTAGCCACATAATCAATCCTCGGTTTCCGATCCCTCGGATTCAGCGCCTCCGCTTCAAGGAAACCGCCATCCGGAAGGGGGATTTTTTTCTTTCGAGTGATCTTACTCAATCCAATAGAATACATACGCCACCCATCCCAGATAACCCAACCGAGTCGTCGCCACGGTTTCATGTTCGTCAGCGAGTAGCATGCAGGCATGGTCCGCGTGAGATGTATACCACTGAGATAGAGGTGTGCGACGTGCCAGTGATGCGAGGCACGGTGTCTCGGCGCGAACATCCAGGCGGATGTTAACTCTGTGTCCTCGGGAGGATCTGGCGTAGCCCAGAGGCTGCTATCTTGTGACTGTGTGGGTGGCAGGTCAAATGATGGGAAGAAAGGTATTGATGTTTCTTCCGGAGCGGGCCAGATGGTTTGGGCGGGTTCTTCTGCTTCTGGGTCATTAGGCAGCCAGTTCAGGGTCAGACCCAGATCTGAGAGGACGGCGGATACTGTCCAGAGTCTTTCGGCTGAGCGATAGTCGATTTCGCTCCAGGTGTTGTATGCGTCTAGTTCCCGGATTGAGGATTCGTTCCAGTTCCATCGCTGGGTTGCTGCTCTGCGCAGGTGGGAGTAGTGATGCAGATGCCAGAGAGCCCAGTATGTGCGATACTCTTCTGTCCAGGTGAAGGGTTGGCTGGCATTTTGGATTTGGAGTGGAGGTCCACTTATTGAATCCGCGGGGATATTATCAAGAGTTTTGATGAGACCTTCTCGCATAATAGAGAGACATTTGCACGCAAGCCGCTGGATCTGCGCGCCTATCTTAAGTATATGCCGTGATTCTGTGTACCCTAAAGTTGGCGGATCCTCGCATGTCTGGTGATAGTGCTCAAGATCCGGGCATTGCAGTGAAGAGATACTGGGGTGCCCGATGTTATAGCATAGCTTTTGTATTTCTGGCAAACAAGTAATCGGATTTAAGAGGATCAGCTCTTGTATGATGCGGGTAGGCTGGGCCTGGAAGACGGCATTGAGTCGTCGAGATGCCAACAGGCTGTTTTCAATGCCTGCAAAATCACCGATATCGGCGAGAATCTGTTGGATGACTTCAGGGGGCAGTTTCTCGAAAGAATCCATGTTGAACTGAAGAAACTTTGGGCTGGGAAAGGTAGATGAGAAGAGGGGGGGGGGGGGCTTGGAGATATTTAAGGGTTGATCTTTAGCGTAATACCCGAGTGGCGTAGGTGCCGCACCCACTTGGGGCATGGGGCGAGTGGACGAGGAAATAGGTCTCACAGTTCTCCCACTGCACTAACTAACGTGGTTGAGACTAGACAGTTTGGTTACTTGTTCGGCAAAACTGGAAATAGAAAATAATACATGCTGCCGCTGTGGGATTATTGGGCATTTCGTATGAATAGCATTGCCAGCTGGCTCGAGATTTGCCAGTTGGCTCGAGGTTTGTCAGTTGGCGGAAGGCTTGCCAGTTGACGGAAGGTTCGCTAACACCCGTCTGGAACTCCTCATCCACTATGGATACTGACAACTGAACATAATATTTTTGTCCATACTTTATTTAGAAACCTTAGGTACTGTACACATGTCCTGTTCGCCTTTTGTATATACTTAATACTTACAGGTACACGCTTCAGGTGTCACTTGGCAAAAGTCTTGTAGAAAATATAGGAATCGCATTGGGTATCTCAGGTCGGATCAAGTGCTTCTATGTCAAGGATGGTGCAGTTCCTACTATGTAGTAGTTAGTCCAGCACTAACTAGTTGTCATCTGCTAACTTGGAATGCCATGGCTCTTCTCCAGTGATTTCAATCAAGTCCCATTTAGCCTCGATTTGACTTCAAATGTCATTCATCGTTGGCTTCTTGTGCTTGCCATGATCCATTACTCGGACCTTACTATGACCGACATTATCTTCACTTTGAAAGGCCTCACATTCAATTGGATTGGATTGTCTGAATACTGTTGGTGCAGTCCTCGCAATTCCAGGCCTAGAAAATCTGGGATTCTAAGTTGCCTAACAATTGAAGTGATTCGAATATACCTCAATAGCAACCACATCTGCATTGAATTTGAGATTGCAGAGAGACTTCGATATTGAATTAGCAAATACTTCTCAGTGGCCTTGTTCGACCGACTAGATTGTTATTCGTTCTAACTAACAGCAGGTCTCAATGGAGACACCACTCAAAGTCATTAAAGCCTCATTTCTCTCTAATTTGACATCCACTATGAAGTGATAATACATTCATGCTCATTCGAGTGAGCTCTCAATAAACTCAGCATGACTGAACGGAATAAAGCATACTGTGTAGTAAGACCCCCTCCTCGGTCTCTTTCTTGTTCCATCCGATCTGTACATCTGTGCTGCGCACAATGGCTGCTCCTTCCGTTTCTACTTCCCTTCGTTCTTTCCTTTCTTCCTTTCCTTCTCTCACATCTTCTTTTCTCACCTCTGTGACAATCAGGCAGCTCAGAGTAGGTCGAGAGCATGGACAAGTCATGTGGTTGTTGTCTTGAGTCCCGTGACAACAAGTGGGATAAATAGCTTCTTCGCCGATTCCCTTCTTGTTCTTCTCTCTTCTTCCTCCATATTTGTTGTTCTCCTCCTCTTCCCCTCCGTCCTCTCTCCCATCCTTTCCTTCCTTTCCTTCCTTTCCTTCCTTCACGAAGGGCGACCTCCAGGTACTCGCTGACGAGTACCTGGCTGGTACCCTTCTGAAGTAGGACCAGCTCCGCATGTTTGACGAGCTGCTGTGGGGGCCCGCGACACCGGACATGTTTGTCCTGGCCTGGGAGCTCTCTGGGCTCCACACCAACCTGGTAGTGGTTGTGGCCCCAGGAACCAAAAATGCCTGGATACTCCGTGTGGTGCTGACACCGGAGTTCCTGTGGTTCAGACTCCACTGGGCAGGGTGGCCATACCCTGGTAAGTATCAACTGTCGGTATCGAAGCAACAGCGCATGCTAACCATCTCTCAGTCCAGCTTTCCGACTACTCCATCCACCTTATCGAACTCCTCCACTCCCACCACCTGGTTGCGCCAATGGCCCTCCATTATAACATGGGGGTCAGCAACCGGTGGTGGGGAGCTCAACCACCATCTGGGGATCTACCTCTCCCCTGCGGCCGCCGCGAAGCCAGTTACCGTTCCTCCAATGGAGGACTTGATGCCCATGGAGGGCATTGAGGTGTCTGTGGGTGTTTTAGTCGCGACCGTCGGCACCAGTGTCCGGGAGTACTATCCCGGCATGGATGTCTGTGAGGAGTCGGGTGTGTCCTATGCCGCCCCCGCCCCCGCGACGGTCGAAACCAGTGTCCGGGAGTACTTTCCCGGCATGGCGTAGTTGTTGTTCTCGTTGAAGGCACTCTTTTCCCAAAAGACCTGGCCCATAACAACCTCTTCCCCTCCGTCCTCTCTTGCATCCTTTCCTTCCTTCCCTTCCTTCACGAAGGGCGACCTCCACGTACTCGCTGACGAGTACCTGGCTGGTACCCTTCTGAAGTGGGACCAGCTCCACCTGTTTGACGAGCTGCTTTGGGGGGCCGCGACACCAGAGATGTTTGTCATGGCCTGGGAGCTCTCTGGGCTCCACACCAACCTGGTCGTGGTCGTGGCCCCAGGAACCGAAAATGCCTGGATACTCCGTGTGGTGCTGACACCGGAGTTCCTGTGGTTTGGACTCCACTGGGCAGGGTGACCATACCCTGGTAAGTATCAACTGTCGGCATCGAAGCAACAGCGCATGCTAACCATCTCCCAGCCCAGCTCACCGACTACTCTACCCATCTCCTCCAACTCCTCCACTCCCACCACCTGGTTGCCTCAATGGCCCTCCATTATAACATGGGGGTCAGCAACTGGTGGTGGGAGCTTAATCACCATCTGGGGCTCTACCTCTCCCCTGCGGCCGCGGCCAAGCAAGCTACCGTTCCTGCAATGGAGGACATCATGCCCATGGAGGGCATTGAAGCCTCTGCGGGTGTTTCGGTCCCGACGGTCGGGAACAGTGTCCGGGAGTACTCTCCCGATATGGATATCTGTGAGGAGCGGGGTGTGTCCTCTGTCGCTCCCGCCCCCGCCCCCGCCGCGGCAGCTCCTGCCCCCCCGACGGTTCACACCAGTGTCCGGTAGTACTCTCCCGGAATGGATATCTGTGAGAAGTCGGGTGTGTCCTCTGCTGCTCCCGCCCCCCTGACCCCTGCTTCTCTCACTTCCGCTGCAGCTCCTGCCCCCGCGCCCTCCACCCCATCACCTCCCTCCCGTTTGAGCTGGCGGGAAGCCGCTCCCTCTCCGAGCCCCTAGCTCTAGGGCATAGGCTCCTTCAATGAGTCAGAACGGTGCTGACTTGGGCCCCATCCTCCCTGGAGGTCTCGAGCGTTGCTCCCTCCGCATCAATCGAAGAAGGTGTTTGACGCTGGTCGTCAATTTGTACATTTTTTCTTTTTCCTTTTATTCTGAATGAATATCTTGGTTTGCCTCGTTAGCATGCCCATGAGTAGTCCTCAGGTTCCATAAGTTTTCTCACTACGTAGACGGTATGTATGTAGTATCTGAGCCTAAAGCCCGGGTTTGCGGCGAACTGCCCAGAGGCCTGAAGCACTTATCAAAGGCTGGAGCGTTCCAACGGGACATCGCTGTTAGCTCTTGGAGAACGGATTTCCCTCGCTATGCAGGACAAATTCTTGGAATACAACCTCAATCAGCTCTGCGCTATGACGAATTGCGACTAAGGCATTGCAAGTGGAATCCGGGGGAGATCACATGTCTATTATCTAGACTTTGCGCATATGCTATTGATGGCTTGCTTCCCTTTTCTATTTATTAGCAGCTCGTGGAAGTGTTGTTGACTGGTGTTGAATCGCGTTTATTGAGGATCAGCCTTGGTTTCTCCTGCTATTTAGATTCTAAAGTAATGAACTCAAGTTTTCTCCCGGCAAAAGGCAGGCTCCGTATCGGAGGTTTCTTCAGCAGGGATTATTATTGTAGGGATCGTTCGTGGCATGATCCACCGGTCATCGGGTTGGGTATCACCCCTGGGGCAGAGTAGCTTCGCTATCGTCGCTATCTAGATCTATATGCTATGTGTAGAGGATCGGACAGCAGAGAGCGTAGGTATATTATTTGGTTCTATCCACACTAGACCGATGACAAGAGGAAGTACACAAAACGATCAATTGAAACTATACCATCTCAAGCAAGGCAATACCCCATCCACATACAAATAGCAATATATAGAAGACATCCTCTCCCTCGGACCCTCTCTTCAAGCCCTATAAACCTTGAAACTCCTAAACTCCCAATAAGCATCCCCAAATTTCGCAGGATACCTCTCAACAAAACCCGTACAAGTCGCAGGACAGTGATACAGAGTCTCATAATACTGCTTCTGCGCCGCCAACTCCCCGCAAAGATCAATATTAGCAATGATACTCTGATTCCTAAAATGACCCGCAATATCACAATCCGTCCCAGGGAAATCCGCCAACGCCGTCCCCCACGCACTCGGCTCCGGTGACCCAGCGATAACATCCGCCGGAATATCCGCACGCGGGAAAAACCAAGCACGAATCCCCTCCTTCCTGATCTCAAGTGCATAGACACCTCCGCCGCGCCTATTCATCGCTTCACCGTAGGTGAATTCGTCGCCGGCAACGCCGCACCCTGCATTCCCGTCACTGTGACAATCCGTGTAGATAGTCTGACCGGTCTGTTTGCGCTTGACGTCCATCTTGCATCCTTTGGTAGTATGCAGCGTGACTTCGTTACCGTGGGAGCCTTGGTTGGTCGTTTCGAGGACGTCAATTTCCCCGTTTTCCGGCCAATAGTAGCCGTCCGTTAGCCAGAGGGCTGGCCACGTTGCGCAGCCGAAGGGTGTGTGGATGATGTCGAAGACGAAGAGGCCTGTATCGTATGTTTTCTTCGATTCAATGCGAACCGAGTTCCTGCCTGCCGTGGCATTGGGAGTTACTGCGTCCACGCGCAGCACAGCCGATGTACCACTTGCATAAGTGAGGTTCAGGCTTCTGGCGGTGGATTCGTTGACGTAGATGACGAAGCCCTTGGTTGGGTCATCGTCTGTGAAGTAGGTGAATTGGTCGAAGAAGGTGGGACCGGAGTAGTCGTCCACTAGCTTATAGTCTAGAGGGCTGTAGTTTGGGTAACGGATTTGATTTATGCTGAGTTCGATGGGGGTGACGATCGCGATCAGGAGTATACCGATGATTACTGATGCGACGATGAGCCCAGTGGTCCAGCGTGGATTATACCGAGGGAAGTGGCGTCTGGCTGGTGGTTGTGGTTGGCTGGTTGTTATTGGGGTCTTGGATTCGGGAATGGGGTCGCCCGAGGCCCCGCTATAATGGGGTTGGAGAGAGTATTGGGGTAGTTGTTCGTCCATTCCGAGGTTGTGAGATAGTAACTGATATAACTATAGTTTAGAGATTGAGATGTAGCGATGTTGGATTGGTATGGAGCTTGGATAGTGCTGTTTGTACAATATAGTATTATGATAGAGACAGCGAATATTCAATCGCTCGTCATCGACACCTTCCGTGGCCTGGAATGGAAAAGCGTCGATCTTTCCGCTGATGAACCCCTGGGTCATCTCACTATAAATAACTGAGCCTATTTCTTCGTCATCCACTCATCCTATACATACCTACAATGGAACCATTACTAGTTGCAAGGTTGAAGGTTCAGGAACATGTCAATATGATGTCTGACCTAGGTTTCATGGTTACTTCAGATACCCCAAGTACTGCGTACATCTCAAAGTAAAGATGACCCTAGAAAATGAAGAAAGCCTCAAAGCCATGAGAAATCCATGAAATTACTATGTGCATAATGCAATAATTGATCCGCCAACGCATATACAATGTTGGACGTATCAATAATCTAAAGTATTAATAAAAGATAATTTTTGTTGCGCCCAATTTACCGGTTGGACCGCATAGTCGAGGAACGTTGTATCAAAGCAGGCTGTGTCTGCCAGTCATGGGTGTCCAGACCCGAAGATTGACCAGCATCAGTCCTCCCTTGAGATAAAGTACGCGATTGCGATTGGCCGAAGGATGCACCACCACTGAGATTGGATGCACGACGACGCATGCGGCGCTCTCCTTCCTCAATCTCGTGTCGGTTGAGGGCATCGGAGGGAAGAAGTACGGCACGATCGAGCGCGTACGGTAGACCACGGTGACGACCGCGGACTTGCATGGCGATGATCACCAATTTGGAGATCACATTGAATTGGCCCGAGAACGAGGTATTGGCAGTGGGGTAGCCAAAGGACAGACCCACAGTACCGTAGGCGGAGACGACCTCAAACAAAACGGTGAAGAGCTGGAAGGAGTAATCGGCTGGATTCTGCAGCTTGTTTCCTTCCGCTATTGCAATGATGAACAGACCTAAAAAGACATACCACAGATCGAAACTCAGTTGGCGCCGCAAGTGGGCTCCGATATAGGTGGGTGCATTGTTCTCCTCGTCTTGTTCTTGTTCTGTGGTTTCGTAGATGCCCAAACTCTTCTCTTCGTAAACGTTCGTTCGGCGCATGGAGATAGCGATGGGAAAGACCGAGATGTACATCATGATCAGGTAGGAGACCTGGATGGCGGGGTGAAGCTCGGAAAGACTGATGATTCCGAAGCCTGCCGTTCGTGTCGCAGCGGCTTGGAAGAAGCCATCCACAACTCGGATCCCAGGGGGTAGAGCGGTAACGTCGGGGTCATTAAGCTATAGAGCCAGGGTCAGCAGGGGTCCACGGTGGAAAGAAAAAGACAATCAAAACTCACATCTAGGACGACGAAGAATATCAGATCGATGCCATTCAAGGCGACAAGAATCGCAAACAGCCACCAAGTGGCGTTGCGAGGGAACAATAGAGTGAAGCAGCGACGAGGGTGATCAAGAAGAAACTTGAGTTCTTCCCAGAGCGCAGTGCCTTTGCGAGTGAACTTCGACAGAACCCAGATCATTAGACGAAGCATGCAAGGGAAGGCAGTATTGCCAATGATGATCAGAAACGCTAACATCAGCAAAGGGAAAATGGCCCTTTGAAAAGAGGTCATCGAATCAGGTGTCAAAGTGAAGCCCAGATCGTTGAAGGCGGACGCAGCGGTAAAGATACCCCACCACGGCCGGCCGACTCCATCTTCCCGGACAATTTTGCCCCAAGTATCCGTTGTCATGATCCATCCAACCATGCTAACCATTCCGATGAGATGGAACCCCACATAGTAGGTGATGAGGACAACAGCCAGGGTCTTAAGCGCACGGTACTCGATACCACCCAGCTCATCACGCTGCTCCTCTGTCAAATCGATGAAATTGGAATTACGTGCCACAGTCGCGTTCCAACTAAGATATGGCTGAGTTGTGAGGTCGCCTTCCTGTGTCAGAGACCGGAAAATGCCTCTAAAAGTGTTCCTCGTGGTAGTAGGGGCAAGGTTCGTCGTCTCATTGCCGTCTTTGGTCTCCCGGAAAGTAGGTTGGGTATTTAGTCGCGGGAATGTATTGCCGCGTGGACGTGGTCTTGGTATGTCTGGCTCGTTGATGGTGATGTGTGGCCCTTCGAGCGGGGGGACTTGATCGAGTGCCTCGGGGTGTGCACCGGGGCTAACTTGATCATCGGGGTCATTGGAAGGCTGAGGCTGCTCACCCTCCTCGGCATCCTGTTCTTCGTCCAAAGCTTCGGGGGCGCCACCACGGTCATACTCCCGGGGGCTAGGAATCCGCAGAGCTCCCTTGTCCTTCCGCTGCTTTTCCAGGAAGGCAATGTGATGTTCGGGGTTCAAATGGGTCGGCACTCTCAAGCTACCCAAACCAAAGCGAGGTTCTTCGGCGCCAGTATCAGTTCCCTCGCCGCTGGAGTCGACGCTGCTCCCCCGGGCTTCTGGCGTATTGATACCCGATTCGACAGTCTTGCCCCCCGGGTCCGTCAATCGTCCATCCCGGGCATCTCCTGAAGTGTTCCGTATCACCACAATAGGACGGCCGCTGACACCTAGCTCTGCACGGTTGACATCTTCGCTATCCCGATCTTGGGTCACAGTTTCCATGCGGGATCTAGTTCGTCGCATCGCCCGAGCGTCTCGAACCACATGTTGAAAGCGTTTCTCGAACCAGTATAACCGAATAAACACCAAGGCGCTGTGAATAAAGATAGGTGTGCACAGACATGTGATCAGATATAGAACGATTTGCTGGTAGAGCCATAGAGTATTCAGATCGACGGTGTTCAATCCACTTTGGGTGGCGGCGCCGGCTGCTTGGAAGAGGGCATCGATGTAACTGACGTTGCCACCGGGATATACGATGATCGAGCCAATGATAGCCCAGGAGATAATGTAGGCATAGTGGAGGAAGATGAAATTGAGATGCAGTTGGTTGAGGAAGGGAATCTTTTCCTTGACGGAGGTGGCCTTGCGGAGGAAAGTCGAGAACATATTGAATCGACGGGTACGGCCAGACCGTCGTTGCCGAGTGGAAGCCACTGGCACTGGCCGCTGAGGAGAAGATGTCGAGATGGTATGCTCTCGAAAGGAGGGGAATTTTTCAGACCTGACTTGATTAATTAGCTGTTACGGCTCGAAGCTGTTTTGCGCATACGACGTACATGTGGTCCCGTCGATCGCTACCGGAGAGTTTCGACTGCAGATGAGAACACGAGGACGCCACTGTTAGCCCCGTGGCATGGAGCCACAATTGTGCGTAGATGTGAATAAGGGCATGACAGTAGAGGAGTAATTAGAAGTGAAGATGGATGAATGACAGGAGAAAAAAGAACCGTTTAATGCGAAAAAAAAGAAGAAAATGCTGCGATAAGAAAAATTGATCACGCATGCAGGAAGATTACAATACCGTATCGGTATTGTTAGCCACAGAAAACGTGGGCCGATCCGCTTTGGGGTGTGGCGGAGCAGGTTTGGGGATCCGACCATCATGGTTTGAGTTATAGGGAGAAACAGATATTGAGTAGTTACTTACTGTGTACTTACTGTGTAAGTAACTAGAAGTTAGAATAAATAACATCAGCTAGAGTCTTGATCAGCTAGAGCTTCAATTGTTACTCGAAGGGAGTCAATTTAGGGGTTCGCTATCCGGCCTTGGCACCAGATTAGCTACATTCATGATTCTTGTATGCAGGCTATTCAACATCCCTGAGTCGAACGATCTAGACGCATTACATTGACATGTGAAGATTAAGGTACTTTTGGCTTAGCATCTTATCCCCAAAACCTGCTGGAACGCTGAAATTGGTAACTATTCTGCCTAATAGCTAAGCTAAGGGAAGTTCTAGATCGGCCCACTTTTCATTCCGGCTAGTTATGCCATGGCCCGTTCCTAGTGGACTTGCCCCTGTGCTGTCAGGGCTGAAATCTCACTCTAACGGTCGATTGTGCATCGATCCTGCTTGCATTCTGCACCCCTAGACAGCCCTATACTTGGCAGCATTGTGCGATGCCCCGATTCTGATCTGCGCCCTTACCGAAATCTGCTGACGGGTCCACCGGGATTCAAGGAACCCAATGTATCCAAGAAGCCAATGCGACAAGGGGCATATGCATATGGCCCTTTCGGAAATATGAGAGCTACAGTAGTCGGCCCGCCCGACATTCTTCACCCGGAAGGGATGATCACTTCCGAATATTGCTATGTGCCCCGGGTTGCTGGGCCATTCCTAGCCCTATGCAAGATAACGCAGTCAACTGGCAAGGTGGTCGCATAGGAAGGTCACATAGCAAAACATCCTAGTTATCGGTTCCTTAATTTTCGACAGATACTCGTCGGCCCTTCTCACCCCATCTTCAAATCCTTTTTTCTCTCACTTCTTCTCACTTCTTTCCAACTCATATCCGATTTCCCAGGGCTTAAATACCGAGACGATTTCGAATAACTCTCTCACTCTCCCACCAGCATCCTTCAGAATACTCTGCAAGATGTCAACCTTTACGGCCTGGCAGGCTGATCTGTTCCTTCTGGTAAGACCTATTACTCAGCGATTATATGCATGTTTTGACGATATTCCAGGAGCATTGGCAAGAACACTCCCCGCTAATCTTTGATGCCCAACGCGAGGAAATTTTCGCTAAATATGTGGCACTCGGAGTCCGCGGTCGCGAAGTAATTTGATTTTGGCCCCTCGTTGCTCCAACCAGAAAACTAACCTATCGGATTAGCCATATCGAAACCAGCAGCGAAGGCTAGAGAAGAGGTCTGTTCGAGGCCTTCCAGTACCTAGTCAAGAGCTATTGGATCGTATCCGCCTACCTGCTGAGCGTGATTTGAATGAGGATCCATGTTGGCTCCGCACCTGCTACGACCCTTCTACAGAAGTCGCGTGGGCCCGGATTCAGGATTACATCGATACCAAGGTCGTCGACTCAGCTACAGTTTTCAACGACTCATCTTTGTATAACTTTGGTTCCAACTGGGAGAAGATTTTTCTTCGTGCCCCACAGCTACTAGATAATACTTGTTTGTTCAAAGAATACGAAGAGAATGTCCAGGAGGCCCTAGAAGAGGGAATTGAATCCGACGAGACGGATCCCCAGCGTGCCGAGGAAAGCGGCTATGACCCAGAGGAGGATGGCAACCCTTGGATTTGCTTTTATTTGGAGTACCTCTTCCGTTTAGCGGCGGGACGCATCTACATCGTTGATGAAAAAACATTGGCCTCCGAAGGCCCTGACGCAGGGACCGTCCTCATCATCTGGTACGACGAGTGTGGACGAGCAATCCGTTACTATCGCGAGAAAGTGATGCACGCAGCCGAAATTGCGAACCTCGACCCTTGTTATCTCAAGGAATGTGCGTGCTGGAATAACGCGGAGATTGGCGCATCCTATAAGTGGGGTGCACCCTTAGGGCCTCCCTATAGCTTGGATCAAAACCGCAGAGAAACCTCTGAGTAGGAGACTTCAACCTTCTCTCTAACGAATCGTACAGGAAAAAGGCGAAATGTAGTCCACCGAACGCTGCCCTACATGAGAATTATATCGATCCACTGACTCGTCACTCTTTGCAGGCGATCAAGCCCGACCCACATGTTCTCGATGTTTTGAATATGGGGAAATAGCAAATCGCAATTTTCTAAGAGTGAACACGGCCGTACGGTCCGTACCTTGGGGCGAATCGGGCCTAACCGCAAAACCCGTGCATGCAACGCAACGTCCTGACAGGTCAGAATCGCAGATAAGCAGTATGCAAGATCTGGACCGGTTTGAAATAGGACTGTGTTTATGTTTGCCGACTGACCTTGTTTGTGTCAATCTCAGCCTCACCGTGGCTGTTGTCATCAATTAGGCGAGAGCCGATCATCACCGAGATCCGGGGCCATTTTCGTGGCACAGCTGTTTCACTGCTTCGGGTACTCCTCCGTACAATCAATCCAAGCACATAGTGACGATGCTCTCCAGCTTCATAGATACACATTGCTACCTACTAAGTGCTTATGATGTACGCTTGAGGGTTGTCGTCCTGAGTCGCGTCTTTACTCTTTAGGACTTTCCCAGATAAAAGCGGACACCGTTATCCGAGCAAAATAACATGTAGGCCATATCACTTCGCAGTTTTTCTGTTGTTCACTGTGCTGTGGTCCTTCTGCGCAATCAACTATCAAGTGACAAGTGTCCCAGTCTCGAGGATGTTTGACGAGTTTCTGTCCTTGAGTTGTGCTGTCGCTGTGTTGGAAGTTGTTAGTACCAAGACGGAGTGGGGTTGCATTAGCTCGACCCCACATTCCACTTTGGCAACATTGGGGGATTCTCCAACTCCATGTTGGGGTAACTCAAGATAACTTATGGTTGACAACATTTAAATTGTTTCTCCTTTTCAATGAAACCTGGTTGTCACACCTGTGCAACATAGACTTCAGACACTATGGCCTCAACTCACCGCGTTGCCGTCATTCAATGGCAGATCAAGGTGCGTACCTCAGAATCGGCCGTCCCCGAGCTGTGACTACCAGAGCACATGCAGCTTTGTTCAACACAGCGTGACTCACTTTCCTCCAGGAGCTCGACCCTGAATACAACCACAAGACAGCATGCAGTTACATCCGCGAGGCTGCAGCCCAGGGTGCTGAGCTGGCCGTTCTCCCAGAGTAAGAATTATGACATCAGACAGCCTTTCCAACACAAAGATCCCATTCAGACACGCACATAAACAGATTCAATTGCTAACACATGACAAATAGATATCACCTCAGCGGCATGGTTCCAACAGACCCCCGCTGGGCTGTGCAGGCCGGGGAAACCCCCCAATACCTGTCGAGCTACCAAGCCCTGGCCAAGGAACTGCAAGTATGCATCGTGCCCGGCACTGTCATCGAAAGGCATGCCGCGCCCAGCCAAAAGGAGATATTCTATAACACAGCCTATTTCATCTCGAATGATGGCACCGTTCTCGGCTCCTACCGCAAGAAGAACATCTGGCACCCGGAACGACCCCATCTAACCTCCTCCGGCCCAGAGCACCATGTGGCGATAGACACCCCCATCGGCCGCGTGGGATTGCTAATCTGCTGGGATGTGGCATTCCCCGAGGCATTCCGGGAGTTGATCGCCGATGGAGCTCAGATCGTTATTGCGCCTACCTACTGTGAGTTTCTACCCGGCTCAGCCTACGTATGATTTCGTCTAATCGTATACATTCAGGGACACCGCATGATGGATCCTCTGAAATTCGTGCATACAACCCAGACTGTGAGGGACTGTTTTTAGAGTCGACCATCACATCCCGCTGCTTCGAGAACACTTGTGCTGTTGTTTTCGCCAACGCGGCTGGGCCGTCTGAGGACTTCTTGGGCTTGTCGCAGATTACACTTCCTGTTGTAGGACCAGTTGCTAAAATGGGAACTGAGGAGGGGTTCATCGTTGCTGACTTGGATATGGCGGTTGTTGAGGCCGCGGAGAGGAATTATAAGGTGCGAGAAGACCTGAAGAAGGAGGATTGGCACTATGTTTATCGGCATACGCAGAGGTAGTAGATATTAGTTGTACCTACACCTTCCAATCCAACTTCATTTCTCGTCTGAGTCGCTAGTGCTCTAGACCTTTCACACAGTTATATTGTTCTCGCGCCGGTAAGCCGACAGCCTACAGGTGTAACTATATAGACTAAGCAGCGCGGCAGGTACAAGAGGGCTCTTCGCAGCACTGTAGTGGACTCATAATTCAAGAAGTATTGTAAGAAAGTCCCGCACGATCGGAACACACAATAGCAAAATTCTCCTATGGAGGTCCACCATTCGACCCGCTAGTATACCGATCGAAGTCTGCGATCTCTTCGCCATGGATACGGATCAGCTCTCGGCAATTCGCATGGGTCAGCAACCCTTCTCCACGTCTCTACGAAGAGATTCCTGGTCCATCGAGGGCCGAGTTCCTTTCCACTGCAATGAAATCCCGTGCACATCACGATTTATGCCGCCATAGTTATGCAGCCATAGCCCCTGTACTGGTTGACTCGATGCCAGCAAGCGAAATACGGCCTCTTTAGAATGATGTCTTAAACTTACTGCAAGAGATGAACGAACAGCCTTTCGCATCGCTGTTGTACGCATTCTTTCACAGCCCCATTTCTAGGCTGTTACAAGTCACCCTCCATGAGTCCTGGTGACCGGCTATAAAGAGCCTCGAATGGAAGCACCATAGGGGCACCTGCAACGCCAGTTGAGATGACTTCGACCTCATAGTGAGTGTACATCTATCTGTTGGATACCTGTAGTCTGCTGAATAAGAGGCGGTAAAGGTCGCTGGCGTAAGCGTAGGATCTGCGACTGGTATAGGCGACTACTGTTGGATCTCAGTGGATATCGCTTGACTGTGTCCTTGGACAGTGATCGTGAATAAATTAGCCACTAAAAGGAGATCAAAATTTGATGCTCGAAGAGCTCGCTCTGTGGCTGAATGGCCACATACCTATTGGAAACTATCAGTTGGTAGTTTTGAATGGTTGCTTACTTACCTTCCATTCGTGATGTCGAGAGCTCATTTAGTTGAATATAAGCCTTCGTATGAAACCGGAGAAAGGCGTCGGGGACCTAGTTTATCCATGCGCTATAGATCTACGGTAGGATATCCTACGCCGCTGTATAAGCGCCAGGGGCCAAAATGCCGTTTCTGTACACGGGCGTAAACGGCCTTCTTCTTGTCAGTCATGAGTGTCAATGCGTAAGGGATCTGCTGTTGATGAAGGAGCCCTTCTATCTGCCGGAGCACTTAATTGTAGGCTGCTTCTCACCTAGATAGTTGCTCACTTCTTCATCCATCTTCTTATCTGCTTTCGATCATCTTCTTCATCTCTCGTAGGCCTCATCAGGTTATGAGCTCCCGTCTCCGATGCCTCTATGTCACTACAAGCCTCGAATTCCCGCTGTAGGCGTCCTGGGTCATGCCAGACCGGTCGAGATCATGCATCCCTCACGTCGACAACTTAGGTGTATGACAAGAGAAAAGTTAAAGTTGAATTCTAAGCTAGATCATAAAGCAGAAACAGAGTCATTTGATACAATCATCCAGACGTCCAAGTCCACGAACGCAGGCAACAGACCGAGCAACGAAGAACGAAAACGGTATAGAGCTCTCAAATTGGGAAAAACAAACATAAAAAAAGAGGAGAGAACTCCTCATCACAAACCAAGGACTATGATCACAAAGCCCGAGCCCGAACCACCGAGATAACACATCTAAACAAGTCGCTAACCAATGGTACGAACAGCAAGGCAACTGCGAGGTATAGGCAGGATATTCAGAGCGTGGTGCAAAAATCACAAAGAGATGCGAAGAGCCGAACTCCGATAACGCGATGGTTCATCAATACACTCGGTCAATGGGATGCTTATTTCCCTGCGTAGATGAACGGTCTTGCGACCTAAGTGTTGCTCACTGGACCTGGCTGACGATCTCGCTGGCGCGGCCCAAGCTTTCGACCATCTGCTGGCATTCCTTGCGTCGGCGAGTGGTGTAGTCGCTCTCCTTGAGGAGGTCGTCGAGCTCATTGTTGCGGTACATGTTCTCGAGAAGTTCGCGTTGCATCTCATCCTTGGTGAACCTGGAGGAGCATTTGTTAGTATACTCGAACATTAGAAGGGATGAAAAGAACAACGCAGGTGAAACATACTGGACAAGAGTGTACATGACGGCCTTGGGAACCATGTCAATCATTGTTCGCTTGACAATGTTGAAGTAAGAGGTGATCAGAAGTTCTGGTGCATGTTAGCAAGCTGATGCGAGGAACGGTCAGTGACTTATTTGCATGGTTGAACTTACTGATAACCTCAACCTCGGTAGCTTCGCGCTCAGACAAGCTGGCTGAAGCCTTGAGAGTTGGAGGAGGAGCCTCCATAAGGGCCATCTTTTTCTTGTTCTTAGAAGCCCAGAAGCTGCCGAAGAACCCACTGTTGTTGGTGGCCTCGCCAGTGGTGTCGAGTGAGGGGCTCTGGGCACGATTGGGAAGAGGCTTGCCAGTCTTGGGATCCACCTGTGTGGGCTTGGCGGCGGCCTGACGCTCGTTTACAAGACTCATGGCGCGGTGTCCGTTCAAGAAATCGGGGTGGCCGGTGTTTACGTAGGTGGATTCCATGTTGATCAAGTCCTTGACGAGCTTGTTGGTAGGCTCCATGCACTTCTTGAAGAAGGCAATGACGACAGCGTGGAACTTCTCCTTCAACATGGGATAGCGGCGGAATAGCTGCTTACTCAAAAGCTGGCTCAGGATACGCACCAGCTCGTCGTATACTAGCGATATACATTTCAAGCTAGGCTCTTCCAAGCGTCTGATCTGTTGCTTGACGATCAACTCAAAGGCAGTGGTTCCGACGAACAGTGCGGGCGAAGAACCGGATGAGTTGTAAAGAATGGTGCGTATGTCGATGTCCTTCACAGTGTCGAAAGGATCAACAGCTTTGACACCATTTGCATAGAGTTCGTGGAAAACAAAGGAAATACGAGCACCACCTGACAGCTCAATGCTAGATAGCTCTTGGTTGTTTCCCTCCAATACTGTGCGGTACTCATTGCTGAATTCTGTGATGATGTTCAGAATGATGTTGGCGCTGTTGCCAAGCATAGAGTCGCCCAGTTGAGCCAACTCCGCGGTATACTTCTGGAGGGAGGCAGAGATGCGAGCCTTGATATCCGGTAGTGTCTGCTTAATATGCATCATAAGAATCTAAAGGAGACAGTACGTTAGTGTGGATTTCACCGAACCGTTCAGAACCAATCCGTACCAAGTTCAGCTTGCGTGCCAGATATGGTGTACCGCAGTAGGAAGCCTTATTGCGGTAAGCCTTGTGATTCTCAAAGAAGTTCTTCTCGTTCTCCAGAGCGTAAGAAATCAGCTTCTTGTTCTCAATATCACGCTGGCCACGGTTGACCACAGGCACGTAACCCAGGCGCAAGGGGATAATTCGTCCAGCGAGGATATCCACCACATCGGTTCCTTCGTCCATCAGATCGACCTTACTCAACACACCAATGGTGCGCTGACCCTCCGGATCCACCTCACGTGCCAACTTCAGGCCATCCGAGTTGGCAAGATCTTGGTTAGCCGAAGTGACGGCCAAGATGATAGCGTTGGGCTTGCTGATATACTTGAGAACCATGTCACGGATCTGACGCTCGATATCCTTCGGTTGGTCTCCGACGGGCACCTTGGTCAAACCGGGCAAATCAACGAGAGTCAGGGTCAAGACGTTGGGGGAGTAGATGCGCAAGTTGATCGGGGAAGGTGAGATGCCGGCGTTCTTTCCGACTTTGGTCTCCGTTTCGCGCACGATCTCATCGCGAATCTTGTTGAAATCGTAGAACTTCTCGCCGGGGAGGTGCAGGAACTCGCCATATTCGTTCACATTGGACTCGGTATCCGTCGTCTCCAACTTGGTCTCACCGTTTGAGAGGGGGGTCTTGTTGATCAGCTGCAGGATAAGGGGTCTGCGCGTCACGATTCCAGAGCCACGAGGCAAGCTGTAGGTAGAATCAGTGTTAGTACTTAGTGTTGACATCGCCACACATGCCCGCCACCATGAGTGCGGGCAAGGACTGCGCAAGCTCCCAGAAACAATCCACGTACAAATCTCGGCCCACGATATTCTCTAATACTGAACTCTTCCCACTGGACTGCGATCCGACGACGGCGATTTGAGGCAGGTCGATCGGGTTTTGCACCTAAAGCAAGCAGTGGTGTCAGCGCATAGACCGCCCCAGAATGACGATGTCGCGGGACTTCAGAGTCAGAAAACTTACGCCAACAGTGGAGAAGACATCTTGAAGCTTGTTAACGAGCGAAATCAAGCTGGGGTCATTGACGTTTATGCTGCAGACACGGAGATTAGCCAGACCGCATCGGAGTGGAGGGACAGGGGTGTGCGCACGAGTAGCCAGTGGTGGGGCTTGCCATGGCAGGCGATTCAGGATATGAAGACTGCTTCTAGGGAAGTACTGAAAATGTAAGAAAATTGAAACAGAAGCAAAGCCGAAGAAAGCAGAACTGGGGAGATGCACGTTGCAAGTGGAGGATTGTTTGGTTGACTCGAAGGCGGTGATGTAGTGGCGTCCGAAACGGTCTCCGCCTCGTAGGCTGCACTCAAAGGGGGAACGGTATATAGTGATAGCTCGGAAATTTTGAAGAAATCGACTAGTTTAACCATCCAAATAGCTAGCTGCTAAGCTGATGGCCTATGATCTCTTGGCTTGTCACTTGGTCATGTGCGCCTTCTGCGGCCTGACCCGTACGGGCCACATGTACCATATCGGTAGTACGCAGTATGATGAACGGACCTGGAAGGAAATGAACTTGGCTTGGACACAATAACTACAGGGGAATGTGCTTGAAGGAACGTCTAAAGGAAAATACATGCTAAGCTAAGATGTCACTTTCACTCGTCCGAGACCGAGGCGAATCGCTCAGTCATAGACTGGAGAATCTTCTCGTACTTGGCCGAGACCTCGGCCTCATCGTTGGGAACCTCGAATTTCATGTTGCGCAGAGCGTTCTGGAGATCGGCGGTGGCTTCGCGGACCTTGCTCCAATTCTGACCCTGAGCGACGGCCTTCTGAGCTTCGTTGTGGTAGCCCATGAAGGCCTTCATCATGTACTCGGTCTTCCACAAGGGGCAGAACTGATCGTAGTCACTGTATCCGTTTTGCTGGAGGAAATCATCCTTAAGCAAGCTGGCCACATCCAGCGTGATCTTATCCGAGTCGCCCAACGCCGCCTTACCGACCAGCTGAACGACCTGGTCCAGGTCCTCGGACTTGGCCAAAAGCTCACGAATCTGATCGCGCAGACGAGGGAACTCGGGGTGGTCCTTCTCGTAATATTTATCCAAGACGGTGTTATACTTGCTGTAGGAGATCGAAGTGTTGACCGAAGGGAAGTGCTTGCGCTGCGCTAGCTTCTTGTCGAGACCCCAGAACACCTGGACAATACCCAGGGTACTGCTGGTGACGGGATCGGAGAAATCACCACCGGGCGGGCTAACAGCACCGACGATGCTGACACTGCCCACACGCTCGGGGCTACCCAGAGCACTGCTCTTACCGGCACGCTCGTAGAAAGAGGCCAGCTTGGCTCCAAGGTAGGCGGGGAAACCCTGATCAGCAGGCATCTCACCGAGACGACCAGAGATCTCACGCAAGGCTTCGGCCCAACGGGAACTGGAGTCTGCCATCATAGCCACGTTCTTGCCCTGGTCACGGAAGTATTCGGCAATAGTGATACCAGTATAGATGGAGGCCTCACGGGCAGCGACGGGCATGTTGGAGGTGTTGGCGATCAAGCAAGTACGCTTCATAATGGGCTCCTTGCGGCCATCGACGGTAATAGAAAGCTGCGAGAATAACAATTAGTAAAAATGGCGGCAGTACGCTTGAGAGAGGGTAAGTACTTCGGGGAAATCCATCAAAACTTCAGCCATCTCGTTACCACGCTCACCGCAGCCAACGTAGACGATGATATCACTGTTAGAGAATTTGGACACACTCTGGGAAATGACAGTCTTGCCACATCCGAAGGCACCGGGAATGCAGACAGTACCACCCTGGACACTGGGGAAGAGAGCATCCAGCACTCTCTGGCCGACGATGAAGGGCGCATCGGCGGACAGCTTGTCGCTAACCGGGCGAGGAACACGGACGGGCCAGGTCTGCATCATACCATACTCGGTCTTCTTGCCCTCGAACTCTACCTCGAGCAGCTTCTCTTCGACAGTGTAGCTGCCAGCAGGAGCAATGCGGGTGATGGTACCCCGTGCACGAGGAGGTAGCAGGATTTTGTGGTCATTTACCAGACTGTTCTCGAACACGGTACCCCAGATGTCGCCACCAGTGATGTGATCGCCAACCTTGAAGCCGGCAGGCTTGTATTCCCATTTGCGCTCGCGGTCGAGAGCATTCACGGAAATGCCACGGGGAATGTAGATACCCTTCGATTGGTCGGCGATGGCCTTGAGGGGTCGCTGGATACCGTCGTAGATCGTCTCCATCAAACCGGGGCCCAGTTCTACTGAAAGGGGCTTTCCTGTCCTCGTAACGGGATCTCCGACGGTCAAACCGGCTGTTATTCAAAGGTGGCATAGGTCAGCATAGCTCTTGTGGGGTTATGACGAGATCATGTTGGGCGAAAGGGCTGTGGAGTGGTACCTGTTTCTTCATAGACCTGAATAGTGGCCTTGTCTGATTCGATACGGATGACCTCGCCAACAAGTTGGTCATGACCAACACGGCACTATGGTTCCGATCAGCTTCCTGGGGTTCTCCGCGATCTCGGAGCTCTGTCACCTACCAGCTCGTACATGGCACAACCGATCATGTTCTCGGCCACGACGACAGGGCCGGAGACCGAAAAGATCGAGCCATGGTTCTCAGAATCGTCCGAAGTCATAATGGAAGAGGCCTGTGTGGAATGGGGGGATACAGAGTGGGTGGTGATAGTTGAGGAGGGCGAGTCTGGAAGCGGTGACAGCTCGGCGGGCGGTGATTGTGTCAACGTATGCTGTACGGTTATCAGATCCAACAATGATGCCCGAGCTTTCAGTCGAGGACGTCCTAAGCCTAGCATTCGCTCTGAGTTACAGGTGTTGGATTGATTAACGTCGATTTTCACCAAGTTTTCAGTCGTGGAGTCCCCCTGATCTATTCGTCCAATCCTGATTCTCCCCGCAGGGCGAATCGCGGCCATAAGCCGTCTATCAGCTTGGCTTGTCCTACTTGTCCTCAAAACCCATATGTATGCAGGGTGAACTCTTTCACACTTCCGCTCGATTTCTTCTATTGGGTAGATACTAGCCCAGAAGCCGCTTACTCTGACAGACCAGAGCAGAAGTGGAGTCCCATTTGATGTCAACAATCCTAGTCTGATGTGTTGAAGCCACCATTCTGTGAGTACTTCGGGGTAGGCGAGAACTGTATTCGTACTCCGATATGTTGGATATGGTACATTCCTCTTTCTGCGAGCTGACTTTAGGACAGTACTGTGTACTGTCTAGTTCAAGAAAGATAAGAGGAAAGAGGAACAGCGGTGGGCACACGATACCACGTGATTTCACCCCAATGTTAGAAACGCAGTTCACATTTTACTACTTCCTCCTGCTCACTTTTAACAGTTTTAAGATCACTTCTGTCCTGATTCTACATTCGGCCCCTCCCCCACTCCTTCTCTTGATGCCCTGATGTAATTGAGGAGATGGAGCTATCCAAGAAATCGCTCTTAGGCGGACTCTGCCCGCGGAGATTTGGCACCTTATTTGCAGCATGGTACATATATTCCAAACAAATAGAACTCAACAGAATGTTAAGCTCACAGAAGAATTTACTAATTACTATTTAGTTGGATTCCAACTCTCTCAAAGCTGTTGTGCTCTGCAACTCCAGGGTTTACCCAATTGCTGCTGCCATACTCTACAAGACTCTCTATCTCGAGTCCAAGGTGGAAAGGTCACCTGAACCTCACCGAGATTCCCCATGGAAATCGCGTATCTATCCGATTCATTTGTGTGTACACGTGAAAAACATATTCGTCGTGCGCTCCCATGACGTATCTTGTTACCGGGCTGAGTTCTGCAATGGGTTCATGAAGTTCCTATCATACCTGTTTAGGGTGGCAGTGAATCTCCAGCACTTCCAGTATGTTGCTTTCTCTATTGAGTGGACACAGTGCTGATTTTAACTAGCTGGTGGCATGAAAGATACATGCCAGGGGAGGTTTTGCACCAACTTTTCAAATACCGCCCCCAAGCAAGTGTCCACATAGCTAGCTGGAAGGTTGCCCTATGTGAGAAACTCAACAGCAAGCTTTCCTCGGCACCTCAACTCTCCACCATCCGTTCAATCGAAGCCGAGTGGCACCTTGGCGAGTATGACAGACCAATCAGACCAAATGCAGCGGCAAGTTATGCTGGATTAATTGATATCATTTATCGAAGTCACAACCTCGAAAGTCTCAGTTTGATTAGCTGGGGAAATTGGGGACCGGGTCGTTCGGGTTATATTCGCTTTGAGGAAGTCCCACCTGATCTTGAGAGGGAGGAATTTGAAGCTCGGGAGAATCGGAGAGGTCTCATCACATTAAGCGAAGGGAAATCTTTACCTCGGGTAAAAAATCTTCACTTTGAACGTATGAGGTTTGGACCACATCAGAGCACGTTATGGGCCGCACAACTACAATGGAAAATGATCAAATATTTGTCCTTGATCTCCGTCGATTGGAGTCACTTGCTGCCTAAAGTCACTTTCCCTGGCTGTTTTCATGAGCTGGAAACTCTAGAAATGAGCATTGCGGAGCCGGATTCTCAAGGTGAAAGTGACTACTCTGAATATCTTGAACGGGTGGAGCAATTCCACGGCTTTCTGAAAGAGCTTCCACCCTTGCAAATGTTCATGGGGTATGGATTTCCGCAACAGACCCTGGGGGTGTTAGCGGAATATCATGCCAAATCCCTTCGCCACCTTCGGTTTCGATATGACTTATTCGCCGATCATGGGGAGCCAGGACGTGTAGGCCCTCCTATCAGCATTCACAACCTCGGCACTCTGGCCGATCAACTCCCTAACCTCCTATCACTTGGTATTAACCTGAGCTGGGGGGCCGACTGGGAGTTGGTGAGTATTTATGATATTGTTTCATTGTGACGGAATTTCCCGGAATCCCAGTTGCTAATGTTTCCTTAGCCATGCGATCGTCTCGCTAGCATTGTTCGACACAATCATCTTCAACATTTAGAACTGAACATGCGCGCACTTCCTGAAAGGTCTGGGGGATGGCCTTATCCCGACGTTGACGAAGGAACATGTCGTGCCCTTGTCACCGCTTTTGACGAGGCGTGCCTAAACCTTCTCTCATTTCATTTCATCGTTGGTGACTGGTTCCCTTTCGGGCTTCCATCATGTAAGATGTTTCATGAAGAAGCTTTCCTGGTGGGCGAACGAGACTATATGGGTCACATGCGGTTCAGCAATATTTGGCATCAGATGCAACATGGGGAATTGATGCGCTTGGGAACCTTCGTCCAACGAATCCCACCGCACGAACTGAAGGAGCGCTGGCCCACGAATCTACGAGAGGATATAGAAGGTCGGATTGGAAATCTCTTTTGGGGAAAGCTGCTTAAAGAGTGATTGGAAACATCAGATAGCAGATATTGACGGAGAAGATGGGCACGAGTGTGCTGCCCGGAAGCGACTTGTTTTCCTTTGAGTCAGATACAAGACGTCGAACCCGCTTAACCTCATGTAGTTACAACCTTGAAATCTTAGAACCCGCATAATCCAGACTTTTCTTCGCCTGGAATTTCATCTGGAAGCAAAGGACAGACCTTGCAAATGCGAACTGGGCGTCGGTGACTGCGAAAACAGGAAGAAGTTAAGAACAACTCAGAACAAGGCAAACCTAACCTTTCCCGTTTGGGGGTGGTTTACTGGTTTCACAGGAATCCAAGCATTTATCACTGAGGAGATCTGTTGGATGGTCAGGTGACCCGCAGGATTGTGTTCATCCTCGCAATCGGGCCTTTTCAATCCTTCATTCTCTCGCTCCTCCCCGTCTGCGATTGGGCAAAAAATCAAGCAAATGTGATATGTATCACTGCTTCTTCCTGCTCACATTGACAATCACTCCTGTCCTGATCCTGCATTCATTCGGGTGAATTTCTGTCACTCCTTCTCCTGATATCCACGGCGATGTAATTGATAAGATGGAGCTTTCCAAACAATCGCTCGCAGGCAGACTGCCTGTGGAGGTTTGGCACCTTATTTGTAGCATGGTACATCTATTCCAAGCACATAGAACTCAACAGAATGTCAAGCTCACATCAGAATTCAGCTGGATTCCAACTCTCTCAAAGCTGTTGTGCTCTGCAACTCCAGGGTTTATCATATCGCTGCTGCCATACTCCACAAAACTCTCTATCTCGAGTCCAAGCCGGACGAGACGTCTCAACTATATTCCCCATGGAAAAGGTGAACCTATCCGATTCATTTGCGTGTACACGTGAAAAACATCGTCGTGGTGCGCTCTCATGGTGTATTTTCTTACCGGGTTGGCTTCTGCGATGAGTTCATGAAGTTCCTATCATACCTGTTTAGGGTGGCGGTGAATCTCCAGCACTTTCAGTAAGTTGCTTTCCCTATTGAATTGACACAGTGCTGATTTTAACTCTAGCTGGTGGCATGAAAGATACATGCCAGGGCAGATTTTGCACCAACTTTTCCAATACCACCCTCAAGCAAGTGTTCACATAGCTAGCTCGAAGATTGCGCTATGTGAGAAACTCAACAACAAGCTTTCGTCGGCACCTCAACTGTCCAGCATCCGTTCAATCGAAGCAGAGTGGTACCGCGGCGAGTACGACAGACCAATCAGGCCAGATTCAGCGGCAAGTTCTCCTGCTGAATTGAAAGATATTATCTATCGAAGTCACAGCCTCGAAAGTCTCAGGTTGATTGGCAGGGATGATTGGAGACCGGGTTATGACCACGAACTTCGCTATGACGAAGTCTCACCTGATCAGAAGAGGAGGGAATCTGAAGCCCAGAAGAACCAGAGAGGGCTCATCACATTAAGCGAAGGGAAATTCTTACCTCGGGTAAAAAACATTTACTTTGACAGTATGAGGTTTGGACCACCCCAGAGCGCGTTATGGGCCGCACAACTACAATGGCAAGTGATCAAACATTTATCCTTGCTCCGGGTCGATTGGATCCACTTGCTGCCTAAAGTCACTCTCCCTGGCTGCTTTCAGGCGCTGGAAACCCTAGAAATGGGCATTCCAGACCTGCATCTTCAATATCAATATCAAAGAGACTACCCTGCATATATTGAGCGAGTGGAGCAATTCCACAGCTTTCTGAAAGTGCTCCCACCCTTAAAAATGTTCATAGGGTATGGATTTCCGCAACAGACCCTGGGGGTGTTAGCGGAATATCATGCCAAATCCCTTCGTCACCTTCGGTTTCGATCTGAAATGGTCTCCGGTTTTTTCGAGGCAAAACGGTGTGAAAACAAACGCCCTCCCATCAGCATTCACAACCTAGCCAATCTGGCCGACCAGCTCCCTAACCTACTATCACTCGGTATGACCCTGAGCTGGGCGCCCGACAAGGGATTGGTGAGTATCTATGATATTGTTTCATTCACTGTTTCACTGTGAATGGAGATTCCCCGGCATCCCAGTTGCTAATGTTCCCATAGCCATACGACAGTCTCGCCAGCATTGTTCAACACTCTCATCTTGAACATTTAGAGCTTAACGTACCCTTAATAACTTTTCAGGACTCTGAGGAGTGGCCTTATCCCTACCTTAACGAAAGAACATGCGAGGCCCTTGTCGACTCCTTTCATGAGGCGGGTCTAAACCTTCTCTCATTTCATTTCATCATTGGGGACTGGTTCCCTTGCAGACATCTACCAGCTCTGTGGCAGTATACAGAAGATTTCCTGGTTGGCGAACGAGACTATATGGGTCACATGCAGTTCAGCAATATTTGGCGTTACATGCAACATGGGAAATTAATACACTCGGGAACTTTCGTCCCACGTGTCCCACCGCACGAACTGAATGGGCACTGGCCCACGAATCTGCGAGAGGATATAGAAGGTCGAATTGGAAATATCTTTTGTGGGAAGATGCTGAAAGGTCTTTGGTAACATCAGATAGCGGATATTGACGGAGAAGATGAGCACGAGGTGCTGGAAGCGCCTTCTTTTCCTTTGAGTCGTGCACAGGACTTTGCATCCGCTTAACCACATGTAGCTACAACCCTGAATTTTTAGAACCCACATAATCCAGACTTTTCTTCATCTCTAATTTCGTCTCGAAGCAAAGAACAGACCTTACAAGTGCGAACTGGGTGTCGATGCCTTCTTTGGTCAAAGCATGGTTTTTGAGATACAGAAGATGTTACTAGCCAGGCCTTCAAAGAAAAAGAGTGCATTGAATGAGAATAACGAAGATGGGAAAAAGAAAAGAGGAGAAAGAGGCACGCAAAGGAAAACTACAGAACGTTTACCCCGATTGCAGATAGGTTAATAGCTGTCTTCAAGACCCTCAATTGCCGCATGAACCATCTTGAGCAGGTTCCGAAACTCAACCGCAAGATGCTCTGCGTGCTGATTGATCAACGACCAGGGTGCGGCCGAGGGAAAGAAGACCCGTAGCCTGATTTTGCAGCCGCCTTCGGTATTCACGAATTCATTCATGAGATAGAAGAATTTACTCCCGCTGTCAAGCTTCGCAACCATCACCTCCATCATATCATAACTCTTACTCCGTGCATGCCACAACCACGTTGGGACATCTACGATGGTCTGCGTGAGATCGACATATCGAATCCGAGCCATGTGTTCCCCGATGAGCTCCACTCCGCAGTCTGGTCCACCTTCAGGAGGAGCACCTGGCGATTGCATGACGGCATAATGCTCTGGGTGAGTTGGGAACACATACCTCCGGGCCATGTCATCGAGGGGCTGAGAGACCTGCCAGCGGCTGCAAGTCGCCTTGAACTCTGTCGCTGAGACTCCGGTTACTTTCATAAATATCCTGCATTCCCTATACAGCCCCCGGGAGGCTTCGATTAACGATTCAAAGTAGCGATCCCCTTCCTCAATTTGGTCCTGCAGAAGGTCTAACATTGGCTTTTGGAACAATAAGCTTCGCAGATTATTGAGAGCGCGATGGCAGGCCTGGAGCTCCAACCCGTCGAGATCTGCTCCTGATTTGGACACCCCATTTAGCTTGCATTTAACGTAAGGCTTCGGATCCATGATTCTTTTGGTTCGTTAGCAAGGTCCAGACATGTCCGGCTCTTTATAGTCTACTTCAAGCGGCAAGTCCATCTCCGGGTCATCATCTAAGCCTGTCTGCGGGTACGATCAAAGGAAGACAAAGAGTGATCGGCGATTACACATAAGAAAGACTATTGGGCTATTCAAAGATTGACAAAGAGTAAGTCACTACCTCAGCTGCGTCATTTTCGAACCCAACGACCATGTGGTCAAAGAATGACACTATGGAAGTTCGGTGGCCTGTAGAGCTGGAACTACAGGAGAAGGTCGTCTCGGATTATTTTGACATTTCACATGTCTTTTGCCAAGGTTTAACTTGCCAATAAACATTTGAGATCTAAAAAAATAAAAACAACAACGTGGGGAATTCCGGGGTCAATGGCCTGATTGGCTGGAATAACTTCACATGCTAAAGATTGACGATGCCCTAACCCCTTGAGCTGACCCCTCTTCTTCCCCGGACCGTGGGCCACGGCAAACCCACAAGCCGCAATGCCTTCATGTCAGATGGCCAAACAAAACATTAAACTATATAGAAACGATGGCTTATTCTCATAGCGAAATAGGAGACGCTTTTGATGACCTCTGGAAATCTGTTCCATCTTAAGGAGTTGAACGCAACCATGTCACTGAAGACCTCAAAACACGGAAACAGCACAGAGTATCACTACTGGGGATACTCCTTTCGTTGGACCGACCTTCATACCTCTGCAGATGACCTCCGTCCGATGGTCAAGACATATGATACTCTAGCCGACGAGTGTGTAAAGCGCCTGAACAAGATCCCGTCTGCGGATGACGGCGCCGGGAAACGACCTTTCCATAGAGACCTGTATGCTCTATTGAAGGACCATGCCGACGAGGATCCAAAGCTGAAACAGCTATGGAATGAAATCAACACAATTCCGGAGTGGGTGGACTGGGATCAGATCCAGCGAGGGCAAGACACTTTCTTCCGATATGGTCTTCCCATCCTCAATGTCGTGAGTAGTCGATTCACAGAGTATGACTTGTGAAGAAAGACTGACATAGCCCACAGCTCGGCTTCCAAAGTCTGCTAGGTGGAATGTATGAGCGTTCCTTGCATCCGCGATAATAGAAATCAAGCAACCAACTGACCTTCAATCTAGGGGAGCGATCCGAGTCGTCGAAACCCTTTCACGAACCGGTGGCTTTGGTGCCAAGGTAGTGCGCCGACGACTACTCGAAACACTTCAACATGTCCTTCAGGTCAACGGTTCAGCAGAAGGCATGAAGCCAGGTGGCGAAGGAAATATCTCATGCGCCCGCGTTCGGCTGCTTCATTCAGCCGTCCGACTAAGAATCCTCAGCCTGATCGAGCAGAGCCCTGAATACTACGATATCGACAAATACGGAGTTCCCGTCAACGATCTCGACTCTATCGGTACAATCAATACATTCTGCAGCGCTGTAGTATGGGTTGGGCTTCCACGACAAGGTATCTACCTCAGCCAGCAAGAAATCGACGACTATATCGCGCTGTGGAGACTGGTCGCATACTATATGGGCACGCCGACGGAACACTTCGAAAGCGCAACTAAAGCTCGTGCTATGATGGAGTCTCTTCTGATCACCGAGTTTGATCCAAGCGAAACAGGAAGGATTCTGGCAAAGAACATTATCATTGGTCTGGAGAACACAGCGCCGGCTTATGCATCCAAGGGGTTCCTGGAAGCAATGAGTCGACTACTCAACGGGGATCAGTTGTCCGATGCGCTTGACCTCCCTCGGCCTAATCTGTACTATCGAATGTTGGTTTGGGGATACTGCTTCTGGGTCATGACTGCTTCATACATTGTTCCAAAGATATGGTTCATCGACCGGCTGATGATTTCCGTATGTAAAACCACCCAAAATTTTGGTGATGCCCACTAACCGTTTCTATTCCCCAGCTTCGCCGGAGGAATTTCTATAAGCAACTCCTCGATGAGAAGAACGGCCTTGGGAAGGAGACACGCTTTGAATTCAAATACATGCCCACTCTCACTCGCCGCACCCGTCTGGGTGAGCGAAGAACCATCAAATATGAGAGACCTGGTATCGAGAGCCTGGCGCGTCTAGGACTGTTGGCTGCATTTGCTGCGGTGGCTACGCTGGCAATGGGATTCGTCTTTGCAGCGAGGATGATTCCTTCTCGGCTTTTCCTGCTTCGAGCATGAGTTGCCATTGAAACTAGCTGGGTGTTTTCTTCCAGCAATAGAAATCATCAGACTGTATATTTAACCTGGCTTTTTCCTGTCTGGGAGGTTTACTTACCTCCTCACCGGCCTGTACCCCACTTAACGTTGATACCATCTGTCTACATAATACTGCGCTGATATCTGATCTGTTTCTTACCCCGTGATTTTGGTGATTATTCTGGATTCATTTGCAATTGCTTTAACCAATAACCACTAGGCCATCTAGTAGCCCTCACGCTTCTCCTCAACCTTAGCATTACCCTTAGCCTTCTCCAACTCAGCGAGCATAGCATCACCGAAGACACCGATGTCAGTAATGATAGAAACCATATCAAATCCTTGTTGCGAACGACGAAGAGCATCATTGCCATCGGTACCTGTATACATATCAGCCATCATGGACGCGAAAGAGGGAAAGCAACACATACAGAAAATAGCAGCCTTCTTCCCATTTGACTTGGCAGCATCCAGAACCCGCTGGATAGCAGCTTCATGCTCCTCACCACCACGAGTAATACGCATCTGCTTAGCAAGATCGAAGGGTCCTAAGAAAGTCAGTCATAACCCAATCGCACCCAAGCAACCAAACCCCCAAGGAATCTCAATCTCACCAATGAAAAGAACATCGAGTCCCTCGACCTTAGCAATCTCCTCCACATTCTCCACACCAGGTCGGGACTCAATCTGCACAACAACCAACACCTCCGCATGAGTCTTAGCATCGTACTCCGCCGGTGAAACACCGGGGAACGAGTGTGCCGTGTACATAGGTCCGTACCCGCGGACTCCGACAGGCGGGTACTTGCAGTAGCTGACGACCTTCTTGGCGTCCTCCTGTTCGTATATCAGTATGTGCGGGGATTTAATACACCTGGACTCCGGTTTATACATACAGCAGAGTGGCACATGGGAGTCATAATTCCATGGGCGCCGGCATCAAGAGCACGCTTGATCATCCACTCTTCTGGCCAGGGGACGCGGATAATGGGACTTGCGCCTTCGTGGGCGACGGCATTTGTGAGCTTGACGGTGGCTGTTAGTGGCTGTTTTCTTCGGTTCGGGGGTTGAACTGGGCACTCACATCATAGTAGTGGCTATCGTTGATCAACCCATGTTCAGCGTCGACCAGGACCCAGCTGAAACCGCCTTTGGAGAAATCGGGGCTGCGACGGAGGACGGTCCTAGCGAGGGGGAGCTGGGGAGGCTGCGGATCGGGATGGAAGAGTTAGTATTGTAATTCGGATTGAGTTGAACGCAGCAAGATGTATCTGGGGGTAGATGATGCTGCCTGGCAGAACGCGGGGTTGGAGATCAACATACGTCAACCAGAAGCCGTATGCCACCGGGGTGGATTTCAGTGCTGAACGGAGTACAATAGAAGCCATGACTGTGATATAATTGCCTAATTATGAAGAAGGACGAGTTCAGGTAGAAATGGCACTTTTTCAACGGGGGCTTCGCATTCCTATGGAGAGAGGACTCGGCCTTCCTCCGACCGATTACCCGAGGAACCCCCACATTTGGGTTTTGGTGATGGGGGGAAGTGAAGTGTGGCTTTTGATGGAGTTTGGTATTTTGAAGTAGTCTCTCATTGTGGTGACGGTCTGAATATATGGCGTTGGTGCTCAAGTCAAGTCGAAGTACAAACTAGAGTCGACGTAGGTGACCCCAGGTCCCCAGCTATCTTTCTCACCCCCACGGGGTTCTCGGTGGGGGACTGCCCCGAATCCCCGAGTCCCCCCCCCGTAAGGCCAATGTCTAGTTACACTACTCCGTATCATTCGACTCATTCCTTATTGATGTCTATTACAACATGAGAGCTCTAACATGGGGCTCTGGGCGTACCTCGGCGTACCTCGGCGTAGCAAAATATTCCTCAACGGGCCGGATCGTACACTCGACAGGACTTGAAGTTGCAGGGGAAATCGAAGATCCACATCCATCGGATCTTGTTGCGGCGTTGCCTGATATAAGCAGCTAACGAACTTACCCTAGTAACCTCGGAAGGCCTAATTAGCGACAATCATCCTGGGCGCCTCAGAAAGCCCGCCGGCCAGCCGGTAACCCGACTCCGCCGTTTGCAGGTGTTTCGGTCTTCTCCCACCGAGCCAATAGCTGCCCTTGGCTCTTTGTATGCAGTTGCAATGCTCACAACCTGATTTTCGGCGTAACGCGGTGTCAAACATCCTCAGAGCACGGCTCTTCCACAAGGAAATCGGCGAGTCCTTGAGTTGCTTCGTCGTCAGTATCCGGGCATGACCTCGAGCTCCCCATTCGCAACATGCTGATATTCACGTCCTGGTGTAATCTTCGGTGTTGTGTTGGAGTGGATAGCTGTCAGGGATATCACGACTACCACATGGAGTATCTTTGTCGTAGGTACAATTGATGGCCTGGCCAGTGATGCCCGGGAGTTTCACTGGCTTATAGACCGGTCAAGTAGGTACCTAGAATCGAGGGTAATCGAGGAAACATTTACACCAGGTTGGGGAGTTGTCTGAAACTAAATATATCTATGCGCGACCTATGACGTTTACCTACAAGGTCCGGGCAAGGAGGCTTTGCAGGAGAAATCCTCCATCGAGCCCGGTGCAATAGAAGTCCAAATCATATGCTATTTCATAATTTTCATTCTGGATTGTCCAAGTATTCCATTGATCTCGTCAAACTATTATCCGCCTGAACGAATCTCATCGAAATCGGGGCGATGGCGAAATATACTCCGCATCCCTTGCAGCTACAGTTATCGCCACAAGAGCAACCCATGATGAGAAGGTACAATTGTAGGTTTGGGTGTGTGTATTGATTTGAACCGTTTTTGAGGATATAATGATATATGGTGAAGTCAAAGCGACAGAACAGCTGCTTTATAGAAGATCCAATGATCCGCCTGAACGAATCTCGTCGAAATCGGGGCGATGGCGAAATAGATTACTTCTAGAAGGAGAGGGTGTTAGCCTTGACACAAGAATCGCAGGTTTATCACATACTCCGCATCCCTTGCAGTTACAGTTGTCGCCACAAGAGCAGCCCTGGGCACCACCAGTGCAGGTGCAAGTAGATCCACAAGAGCAGCCCATGATGAGAAGGTACAGTTGTTTGGAGTATGTGTATTGATTTGAATCGTTTCTGAGGATATAATGATATATGGTGAAGTCAAAGTGGCAGAACAGCTGCTTTATAGAAGATCCGAGGGTTGTACTGGGAGCATCATGATGGCGTCAGTGGAGGAACACATGATCGATTGCCGGAAGTATTCCTTAAATCCTACCACAGTAGAAACATCTTGACCTTTACAGTGTACAGTCATCTACTGTGTACGGGGTTAATCCCCGGTTATCTACTCTACCTATGTTTTCATTAGATCCCTCGCAAAATGATATCTTGGGCACTGAGCCACTGACGAGTATGTCTGCTATTCTCGCGGCAAACTCGCTCGTATAAAATCAGTACAAGATGAACCGCTAACTAACGAAGAGTAAGTCTAGCCCAGTAGATCAGCTGAGAAAAAGATAATTACGCGAATAATCAAAGCAACGTAATTACACAGTTTATGGAAAGTACGATAACTAGTCACTGGGTTAAGTGTCGAGCGATGCCTAAGAAAGTGTAATACCTTGATCCATCCTTCCTCCACAACTTCAAGCACCATACGAAGACCTTATCACACGAAGACCACACCATACGATGACCAGTATGAATACTTGATTTATCTTTTCTGTTCCTCCTGATCAACTTTATGACAAGTCTCGACATCTCAACATTTACCGAGCTCCCCTTTTAAGGCCAGCAATTCCTCATCTCCACTCCTCCGATAAGCCCGCCCGACAAACCCCCCCCGACTTCAAGGCGGAGACCTCACAAGCTCGTAATTGCTCGTAAGTTACTGCTCTTTAATCACCTGCCTTTGTGTGATTATTAGCCAAGCTGGTGACAATTGTGCTGAATTGTGCTAATCCGGCGGTAGCTGCATCATCGCCTACGGAGCTCCCGGCGATTACCTATCGGACAACCGCCACCGCTTGAGGTCTGCTCACCTGGTTCTTGCAAAGAGCCAGGGAATTGGGCAGATCGAGAGATACTGTCGAACTGGCTAACAATCCTCCGCCGCATCGCCCCTTTATCGCCCCCGACAATCCTGAACCTCCTTTGCCCGTCAATACCACAGCTTCCGCCTCGGTAGGCGATCCCGACGCTCGACTGCCCGACTACCTGCCCACGACATCTCAACCCCCCGCCAGTCCTTCAGCTCCTCGTGGCAACCGCCGTCGCCGCGTTTCAAGTAGCCCGGATAACCTTGCTTCTCCAAGAGCAGGGCCTGGACATCTCCCATCAGCACGTGAGACCGCAGATCAGAATTCCCCAAACCATCTCTTGGGCCGACCGGACGGCCGACCTTCTTCCCCCAAGCGCAGGCGCCTGGTAATCATGCGTCCCGATGGAACGGTCGCCGAGACGAGTTTCTCAGCGGGGTCGAATGAACCACTCGTCACAACGAGACAAACACCGAACGGGCAAACGTCAACCAACGGGAACTCGTATACGAATGGCTCTAAACGAGCATCGCGACCACAAACCTACTATGGCCACAACAGGGAGGAAGTGACTCGCATTTTAATACAGAGTCTCTACGAGCTGGGATATGATGAATCAGCATCGCTGTTAAGCTCAGAGAGCGGCTATGAACTAGAAACGTCGGGTGTTGCAGCGTTTCGGAGTGCTGTGTTAGGTGGGAACTGGTCAGAAGCCGAGGGGATCCTGATGCGCTCGTTTCAAAGTTCTTTGGCCACCTATCCAGGGGATCAAAAAAGTCCTCCAGATCAGACACTGGTATTAGCGGATGAGGCAAACATGAACGAGATGTTATTTTATTTGCGACAACAGAAGTTCCTCGAGTTACTGGAGGCGCGGGACCTGGCTGCAGCTCTCAGCGTCCTTCGGCAAGAACTGACGCCGTTGAACTTCGACGTCAATCGTCTTCACGCCCTTTCAAGGTATTGCCGATCTATAGGTATCTTCAATAAAAGCCAACTTGCTTACCGATTACCTCGACTAGCCTTCTGATGTGTCCGCCCGAGACCTTACATGCTCAAGCAGAGTGGGATGGTACCGTCACCTCCTCCCGTGAACGCCTGCTTGACGAGTTGTCCAGTGAGCCCCCATGTGTTAGCCGGTATCTATGGTATAACTTGCTAATCGAGCCGCTAGAATCTATCTCTCCTTCCGTGATGATCCCACAACACCGCCTTGCACACCTACTGGATCATGTTAAGCAGACGCAGATCAACAACTGCTTTTACCATAATACGGCCAATCCACCCTCCCTCTACTCAGATCATATGTGTGACCGCAATGACTTCCCATTACAAGTCAGCTTGGATTTGCATCATCACTCGGATGAAGTATGGTATTGCGAGTTCTCGCACGATGGAAGCAAGCTAGTCACTGCTGGCAAGGACCACAACGTGCTGATCTACAATACAGCCGATTTTACAATTATTCACAGGCTCACAGAACACGAGGAAGGTGTTGCGTTCGCCAGCTGGAGTCCAGATGACTCCAAGCTCATTACTTGCTCACAGGATCACCAGGCACGAGTATGGAGCGCTGAGGTAAGTGTTGATTCTCACAACAGTGATTCAAAATCTCGAGGTCCATATTAACTGGGTTGTCCATTATCTAGAGCGGTCGTTGTCTGCTCACCATCAACCATCACCGTCAACCGGTGACTGCGGCAGCCTGGGCAGCAGATGGGGAATCATTTGTGACGGCTTCTCTCGACGCCGAAGCACAACTGCGTCACTGGGGCATGCGCGGCCAATCATTACACACGTGGAAAGGCGGCTTCCGTGTACAGGACTGTGCGATCAGTCCCGACGGACGACGACTCGTCGCGGCCGACACAGAGGCAAAACTGCACGTCTATAATCTTCACACATACGAGGAAGACTATTGTCTCCCGCTGCCGAGCAAGCCCACATCGGTCGCTATCAGCAAGGACTCTCGACATGTGCTAATCAACTTGGCCGAGGGCGAGATCCAGTTGGTGGACATGGATACCACTGCTGTCGTCCGCCAGTTTAAGGGCCAAAAGCAAGGCCTGTTCGTTATTCGCAGCACATTTGGGGGAGCAGCGGAGAACTTTGTCGTCAGCGGAAGTGAGGGTAAGTGTCTCAACCTTTGTGTATCTGTGACATGTACTAATCTATGAGCAGACTCAAAGGTCTACATCTGGCACAAAGAAAATGGCAACCTTGTGGAGACCTTGGAAGGGCATATGAAGGGATGTGTAAACTCAATATCATGGAACCCGGTAGATCCGGGAATGTTTGCATCAGCAGGCGATGATAAGGCCGTAAGGATGTAAGAAGCCCTGTCCATTTTCCAGACATTGAACACTGCTGACGTGGACTTGCAGCTGGTCTCGAGATAGGAATCGCTCCCGACCCATAGCACCTCCTCAACGACGGGGGATTTCGTCAAACGGGTCTACACGGACTAGCGCATTGAGGACAACGTCCGCTTTCTAGTCGATATGAACCAACTACGCTTCGCCACGGATATCACAAAGCGGCCATCTCTAATCCATGTCCCTTGCCGCTTCGCTGGTGATTGCCTGTCTTTATTGCTTGTGGCACAACCCTCCATCTGGCCGAGAAAACATACCTGTAGCTTTGGATTGAAAGACGATAAACTTGCTTTATTGCAATGATTTTCCCTTGTTTCTGAATTCTCTCTGGTGTTTCTTCGTTCCCAGCCACCTCACATCATTCCACTGACATGCCCCCATCGTGCTGTCTTAAGAGCATATGCATTGTGTGTCTTCTCAGGTCTTCACTCATCTCACAGCCTACTCTTACCCTCTGCAGTTAGCATCTCTTTTCCCAATACAGGAACCTGGCGCCGGTCGATATTCCATGGTGCTTCTGAGTACATATATGCTGTCTGCGGTTGATATTCTCATTTTGCTTTGTGGCTGTTTGTTGTTTAGTCTTGGGTCGTGGCTTCCTGAGGAGTTCATAGTTCAGGTACCTTCTGTTTGGATGTGTGCTCTATCTCTCTCCCATGTTCCATGTTTCCCTGTATACCTACATGTGTCTCTTGCTCGTAGTGAAAGGTGCCTCGCCCAAGCAAAATACAGAAAGACACAGCCACTACGCATACATGACAATGCCCAGGTATATAGTAAATAGATTCCATCATTCATGATATCCAGTGTGGCAATATAAGAAATAAGAAAGAAACTCCTTGAACACAAGAACAACCCTGCTACAAAGGCCCAAGGCCAGAAATTTTGAAAAAAGGCAAAATCGTCAACACCCCTTAGGATGTACAAAGTTGTTGGCATTCTTGGACTAAACAGGCTGTTAGCATGAGTCAACAAAGTGATGGGAGGGATATCGCCTACTGAAATATGTCATTATCCATTTCCTCCACGCTTGACCTGGCCTTGCACTTTGATTGAGCCACCCAAATTTCGAGTTATATCGAGTCAACAATGCGAGCGCATTCGATCTGATCAAGTCGATGGAAGAAATAAAGCCATGTTGCTTTTGACGTATGAAGAGGTGTCGCGAACGTGATATCATTCGGAAATTATGAAAGCAAATCGGCAACTGGGAGATAATTAGTGAGTGACTCGGAAGTTTCATGAAAAGAATGGACCTACCGTTCATAGGCATCTCGTCAATTTGTGTCGAGTAGTACAATTCAATGTCACGAAGGATGCGGACATCGTCGCTGGTGACGAAGTTGATGGCCACACCCTTGCGGCCGAAACGTCCCGAACGACCAATGCGGTGAATGTAGTTCTCACGGTTGGTCGGCAAATCGTAGTTGATGACGAGGGAGACTTGCTGAACATCGATACCACGGGCCCAGACATCGGTAGAAATCAAGACACGGGAGTTACCCTGACGGAAATCCTGCATAATACTATCGCGCTCCTTCTGAGGCATCTCGCCGTGCATGCTAGAAACAGTGAAGTTGGCCTCGCGCATCTTATCGGCGAGCCAGTCGACCTTTCGGCGGGTGTTGCAGAAGATAACGGCTTGGGTGATAGTCAAGGTGTCGTAGAGATCGCAAAGTGTGTCGAACTTCCATTCCTCCTTCTCAACGGCAATGAAGTACTGCTTAATACCCTCGAGTGTCAACTCGTCACGCTTGACCAGGACACGGACGGGGTCGGTCATAAACTTTGTAGTCATGTCGAGAACATCGTAGGGAAGGGTGGCGGAGACCACGACGACCTGCGTCGCGGGGGGCAGGTATCGATAGACATCGTAGATCTGCTCACGGAAACCGCGGTTAAGGAGTTCATCAGCCTCATCGAGAACAAGCATCTTGATGTGACGTGTGCGCAAGTTGCGGCGACGGATCATATCAGCGACACGACCGGGAGTTCCTGAGACGACGTGCTGGCCGTAGTCGAGTTTGCGGATATCTTCGCCGACGTTGGTTCCTCCAATACAGGCGTGGCATTGAACGTTCATGTAATCGCCGAGGGCCATAACGACGGACTGAATCTGGGTTGCGAGTTCGCGGGTCGGCGATAGGACGAGAGCTGTTATGAGCGAATGGTGGTCAGAACCGGTTCAGAGTTGAATGTAACCTGACCAGACAGTGAATTCATACCTTGAGTCTCTCGTACAACAGTATCAATAACCTGCAATGTACTGATCGCGAAAGTGGCGGTTTTACCAGTACCGGACTGCGCCTGGGCGATAGTGTCGCGACCTTTGCAGATTTGAACAATCGCGCGGGACTGGACAGCTGAAGGAGACTCATATCCATAGGCGTAAATTCCACGAAGCAGACTTTCCTTCAAGTGCATGTCCTCGAAGGTGGGCGCGACCGTCACCTCCTTGGAGGTATTGAACTCCATGCGCTCTGCTCACTGTTAGCATGGTTCATATTGCTCAGGATTGATATCGACATACCCTCGGCGCGTCTGTCAATTCCGTCCGCCATATTGTAAGTGTTGGTACAGCAGCAGCGGTAAACAAATGAATATGAGATTCAAGGATCCTGAAGCCTTAAGAATCAAGTGAAGTTAATCAGCCCAACTTTTCGCAGCGGAAGCGGTTTGGTCACATGATTCAAAAGTTGGAGGTGCAAATTTCGGCATAAAAGGGCGGTAGAAAGGGCGGTGGCGAAAGACCATCCAATCCAATTGGTAGCAGCTCAGGTAGCTGCAATCACTATCTGCATATTAGCGACTCACGGCGACACTTTGCCAACACACTTCGCGCGTCATTTGGATAACCCCCACTGCATTGGGTCACTTCTAAATATGTTGATCGAGGACCAGAGATATCTCCATGAGGACCTTGAGAGGTTAGAGCAGGCTGTCGCTGATCGCGTGGCGGAAGAACCGCGAAATGTGAGTGTCGCCCCAGACAATGCTAATCAGATCTTGTTCTAACAATCGATAGATTCGAGGCCGATTGGCTCGCGATCATGAAGTCGCCCAGTACCTCGAGAGAATCGAGAGCCAGTCTAAGCGACTTCTAGAGATCTACAAGGATGCCGACGGACTACGAGAGAAGGAAATCCAGGCTATCTCGACAGGTGATCAATTCGAAGAATTCTACAAGCAGCTCGGAGAGATCAAGGAGCACCACAAGCGCTATCCGAATGAGCCCATCGAAAACCTTGAGCAGGCATACACTCGCCGTCACCCTGGCGAAGGAGAAGTTTCCCGTTCCATAATCGACAATATGTTCACTGGTGAAGAAGGGTTTGGACAATATCTGGATCTTACGTCTTTCCACAAAGATTACATGAACCTTCCTGGGATGAAGCGTTTGAACTACATTCAATATTTGGAAAATTTCGACTCCTTCACGCTCCCAGCTATGCCAATCAAACGTTCCGACAAGATCTCTGATCGCTACTTCAGCTACGTCAGCGAACTTGCCGCCTATTTGGAGAGTTTCATCAAGCGAACCCAACCATTGCAACCGTTGAACGACCTTTTCGCCAGCTTCGACAGCGAATTTGAAAAACAATGGGCAGCAAAGGAAGTTCCGGGCTGGGCAGAAGAGAAATCAGAGAACGGTACCTCTGGCCCGGCAACCCAAGGCACCGGCGAGGGCACTTGGTGCGCTGACTGCGAGAAGGAATTTAAGAATGCCAATGTCTACCGGAACCATTTGACTGCCAGAAAACACATCCGAGCGGCAGAAGCTCGAAAGGCAGGAGGTACAACCAGCGACAAGCCATCTGCATCGGAAATAAAGTCTTTGGCTCGGAGTTTGAAGGAGCGCGAAGTAGCACGACGTGAACACCAAATCCGAAGCCTGGCAAACGTCCTGCAGGAAGAGCGACAAGCGACTAGAATCAATGTTGAGCGTCGACAGGGTATGACCGAACGCGAGCGCCAAGCCGAATTGGAAGCTGTGCAGGCCGGCCTTGACAACCCAGCTCCTGAGGGTCTTGACGGTGAAGAGTCGGACCATGATGACGAGGAGCAAGTCTACAACCCGTTGAAGCTGCCACTGGCATGGGATGGAAAACCTATTCCATTCTGGCTTTACAAGCTCCACGGACTCGGTGTTGAATACCCGTGCGAGATTTGCGGAAACTTCACCTACATGGGTCGCCGAGCATTTGACAAACATTTCTCGGAATCTCGCCACATCTACGGATTGACATGCCTCGGTATCACAGCAAACACCAATCTCTTCCGTGAGATTACCAGCATTAACGAGGCGATGGCGCTTGCGGAACAACTCGAAAAGGAGCGCAAAAAGGAGCGGGACAATCGTGAGAATGTCGTTCAGATGGAGGATGCAGAGGGTAACGTGATGCCTGAAAGGATCTACAGGGATCTGCAAAAGCAGGGTATCCTCTGAAGTGCTTTCTCTTGTACCAGTATCTTCCAACTGGCGTCTTGTCATCTTTTCACACAAATGGTAGGGAGTTCGGCGAACATCTCCCATGCTCGGCCAGGAAGAGCTCCTTCGGCAAGTCCTCGCCATGCCTCAGGCTACTATTGATGCCTTGCCCCCCGTCGAGGGAAGGGGTCCTCCTCTACTCATGACACGGCATGCAATCACGTGTACTTTGATACTTCGTCCTCTGCTCTCTGGTAGCGAGCCTGGTGTGGCTGGTATCTCAGAGCCTTTCTTTCGTTTGTTTCACTACTGTACCAGGCGAATGGTGGCGCAATGGGGGTGAAATCTTTCTATTTGCATAACGACTCTATCTGAAGCTCTATTTTCTGGATAGTAGCAATGACATTTTCTAAGTTGACCCTCTTCATTCTAGGTATACATCTCATGTCAGAACCTTCTCCCCGTAGCCTCTAATAAGTTTACAAGGTCGAGCGCGTTTGTCGATCTGGAAGCTTCCAACGGATTTTCGCGCCTAGGAAACATGCATGACACGTACAACATAGGGGTTTCGGATTGCGGTGAGCTTGCCATGCTTTTGTCTGATATTCCCATCATCGCCATCCTGTAGCTTTGTATCTGTAGCTTTGTATCATCGCTGTAGGCCCTGACACTGCACATGCAGAGACAGCCTGAACCTGAACATCGTACCAGTAATGTAGTCTGCCACATTCCCATTTCTTGCTGCGAGCTTGTCATGTTTTTGTCTGACATCCCCATCAGCATTATGAACTCTGTCTCATGGCTGCGAACCCTGACGCTACAAAGACTGCCTGACCCTTGATATCATACCTGTAACGGAGGCTGCGCTATTCGCTCCTGTCTGCCTGCGCGAGCCATTACGCAGTTAGCATAGCTGATTGTTGATGTTATAATGCTGCCGTCCGTCATGAGACTATGTAGGCTGATCAAGAGCAGTCTTCCCTTGATGAGTTGGGTATGTAGCAGTGCCAGTGGTGGTTTGGAAAAGCGCTGCCTAATCCAGAATGACCCTATTCAGCGCGGCTGGGATCACCTCGCCGGCGCTTGCTCCGAACAACATCTTCAGAGGGCTCCCGCCCAATCCGGCGTCGCCTGAATCGCGGCAGCTGGGACCTCATGACCGGAGCCTTCTCTTTGCAGGTGAGGTATAGGGCATGGTCAAGAGCTTTTTCCCAATTTGGCGTGTCTTCTGCTCGGCGCGGCTGGGAGGTGATAGCCGGAATCTTCTCTTTCCAGACGAGGCATGGGCATGGTCGAGAGCTGCCGCCGTATTTGTCAATTCTCATGCGCGCAGATGCGTTGCCTAGTCTGGATCAATCGACATAAATAGAGGATCTTCTCCAGTCCAATTCTTTTCTTTCTTCTCCTTCTCCTGTACACACTTTCATCCATTTCCCGCATCATTTTGTCTTCCCTCAAAGACTGTTTTCATTTATCTTCTGTATTGTAGTTCCTCTGTTTCATCAACTCCGACTCAACCCCCATCCTGTGTTGTCGTTCCTCTGTTTCATCATCAACACCTTCATCCCATCCTTAGCCTTTCTTTGACGCAACAATGCCGGCCAAGAAGGAACTTACTCAGCAGCTGCTGCCGTATGGTCCGGCGAAGGATGATCAGAAGCCTCCCGCTGGAGCAGATGAGATTCCCGAGCTGCGGCGAGGACGCGCGATCGACTCGAAGCGATATCTAGCCACCAACCTCCCGCCCCTGTACAGGCTGCCTGATATCTTCGCTGACATGGCATCGAAGGCCCAGGAGCTGGGATTCGAGCGTGTCCTCTCTCAGCTTGGTGGTCGACCACTTCGAGTGGCCACAATGTGTTCAGGAACGGAAGCTCCTCTTCTGGCCCTAGAGTTGATTCAGACGGGTAAGTGCAGTGACATACCTTCTTTGTTCTTTGTTTGGTTGTTTTGTTTTGCTTTGGTCGATTGCTTGGGTGTTGCTCCGAGGTTCATGTATCCTATCGACGCTGCGGATGTTGCGGGTCCGATATCACATGGATGGTCTTTGCCCTAACTCTACCCGCGTCCCTGGCAACGCTTGGGGTCGATTTGATGCAGTTGACATCAGACATCTCAAAGACGATGATGAACCAATGGCTAATCTCTTCTTGGTATAGGTCTCGTATCAAACCAGCAATTCCGGATCTCGCACGCCTTCAGCTGCGAGATTGTCCCATTCAAGCAATCATACATTGAACGAAACTTCCGCCCACCGGTGTTGTTCCGAGATATTACCGAGCTCGGTGGAGAGAAGGCGTAAGTCTCCATACTCATCTACCTTTGAATTGACCATGTAACTAACCTCCAGTCCAGGCGGACCGCCTATGGATCCTTGGAAGCAATTCCAGGTGGCCTGGACATTTTGATTGCTGGCACCGCCTGTGTCGACTTTTCACCGTTGAACAGCGTCCAAAAGTCACTCCAGCAAGGTGGAGAATCCGCGGCAACATTTGGCGGCCTGTTGCAGTACGCAGAAAAATATCGACCCCAGATGGTCATCCAGGAGAATGTCCGAGGCGCGCCATGGGCTCAGATGAAAGACAAGTGGGAGAAGCTCGGATACATGTGTGTGCAAGCCAACGTTGATACCAAGCACTACTACATCCCGCAGACACGCGAGCGTGGGTACATGGTTATCATTGACCAGCGCCGCTTGAAAGAAGTCGGCCTGATTAACCCTCTGGACCCGCGGGGAATGACACTCGCTGGACGCGTTAGCGACCTTATCGAGAAGTTCAAACGCCCAGCAAGTGCGCCTGTCGGACAATTCATGCTAGACGATGACGACCGCCGACTCGAGCTCATCGAGATGAAAGCCTGCCTCGAGTCCCGGAGCGAGGTCAGTTGGGAACAGTACAAAATCCGGCACGCTCAGCACCGAAAAGACCTTGCTTTGGGCACCGGGAGACCGATTACTCGGTCCCTGCCCGGAGTCAATGACCTGCAGGCGCCTGACTTCTACTGGCACCGTTTCTGGCGGACGCAGCCAGAGCGAGTGTGGGACACGATCGACATCAATTTCTTGAAGCGAATGCTTCAAGGATATGATATGAATCACAAGGAGTAAGTTTTACTCTACCGTCACTTCACTTCAGGGATCGTTGACTAACACTTCACTTAACAGACGTTGGATTGACCTGTCTCAGGGCGTTGATCGAAGCAATGAGACAATTGCAAGTGCTGGAGTTGCAGGTTGCATAACACCGAAGGGAATACCCTTCTCAACCACCAGGGGCGGCCCCGTATCTGGCACGGAGGCTCTTTCACTGCAAGGCCTGCCACTCGATCGGATGCTGCTGACCAGAGAAACAAACGCCGATTTGATGGACATGGCAGGTAATGCAATGACCAGTACTGTAGTGTGTGCAGTCATGCTTGCTGGTTTGATAGCCGTGCATAAAATTCTCGACAACGACAAAGCGGGTTCAATCCCACCCGGCGACACGCAGACACCACGTCTTGTTCCAAACGAGGTTTACGGCTTCGTGAGACGCACTCTCCAAGTCGCCGACGTTCCCCCTGTCGACCAGTTTGCTATGAAAGCCAAAGCAGCGTGCAGTGTGATTTGTTGTTACTGCGAGAGGCAGACTGGGGTTCATGATTCGATCTTCCTCTGCACACTATGCGGGCATACCGCTTGCGGATCCTGCCGTGGCAACCCAACACACTCATATCGGCATGTTTCCCCTCTTTCCAGAGCGAAGCCTTCAGAATTCATTGAAGATGTGAAAAGTGTGGTGCCGATGAAGATCAGGCTTTCCGGCCTATCTGATTCGACTTTCGAGACATTTAAACCCCTTTACTCAGGCGAAATTCTCGCCCAATTCTGGGGCGACTTCCTTCAATGCACCAGGTCTGCCGTGCACGACCAATTTCGCTTTTTTGAGATCAAGCGCGGAAGAAAATGGCGAGTTGTGTACGAGGGCGATCACTCGAACTTGTTCCTTGAAATCGGTCCGGACTCTATCCAGTGGCTTTTGTACGCAAAGCCCCCCGAGTCTGCAAGCATGCGAAGCCCCATTCGCGAAATATTGGCCAAGCCAATCGCACGAATGAGTCCGGGCCCTGTGTCGCTTCTCCGTGGTCATTGGGATGTATCATCGCCAATAAGCACGTTATTGTCATTGACAATCACCGGTCGAGGAAATCATGTTCCCTCGTTCCAAGCTACGTGTGGTCTTCAAGACCCCATTGTGAACGAGTCAAAAGTTTGGGACAGTCTCCTGGTTCAAGGACCGTGTGAAAACGGCGCAGTTCTCGATGTTGACGTCGAAGGAGTGTACAATTGGCTCCCTGAGTGTGGAACAGCGCTGGGATCTTTGTACCGCAGGGAAGATAACACCGCGAATAGGCCTCCAGTATTCCTGTACTTGGACCAGACAAAGATCGGACCGCTCGATGAGGATGCTTGTGTATTTGCCTTGGAACACAACCGGCGAACAGGATATGATGCGAGAACGACCATCGCTGAGTTATCCCCAACCTGGAGAGCATGGGATGTAACGTCGGATTCGCAACGTGTGTCTGCCTCCTGTCGCCAATGGGCCAAGGCTCCCAACGTGCAGTTCGTCCTTTGTGACGGTGAACACATTACCCTCGACACCTTGCAACCCGGTGTTCAAGTCTCGATTGGAAATCATGGATGCCACAATGCTTCTGTGACCCTCGTGTCGCTGGGAGCCTCTACAGCCACCATCAATCTGCCCAAGGCAACCACCTATTGGCAATCATGGGATCCAGAAGCCTCTGCGAGAGAATTGAAGAGCCTCGCTTGGTTGTTCCCAAAGATCTCGGCATGGTCCGATTTCGAAAACTGGAGCGAAATCCTCTGCCCAGGCTCCTCGGATCACAGCCATGACCTGCGCGATAATTGTGATACTTGCAATCCTCCGGGACCAACCATGATTTGGGGCCGGGACAAAGCTGGCCGGATTATGCCTATTGAGAACCCCCAGGAGGCTGCATTGTACGAGCATGCCATCAAAACCCGACCCTCGCCGTTCTTGGTGTTCAGAAGGGTCAACGAGCAAGGAGATGCTGAATTGAGATTTACTCTCAATGTTCAGGCCCTGACGCACCAGGCACAAGGGAAATTGGTTGGCGTCGCAGGCCGTGAGACGGTCAAATCTCACTGGCGACTACTCCCGCATGCGTACGATATGAACCACCGCAATCCAGCTATGTTTACCTTGATGAACAACAAGAACGATGCGTGTGCACTACAGCCTCCCAATTTCATATTCAAGCTGCGGACAGAACAGCTTCGCTCGTTGAACTGGATGGTTTCACAAGAAGCTGCCGACATTGAACCGTTTGCGGAAGAAGAAGTCGAAGAGGCGATCCTTCCGGTGATGCCCTGGCGCGCTGAAGTTAAAGTGACCATGCCAAAAGTTATCCGCGGTGGTGTGCTAGCTGACGAGGTTGGATATGGAAAAACTGCCATAGTCCTTGCACTTATCGATGCTCAATGGATGAAAGATTACAGTCGCCCCGTTGAAGACCACGGGCTGATACCCACAAATGCCACTTTGATCATTGTTCCCAAGAACGTGTTCACGCAGTGGGTTTCGGAATGCAAAAAGTTCCTTGGAAGCATGTACAACGTCTTGGCGATATCGACAAACATCAACAGAGTCACGATCAGGGCTGTCCAAGATGCCGATATCGTGATTTTGTCATGGAGTGTCCTGGGCGGCGATGCTTATTACGCCCGACTGCAAAGATTTACCGGGGCACCGCAGGCTCCCGGAAAAGGGAACGGACCAACAGGTAGAAACTTCGAAAGCTGGTTCAATGACGCTCGTGCTTCCCTGCGAGAGTCTGTTGGCACATTGAGAACGTTCGGCCCTGAGGCGATGCTTCAGCAATTGGAGGCCCGCCGTCGCCGAGTTCAAGAGACGCAAACCGAATCCACTTACGTACCTTCCAGGCGCCTCCGTGGCAAAGCATTTGCCGCAGCTAATCATGGCTCGGAAACAGAAAATGGCTCGGGAGCAACTGAGGATGCGGATACAGGGCCTGCTCCAGGATTGGACGATTCCGACGACACTGACAACTCCAACGACTCTGAAGATTCCGATGATCCCGATTCGGATCAAGTATCATCAACCACTACAGGTCAGCCGAAGCGAGGGTGTGCGAAGGAGGGTCCAGCCGAGAAACGGCGAAAAACCACCTCGTCCAGTCTGAAGACGAAAAGCCGTACCAAGCCGAAGGCCGTCAGGGATGACCGTGCGGAATTCAATATACCGGCAGGTCACGATCAAGACTGGCGGATTGTTAAGGGCGCATTCTTGCACGCTTTCAGGTTTAATCGTGTAGTAATCGACGAATACACATACGCCGGGGAAGGAAAGGAGATAGCCCTGCTCTCATTAGAAGCGCGTTCGAAATGGGTGCTTTCTGGGACGCCTGCACTTGATGAATTTGCTGACATCAAGAGTATTGCGCTTTACCTCGGTCTCAACCTTGGTATTGACGACGATGGCGATTGTGAGATGCCGAGCAAGAACCCTCGACTGCGAGATGTGCGGAAAAGGTACACGAAAGTCGAGGCATTCCAATCATACCACGCCTCTCGCAGCAATGCGTGGTATAGTAACCGCAGGGATCTTGCACAAAGATTCCTGGACCGATACGCACGCCAGAACACCGCAGAGACCAAGGGCATTGAGTGCCATCAGACACTTGTCATGATTGATCCGTCCCCAGCCGAGGCTAGAAACTACAAGCTGCTATTTGACGCACTGGAAAACGAGACCAAGAGTGTCTCCGGGCCGGTGAACAGCATCTTGTCAAGGAAACTGCCTCCCACGGAGTCTCTCGTCATGTGTAGTGTGGTCACCCAGGTTGGGAAGCAAAACTGGATCCCCACACAGGAAGTGATGAAAAATGTGCATACGCAAACGCTTCAGACCGAATCCAGAATAGACTCGCTCATTAGTGAAGCGGTTACATTTTGGTATCGGGAACCGGAGGGGCGAGCAGGAAACCCTACAGCGACAGCTTCAAAGAAAACCACGCTCAAAGGCAAAGCCACAGAAACCACCCCGGAAGACATTTCGCCGGCAGGTTGCCGAGACTCTCTGATTGCCGTGGTGAAAGACGAATTTGATGTGGGCCTCGGCGAAGACTTCATCAGACGTTTGAGGTTGGGCTTTGATTCGTACGACGACAGGAAAGTTGTTGAAGAAACCAAAGCAAAGGTCGACGGACGGTTTCAGAAAGCCTTGAGCTTGGTCAGGGCAAGACGTGTCAGACCTACAAACAGTGCAGGAATCGATGATGCACCCGCCGTTGCAGCGTCAAAGGTTCGTCAGAATCTAGGAAATGAAATCCTTGCTCAGTTGAAGCAAGCGGCCAAATTGTTGCGTCAAGATCGATACAATCAACATTTGCTCCAGATATCCAGTGGGCAAACCCCACAATGTGAATATGAAGCCTGCGCAACGTGGGAAGTGGATGCAAATATCCACATCATCGAAGTCTGCGGGCACGCCCTCTGCAAGAATTGCCTTGCTACTGCGAAGGTGACCGAGTCCTGCCCCGTTGAAGGCTGCAAGGCCAAGTTTGAAGCATCAAAGGTTATCTGCCGTGACGATGTGATCAACGAGGGTACAACCAGGAGCTCCAAGCTCGACCAGCTCGTCCGAATTATCCAGAACACCCCACAGGATGAGCTTGTCATTGTTTTCATTCAAGCACCCACTCTCGTGCTCGTCACGTCCGATGCCCTTCGGAATGCTGGGATTGAGCATCGCAAGGTCACCAAGACCACCGGCATGAAAGGGATCACTGACTTCACTGAGGGGTCCAAGCCGAAGAGAGGCTCATCGGAAGTCCTTCCACGCCCCAAGGCTTTGCTGCTCGAACTGGGTAGTTCAATGGCTGCAGGATTGTAAGTAATCTCTCTTGTCATTGGAAGTTGGTCGACCGTCTAACTGATTCAGAAACCTGCAATGCGCAAATCACGTCATCTTTTTGTCCCCATTAATTGCCGCTACCCAGAGGGATTACAATTCTGGGATGACCCAAGCCATTGGTCGTGCGCGCCGATATGGGCAGACACGAACAGTCTACGTGTACCATCTGCTCGTAAAATACACGTACGACGTGAATGTCTACCAGAGCGCGCACGGAGGCAGGCTCGTGGAGCGTGGCGGTGGGCCAAAAGTGGTCCCCGACAGCGAAGTCGGACCAGGAGACACCAAGTATGAAGGAAAGGAGATGCCAGTCAAAACTGGCCGTTAAATGGTCTCCGTCTCTCCGTTCACTGCTCCAACTTTGGGCTCGCCGGTTGGCTGCCCGACCTCGGTTTTTCCTTGCGTGACCACCTATGTAGGATTTGCGACCTAATTGGTCCTCCTGTTGATATGTACGTCCAATGTTAATGTACTACAATCTACATATGTTATATAGCCTTCTTGCTCTTCCTGACTTTTGTACACAGTAAGACTCCTGTTACTGATAGGCTGATAACGTACTGTATTGCCATTTGCCAGCCACAATGAATAATGATGCTAAAATGGTCACGTGCTCACGCGCTCACGGTCACGCGTAATCGCCAATCGGCGCGCCCCTCTTTTCGCGATCTGATAGTCAAATTTCGAGTGGGAGTCGAGTCTCGGGTCGCCAGTTTCCACACCTCCGATTCGATGGCCCTATGGCTCCGTGTGCCTCAGATCACACAGCCTTGAGCGTTGCCCTCTTCACTGTGTAGGTTCTTAAAGCAATTGATCGCGCTACCTGTCGGGCTAGGTACCGCTGAATTCGAGGTCGATGAGATTAAGTTGTCAAACAACCTTGAAAAATGATACCTTTGGCCATAGAATCAAACAACAGATCAGATGCAGTACTTGGTGCGGTGGGATATTGAGGCACGTGGGGATACCTATGTCCTTGCCAGTTGGCGGAAAGCTAAACGGAACTCGGCACCCACGCAAGGCTTCTGAATAATGGACCTGCTCACTAGCTTCTCCCTGTTACGAAAAAAACCGCCCTCCATCCATGCCGGCCATATACAAAACTAAGATACCGTCTTGAACTAGGAACCTGCACTCATGAAGAATACCGCAATAAATACTGTTTTATTGCAATGAATAGGTAGTTACCGTGTGAAGCATAGTATTTTGATTTTCCTAGTACTCTGGTATCAAATGAAGGTACATATTCGATCAAATACAGTATTTCTGCATGAATACTATGAAATACCCAGGACAGGACACTCTCAGAAAATTGCCAGATTCTGCCGGAAGTTGAATTCCCTTGGAATAAGGTGTATAGTGGGTCTCTACGGGTTAATGCCGGGTGGGTCTATGTGGGGAACGTAAATCTACTATGGGATGGATCCACTATGTGTGGCTATGTTCCTATGTATGTATACCTACATTGGATAAGGAGACAACATTTATCGAGCTGTATGTGATGCTAATGTTACCAAGGGCCAAGACCGACCATTATAAAGCACGCCTCCCGACGGTTTAACCAGAAGATCACAACGGATCTTCCATGCTACCATTCGGGACCTAAGGTTTCAAACATGACTAACGTGGATCCTCGTTGTTCGGGCATCCCGGATATTCGGGCAGGAACTTCAAAACATCAACTTTCCTACCTTTTTTAAACGCCAATTAATCAACCAGAAACCCATAAATTTTACTAAACTAAGTTTTGGGGCATTTGTTAAAAGAATGCCCTTTTTTATGACACCCAGAACAGGCGATTTGCCGACGCATAGGGGGTAAAATATGGAGTGTAGGTTCAACATAGGGTTCTAGAGCGGATGTAGGACGAGATATATATCTCACACTAGGTACCTTCCTCACCACCAACATTGGTAGTAGGACCCTAAAGCTCGGTTAAATCGCCTCTACTGGGTATTTGCTTCATTAATTTGTCCATCTTTCTTGTCTGCTTTCTGTTCCATTTTCATAAATGCTCAATTTCATCCCGCATCAAGATACGCTCATCAACTAACTTGACCGACAATATTCACTCATTTGCGACTGCCATCCTGCAAAACACCCCTCCGACCGGTACAGAATGACTGTGTAATGTCCTTTGTCACTGCAATAACTCCCATTGCAAACCCTGGTTCGTCAAAGTTGTAGATATCATCCGAAGTGATACCATATTGAGCACTCGTGATTTCAACAGGCTTGAACCTCCCAATAATGGTATTTGGATCTTCCAGCAAGTCGCGTTTATAGCTATAACCACGAGAGAATTGACTAGAAAGCTCGGGATGTCGTTTGATGTATCGTGTTGGCCAATTATTGCCAACGGTCTGGAGGGTATCCCCTCTGCGGGTTTCGAGTTGTATATTGGCTATATCTCTCGACATGGCGATCGTAAGAGCAGCACCTCTAGTGACCATAGAGATTAATCTATCCTGGATTGATCCTCCTAGTTATGGGTGAATTTATGGCTTGTAGCCCTCATGACAGACCAAATAGTAACCACCTGGATCCCGCGTAGACCGCGGGACCTTGAAAGAGCGAGCAGCAGCAGCAATGGAGGTAACCCAGCATTTTTAATAACCTTATTTACAAGCAGGATTCTGTCTACCTGCTCAACTAATTTCTAAGATTTTTGGCCACGGATTGGTGGCATGGTAGGCATTTGAAAATTGGAGGTTTGGTGAGGAGAGGAAAATTGAGGGTGCCTGCCCGAATATCCGGGGTGCCCGAACAACGAGGATCCACGTTATATAATTTTGTAATTTGCTGGTCCACACTGTAGAAACCACTTAGGTTCTACATATTTGGCTATCAATTGGTTGGTTAGTCTCCTTGTATACTCCTTCCTAATTCACGGGCGGCCCAACAGGTCTTTCACTGAGTGCAGTTGACTTGAGTGGAGCTTCTATGTCTAAGCATACATGTACAGATGTTTGAACCATACACGAGGAAAGGACTGGCCTTAGCCGCCCTCTATGGATACCTCTGTGTCTTCTCCCTTCACAGGCTTGGTCGTCTGGGACATCCAATCATGGCGCAACAGACCGAGTGCCGTCGGTCGGTCGTCAGGATCCCATTGCAGGGCATTTTTTATCCACTTTAGGAATCCCTCCGCCTCTTCGCTGGCACCATCGCTAGATGTCAGACTCTCCAGGCTCCGGTTTGGTATGGGAGCTTGGCCCGTCCAATTCCCCTCTCCGTCCCAGAACATGGACCCGAGTCTCACATTCTCGCGGAATGCTGCTGGAGGAGGACCAAGTAGAGCAACCAGCTCTGCGACGTGAACTCGGTCATCGAAGGCTCCATTTGAGTTCCTTCCGTTGATCATCTCTTGGAAATTGGTAGATCTCCATGCCTGCAGGATATGAGCCGATATACTGGTTTTGTCTTATGATTGAATACTCACAGTCATTCCAATGGCCCAAATATCGGTCTTGTAGGTTACCTTCGACTTTAGGATCTCTTCCGGGGACCTGGAATGGTTTTCGGCGATGTCGGACTTGTCCTCGTCTGGAAAATGGAAGGTGAGGGGAACACCATCGCCTGGAAGAATGATCGGGGTAATGGGCTGGCCATTGCTGGGCCCAGCAACCCGTGCGCGATCGGTGTTAGCATCCAGATGCTTATTCGGGTCTATACCTGCGACAGAATTAGCAGACTGCCCATCAGGAGGATCATTAGGTGATATACGAGCTGTCAGATAACAATCAGTATGTAAAAAGTCCAACATGATGAGCATTTGCTTCATTGTAGATCTGATCAATCCGAGGTCATGGTGGTCCCCCGCATGCACTTGTTCGGGGTCCATTGAGGGCGCCTCGTGGACAACACAAATATGAGAACCTTGAGGGCCCTTCATTGTAAATCGATCGCTCACTTCGTAAAGTGGGCACTCGAGCTGATTGTACAACTTTGGTGGGTGAATTCTTCCATATGTATTGAGCATATAGTCCACCACGTAGATCTTCAACACGACCATTCTTGGATCCCTATCGTGAACTGTAAGTCAGCGTAGCATTGCACCTGATTGGGTGGAATACATACAACATGTCGACAGCAAACCAAACAGTTGAAGTAGGGCCGCAGCCTATTTGGTGTAGGATGTGATATCGGTCATTCAGCACATCTCCTTCCTCGACCGAATATGTGCATATCTCCTTGGACACATCACCCCTTGTTGCAAGCTCTTCATATTTGAGGGATGGATCTAACAGCCGCAAATCGAAGGTTGGGAACACTGTCGGGTTCGACGTCCATTGTGATGAGCATCGACGCGACCAGGCCATTTGCCGATCAAAGAGGGAGACCCGTCGATATGCTCGGATGGGAAGCGGGTATACTTTCCATCTGAGTACAGGCTTGACATTGGAATGAATCCTCGTAGGATTCGCTCTCCAACTCATGATAAAGACGCGTGTTGCTGAATGCGCGTCTGTGTACGAACAGTCACAGGGTACGGAGATGTGGTTGAAAAACTGACGAGGGTCAACCCCTGCAGGTTCTATTTATATCCTGATCAGTTCCAAGTCTATTGTCACTCCTTCATGGCTAGGAAAAGACAAAGTGTTTTTTCGTACGAAGAGTCAGCTTGTCACTGTGATATTAATCCAGCAGATTTATGAGCGGATTTATGATGTAGGTTGAATTGGTGCGTCACCGCTAAAATAAGCTTAAGCCGTAGCTTGAGGCTTAAACTACACAATACGTTAGCTATCCAATTCCTACCTTGGAATGATCTGACACACGGGGACCCCACACACTTGCTGACTTCTAATGTTGCAACGCTGCCAACGCATTTTGTCTAGGGGCTGTATCTTAACTGAAATCCTCCGCAAGACATATCTGACAGGTAGACGGTAGACCGGCAAAGACTTGTTTCCGGCTTCAGCGCTCTAGGTAGCCCGGAGACATTTGCGTCGTGTAATGCCTCTATGGCGTGGTATTACTCGAGTACTAGGTAGCCGAGAGTTGTACAATGCGATGTGTTGTACCAATAATATAGCATCTCCTTTATACCATAGATTACAATCCATGACGAGGTGCTGTGGGAGGCTCACAGACTCGCGTGTGTATACAAATGCAGACACGATTCGCTTGATGGAATGGCCCGCCGGATGCTTCATTCAAGTCATCTCCACTGTCACTCGTTGTCTGGTTCATAGGTAACCTTTCATGACCCTAATCAACATGTAGATAGTTAGCGCACCGAGTGCAGCATTTGGATAGAACATTATCTAGTTAAGCCTGTATCGCTGTCTACAGACTACACCTGCCACTATGTACTTTGTTTGCCAAGTCCATTTGAGGGGACAAGCAGCAAGCCGGCTTAATAACTGTCAGCTCATGCAATCAATTTTTCTCGCGGAGACTGCTCTAGTTCAAGGCAGAACCTCAGACGAACAATATATGAGCTGCTCACTACGATGACAGCTACTTCGTAAGGTATTCCGCTCTGAGAAACTTTGAAGGGCTGCAATCATGACAGATGTTAATATTGCGACCATCCACAGTGTCCATTATTTTGAAGCACCATGGAGCATCGAGTAATACCCCCACAGCTTTGCACGCTATTACGAGGTCCAATGTCCATTGCAATTTAAAGCGATGCCAAGACCGGAGACAGAACGGGCTGAATAAGAAGCTAGGAATACTAATATCCCCCTGAAACAACCCTTCGGACCCGCTGCGGGCTGGACTCAGGAGACCCGAGCTATTAATTTTCCTCTCCTCAACTCTGTCTTGTTCACTCGTTCTTCTCATATGACTCTATTGTAAATTTATTGATTCCTTTTCTCTCCTACTGGCTGGCCCATCATGGAGAGTCTTCCGGGAGCGGAGAGCCTCATCCACGGATCGCTGCCGGATGCGAACCAGATTTCAACCTCGACTTCAGTGCGACAGGACTCTGGTTCCGAGTTCTCCCACCTCTCGTCTTCACTCGTTCAGAAACGCTCATCATTGCCTCCTCGTGCTGCTCACCCTACCCGTCATGCCAAACGCCTTACTCTGAATTTCCCCGTCAATCTGAACGATCCTGAGCCCACACGCGATTCCACCGTTGCCTCGCCTGGCGCTATAACCCCCGTCGCACAGTCGTCGACACGACCATCCCCCGCACAGGCTCCTGGAACACAAATGGCATTTGATGTTCCAGATGATGGCTACGATTTCCTGCGGGCCATCGCCTCGCAGGAGCGGAAGGTCATGGAGCTTCGTGAGGAGCTCACGCGGGCGGAAGCTGAATTGGTGACGATCAAGAAACAATGGGCACAGTCTGAAAAGTCTAGGAAGCGGGCGGAGATCAACCACGTCGAGCCTCTGGTGCCACTGCGATCGCCTGAATTCTCAACACCCGATCCTTCGAGTTTACATGGCCGGGACAAGAGCATGAGCTCGGCGAGCTCTACAGTGTCGCAAGAACGGATCAGCCGGGAGCTTGACCGGCGGTCTAGTGTTCGTGCTGCCGTACCAGGAACCAAAATTGGGACCAATGGTCGGCGAGTATTTCATGGCACACACACACGGACGCTCTCTCTTCTCTCGCCTGTTACAGGTCCCATCTCCTCCCGTGGAGAGGCAGGTCCCTCAGAGGCTGATCGGGTGGGGCGCACTCCCCGTTCAGCGACACTACCATCCGTCGAGCGCAATAATGCAGCTACAATGAGTTCACAAATGGATGAGAGCCAGGTACCCGAACATTTACTCGCCCAATGGCGGAATACATTGCCTCCCCCTTCACGGGAGGCCTTGGTGCGCACAGGCAAGCAGATGGCATCCGACCTCCGTGAAGGTCTTTGGACATTCTTGGAAGACATCCGACAGGCTACGGTGGGCGAAGAAGGAATCAGCGGAACACAAACACGAAACATGTCACCATCCAACTCGTTGGCACCGCCCAATGGTCGCAAACGGGATTCATTGGCGAAATCTCGAAGTCGAGAACGGTTGCTAGCGGACGGGAAGCTATCACGATCATCGTCATCATCGTCTTCGCGGGGGAGGGGGCCAGCGGCCGAGACAAAAACTGGTAAAGACACCAAGCCGGCGGAAATTTCCACATCCTTCTGGAACGAATTCGGCATTGATACACCCGCTCAGAAGTCTCCCATCGCTCCACGCACCCCCTCCGACAGCAAAGCCACCCGAAACGAGGCGACCGAAGCCGAACAGCGCGACCACCGCCCCAATGAGTCACTCGATGCGGAAACCGAAGATCTCGACAACTGGGATAGCTGGGAAACGCCCCTATCTGGCCAGAAGACGCACACGCCCTCATCAAGTCGATCGACAGTTGATACCAAACATGATAGGTCGCCCGCCACCCAGGGTAGCAGCCCTCGAACCAGCGCTAGGTACCGTTCGACCTTTTCTGATTTCATCTATGACAATCTCGTCATGCGCTGACCACGCTCCTAGCTTTGGCGATTGGAACCCGACCCCCAGTGCTCTCGAACATAACATCTCTGAAGGCATCCCTTGGCCTGCAATTACCAAGTTGGCTCCCTCTAAGCTTCAGCGCACTGCGTCCAACTTGATGGCAGAGTGGGAGCGCTCACTGTCGCCTTCCCCTGAGCGACATGCTTCTCCTTCGCCCAGTCGCAAGGACAGCAAGAAAGACTAATAAGGTTCTTTCGTTCCTTCATGTAAATACTTGCTATCTCTTTGGCCCTCGGAATCGCGCAGGGCTACGACCTTTTGACTTATACCATACGAAAGCGTTGCTTCTTCTTTTGTCACATTTCTTCCCTTTGCTGCTCTGGAAGAACTTGTGCAGGCATTGATTTCTCTGCAAGACTTTGGAATTACCAATCGTTTTGATCATGATCTCTGCAACTTCGATTTTTCGCATTAACGATTAAACGATTCTGCTTTATTTGCCATACGTTTTATCCATTGTAAACACAGTTTCTTGTCTTTTTTCCTTTGTATGTCCTTCGTAGATTGGTGATTGCTCCATCTCTCTTGCCTCGGGATGTTTTGGAAGCCATAACATGATAAGATAACGACACGATTATTTTGCGGAGCAGAGTATGTCACGTGTTGATTTGCGCATTAGGCTGTCCTGGCACGCCGTAAAAATAAATTTGCGGTTCAGTTACTCGCCTCCGCAAGATCTCCGCGTCTCCATTATCTTTCATTTGCCCACGCGATATCTGTCTCGCCGAGGTCCAGTGGATTGATCAATCAAGTCAGCTTGGATCTTACTCAGGGAGTTCCACCTCAACATACCCTCGACCTAAATACAACTCCTCTTGTCTTCCAAAATGGCCTTTCCGGGAACAACGGGCACCACAATGCCAATGACCGCTCTTGGGGGTAACCCCGCGACACAAGGCATGAATGAGCAGGAACAAGCAATGGTCAAGATGGTTAGTCTCCTATATTATTGTGGATGAGATGGAATTCTAACGAAAGCCCGTATAGATGCAAGCTGGCATGGAGTCTTGCCCTATCAAGACAGTCATCTCAGGTACCATGGGTTTCGGCCTTGGTGGTGCCTTCGGTCTCTTCATGGCCAGTGTAAGTTCATATCGTCATCCACATCTACATCTTCATGTCTAATTCCTTCGTGCTCCAGATGTCCTACGACTCGACCTTCACACCTCAGGGTCGCGCGATCGCCGACCTTCCCTGGCGCGAACAAGTCCGCCGCGGTTTCAAGGACATGGGTGCCCGCTCATGGTCCTCTGCTAAGAACTTCGGTATCGTCGGTGCGCTCTACTCCGGCACAGAGTGCTGCATCGAGGGCCTCCGCGCAAAGAACGATCTTACCAACAGCGTTGCCGCCGGTTGTGTTACCGGTGGTATTCTCGGCGCAAAGGCTGGTCCTCAGGCTGCTGCATTCGGTTGCGCTGGTTTCGCGGCGTTCAGTGCGGCTATCGATGCCTACATGAGAATGCCTGCCGACGACTAAACGTTCCTTTTGGATACGAGTTGCACAGGCCCATTCCGTCTTTTGGCGTCTCTTCTGCAAGGCGGTCTTGACTCGTTGCGTTTTTCGACCTGTACATTTTCGGCATCTGGTGTTCTGGTATAGAACGGAAGCATTGCGGGCGTTTCGGTTGTTCTTGTCTATTTTGCATGGGGAAAAGCGTTCTTCCGACCTCTCTCCCCTGCGTTACATGTTCTGTTTTCGCTACCTGGCCTCGAGCTAGTGGTTCTCTCTATTTTAGACACTCCGGGTCTACCTCTTTACTCAACTGTACAATACCAACTGCGTGGATATACCACTGGCCTCTGAGACTCACCTCTCACAATTGATACCATGTTATTTTCTATCCAACTCGTTGTGTCAATGAATACTCTGCTCATCATTAGAGCGTTTACTTGTGACGTCTGCCGTCCTTTCAAACCTCGCGGATGGAAGCGGCCAGATTGTGATATAACCCAAGAGCTCCAGGAGATCATTCCAATTCGAACTTTGAGTCAACTAGATATCAACTTTAGTCGGTTCGGACCTAGATTGTGATCACGTATGAGATGCACGCCTCTAAGCCAATCTATTCGGTCCATATCCTTTTACCCAATGACAGCCGAGCCACATGGAACTAATAAGCTAAAGTCATGTTCAAGTCTCAATCATACGGATCATAATCGCAAGAAGGTTGCAAGTTAAATGGAGGTATATTTTTTCAATTTGTGTACAGTCACAGTCTAAGGCAGCACGATGTACTTCTCCAGGTGCTTGGGAATGGAGGCACGCAGGTTCTTGCTCTCGAGCCACTTGCCGGAGAAAAGGCGATCAGCATAGCGGTAAGCGCCGTCACAGAGAATAGTGACAACGGTGTTGCCCTTGCCCAGCTTCTCCGCAACCTCCTTGGCAGCCACAACGTTCATCGCGGAACTAGCACCCAGGTAGAGACCCTCCTCATCCAAGCAGCGGTAGACCATCTCAATGGTTTTCTCATCGCTGATGTTCACTGAACCATCGAGCAGGTCAATATCGGGCTGAAGGTTGTCGGTCACACGGCCCTGACCGATACCTTCAGTGATACTGCTTCCAGAGCGGTCAATCAGAGTGCCACCGCTCTGGATGAAGCTGTGGAGAACACTGCCAGGAGGATCGGCGAGGAAGCTCTTGACACGACCGTCGCTGACGGTCTTGAGATAGCGAGTGGTACCAGCCAAGGTACCTCCGGTTCCAGTGCCACAGGTAAAGGCGTCGATCTTGCCCTCAGTCTGAGCCCAGATCTCCGGGCCAGTGGTGTCGATGTGTGCTTGACGGTTGGCAATGTTGTCGAACTGGTTGGTCCAGACTGCATTCTCCAAGGACTCGGCGTGACGGCGCGCCTGGTGGTTGTAGTTTTGGGGGTTATCAAAGGCTACTGCGGGCACTGGGTATACTTCCGCACCCAGCAGACGGAGCAAGTCAATCTTGCCCTGGGACTGGGTGTTGGGCATGTAAATCACAAGCTTGTAGCCCTTTGATCGACACACATGCGCCAAGCCAATACCGGTGTTGCCGGCTGTTCCCTCAACGACGGTACCGCCCGGCTTAAGAAGGCCCTTCTCTTCCGCATCCTTGACCACGAAGAGCGCCGCTCTGTCTTTCACGCTGCCTCCGGGGTTTTGGAACTCCGCCTTGCCAAGAATGTTGCAGCCGGTCTGCTCGGAGAGCTTCTTTAGTCGGATAAGAGGGGTATTTCCGATCGCTGTAGCGTGTCAGCTTTATGTTGCAAAGAGTATGCACAATGTACTCGGAGCTAGAACATACCCTCGGTCAATCCATTGACGACACCCTGAGCTGTTGATACCCGGGTGCAGTAGGCTGTAGACCCCTCGCCTGCGGCGCGGGCTGCCGTAGTCGCAAAGCGACGAACACTCTGACGAAACATTCTGGATATGACTTGCAAATGCAGGAACAAACGGTTCGGCCTTCGTCGGGGAATGACGAGCTCCGATCGTCGGCCTTAACTCGGTCACGTGGGTAGTCGACCCTTATCGTTTATCGGCATCCCGTTTTGGGCTGTTTGTTTACCGCCAAGACCTCCACTCCTTTGATCGGTCCCGCAGCCCGCGATGCTTTTTGCCTCCGAATAATCAACGCCCAACACCACCACACCACCATGCCTGGCAGAGTCGCCGCCCGTTCGACCTCTGCTGCGACGACACGCCGGTCGTCAGCACAGCCCTCTGCGTCTGGGCGTGCTGGCTCCGTGACCCCATCATTCGCGATACCTGAGGAACCAGCAGAGCCTACATCATCCCCCACTTTGCGTCGCGATGTTTGCTTGCTTTTTGCAGACGCGCAGCGCTCGACTACTGGTCACCGAAAGCTGGTAGTGCGCCTACGCAAGCTTCAGGAACACTGTTGTGGTATCTCACCAAGGAAGAATGGCAGGAACACCAAAGATCAAGAGCCCGAAGAGGCATTGATTCCTGCGGAGGAAACTGAAATTGAGAGAGAATTCAATGTGGAAGTTGGCCGTTGTATGCTTCGCATTCTGACGATTAAGAAGAGTGAGCCTGTTGGAGACCGAGTTCTGCGGTTCTTGGGTACATTCCTCAGTCATGCTTCTGAGAAAGATGCCGAAATCTTCGCACCGAGTGAGGATGAAGACCATAGCGCCGAAACACCGACCGCCCGCCTTACATCCAGCTTGGTGGCAACGCTGGTGCCTGTCATGGCTGCCAAGGACAAGATGGTGCGCTTCCGCTCAACCCAAATTGTCGCCCACATCGTGAACTCGCTGGAAGCCATTGACGACGAATTATACCACACTATAAGGCAAGGGCTTCTGAAACGCCTTCGGGACAAGGAGGCCTCTGTCCGTGTGCAAGCAGTTTTGGGACTAGGGCGTCTGGCAGGAGATGATGCAGAAGACGACGACAATTCTGCCCTCTTAGAAAAGCTGATGGACATCATGCAAAACGATACAAGTGCCGACGTTCGCAAAACGCTACTCACAAACCTTCCTCTCGTCCCAGTGACGCTTCCTTATCTTCTTGAGCGTGCCCGTGACCTTGATGCCGCTACTAGACGCGCACTGTACTCACGTCTTTTGCCTACCCTGGGCGATTTCCGTCATCTGTCTCTATCTATGAGAGAAAAGCTTCTTCGCTGGGGATTACGTGATCGGGATGAGAGTGTTCGCAAAGCTACAGCAAAGTTGTTTTACGATAGATGGGTCGAGGATTGCGCTGGCACGAACAATAACCAGGACGAGGGTCCGACTGGCCAACGATCTCCGCCCGACATTAATGCACTACTTGAACTCCTCGAGAGAATCGACGTCGTCAACTCCGGAATGGAAAGCGGAATTGCACATGAGGCAATGCGCGGGTTCTGGGAAGGCCGTGCGGACTATCGGGAGGCTGTTGTCTTTGACGAGTCATTCTGGGAGAACATGACGGGAGAATCAGCGTTCTTGGTGCGGTCCTTCAATGACTTCTGCCGCGTTGAGAATGAAGGCAAGTACGACAGCCTTGCTGATGACAAGATGCCTGAGGTCACGGCCTTGGCTTATTTCCTGGGTAAACACATCACCCACCTTTTGCAACGGAAGAAGATTTCCAAAGAGTCGGGAGAGGCAAATGACGATGACGCTGTTGAGCACGAGTTTGTTGTGGAACAATTGCTACACATCGCTATTACCTTAGACTACAGCGATGAGGTCGGTCGACGAAAGATGTTCTCGCTACTTCGCGAAACCTTGGCTGTGCCAGAACTTCCCGAGGAGAGCACCAAGCTGGTTGTGGAAACTCTGCGGTGTGTTTGCGGACCTGACGCTGCAGCTGAAGCCGAATTTTGCAGCGTTGTCCTCGAGGCTATTGCCGAGGTCCATGATACTATTACCACCGAAGACAGCTTTGTGTCTGCTAGGTCTGAGATCAGTGATGATACTAGCAGACGATCCGAGACTCCAGGTGATGAAGAGGTTACTCCCTTCAACAAGGAGGAAGCCAAGGCAAAGATCGTCCGCGAGATCGTTGTCAACATGAAGTGTCTATACATTGCTCAGTGCATGTTGCAGAATATCCAAGGCCATCTGCAGCAGAACATGAATCTGGTTACCATGCTTAACAATTTGGTTGTACCAGCTGTTCGCAGCCACGAGGCCCCAATCCGAGAGCGTGGTCTCTTATGTTTGGGTCTTTGCTGTCTGCTTGATAAGGTTGGTGTTTCTTCCACATTGCTGTAACGATACCGCTTGCTAACGTTTGGGACATTTCTAGAACTTGGCGGAAGAGAACATGACGCTCTTCATTCACTGTTATAGCAAAGGGCACGAAGCGTTGCAGGTGACGGCTATAGAAATTCTTTGTGATATGATTACGACTCACCCATCCCTGCTCGCCCCTGTCACCCAAGCTGATGGCGAGACTGTTACGCCGCCTCCCATGCAGAAACCTTTGCTCAAGGTTTTCGCCCGCGCCTTGCGTGCTAATTCACCCAATAGCGTGCAGTCTGGAGCAGCAGCCGCTCTGTGCAAACTCCTACTCACCAATACATTTACCCCCTCTGGGCCAAATGTACCACCGGCAATTCAGGAGCATAACCAAACTGCCGTTGAAACCCTCTTGCTCTCCCTTGTGGTCTCTTTCTATCACCCACGTACCCGCGAAAACCCCGCTCTTCGACAATCATTGGCGTATTTCTTCCCCGTATACTGCCATTCGCGCTTGGAAAACACTCAACATATGCGTCGGATCGCTGTGCCAGTGGTTCGCGCTGTAATGAATGCGGCGGATGAGTATTACTCCCTCGAGGCCGAGGAAGACAGCGATGGAGAGATTGATCCCAGCGTCGGCGAGCGCGAAGTGAAGGCTCTCATGGCCGGCGTCATTGGCATGCTTTCCGAGTGGACTGATGAACGCCGAGTCGTTGGTCTCGGTGGTGAACGTGTCATGGCTGGCGGTGCTGCCAACTCCAATGTTTGCGGATGGGTCCACCTTGCTCTGGTCAAGGATATCCTCGAGCGTGTTCTCGGGGTCAGCGCAGCGCCCAATCGCTGCTCGCGCGAAGAACGCAAACTTCTCTTCTCCCTCCTCAGCAAACTTTACTTTGCCGCCCCTACGTTGCCCGCCCGTGCAAGCTCCCGCGCCCCTGAAGGTGAAGACCAATTCCGAACCAGCATCCGCAGCGCGACCAGTGTTGAAATCGATCCTGAAAACACCGAACTCGCGACCGAGGTCAAAGAACTGTTGGATCAAACCATTGAGGAGGGGATTGCCGCCGAAGCCTCCAGCCGGAACGCTTTGGTGAAAGCCAAGAATGCTGTCCTGAAGATTCTGGCCGTTGCACAGGATGGTCGTGCTGCCAGCGTCCGCCCCCGAGAAGGCACCGAGGACATTGATAACGATGCAGCTAGCGTGCGCTCTGGTAGTGTCCGTCGCTCCGTGGACCCCACCGGTGGTTATGGGCGTCGTCACGTCTCCGTTGAACCCAGTATCATGGAGGAAGATGAGGAGGGCGATAGCCGTCTTACATCTGCTACCGCAAACCGCCCCATTCTCTCCATTGAGCCTAGTATCATGGAAGTCGATGAGGAAGATGAGAATGATACTAGCCGAGGTACTATCATTAAGGAAGAGACGGGTGATGAGTGATGATTTTATTAATTGTTTGGCGTTGGTTGTTACTTGTTGGGTGTAGCTTGTTGAGGGCTGAGGCCACTTTCTATGGAGGGTTGAGTTAGGGTTTTGTACATATGTTTAATTTCACATGCTCGTGCCATATACAGAGTGCTCTCCTCTTCTCTAGACTCTAGAGATTGATATAGATACACGTGATGTGCCACGTGATGATCGGCCGTGCATTTTTACTTTGACAGCGGCGAGAGACAGACAAACTCTGGGGATTGGGGATTGGAATGCGTTTGTCTCAGTTTCTGGTGTTTCACTGTTTCCCCTCTCTATATCTGTCCCACCTACCTATTGTTGCTTGTGTTTTGGTTGGGGTCAATTCTCATGTCCTCTTCCTCTGCCTCTGGTGGAATAAGGTCAACAATTCCTTGTATGATTTCAGGAGAGAAAAGAGGACTGTCTTGATAGTTATATCCTTCTTGTTCTACTTAGCTAGTTCTGTGGTGAAAAGGCCATCGTAAGATCGCAGGGATCTGGCCCCCGGTTGGGGTTGCACGGTCAAGACCAGTCCAAACACACAATTTCCAGGGGAATTGAACGGGATGGAAGATTCAATAGAAGTGAGAGATTGAAAATAGAAAAGAAAATATTCTTCGTTGTCTCTTCGTTCATTTCTATACACTTTATGGTAATCTCCGCCCCCCCGTGAGCCCCGAGACTTTTCTCATTTTCTCTTAAAACTCCACCGAGTTGGCCTTCTCTTTCTTTCTCCCCCCCCCCCTTTCCCCTTCTCTCCTCCCCCGGGCTTTCTCTTCCTCTAATTTTCCCACGACTCGCTCCTTCGGTCGTGTCGTATTGTCTTCTGCTTCTCCCGCAGAGACATTTCTCCCTTTATTTCCCCGGGATTCCTCTGCCGCTCCGTTGGCGGACAAAGTCAGCGATGGCGGCCGTTTCAGCACCTACCCCCAAGCTGGATCGATACATTGTCATCCACGTTGCAACTACCTGCGATGAACATGGTGTATATGTCACTAAGGATTCAGCTGAGGTCATTGAGTTGGGATGGATCCTGTTGGACACCAAGACATGCGAGGAAGTCCGTTCCCCCTCCCCCAGAACACATTCTACCCGTCCAATTCACTCCCGAGGTCAACCCGATTGCTGACATGTTTTATTTTTGGTTCAGCTGCACCGTGAAAGTGTCCTCGTTAAGCCTGTGAATACACCAATCACTCCGCTTTGCAGTAAGACTCGCCTTGGAACAAACTTTAGAATTGGAGTTCTAGGATCAATTTGTGACTAACATATTTCAAGCGAGCTTGACTACTTTGACATGGGAACACGTTCGCTCTGCAGGCACTTTCCGGGATGCCATCGCTCGGTTCGACGCCTTCGCCAAGGAACACCTCCTCAACAAACACGAGTTTGCCTTTGTGACGTTGGACTCGTGGGATCTGCGGGTGCAGCTGCCCCGCGAGGCCCGCGACAAGGCTGTAGCGCTGCCCGCATACCTGCAGCACTCCCGTACTTTTGACCTGCGAACCGAATACCAACGCTGGCAGAATCACCACCCTGAGTCGTTGCCTTTCGGTCCCAGCTCGCTCTCTAACATCTGCGCTGCCCTCGAGGTTGAGCCCGTTCAGTCGTCCGCCCCGATCAAGCACAATCTTCCTTTCCACTTGCAAGCCTTGGCGCCCGCTTCCCCCCGCCGAGCTATGGAGGAATCCGTTACTCTCGCCCGTGTGCTGCGGGGTTTGATCCGCAAGTCGCAGCCGCCCCAGGACCACCCCGAGATCCTGACTCGTCCTATGGATGCTCATGCCGATGTTCGTGCCTTTTTGTCGGAACGGAGCAAGGTTCTGCACCTCAGTGGTCTGCCCCACGATACCACTCAGTCTGAGTTGGAGAGCTGGTTCACCCAGTTCGGTGGTCGTCCCATTGCCTTCTGGACTCTGCGGACCCCAGACCAGCATAAGCCTACCGGCACTGGGTTTGCTGTCTTCTCTTCTCACGAGGAGGTGAGTTTGTTCCCGATCCTTTGATCTTTTTATACACAGAGTCACCTGCTGTCGTTCTTCCAATGTCTTGCCTGCTAACAATACAATTCATTTAGGCTGCTGAAAGCCTGTGCATGAACGGTCGTGCGCTCAACGAGAAAGCCATTGAGGTTTCTCCCTCTTCCAGCCGGGTTCTGGACCGCGCCGCCGAGATCCTCACTCCCTTCCCACCCTCCAAGAACCGCCCTCGTCCAGGTGATTGGACTTGCCCGTCTTGTGGCTTCTCCAACTTCCAGCGCCGCACGGCATGCTTCCGTTGCTCGTTCCCCGCCATGGCTGCCGCGCCGGACCCAATGAACTATGGAAACTACGGCTATGGCCCGCCATCAATGATGCCTCCGCACATGGGTCACGGTGGCCACGGTATGGGTGGTGGTCACTCCCGGGGCATGGGTGGCAACGGTGGTGTTGTTCCCTTCCGCGCTGGTGACTGGAAGTGTGGCTCCGAGGGTTGTGGCTACCACAACTTTGCCAAGAACATCAACTGCTTACGCTGCGGTGCGCCTCGCTCAGGTGCTGCCGTCGTGGCCGACTCGGCGTTCCCGTCCCCGATGGATCCGCCGTCGCAGTTCAACATGGGGCCCAACTCGATGGCTAGCACCCCGGCCCCAGCTCCGTTCGCCTCTACCGCCGGTGGTTTCGGCGGTTTCGGCCAGCAGTTCGGTGGCCCACCTAACAACTATGCTCTGCCTTCCGGTGGTCTCGGTAACAACACCCCTGGTGCCTACCCTCCCATGGGCCAGATGAACTCGGGCTATGGTTCTTCCAGCACCTCTCACTCGGCCGCCTCCTTCGCCAACCCGGCCACCCAGGCTGCGTTCACTGGCGCAGATCACGGCGTTCCTTCCACCAGCGCTTCGAACGGTGCCTTCTACGGTTCCGATGGTGCCAGTGATCCCTTCGCTTTCCTGTCCTCTGGCCTCGGTGGTCTGACAGTCAGCGATGACTCTCACTCTCGTCGCAACGGTTCCGGTGCCAACAAGTCGCCTGCTTAAATCTAGGTCTATTTGTACCTACTTCACGCCCCACTCACGAATTGGGCGCTCACACTTATGTTGTCCATATTGCAACCCTGCATTGTGGCGGGTTTCTGCGTTGGTTGATATTCGTTGATACGCATTTGTATAAGGGATTCTGCGGTTTCGGTGCATCGGGTTGAAAGGAGCAGGCGGGTTAGCGTTGTCGAAGATTTCGGGATTTCTTTTTCTCGCCTCGCCGTCCTATGCTTTGTGTGATGCTTTTCTTTTGCTTTTTTGCTTTTGGTCTGTCTTGTGTGATTTTTTTTACTCCTCACCTTTGTGGAGCTGCTTTCCCCATGTGATTTTTCCATCTTGCGCTATATGGTTGTTTATTATTCTCTTTCGGCGACAGGGGAGGAATCCCCTGATGGTGGTGCATGTATGTTTGAATGTCCTGGCATTCTCTCTCCCTTGGGTTTTTATTTTTTTGTCTGCAGGCATGGACACACGGTGGGAGCCGAGATCCTGCTATTGGCATTGCATTTTAGATATTTTGTGCTCCCTTTCTGCTTTGGGCATGGGAAGCGTCGGAGAATTCACGGTCTTGATCTGGGGGATATACTGGGCCTCCATTTGGGGTGTTGGGGATTTACTTTGAAGCTTGCGCCGACATCGAGGATCTCTTCGGGACTGTGAATGCAACAAAAATACATTGTTCTGTCTATATTTGACTTATCTTCTGTGCTGTTTCTTGCTGGACAGAGCTCACTTTTGTAAAGGGGATCGTGATGCCTGGGCATTGCTGCACTGTTCTTATAGTCGGGCATGCAGATTACTGTGTAGTTGGTTGACAAGTGCCAAAACTCGTCAATCTTCTTCTCTTACAGAATATTGAAATGCTGCTCAAAGCCTCAAGTTCAATAATCAATGGAAATTTACCCTCTTCACTGGAAATTCTAGGTCAGGTTGTTAGATATTGGTAGGTACGTGCAATTAGTACGATGCACCCATAGTAAAGACAAGTACCCGCAGTAGCGCTTGAGGCAGCCGTAGGCTTTCGCGTCCCACCGCCCGGAGTCCGTCATTGCTCCATCCCAGTTAACCTCAGCTACTTGACACTCGTCTACATTGCCTGATTCTACCTCATTGCTTTTCTTGGACTTGTTTTTTGCACCATTCTTTAATTACCTGTCCTCCAGTCATCCTTGATTCACAATGTCCGGATACGACCGAGCTCTTTCAGGTAAGTCAGCTAGCTCCCCACGCCCAGCTCCCTTTGCTCCCGACCAAACCAAAAGCTGTATCATGCTAACTCATCGCAGTATTCAGGTAAAGAGGCCCTTGAGTGACACTTCAGCTCCGGAGTTTATTATCTAACCTTTCCTCCAGTCCTGATGGACACGTCTTCCAGGTTGAATATGCCATGGAGGCTGTGAAGCGAGGTAAGATCATGGTTATACGCTCCGCCAGAAACTTTCGCTACTGCATCTGCTGCTGGAGAGCGAAATATCTGAACCGAAAGATACAAGTTGCTGATGGTGGGTGGTCCTAGGAACCTGCGCTGTCGGTGTCAAAGGCAAGGATATCGTTGTCCTCGGTTGCGAAAAGCGCTCCGCCCTCAAGCTCCAAGATACCCGCATTACTCCCTCCAAGATCGCCCTGGTTGATGACCACGTCTGTCTCGCTTTCGCTGGATTGAACGCCGATGCCCGCATCCTTATCGACAAGGCCCGGTTAGAGGCGCAGTCCCACCGCCTGACTGTGGAAGACCCAGCCAGCATCGAGTATATTACGAAATATATTGCCGGTGTTCAGCAGAGATATACACAGAGTGGTGGTGTGCGTCCATTCGGTATCAGTACGCTGGTGGTCGGCTTCGACAAGAATGACTCCACCCCGCGACTGTACCAGACGGAGCCCTCTGGAATCTATTCTGCCTGGTAGGGCTGCTCCAGACCCATGCTTCATCAGGACATCTTACTGACCATCCCTCTCGCATAACAGGAAAGCCAACGCCATCGGTCGTTCCAGCAAGACTGTCCGCGAATTCCTCGAGCGCAACCACCAGGAGGACATGGACCGCGAACAAACAATCCAGCTGACCATCAAGTCCCTGCTTGAGGTTGTGCAGACGGGTGCTAAGAACATCGAGGTCGCCATCATGGCACCCGGCAAGACTCTTGAGATGTTGCCGGACGACCAGATCGAGGCGTACGTGAAGAACATCGAGACCGAGAAGCAGGAGGAGGCAGCCAAGAAGAAGACCCGAACAGGGACCACCACGGCAGCAATCCTCACCCGGCCGGGTGGCAGCGAGTCCACCGATTAAGTAGACTGGCGTTCAGAGCCTGCGGGGTGACTGGATCGTTGATTTGTTCAATTTACAGTAGCGTTGGTCTCTTGACGAGAATCCAAAATCATGAAGATTAAATCGCATCTCCCGTTCTCATTTCGTATTGTACAACGCAGAAGGGTATTGATGCAAAGGGGCTATATCCATCCTCCCTGAACTATCGCAAGAAACAGTAACCATCAAATCGTCAACATCATGAATTTACGCTCCTGCCAGTTGTCTATTCCATAGACAATGCAGCTTAGCCCATGCGATCCGACACATCTTTAATGTTGAAGAGGGAGCGCTCCTTGTCTCGGGCAACACGCTCATCCTTAAGCATACTGGGTACGGTCAGTATCCTGCCAGTTACAAGAGTTCATGCGCTGAACATACCGATTGTCCATACGGGCATCGTCACCCTCCACATGCAAACGTGCCTCCGGTTCAATCGCATCGATAACAAAGTGATTATCGCAGTGAGGGCAGTATTCGTCGCTATACAGGAGGTTAGCGCACTCCCGCCCGTTTGAATGCCTGCTGGCATACCTCTCGTCAAATTCCGCAGCATCTTTGCGGAAACACTTCTTGCACTTCTTGCACGCAAATATCTGCCGGGAATGTCAGCTAGACTCATGCTGATTGAGGAATAGGGGCGCGTACCATCTCGGCGCTTTTCTGAAGCGGGTGCGACTCGCTCTCGTGATGACATTCAGCACAGTCAAACCATTTTCGGCCTAAAACTCTTCAGTCAATTCCCTATCAGCGAATACGAGGGAATCCAGGCGTACAGCAATGCGAGCGAATAGCCACTTGGGCGTTTAGAACGTGTTTACTGCGAAAGCGGGGAGCTTGTATTAGCTACCGGGAGAATTTCTGGGAGGTTTGGGGAGATCTCGAGAATTTAGATCTCAAGAATATCCCAAGGAACAGACTCACCACATGTTGGATATAACGTGCGAGGGCAAGGTGACGGTCAAGTGCGTGTTGTTGTTGTTCAAGCCTGAAGAAATTCAGACACCAAAATGATCGCCAAACTCCCGTGATTCCCTCCACTTGCCTCCCCGCCACTCCATTTCATCGACATTCACCTTCTTCACCCCTTTGACCCCTCGAAATTTCTCCTTATACCCCGAACCTTTGACAGTCCAGCTTCATATGCTACGACAAAGCATTTGCGCCGTTTACGTCCACGCCTCGCTCCCAGTCCCGAGCCCGACAACATCCCTGTAACCTCAGGTCCGATATTCACGAATACCTACTCCACAGCTTGTCCGCCGATTTACGACTCCCAGGAGTTATTTCGAAGCCCATGATACATTCTTCCTGTTGGATTCGGTGACGGATACGTGATAATGGCCATGGCGGGCACAGGACAACAGCCGGACAGCAATGATGATGCCCCCACTGTATGCATACGTAACTGCCTGGTGGCCTACAATTAACTGACGATAATCGCAGCCCCAGCGGCCGGTCTCTTCCTTGCTGTCTCATTTTGAAAATCTTTCCCACCGCAGAGCTCCCTCCGCTGTAACCGGTAGCCCGCGCGCCTCCACTAATAATCTACTGGCACCGGAGCCCAACGATGAGGTCCGATCATCCAGCCGTGCTTCTCTCGACTTGCCCAGGACACAGTCCCCGTGGACTCCAGCCGAAGAAACGCCGCGTCAGCATCAACAGACGAATGGCGAAGATACCCCGGACCGCGGGTTCTCCGGAAGACGATATGGCCGGCCCATCTCTATGAACTTCCACCGTTCGTCCCCACAGCTTCCGCCAACGTTAACAGTCCAGTCACCTCAATCGCCTCCGCGCGGACAAGGTCGTGATGATGTCTGGTTCCCGCGTGATGACACCCGGAAGACTCGGAGTCCAGGTCATCGCCCACGAGAATCCATGTCCGTCTCACCAGCACCACCTCGGCCACTCTCTCCGGTGCCGAAGTTCGGGCCATCTGTCCATTCAGGAGATACGAATTCCCAACCATCGAATGGGTCGTTGCGGGTCAACCAAGCAGAGAGCGCAGGGGATCGGAAATTGAAGAGTGCGTCGCAGCCACCTCCAGCTAATCGCGCACCAAAGCCAAAAGTCCCCGCGAAACCGGCGATGTTTTCTCATTCGGACACAAGCTCATTGGCCCCTCGGCCTGAACGAGCATCACCCGACCCGAGCGTTTCACCTTTCAGCACCCCGCCTAGTAGTCCAGAAAAGCCGATGTCTCCGTCACGTTCTGCGGGGAGGACGAATGTCAGCCCACCGCTGGCCCGACCAACAACGGAACCGCCAACTCGTCGCTCATCAAAGGAACCGCCAACTCGGCGCTCATTTGATGAGCGACCACCTGCTCCGTCTGCGGCCGCCAGGCATGATGCTAGAGAGATGGGATTCTCGAGGGCCCGCCCTGGTCCGGAGCCTTCACGGGCGACCAAGCCTTTGATGGTGCAAATTCCATCTACTCCCGTCGATGCCCCAATGTCTGCCTCTACTGCTCCCCCTCTCTCGGCGCAGAGATACCGAACCAGTGATGCTCCTTACGAGCGTCCTGGGCTGCCCCCACGACCACCTGTAACTCCCCGCCGAAGTGGAGTGTCCCCCGCACGAGAGTCCTCCAGGCACTTGAATAGCCCTGCGCAGGTAACGCCGGCCTCTAGGGTTGTGTCTTCTTACCCAGGCGTTAATAATGAAGCCTCCGCGCCAAAGCCAATCCGGCGACAATCATCGGTGCCTCGTGAACCCCGGATATCTTCCTCTCTTCCTGAGCGGCGCGTGGTACGGACAGACACGGAAGAAGAAGAGCACGCCGAAGAGCCGGCTATACTGCGGACCGACTACCCTGATGCATCAAAGGCCAATCGTCGGCCTCCACGACTAAAGACTGGACCTAGGGAGATCCAGACAAAGTATGACACCCGCTTGCTCGCGGTATGCGGCAAGTATGTGTGTACAACTGGATACTTGACTCGAGTGTGGGATCTCACCACCGGCGAACAGGTGATGAGTCTTGGTCATGGCGAGACTGTGAAAAGTCTATCGCTTGCTTTCAAGCCAGGACAAAGCCTCGAAGATGAGGGAAAGCGTATCTGGCTCGGTACTAGTGCTGGTGACCTTCACGAACTCGACATTCTGAGCCAATCCATCGTGGCCAGCCGCTCGTATCCCTCACGGCGAGAGGTGATCCAAATCCTGCGTCACGAGAAAGAAATGTGGACCTTGGATGATGAAGGTCGACTGCTTGTGTGGCTGCCGGACGAGACCGGCACACCAAACCTCCAATATAGCTACCACAGTGCTTCGGAACGTGTTGCTCGAGGCCACACATTCTCCATGGTTGTTGGAGACAAACTATGGTTAGCGACAGGCAAGGATGTCCACATATATCGGCCCACTGCGCGGGATGATGTTTCGTTCAAGGTTCTCAAACGGCCTCTTGGTTTGCAGCACTCTGGTGATGTGACTTCTGGGTCGTATACCACGCGAGATGGTGGCCGTGTATACTTGGGCCACGCAGACGGCAAGGTTACTATATATTCTTCCACTGACTACTCCTGCCTGGCGGTGGTCAATGTTAGTGTCTATAAGATTAACTGCCTAGGATTTGTGGGAGACTATCTATGGGCCGCATATAAGACCGGCATGATTTACGTCTACGATGTATCAACCAATCCGTGGACGGTGAAGAAAGACTGGCGTGCCCATGACAGTCCCGTTTCCACCTTTGTGTTAGACACGAGCAGCGTTTGGACGATGAATCGCCTTTCGGTGACATCACTGGGCACCGACAACTGCATTCGCCTCTGGGATGGAATGCTCGAAGACGATTGGTTGGGTAAGTGGAATCGTTTTAATCCTCTCATGGCTTTCTCTAACATCTTGTAGAACAAAGGATGCAAAGTAGGGATGTTGAATTCTGCAACTTCCGAGAAATCAAAGCCGTCGTCTTGACTTGGAATGCGGGAGCTGCTACCCCTGGCAGTGTGCGAACGTCTGATTTCATCCGAGATGCCGTGACCCCCGAAGACCCGCCGGAGATCGTGGTATTCGGATTCCAAGAGCTGGTTGATCTAGAAAACAAGAAGATCACAGCGAGTAAGTCATCATTGGTTCCTAGATGTGAACGTTTGCTGACGGCGCCACAGAGAGCTTGCTCATGGGTAGTAAAAAGAAAGAGAGCGGAGAGAAAGAACACATGAGTCGTCAATATCGCGTGTGGATCGACCATCTTACTCGTACACTTCATGAGTGTATGCCACTCGAGGAATCCTATGTGCTCCTGCATTCTGCCAACATGGTCGGACTATTTACTTGTGTTTTCGTAAAGCACAAGGAACGTCACAACATCAAAAACATCAATGCCTCCGAGATCAAGCGCGGGATGGGTGGACTACATGGGAACAAGGTTCGTGATTCTCTAGCTATTGCTCAAGCTTTTATCTAATCTTCTTAGGGTGCCCTTGTCCTTCGCTTTGTCCTGGATGACAGCTCAATGTGCTTTGTGAACTGTCACTTGGCTGCCGGTCAAACTCAGACCGCAAACCGAAACAATGATATTGCGGCAATCTTGGAAGCCGAATCCTTATCCGCAGAAAACAGCATGACTCTGCGGGCAGATCAGTTCGCCAGCGGCGGTGACGGATCAATGATCATGGACCATGAAGTGTGCATCCTGAATGGCGACCTCAACTACCGAATCGACTCGATTCCTCGCAATGTGATTATAGATGCCGTTCGTCAGAACAACCTACCCAAACTCCTAGAACGAGATCAGCTACTCGCCTCCCGACGAAAGAACCCTGGTTTCCGACTACGCGCCTTCGTCGAGTCTCCCATCACCTTTGCTCCGACCTACAAGTACGACGTCGGCACGGACGACTACGACTCGAGCGAAAAGAAACGCTCTCCCGCCTGGTGCGATCGCGTGTTATACCGTGGTCTGGGCCGCGTCAAGCAGCTCGACTATCGACGACATGAAGTCCGAGCCTCCGATCACCGGCCAGTCAGCGCTGCGTTCAAGATTCGTGTCAAGACAGTTCTTGCTCAACAACGGGCCGCCACGTGGGACTCGTGCAATCATGAGTTCCAGGACGAGAAGCGTCGCTTGGCCTCGGAAGCTAGCATCGAGTATTTGATCACTGTCCTTGGTACTGATCCCCGTCAGGCCCGTGAGTTGATCATGGGGAAGGAGCAATAGTCTCTTTCTCTTTTGTCTGAGTGAAGTTTCTTTTTTAATATGCATTTGGGCGGTAGCGGAAGCATGGCGCAATGTATATTGTACGACTAATGATTTTACGATAGAAATGTATCACGATGCTGATTAGAGCTGAAGCTCTGCCTTTTCTTTTTTGACTCGAAATAGGTAGCACTCTGCTACATTCTGTGTTCAAAGTGCTCCAAGATAGCATGATACAAAGAATATAAAGAGCATTGTTGGTAGTCCAGACGGACTCGCCAACAATGAACACCACCTACAATGGCCATGTTGCCCGGAAGATCTGCTACCGAGGCAATAAACTTGGGGGTCAATGATCTTGTGTTGGAGGTCGAACAAAGCGCAGCAATTTGATACTCGGCTCGATAATTATAGTCTCTTTGTCTTTGTTTACATTGTTTAGATTCAAAGGGATCAATATCTTTGTTGATACCTAAGGGACTTGCTTTGTTCGACTTCTCTATGTCGAGTATTTAAACGACTCGATGTCCCGGGATAATTCCATTCTTCGTCACACTTCACATCTTCAGATCTTCGACTATCAGACAATCAGACACTATCCACTCTTAGGTCCAACACTGATTCCCAGATCAACACAGTTTGTCCAATCTTACAGCAAATATGGCCCCCCGTCACTGTCCTGCTCACGCCGGCCTTCCCAGGGTCTGGCTGGGCTGGGGTGAACTGGGCAACCGAAAGGCACAACTTGAACGAACCCGGAAAGAGTAAGTCATAGACTCCTAATTATAAAGATAGACATGCTAACACACGCTTAGGTATCTCACGACCCATGCCCCCGATTTTATACTACTACATCCTGACAGCCGCCGAAAGAGTTGGGGCGTACACCTGGACGTCATCCGTCAATCAACGCCTTGGTTTGACCACCGAATCGATGTGACGCGAAACAGGCAGACGATGATTCTTCCCGACTTGGTACGTTACGAACAAATCCCCAGCCTCCTTCATTTCTTCTATACCGGTGACTATTCGGTCGACGAAGACGACATGTCTTATTACTCCGCCCCTCCATGCAATTATGGCTGTGTGACTTGTCCGCAGATCTGCCAGCTGTTGCGTGTCCACTTGGCCATGTTCCAGACTGCCCTCCTACTTAGGATTACTGACCTCCAGGCCCTAGCTTTCCGCAGATTCCGTGATCTCATGGACTCGGCTCCTATTTATGTGTTGCGATTTGCAGTTCACGCAGTGTATAGTCGGAGACCTATCCCCGATCGGACTGACTTCAGTATTACAGGCCTGAAGAGTATCACTGACTATCGACCAGAGCTGGTGCTACCTGCTATCCTTAGGTATTGTGGATATTACCGACTTAACCCTGCGCGGGTAAGGAGCCGCTCTCGGGCGCCCAAGGAGCGTGGCGAGGAGGAATTCGCCGATCTCCGTCGACGATGCCCGAAGTTTGATGCGCATATGTCTAAGGGTCTGTGGTTGGACATGATTGATATCACCGTTCCGACCATTCTGTTCCCTGGCCAGTCGGAGCCCATCAGGTCTCTTCATCCGTACTTGCACGCTTCACTCCCGCCGCGGCTGGTAGACCCGCAACGGTCGAACTATCAGTATGTTACTTACTTGCAGCCACTGCCATTCAGGCCGTTCAGTGAACAGGAACTTACTGGCTCTGCCGCTCCTCCTTGTGCTTCATCTGGATCTAGCCCCAGTGCACCGTTGGAACAGGGGGAACCACTGACGATTACAGAGGCGATTAATTTGACCACAGAGCCTGATTTGACTACAGAGCAATCCCAGGACTTGAACGACGATGATCGTTCTCTATTTGGTACTCCACGTGAGACCGTCGAGACACTGCCAGAGGTCGATGACGCAGCCCCAGTCGATACAGCTCCAGTCGATACAGCTCCAGTCGATACGAATGAGCCCGACTGGAGACAGTCTGCGGACTGGACTGGAGCGGATTTGCCGGATATTGACTTTTCGCAGCTCCTCGATGGTTCTGCACAGCCCGCTGTTTTGTTTGACTGGCCGCAGCCAGCGAGCTCTACTGAGCTTGACCTAGGTAATATGGACTTCACCCAGCTTTTGGACGATGGTTCTGCTGACCTGCCAGATGGGACTTCATTTGACTGGATGAACCCGACTGATGTGGACTTCACACAATTTCTCAAGAGTGATGCGTTTCAGACTACTGACACTCTAGGTGTGTCCGATGGGACTTTATTTGACTATCCCATGCCAGCGGCCTCGACTGATGAGCCCACCCAGCTTCTGACTGATGATGCTTTAGACACGCTGTTTACTGACTCATTCTGCTTAGACCTGCCGATGGATATGAACCTAGACCTGTCGAACCAAAACTCCATAGATACGGCGGTTCAACCTGACACCGATTTCACAGGACTGCAACCACAGAGTCAGTACGAGCCGATGGATCTTAGCTTCCTCCCAGCAACGGGCGCATCTGGCTTTCCGCAGGAGGTTCAGTTCCTTCCGGAGACCCATTTGACCCAGCCTCGAGCATCCGTTATACCGCAGTATAACATGCACCCCCGGACGTTCACTCCGTCAACGGTCAGTTCTGCTAAGGCTCGCCGTGACTCGAGAATTCGGCGGTCCACTGTTACTTCTACTAGGCATGCTTCTGTTTCATCGTACCGCACTTCAGCTCCGGCCTCGTCCTCTCGTTATAATTTGAGGAATCGTTCGTTGAAGGTGCGGACGGCTGATTTGGAGGAGTAGCTGTGGGAGTAGATTGAACTGAGGTGAGTTCTAACACTGTTATTTAGCAGTATCCGTTCTTTTTACTTTCCTTTGTTGTACCTTTAATGGATATAGATTTGTGATTTGCATTTGTTGTATGAATATGTTATTATCATGATTCTATCATTCTTTCTCTGTATTACCTTATTAAGCACCTCAAGTGTAGAACTAGCAATGCCCCCGCTGTGTCCATGTATTCCGCATGGAAGTATATAGCCCTGGAGGTTGCAGTTGTGACATATTGTAGGAGCCTCGAATGTCCTTGGGGCAGTGAGTCAGCCCTAATGCTCGAACCCCTCGAGACTCAGTCCTTAATACTGCTATAGCCTATCAAATGAAGCTTAGCCTCTTAGGAGCTTCATGCTATTTGTATACAACAACCTAATTGACTTTCATGTAACCAAGGAAAGTACCGAGTCAACTACGTCAGACCAGCTTCTTCTTTCCCTCACAACAAACCCTACCTATACATTCAATGCCACTCCAATTAATTGCTCATTGCTCATTGCTCATTGCTCATTGCTCATTGCTCATTGCTCATTGCTCGTTGCTCATTGCATCTCAATTCAAGCAAATCAATGAGGTGGCTACACTCTCCCCATTCCTTACACAATGCCAGATCTACATGGTCACGGCGTTTCCTCTACCTCTGTCTAGCAGCAACATTACTCTTTCTATCATGTCAGATCATTCTAGTCCGATTTCCGGAGCTAGGCGACAATGGAACAATGATTGCAAGTAAAATCACAGTCGATAGCGACGTTCCATCCTCGAACCCTGTACCACCAAAGACCGAATTGGTCTTCGCAGCTATGAAGGCGAGCAACATGTCCTGGGTGCAAGAGAATCTGCCAGACTGGCAGGTGAATATCTATCGCGCTGATGCGAAGCCAAATGAAACCGAGCTCACTGTGCCGATGAATAAGGGTAATGAGGCTATGGTATATCTGACGTATGTCGACCAAGACTTATTCAAGAATAGCTCCCCAGACTGATCAGTGATTAACATTGACTGTGAATAGATACATCATTGACAGATACTCCTCCCTCCCCGATATCGCAATCTTTCTACATGGCGACCGTTACCAATGGCACGTCGATAACCCGCTCTACGACTCCGTCATCTCCATCTCCCATCTGAACCTCGACTTCGTACTCGAGGCCGGCTATGTGAATCTGCGCTGTGCGTGGGGCGTCGGTTGTCCCGCGGAACTCGAGCCGGCAAGATATCTTCGCGAAAGACCGGATGATCATGTTCATCCGACGGCGGTGGAGTATCCGGATCGGTTTATGGAGCTGTTTCCAAGGGTGGAGGTGCCGGAGGTTGTGGGGACGCCATGTTGTAGTCAGTTTGCCTTGTCGAAGGTGATGATTCGGGAGCGTCCTCTTGAGCATTATATTCGGTTGCGGAGGTGGTTGATGGAGACGGAGCTGGATACGGGTATTAGTGGGCGGATTTTGGAGTATTCGTGGCATAGTAGGTCTTTCTTTGCTTCCAAGCTTTCTTGCTTCTAAGTTGTATCTCTGGCTAACTGCATAATAGTGATCTTTGGAAAACCCGCTCAGTATTGCATTGATCAACGAGAGTGCTATTGCCGTACCTACGGTCATTGTAATATGACTGACGAGGAGATTCAAAAGCATTGGGTTTGGCGTGGTTTACAGCTGCCAAAGGGTTGGCCTGGGCAGAGCGAATCGTAGCGATGCACACCTATAGTTCCGGTATGCCATTAATGAATCGAACATTTCTTCCAGAGAGACTACTCAATCATTACAGCACATTTCATCCCGCTTATATTATCTGGAGAAGCAGTTCGACTTGACCAAATGGATCACCGCCATAGATCCTGTTTGCTCAACCGCTTGTGTCCCTGACTACTCTGAGGCCGCTCTTCATCAGTCGGAACTGCGAGGAAGCCGCCAAACCCATTGCCAACGAGGACACTCTTGCGCGCATCACCGCCCCAAGACCGGTTGAGCTGCGCCTCGTGGAAACTCACCGGCCGCGTCTGCGAGTCACGACGCCCGGGGTTGGGGTCGTACGGTGTGAAATTCCACTCAAACTCGTCCATGCCTTTGCTATAGACATTCAGGGGCTGCGACAGACCGCCCCTCATCTGGGGTCCATTCTCGCCGCCACCGAAGAGCCTTGGTGGAGGCATGAGCATCAAGGTATCGGGGAATTGGGCATCCCGCACATATAAGTCCCGTAGCGCTGGTAAGGCTCGGGATACCAATGATGAGATGAGATAGGTATAGTATGAGGATACCACGGGTGGCATGCCATGATTATCGGTCTGAGATGTGAGTTCATAGTGTAAGAGACGCAGCGATTTGGATGCCATAGGAGGAATCTGCTCCATCGGGAACGAGCGGGAGACCTCCTGAATGACAGAAAGGCTCTCGAGCCGGGGTGCTGCAGAGAGAATATAATGAAGTTGTGCCGGAGCGACGCCGGTGGACGATAACGTCAAAGATTGTAAATTCGCTCGATTCGCTGGTACAGAAAGGAATGTGGCAAGCCCGCTTGCCGTGACATAGGGGGTATCGCGAAGGGTAAAAGTCTGGACGGCAGGAAACGGTGGGAGTGGCACGTTCACTGCAAACGCCGTGTCGTCAAGCCAGTCGAGATCTTCGAGCGTCAGCTCACGCAGATGTGGGAAGGCAGCCAGTCCGCCGCGCAGAGTACCAGCCTCCATCTGGACCCCGGATAGCTCGAGCACCTCGAGATTCATCCAAAGCTGGGATCCTGGCAGACGGGCGAAACTGCCCTCCGCCCCTCGGCGGTAGGCCATCCGACGCAACTCGGGGCACCGGGCCATCAATTCTTGTTTCAAAGGTAGACAGGACGGCTCGTCGCTATACAGACCCACCGGTAGGTCAACGAAGCGGACATTAGGTAGCACGGAGATCGTGCGGGCAATGTTGGCTTTGTTGGCTTCGCGGGTCATGTATGGCATCCGGAGGGACAATACCATATTCCCTAGCCCTTGCGACTCGCGTACAGTTCGCATGAACAGTTCCAGACGGACTTGAGGGGCATCGATTGGGTCGCCATTCCGGTCGAAGAACGAGCGACGTTTTCGCTTGGCAGCTAATTCGATTTCGAGTTCGCAATAATGGACAGGGTCAATTCGGACATTTGTATATCTAGTAGCACTCTGGAATTAGATGAGAAAAAGAGAAAAGGAGAGATCCAAAATTCCATACAGAAGCGCCCGCGCCTCCAAAAACCACCGCTTGTTCACCAGTGCGCAGTGCGCCAGATCGCGCATATCGCAGAGCATACAGCCATCGCTTGCTGATTCTTCCGAGGTACCATATGTGTTATCGACGGTGTGAGGACAGACAAAGGTGAAAATGCGAGCCAAGACCGGGCGTGGCAGCTGTCTGGTGAGATCTCGACCCACGTTGAGCACGTTGAAGTGGGGGGTAGACTCGGTCGGAGTTCCAGTCGGCGTTCCACTTCGCCTTGAACTTCGACGCAATCGATTAAAGAGGCCCATCTCTACTTGTGGGATGTTGTGGAATGCGAAGCATCGAAGGGGAGAAAGGGACAAAGCGCGACCCCTCAGCCCTCAGCCCTTAGGCCCGCAGCCCCAAACAGGGATGAAACATCCAATCATCTTGCTGTTTCAGGAGGCTCTTTGTGGCTCTTTCATTCATTGAGCTTCAAGATCGAAGTATATAAAGACTTCATCATTTAGGAGGAAAACAACGAAGAGAATTCTGTCTTCTCATAGGTGGAAACTGTACCAATCCAAGATCGATGCAGGGGAATTGGCCATGACATCACGAACTCGACGTGGGCCATCCCATTTCCACTGGACTGGGGAAGAATCGTCATTTGCCAACGAGTGGACTACAGATGGAGCCTTTGCTTCCAAATCGGACTTCATAATCGACCGAATCTTCCTGCTCTCATTGGCGTATGTGGCAGGAAGATCGTCACTGGTCTCAACTTCCCAGTTTGGACCTGCGGTCATTGTCTGACATCATTGGGTCTTCAGCTGTCACGGGCATCTATATATTGAACGTGCGACTCAAACCTTAAGTTCACCTTCATACTGTATCGTCTTGCCTTTCTTCTCCTTTACATACCACTGAACTACCAACCACTCAACCTTCCACCAACCACTCCAACACTACAACCGCTTCATACAACTTCGTACAACTTCGCATATCAATCCAACCTACATCATGGCTGAGGTAGGATCCACCAGGCCAGACGAAACTCTTCCCTGTCCGGCCGTGACCAACAGAGTCCCCGAGAATACTCTTGTCAAAGAGCCATGGAAGCACCACGCACCGTACGACATGCGACCTGAAAGTGCATTTGGCCCCGTCAAATGGCGTGGAAAGTGTCTATGCGGGGAGGTCACATATTCCTTGAACCGGGAAAAACCACTCAATGCCAAATACTGTCACTGTCGTGGGTGCCAGAAAGCACACGGTGCTCCTTTCCAGTGGGCAGCTATCTTCGACAAGCACGACATGTCGTTCACGAGCGGTGCAAGTGGGCTGGCGTTCTACTCCTCGACTCACAAGTCTCAGGACTATAACTTGCCTACCAAGGTGTCCTGTGCCACTTGTCGAACGCCTATCATGGATGAAGGCCGCAATATGTGTTTGATTTTCCCTCAGTTGATTGAGCTAGAGGGATCTGAGGAGGAGCAGAGACAGAAGAGAGAGATCTTTAAACCGACGTATGTGTTAAGTTCCTTATGTGCAAGTTCATTATGGAAGACTAATCAGCTCCTTAGATGTCACATGTTCTACGAGTCACGCATGATAGATATCCCCGATGGTCTTCCCAAGTGGAGCGGGATGGATAATTCCAGTGACAGACTGGATGATCAAGGAAAACGGATTGAAGGTGGGAAATGAATTTGAATCTTGTTGAGCATAGCTATGTGCATTATGGAGTATAAAAGATGATTACATGAATAGGTGCAGCGGTCCGTGGCTATTCAATCGAACCAATATATACGCTGCCAATATTGCCTCCATTACGAAGCATCACAAACGCCAGCCTGCACCGTGATAGGGTCACTAGTTGCGTTACCCCAGTCCGCAGACCCAAGGGCCTTCCCGGCATCCGTACTATCATCGCTTCGAATCTATAAAGTATCAGTTCTGTTCCAGACTTCGCAGACGCGAGGTAGGAAACTTACATAGTGCTCAGGTGCAACATAGTGCCACCAATCCTGGCTGCGGAAGGCCTGGTCCAGCGACTGACTCGCCGGGTCATTCCAGCCAGTATTACGAGTGTCGAAATTAGCGTGTTTTGACCACGCCACATACACCTTAGGGTGGTCATTGTTCTGCACACCATTGGGATCTCTGGCGTCGCCGGCATTGACCTCGTCGGTAGTCAGAGTGTTCTGAATATCACCCCAGTTCAGGTTATTATAACCACTGTGGGCAGAGAGCAGTGCCTTCGATGGCGCCCACATGTTATTGCCATCACGAGAATGGATAATCACCACACGCTCCCAGTCACTGGTAAAAACATGTTAGAGGCACATACGCAACATCCTTGACAACGGCTCACTCACTAGTCATGTCCAGTCTGGATAGAGCCAAAGGTGGCACCATCCTTCTCATAGAAAAGATTATACACGACGCGCACCTCGTTGTCATTGCACTTCTGGTATGTATAATACACCGGGAACGCAGGGCCTGGATTCCCAATACCCACGCCCGGATTGCGACAATTGCACCCGACATCGGGATACTCGCACTGCGCTGCTGCGGGCGTCTTGTGCGCATCATCGTATACATCGGCGGTATCCGGTGAGCCCCCAAAGGCCCAGGTTGGGTAGCAAGGGGGTTGGTTCTGAGCTTGGCCGAAGAACCACATGGGTGCGTAGCGGTCTGCGAGATCCACGCCGCCGGCATCGAGAAGCGAGTTCATCTCATCGTCGCTGATTTGGGTGAGACCGGAGACATGGCTGGCGGCCAGGGCAGCCAGACTAGCTACCAACTTGAAGTGCATGGTTGCACTGTTTGGATTGTCGTTGGTCTGTGACTGTGGAGGTGTGGGATGTACATTTACATTGGGGAACTTGGCTCATTAAATACTGTGATAGCAGTCGTGTCCATACTCCGGAGGATTGCGATCGGAAGACCTCTAGACCTATTTCCTAATTTGGTGATGAGTTGCTAAGGGTCACATCGTGCCGGGCGGGCCTGCATTAGCCCCGGAGATATCCCACTCAGCTCTCTCTTAGGGTTCTCTAAACTCTCTATGGGGTCCTCAGCTGTCAGCACCAAAGTTAGCAGTTAAGCATGATTCGATGTGTTTCATTAATTCATTTCCTTCATTTCCTTCAGACGCTACCGGCGTCCAGATGCTTCATTGCGGGAAATGGGGAAATAGGTACCCGAGATACCCGAGAGATCTGCGAAACATGGGGGATATGCGGCATGTTGTGAAGGAATTTGGCCCCCAGCGGCGAATGTAATCAAGAGACTTTGGCACGCTTATGAATATGTGCTCGGCAATCAGCATTTCCGATGGCTGACTCTTAGTAGAACTTAGTACAAGTCGAACCGAGGTATTGGGACCGCGATTAGGGTGGGCACTTCAGCGTGGCTGTTGTGCTGTCTCAGAATTGGGCACAAATTAGGCTGACTTTGGCTGTAATGTCAGTCTCCTATGCCATTGGAGCCATGAATATCTTCAGATTCGCTTTGAGATGTTCGGTTAAGATGTTGGGCGAAACCTTGGGACTGCAGCCTGCAGGTCTGTGCCGCCACTGCCATTCCACCCCATGGATGACAATCTTTAAGGTTGTCTTGGCAGATTTATTTCGGGGCTTGTGATTGGACCGCTTACTGCTTACATTGAGATTAGATCCACTTTCCTATTCCGGTCCATGAATACAATCTTACCATCACCTTAAGGTCCATGTTGTCCATGTGCTGTGGGGAATCAGTTGGAAAGTAAACAAAAACCACCATGTTCCCTTTTCTACACATAAGGCATAAAGTACCAATAGTTGAATAAGTTGTGATTCTGAGCATTTGATTGGACTTGCGCTTAAATGTGACATGTATGACAGTATGGCCTTGGGTGCACCATCACTCGTAGTATGGTTTTTCATTGATGAGCTTGCGAGCAAGATTCATGTCGTGGCCATATACTATCCGTGCATTATATAGTCTTTGCAGTCTGCGAATCATGTTCAAACTGCGATACCACGCAGTATGATCCCGGGCCAGTCCCCCTTGAGGTTGTCCTAGCTCATAGTTCTCGGCAACGTGGAATTGGTCCGAGGTCCAGAAAAATGTTCCATCATTGGCCAGGTTAACTTGCATGATGCACAGTCCAGGTGAATGGCCGGGCGAGTGGTGAAGGATTATGCCCTGGAAAAGGTCGAATTGTGACTCGGTGAAGGTGTTCCACTTCAACTCTTCCAGCAGCATATAGTGCCCTAAGTAGGTACCCAGGTCTGCCCCCGTTGCAACGGCCCAGCAAGCATGTTTGAACTCTTCTTCGTGGACATAGATTGGTACATCTGTGTTGACGAAATGTTCGAGTCCTCCTGCATGATCGAGGTGAAGGTGGCTAACAATGACAGCTTTCACGTCTTTGATATCGTTCCCGGTGGCTTTGATCGCATTTGGTAGCCGATGGTTGTCGGAGTATTCGACTCGGGGAAAGATATCTGTGGCTGGGGCGGGCCATTTCTGATTCTTGCTTAGTGATGTAAAGGGGATAAATTGGAGGTTGGTGACGAACCACTTCTAGATCTTCCGCACAGCCTGTGTCATATAGAATGAGGCCAACACCTGGGTACTCAATGAGGGCTGAAAGGAGAATTAGATCCCGACGTTTGTTCACCGGATTCGGATTCTTCAAGGTGCTTGAGTTAGCTCCTCGGAGGATCCTAGTGAATCTAGTGATCAGTGGAATTCTCTTCGTTGCGCAATTCTACCCACCATGATTCATCCGCTTGTAGGGTACCAAAGTTCAAGATGTGCATCTTGGTCCCGGTAGGGCACTTGAATGCTGGAACTGCTGCGGACATAAGCAGAGAGGCGGGATCATTAGATGGGGCCATGATTGAGGTTATCAGTGGAGGCAATTCGAATTTCACGACAATCTACCAGAGAATCGTCAATTGAATTCTGAAGAGCTCAGGGGACTTATAAACAAAACTTCCCCGCATTTTATTTTTGGGATGGTCGCCACTGTGTTGGCCATGACCTCACGACCCCAGTCAGTGGAAAGTACGAAATCGGAGTTCTATCCGTTGTCCGTTGAACCGAGATATTTCTCCGAATCGGGGACTCCTAAACTTCAGATGCCGAATTGCCGATCCTAGCCATCATAGGGAAAGCTCAGGGATTAAGCATTTCAGGAGGTTTACGGGGAAATGGAGGATGGATAATGTGGGGTACACTCTTCCTGGTCCCTCGTGAGTCGTGACTGTGAGTGCGGGTCTCGAATTGCGAGGATCAAGGCCAATGTAGAGTCACAGAATGTTGATATCTACTGTGTTAAATTGATAGAGATGCGATAGGTTACAGCCTACAGGTATATGGAGGATTGGAGAGAACATCGCGCGTATATGACCGTCCATCTCGCACGAGGAAGAGAAGGAAAGGACAGAGAGCTATGCCTACTTTGACATGGCTGCGTCGTTGAACAGACCTATACATAGTAAAATTCACAGCGGATATTGTGTGGGGAAAGGCCAACACCAGATCAGATGTGGCCCGTGTGGCAGTGGGATCCTTGGGGAAATTCGTAGGGATACATAGCCTTGCCAGTTGGCGGATAGTTTGCCAGTTGGCGGATAGTTTGCTAGTTGGTGTGAGGCTTACCAGTTGGCTGAAAACGCTCGAAACCCGTCCATTTCCTGCTTTGCTATTCATCGTTCTCTTTCTCTCGCGTTATCATTGGCCTGCGCGAAACTGCATGCCCCCTTGGCTTTAGCCTCTGCCTCTAGTTTGTTGTTATTTGCATACATAAATGGCTATTATCTGCTATGTTTACTATCAAGGAAAATAACGAGTGGTGGGAATAATGTCTCTATTTTTCCCTTAAGAAAGACGTTTCCAATGTTTATGAGAAGGAAATTTCAAGGACTATTGTATCGCTAACTTTTGACCGGAACTCTTGAAAGTCTGACTATATGATATTCCCTCTTGAAATTTCGATATTAGTATCTAAAATCTAGCCATTGTCAGGTTTGGCTGCGCTAACTACGCCAGATTTTGATCTAGGTAGACAGAATACTTTAGAATCCCGTCTAGTAGTTCGATCCAGTTCATTTCAAGATTCAACAACGCTCTCGCTTTCGAAAACAGCAGACCATAGGATAAGTTCGTATGGAAGTCGAGCGAGTATTTGACTTTGAAAATGTAGCGCCTGCTTGTTGGGCGGCAGTAATTAACTAACTAGATCATTTTCTCTGTCTAGCTCCTCTCCAATTCTTCTCCTTCTGCTTCTATTCCATTCCATGTGGTAGGAAGACAGCTCACACAGTTTCTCCATACAGATCCCCTGTTTATCCTGACTCCTAGACATCATCATTTCCACTCGCTAACACGAGTATTACAGATATTGGCTATACCTGACATATGGGGCTTCATCCAGTTCCTCAGGTCCTGGCCAGACACTGGAATACTTCGAGTTTCTGGCCTTCACCGAATCTGGTTTTCTACCGGCGTGTGTGGATTCAACAAGATCCCAGGAGAACGCATCTTTCGCGTATCCATGGCAAGCGGTATGTGTTTTTCTCCTCAGTTGTCGGGCATCCTTGTAACAGAATGTCAAATGCCAACCTTTCGGATCCAGTACGGTCTTTCCTTTGATCGTGGTAGTGTTGTGATGCTTGGATCTGTACATGAATTGAGATTAGCTATCCCACAGTGCTGTATAGAATACTAGGACGTTTGCGAGCCGGTTCTCACCTGATCAAGATTGCCCGAGGATATAGTTGCATGCCCCGGGCAGTTTGATATGCCAGAGCTACCGTTTTCTTCAATACATTCGGTTCGGCTGGCATATGTCCCTTGTAGAAGTAATATTTGACTATATGAGTAGTCGACATCATGGATGAAGATATGATGGAAATCAAGACTGGCGGTGCAAAGGTACGTTTAGCATGACGGTGGGATTTAGGGGAGTAGGACTTTATGTACTCAACGATTAGGTGAGCGCTCAGCTAGTCAAACATCAGTGAGGCTGCGAGGCAGGATACGACATCACCATGTTGCAAGAACCTTTGCCATATTTAGAACCAAAGTTGGACATGATAGGTAACGTATAAAACAATCTGCGTTGCAAGGAAGTGATTGCCTGCTAAGAGAAGACGACTCAAGCGCCGAGACATCACTCGAAATAGGCCCTGTGCAGTCATGAATACATTTCATGAGCCCTTACACAGTACATGATCTTGCACTTGAAATGACACTTCCCGCACCCTCGGCCGGAACTGGGACTACCGGTTTATCAAAAGACTCCCAGCAACCTACAACTGCATTGAATAAAAGCTGATGGAAAAGGATAGGCTCGAAGCAGTTACACCTGGGCATCTTGTTACATGGTTCACTCGGCTCCAACAGACCATTGAGCGCTATAGTCTTCTTCCGAAAGATCTATATAACTTTGATGAAAGCGGTTTTAGAATTGGGAAGGAAAGGCCCAGAAGGTGGTTTCTAAGGGTGGTACCTAATGGCCAGTCGTCTATCAGCACCGGGGCCCTGCTGAGAGTCTCACCGTTGTCGAGTGTATCGCTGCCGATGGCTGGGTGATGCCACCTTGGTTCCTCGTGAAAGGGGAAAATCAGACACAGTATGGAAAATTGGTACCGCACAACAGACCTTCCAGAGAACTATTGGGCAGTACCTACTCCTAGTGGTTGGATCAATGATCTAACCGCTTTCCAATGGCTTCAATCCTTCCAAGCAAGCACTCTGTCTCGTGTTAAAAAAGGGGAATATACCCTCCCCCAGCGTCGAGTTCGATCCCAAACTCACCTATCAAGGACGTTATTTCTCTTCGTCAAAAGGTCGAGAAAATGCGTAAGAAAACCGATGCAATTGGGACCGACCTTGATGCTTTTAAGTCTCACTACATCTATCACGATACTTCGTGGACCAGTCTAACGAATAACAGTTATCGTCCTGATCGCCGCCGAGATTCTCGTGGCTGCAATCAACATTGTCGTCGATCTCTATGCTGGAGTAGATTAGAGCGACAGATAACGTGCTCATCAATCACTCCACGCTTGTCGCGGCACTCAAGCTCGCCGCGAACGCTGGTCTATCATGACATGTATTAGGGCATATCTCTCTTATGTCATGCATACACTGCATCCCTTTCTGCATCAATAGTCAAGGGACACAGCTGCATGTCAGAGGCAAACATCCTCGAACGTTATCTCCTAAATTACGCCGTCAGTTGGCTCCAATTTTGGAGAGAAGCCTCGCTCTCGCGGAAGCGGGTGCTCAGTTGAGTCAGTACGGGACCGACAACATCAACATCCTCAACCTTCAACGACGGAAGGAGGCAAATAAAACCAAGAGGAGGATTAATATGGGGGACCGTATATCCTGTAGCAGTGCTAAAAGCCACATTAAGGCTCGTGATGATGCAGAGTTGGAGCGAGAAATCCGACTGCGAAGAAACGGTTCCTTGGAGTTTCGACTTTACTTGCTAATAGGGCCGCCGAGGCGGCGCGGGAGGAGGCAAATTTAGAATGGAATTGATGCGGTAGCTACTCATTAAGAGCCTACTTGCGAGTGGATTATAGATACCGTTGGTGGGCACTGATAAATTGCAATTGAAATTGATGGGTTTGAGATCTGGGCATTAGACTGGGTGGGCATTAGACCCCTACTGCCCTAAAACGCCGCAAAGGCGGTGGGTAGTTATTATGCCGGGTAGCTGAGTAGATCTGTAGATCTAGATCAAGTTGATATTATCATTATCAAACTCATAAGGTAGCACAGGATTCAATCCCCTAAATCTAAAGTGATATTGATCCGTCCATGGAAGTTGCTGGAGGGGGGGGAGGGATTGCATTTTCTGCCAGAGAAATCGGGGGGCGGAAGGACAGGAGTATATTTCATGGCCACCTTAGTTTGAAGGAACACATTATTTAACAACTGCACTTATTTTATGTCTCATTGAAAATCCCTGATTCTTCATCTAAACCGAATATCTCAACTTTTGCAGCCGCCAGCCATCTAAAAGTCCGCCAGTTTATGCCGAGATTGACTAGATCGATTTCGTGGCAAGCCAAGACACCAACGCGCGACGCGAGACCGATCTTGCACTGGAAGTTGCGCAACCCCAGCATATGTTGGCACGTACTTACATTAAAGCCCGACGTATTCAACGACCAGTCTGCGCTTTTGTTTCAAATCATCCGCCTGTCCGCAAGACGCCATTTATGTCCACTTACACCTCGAAAGCAGATGAAATGAGCCACGATACAAACAGATCCAGTGGATCTGGACCGTCGACCACGGGACCTGGTAAGACCCAGTACAGCTTTATCGAGTTCATCGAAGATTTGGACAACTACTGTCCTGGGGGGTATCACCCTTTAACAATTGGGGACGCCCTGAATGGCGGCCGGTATCAACTAGTTGACAAGCTTGGATACGGAGGATACTCGACTATATGGCTAGCCCGTGATCTACGAATGGATAGATACGTGGCATTGAAGGCGATTACCGCCGATGCCAGTTCTTCTACACCTGAGGCTAGTCTTATGCATTATCTTGGGAACTCACCGTCGACACCGGGCCGGGGAATTATTCCACCCCTTCTCGACGAATTCTGGGTCACTGGCTCTAATGGGAAGCACAAGTGCATCGTCACTCCACCCGCACAGATGAGTTTGTCCGATGCTAAAGAGGCTTCGACTTGCTGTCTTTTCCCGCCGAAAGTTGCGCAGTCAATTATCGCTCAGCTCATTCGTGGGGTGGCCTTCCTACATAGTAACGATATTGTACACGGCGGTATGTGAAGCTGATAAATGGATTGAGCTGGATAGCCTAGCTGACCTCGACTTCTTCCAAGACCTTCATCTAGGTAACATTCTAGTCCAGTTTCCCGAATCCATCGATCGTTATTCCACGTCGGAACTATACGAGAAATTTGGAGAGCCTGAGTCAGAGGCCGTTGTTCGTCTCGATGGGATGCCGTTACCAAATGGAATACCTGAACATGTCTTTATTCCAGGCTGGTTTGGCGTTCGCGGCAATGAGATTACTCTTGGAAAGGACAGAATCTTCCTTAGCGACTTGGGGGAATCTTTCAACCCTTATAAAACGCCTAGGTCTTTTTCGAGGACTCTTCCTCTCCTCCAGCCACCCGAGGCTCGATTCTCTGATGAGCCTCTCTCCTTTCCCTCGGACATTTGGACACTCGCCTGCACTATTTTCGAGATTTTCGGCCAGCGACCTTTGTTTGACGCTTTCTGGGCAACCGCTGATCGTGTCACCGCGGAACATGTCGAACTTCTCGGCATGTTGCCCACTGAGTGGTGGAAGAATTGGGATAAAAGGTCTGAATGGTTTAACGAAGAGGGAGAAGTCGGTGGGGCAGCTAGGAGTCATGATACCGTGCGCAAGACCTGGAATATGAGGTTTGGCTACAGCATACAGAAGCCTCGAGCCGAGGCGGGCATGGAGGTCGTGACGGAGAGCGAGAGCAGGGAATTTGAGGCGATGATTCGCTCGATGTTGACCTTCCGGCCCGGGGATAGAGCCACTGCACAACAGGTATTGCACTCGGAATGGATGAAAGGCTGGGGTCAACCAGCTCTTGAAGAGAGTGAGAGTATACTTCATACGGCCGCCAAGGCAGCCCCAGCAGCGGAGGCCCCACTCGATGAAGATGCCTGTTCAGGGCGGGCCGGGCCGGAAGCAAAGTCGGGGTCAACTTAGGTTGGTCCAAAGAATCGTTCAATGTTCTGCCAATAGATCGAACGTAAAACTATTCCGGCATACATGACAGTTGCCGCTCTTCCCTGTCTCGAATGAGTCTTCGGAATAGAAGTCCACAAATTTCCGGCAGTCATCCCCCGAGTCAACGGGTCATTCCTTTGACTTATGAGGTATTTGTTTGGGGTAAGGCCCAACAGACCCTAGGTATCTTACTGAGGATGTTAATCCCATGGAACAGGAACTAGTGACATATCGCCGTCCATCCGAAGCAGAGGTATTGAATCCCCCCTTCCCCAAAAAGATAGCAAAATAGCATCATTTCCCGATAAAAATGTGTTGCAAGACAGTGACCAACCGCATCGTAGGAGTCGTCATCTTCAGATACTTATACCAGCATCTGTAGATAATCGTCCCTCTTTCCCAGGCTTGGTCGTAAGCAAGACGTTGTATAGTTCATGGTCTCCTGTCCCCGTCATGGATGACAAATTGACAATGCTCTTCTTCTGAGGCATTCTGCATTGTAACAACTAGGTGGAAAGAGAGACATAGATTCAACCGAGGGAGCCATTTTCTGCGTGAATCCCATAGGTTCTCATATTTACTATGTTGTAAAGATGTTGAGGTGTCCAAGTAGGCAAGTACGTCCTCCGATAAGGATGACATCAGACAACCCCACATCCCTCTTATTTTCTTCCCCTCTATCTCAACAGCATACTCAGCATACTCAACTATACCATCTCCCTCAATTCCCCCAAATTCCACCATGTCCTGGACCCAGAAGAACTTCACCCTCCCCACCCGCAGCCGCGGCTCCTACCTCATCACCGACCATGTCCTCCAAGAAGTCCCCGAGATCCGCGACTACAAAATCGGCATGCTGAATCTGTTCGTGCAGCACACCAGCTGTGCCCTTTCGCTAAACGAGAACTGGGATGACGATGTTCGCGCCGATATGAGCGATGCACTCGATCGCATTGCGCCTATGGATAAAAAGGGAAATCTGTATCGTCATTCCGCTGAGGGAGAGGATGATATGCCGGTATGTATCTACAGTATTTGGGACAATGTTATGCTCGCTATCAGAGTATAGCTTTGGCTAGATCTTGGACTTGGGGAATATGTACTAAATCGGAACAGGCTCACATTAAATCGGCCCTCATTGGCGCCTCGGTCAATATCCCTATCACAAACGGTCGCTTGGCGACAGGAACGTGGCAGGGTATCTGGTACCTGGAGTTCCGGACGAGTCGACACAGCCGCAAGGTCGTCGCGACAATTCAAGGGCAGAAGGCTTGACTGGGGGCCGAGCGTGGACAATTGTGATTTATCTAAGCCTTGGCTACGATACAAGATCGAAAGAAGTTGGGCTTGCTAGACGGTCGACATATGACCTTCATTATATGAGATCAATCAGATGCAACCTCGGAAGTGGCCGAAATAGTACATATTTTGAGAACAATACCATCATCACACGATCAAATGGCGGATCCATTCATCGATATTCTGTACATGGCCTCGGGCCCAAAATCACACAAACGCAAAAGTGTTCAACGCCGATAAAGAAATCTCATGCTAGTCTATCGCTGCTCGAAGCCACCCTCTGTCACACGCTGGGACTCGTTCACCTCGGCGGCATCGCCAGTGGGCTCAAGGGGGTAGCTGGTGGCAGGCAGGGACTTGAGGTAAGCGCGGTGCTGCTCGTGGGCCTGAACAAACGTTAATAAGATATCCAATAAGAGCGGGGGAAGAAAGGACGTACGAAGGGAACGCCGCAGTATCCGCAGGTAGCGATCTCGGGCTTGTCGGTGTTGATGAAGACCTTGGGGTGGCCGAGAGGGCCACCACCACCATCGCAGCTGACAACCTTGGACTTTGTCCAGCGGACGGGCTGTCTGTGAATGAGGTCGATAGCGGCATATGGTTGCGGCTAAGTAGAAGTCAGTCATAGATCTCGATATATGCATTGCCTACCATTGCCAATGGCATAGGCATTGCTAGTCTCAGTAAATCCGCACCTGCGCTTCCATGATGGTTTGCTCGAAACGGGGTCCAACCATGGCCTTCTCGCGCGGCTGCTGGCTGGCCGCCCAGGTGGTAGCCCGGTTCGGGGCCTGCATGCTCCGGATGCGCTCGCCGACTTCGGGTGTCTCCTGGAGGGCAGCATCCATTGCTCCGAAAGAGTCGACAGGGGTGGCATTGGTAGCAGAGACGTTCGGCACGGGCTTCCGCGGGGTCGGGTCGTTGGCTTCAGTAGAACCGTTCAGACGGGGCACGGTCGAGGAGTAGGCGCGAACGACGAAGCGCGGGCGGACCGACGCAAAGGTCGTGAGTCTGCGGCCACAGGACATCATACTGGGCAGGTTTCTCCGGGGTGGTTGATTAGGACAGAGGACAAAAAGAGCGTTGACAAGCGACCAGGTGCAACCGGCACTGAATAATCCGCGAGGTGTGGTTTGGTGGGTGGCGACCGCCTGCTCTTTCTAGATAGCTCCACCTCGTGCACTTTCTGCCGCAACATTTTAATTTGCGTCAAGAACTGGAGAAAGTGTTTGAGACCTTTGTTCTTTAATTCTGACGAGATTGCACACTTCGTCTACTCCTACTGTCCTACAATGTCTGACTCTTTACCTCCGTTATCCCCGTCCTCCTCGGCATCCCCGGCATCGCCGGCTGGGAAGCCCGGAAAGACCATGTCGTCCAATCTATTGACCATGAAGGCAAGATTAATAGGTTCCTGATCAAACAGGCTTGCAGCTAACAATATTGTACAGTTCATGCGACGCGCTGCAGCTTCGAAAGAAAGTCAAACTCCTCCTTCCGAGCCCACTTCCCACACATCTAAACGCCCGCGTCTGTCCACCGAAGCCGAGAGTCCTCGTGCCTCCGATATGGAAGCGATCACAGCTGCGCTTGCGGCCGAGGAGGAAAAGCGACAGCAGGCCCTGGCCCGAGCAGCTGCAGAGGCTGGTGAGACCCACTGGGTGTTGGACGTTCCCCCTGCGCCCCAGGCCACCAAACAACCTCTTGTGTTAGCGGCAGACTCGTTGGACGCAGAGGACCAGGGCTGCGGTGGACGACGGGCGTTTGGAAACTTCAAGCGCAAGGAGCGCAAGGTCAGTACCTTTCTCATTTGGGTTGGTGTTATATACTCATTTCTTACAGGAAGTATTTGCGGAAACTGGGGAACAGTATACCGAGGAAGAACAGACGATCATGAATACAGGGGATCCGGAGGAAATTGAGAAAATGCAAAAAGACAAGCTCAGAAGATACAAGCAAGCACGCCAAGGCCCAAAGCTCTCTGACCTCACCAGCATCTCTGGATCTGGCCGAAGTCGGATGGTGGGAGCACCGTCATCTGACAAGAAGAAGAAGAAGCGCAAGAGCTATGATGCTTGATCTTCCACGGTACTTGGCTATGAACTGGAATTTTTTGGATTGGCGTTTGAACACTGCATGCAAGGCGTCTTGGGGTTTGGAGTCCATCGATTTACAGTGACTATCACTATTCTTACCAACAATCACCTGACCTACCTGTAGGTCCAGGCTCGTCTCGAACCGTGATGATGTATATACCCTGTTTATACTACAGGACGTGGTAAATTTGAGCGTCCACCTGAATAGACACTCTCTCTGGTCTTCGTCTGTATAATCAGCTCGAATGATACTCAGTGAGCCCGAGTCAGGTTAAGCATTATATGTACAGTCCTGCACAAAGACATAGCACAGTAGTAGAACATATCTTCAAAGTGGAAGCTAAAGCTTCGACTTCTCCTCCCGCTTCTTCTTCTCCCACCCCTTCTGCGTCGCAAAATTGACAATCAAATTCCAAGCCGCAACCCCAACCCCAACGGGCGGCACAACCAACAAAATCCAAGCCCACCACCTCGGACTCGACGCCGAAATACTCCCCATAGCCTCCTTGACCGCAACCTCCAACTCCGCCTTATCGGCATCATTCCAAACAACCACGCCCCGCGCAGTCCCCGTCCCTCTGAATTCCGCCTGCGTCGCCTTGACCCGCACATCCCCCTGACTCATTACCCTATTCTCCGCATCCTCGGCTGTCAAATGCGCATCCCGCGCCCGCAGACGCGCCATCTGGATCTCCGGATCGTGAACGCCGACCACTATCACCGTCCCGCAGATCAGATCCATTCCGCTCTCGAAGAGGAGTGGCACGTCTAGCACGACGGCCCATTGTCCGCGCAGGTAGTGGTAGATTAGCGCTTTGTAGACTTCCCAGCGGACGGCGGGGTGCACGATGCCGTTTAGGACTTGGCGGTCGCGTTTGCGCTCCTCGGTGTTGCCGAAGACTCGGCGGCCGAGTGCTGGTCGGTTGAGGGGTTTGCCGTGTGGTGTGTCTGGTGCATCGTTGAGTAGTAGGTCTGGGGTGCTGGCTCCGAAGTAGTTGACGATTGCTTTGTAGCCGGCGGTGCCGGGTTCGACTACTTTGCGGGCGAGAACATCGGCGTCGATTATGGGGAGGGAGTAGGGGGGTGAGGAGAGGATGGTTGAAACGGTGGATTTGCCCGTTGCTATTGAGCCGGTGAGTCCGATGATCAACATTTTGGTGGGAGGTTGTAGGTGAGTTGGAGTACGGCAGTTGGAGAGTTGTACGGAGTAGAGTTAAGATCGAATGCGGGGAGCTAAATAGCCTCGGCCCGCATGACGCTTTACAGAGAGTGACGTCTTGATAGTATGAGACTGAAGGCACTGATGACATTTCTTCCTAGCTCAGAAATTATCTCGCTATATATTCGATTGTACCTATCAATCTTCAGAGAGAAATCCTTTTGTCGGTCGCGATCTGACTCTGAGCGACCGACGAATATCGGCGTGCGGCATAGCAGAAGAACTGCGAGAGAGCGCATACGCTCAAGCACGTCGAATCATTGCCCCCGAGACTGTAGACAGAAGGGAAGACGCGGAACGCGTAGAATTGGTGTCAAAATCCCATGACCAAGTTCAAGTTTCAGGTAATCCATGCGAAGTGTCCTGTGCTTGACCCTTCCACCCAACATTCGGCCACCCCTTAGGTAGCGAGGAGAATGGTGGCAGGGCATAGCGATCATCGCAGCCGCCCTCCCACGGGCAGTTTAGATCGCACAGTCCAAACACTTTACAGTAGCATTCTGCTGCATTAGGGCAATGTACAGGCTCCTTTCCAAAGATCACTGGACCAGAAGTTAGCATTCAATCACAAGCTATGGTCGAGACAGGAAACACATACTATGCCATGAATATTCCATAATCCGTCCACTCAGATCATCCTGCAACGGCGTGTTCAACAGCCAAGTGCGGAAGCGCTCGTAGTCACTGAGCGGCCGTTCGAGCACTTTGTCCCGGGAAACGGCAAATTGCGCACAGCAGGACACGCCCACCTCCTCGGGGATTGGGGTTCCCGGGAACAGCTCCATGAATCCATTTTTGAAGTATTCGCCTGCGTGTACGTCGTTGCGATGTGTATCCGTCAGAGGACGGATCTCTGTCGGGCAACCAAGGGTCCAAACACATCGGAGGTTGACATATCCTTGTTCTTGTAGATATGGGATCTGGAAGTTGCGGAGGGGAGGCACGCCGTCGTAGTATGGGTCGTCGTTGTGCCACTGATAGCGCTTGGAGTGAATGAAGAGCATTGTCTCTGGTAGGTTGTCGTAATTATCGATGATGTAACTGGTTCAGTAGCTCGAGTTAGTATCGTGTATGGGATAAGGTATTCTCGCATGTCGGACTCACGTCAAATATACCATCGACTCTCGCCCTTTGTTGCGCGTCACTGTCAATCGCGCGTGCTTGTCGTCCACCACGTAGATACTTTTCGGCCAGTCGGGGAAGTACTCGGTCAACCACGACGTGTCGTCATGTTTCATACTGGCGACAACCATAGTCTTGTGTTTTGATTCGGGATGAGCCAGCTCATCCGTCTTTGCATGTTGCTGGGCATAGGTGTCGGTATTGACGGTGGCCTTGGTAGGGAAGAATATCAGGTAAATGGCGAGGACGATAAAGATGGTGATAAAGATAGCCTTCAATCGACTGCGGCGACGGGGACCCTGGGGCCCACTAGGAGCGAACAACATGGTGGATGGAGGGCGCGATGCCCAGTGGTCAAGTTCATTGGGGAGGTGAAAGTGGACAGTTCGGGCAGATCGAAAAGTCTCCACCGTGGGGAAGGGAGAAGTCGAGCTACATCATCTACATCAGGTGACACTAATAAATACATAAAGCAGTATTGTAAAGTATGTAGAGTGTAGAGTGTAGAATATATAGTAATAGAGTAGAGAGTATGTGCAGTTATACTGTTATTGGAGATGAGAGAAACAAGTCAATGGTCTATCTCGTTGCCCTAAAGAATCACCCCAGTACAGCGATAAGTATGCAACAAGTAACAACACAACATACTACATCTGATAGGTACCTAGAGTACTGCTTCCTGTTAACTATTCAGTTGTTAATGTGTTGCTTTGTAGGTATAAACTGGTATATATAACATAACTTCATAAGATCCCATATACATCTGACCTTGTCCTGTCCAACATTGACCTATTGGCATGCAGTAATATGCCCCAAGTACCAACTGTGTGCATCGACATTAGGACTCAACGTCCCTGCATTGCCATCCCTCGAGCCAACGCCTTCAATGACCTCGATATCAGACGCTGTCACCGGCACATCGTCGCCGCTGGTAATCCAGTACTCCGGGCTGGAGTGGCTGAATCCAACAGCCGCAGGTGGTAACTTGGGCACAAGGTCCTCGGTGTGCGTAACTCTCCAGATACTACCCTGGTTCGTGATATACGTAGCCAATGCCTTGTTGCCCACACGTGGCTGGCCGTACGAATACTATAGTTTCATGTAAGTAAATCTGGATCAAGGCTGGGTTCATCTCGCTACTTACCACATTTGGAGCATATCCCGCGTTTCGCAGAGCTGTACCACCCAATGCTGCAACGGCGGCACCGAAACTGTGGCCGGTTAGAACGAGCGTGTAGCCCGAGTATGTGGCCTGCGCGGCAGCGATCTTAGCCGTGAGATCGTCTGCGACGGTCTCCCAGGATTGCAGGAATCCATCGTGCGCTTCGCAGCCAGGGCATAGGCTGCTGGCATCTGTGAGATCGAAGTTGATGTTCGCGAGCCAGGTGCTTAGGGTGCGACTGCCACGGAAGGAGACAACGAGGAGCTGGTTTGTCCTGTCCACAGCGAGGAAGCCTGCCACATTGCCATAGCTGCAGGACCTGTTACCGGTGTTTAGTAAACAGGATCTTGTACATGAAATTCAAGGCTAGCACATACTTATCAAACTCATAGAGAGTTTCTGTATCAGCAGCCTCGACTAAGGGACAGTTGCCTTCCTCGCAAGAGAGTGCATCGCCGGTCGAGTTGATATTGTTGGTGCAATATGAAGCTCCAGCCCATTGGGAGTATAGGGTCAACTGAGCAAGCAGATCAGAGGATACATCTATTGTTTGCGTGAGCAATGAGAAGAATAAGACAAGACAGATCTCATACCTCGGGGAACCCAGCGAGCCGGAGCAGCAACCGCCAACACTGCAAGGGCAGCAACACCTGAAAGCTGAGCAAGAAGACGCATCATGGATAACAGATCTCTTTCAGATTAAAGGCTCCCTAGATGAGCGAGTACGCACACACACAGAGACACACAGTCAGGAGCAGCTGCGCAGATACAGCTCCTTATGTATGCTCGGCGATTTGTGGATCTATATAGATCCTCAGGACCTCCATGTGGCATGAGTCGCAGCTTCTCGCAACTCCTCACAGCTCCTTTGAGCGGGGTATAGTTCCGTTTGTGCATTGCATAAAGCAATCGCCAAGTACGATATTCCCCAGTAAGATCTATCTCCGGCCTCAGGGCGCATATTTCACGCGTGACCGGTGGAATTCCGGTGGGATCGACATGGAATTCATGCAACTGTTATGCAAGAATGTAACCTATCCCGCGTGAGCATCGGCTACTCCGAGCTGTATGGCTCATGGCTGAGTGTGGCGGGGTAAGGCGTTTCTTCAAGATATCGATCGTGAGGGGGTGTGCCTTGCAGGGAACGGACGGAGTCGAACCGCCGAAGATTATCCTCCATGTGATAATCTCTCCATGAAGACAGGATTGGGCACTTTGCATATTAGGCGGACACAGTTATCACGGTTGTCATTTTTTAGTTGTCTTTAGTTCTGCTTGGCATTTCCATCGTGTCCCGGCTCTTACATGGTCTCATGCACTTTGAGTGTTGAGCTGTTCGTATCCCCTAGGTCGCGAAATGGTGTCTATGATCCAATATATCAGAGGACTACGGTATCAAGATCAACTACTCCATATGGGGTAATGAATTGGAAGATGGGATGATCATTTGAGTAGAACTGATTAGTGAGCAGGCTGTTTCATTCCCATCTCCGTGCTCATGTTAGTCTTGCTTCTGGGGGTATGTTCGTTCTTTTTCACCGCCGAATTGTTGGAAGACGCCTGCTCTTGATATTCCTCGGTGCCAGTCATAACCGTAACTTGTTTATCATTGCCGCCAGCCATAGCCTAGGCCCGGACATGCAGTCCTGAACGGAGGATAGGCTGGGTAAGCGCTTGAGGTTCAGTGAAGGCCACTCCCCACTAGTGGTGAGATTCGATCTTCATACCCTCCTCAACACCATCCATACTAGTGTCATTAGGCTCACCACCGGCAAGAACCCGGGTGCGGAGAGGCACACCGTTGGCCATGGGAGTGCCAGGAGTCACCGAGACGACGTTGTCATTCTCGTCAACCATTTCAAAGTTGTATCGTGAGAGCAAATGTGGGATCGCTGAAAGCTGGGGTCCATAGCGAGCGGTGTTGTCATACAATTCGAAGAGAGGCACAGCGAGAAGCTTCATGTTCTTGGGGACCGAAAGGACCTCTGTGAAGATTTAAATTGTGTTAGCCACATTCATCTGACAGAATCTCACAGTGGATAAGGACTCACTCTTCTTCGGAAGACGAATGAAGTACAGCTTCTTGCACTCCTTCGGGCGCGTAACGTGTGCCGGGAGGAACGGGTACATGAAGGTCTCAAAGTTCGGGCGCCACCACTGCGCAAGAGTATCGCTAATTTCCCAGTCGGAGTTGACACCTTCACCAGAAAACTGCGAGCCGACAGGCGCAAGGCGCTCATTCAATCGCTTCTTGAAACCCTCGATTTCATCGTCGTCGTGCTGCAGGTAATCACCTGGCCTGAGAACTATTAGCAATTGATTTTGGTGAGGGGCACCCAGATGGGAGCAGATACATACAGCTTGAAGAAAGCGTTGGCAATCTGTAGCATCAGCACATGGGGGTGGTTGTGCTCATGGCAAACCAAGATTCCCTCACAGGTGCGTCGCATACCATGAAGACCATAGTGCTCCTCAAGACGCTTCAGTCGGGCCAAAACAGAGGGGTCCTCCTCAGGCTGTGTCTCCTTGGTGCCGAATGTGTAGTTTGACAAAGGATACAGGCGGATTGTCTCCGGCTGCTGTGCGGAGAAGTCCTTGGGGAGGATGGGCCTAGAGTTATCGTATCAGCTTGTTCCGAGAGTCCGAAGCTGCATCATCAAAGCAGCAGTATCAAAAGAAAGGACGGGGGCCTTACGGGATACTGCTCTGAAGAGCTTCTCCTGATTCAGTGGCCATGTTGTGTGTTAGTTGTAGTTGACGAAGGCGATCTCAACCACTTATCGCCTTATCAACAGAGATGTGGGACCTTTTTGTTGACCGCCTTTGGGACGTCACGGGTTAAGGATTGTCCGACGTCCCGTTCCTGTTTGTTGTTGGCCAGTTGACTAACGCCTTTTGCAGCACTCTAGATGACTGCCTAGTAGCAAAGTTCAGCTCTTATGCTTGGTCTTGTTTGAATAGTACTTAATTCTCTAATTATTCAATATTGTGACAATCCTCGGAATACACTATATCCCTACTCCCCAATGACAAATATCACAGCTCTTGCATGTAACCAATCAACACCGAACCACTCCGCATGTATGCTGTTCACAGTTTGGCATCAAAATCCTCATACACACTGAGGTCCACCACTGGGACAGGACCAGTGCTGATAGGCAGGCTCGCCTTGAAGTTAGGCACATCGCTAATAACAAAGGGAGTCGAAGCCTTGTCAGAGCCATTGGTCACGCTCTGCTTATCACTGCTAGAGCCGAGTCCCAGCCCCTTCAACTGGGCACCAAGAGTCTGCTCTAGTTTCTCGAGAACAGGCTCTATCTGCTGTGTGGACTGGCTCAACTCCGTAGCCAGGAAATTCTTCACAATGAAGAGGACCTGTGACTTGTCCACCACTGTCGTCTCAACTTCCTCGAATGCTGTTGCGAAGCGAGCAGCATCCACAGTGAAGCCGGCGGCTTCGAGCTGCTTGCTCAGGGCTTGGACAAGAGCGGCCCGCTGTTCAGCTGTCTTGTTCTCAGACTGCGCGCCTTGGGCGTTAAGGTGGGTGGCCAGTTTGGCACGGGTCGTCGAAGAGGGATCAATATATTGCCTGTAGAAGGCAACAAGGTCGGCCTTGGTCAAAGTGCGCACGTTGGCTGCGTCGGTTTCGTGCTGCAGGAAATCAAAGCACTCGGATCCGATATGCGACCAGTATCGGCCGGTCTCGGAGCCCAGGTTCTTGAGCTTTTCCAGACGCTTGTTCACGACACTGCGCTTGTGACCCTCGAATTCTTCTTCGGGCATGTTCTCGAGGATGGGGCCGAACCCGCTCAGGAAGCTCTCAATGCGTGATTCAAGATACTGTGCCGGGCGTTCACTTTGGATGATGACCCGGTAGCCGAGAATGGTAGAGTTGTAGCGCGCACCGCTCCACACCACATATCCGAGCTGTTCCTTGCTACGAAGCTGGTCGAATGCAGGTTCGTCAGTCAGCTGCGCAAATAGCTGGAGCTTCGACCGTAACACATCATCAGAGAAGAGTCCGATGTACAAATAGTACTCGATGCAATGGTTGACATTGGCCGGGTCCTTAAGAGTCCGCGGGTAGACATAGTTAGAACCGGGAGGGAGGGTCACGTGGCGGCGCATGTACCACTGCGACGGAGGAAGATGGCGGCCTCCAAGGACCTTTTCGATGGAGTCTGTCATGCGCAGAGCATCCTCTTTGTATAGATTTCCATGAGCCAGGACTTCGATGTGGGTTTGCTCAAGCAGCTGGGGGAAGAACTTCGCCACATCCTCGCACTCAACATGCAGCAGCTCCTCAAGGAATTGCTCGTTGTCCCAGCCTCGCTCGACAAGAAGATACCGAGTATAATCGCCCACTTGGTAGTAAGGCTGCTGGTACTCGGCATTGCGGAATGCCCGCGTCAAGCGCTCTTTGATAATGTTGAAACGGTCCTGATTGATTACCAGTCCGCGCATGGTATTGAGTACTTTGTCCAATAGAACAGACATCTTGTCATTGTATCCGCTCACGGAGATATCCAAGCCCGTGGACGTGGCCGAGAGATGGTAGCCCAAGCCAGCAAGCTCGGCGTCGTAGGAGTACTCATCTAGGGAGTCTCTCACCAACTCGGTGTAAAGCTTCGTCTTGATGAGGTTGCGGGGTGTGGTCCATGCCAGAGCATTTCGAAGCGTTACCTCGACAGTGGCCTTGGGCACCCAGAAACGGTCATCTTTCTTGAACCACAACCGTACTCGTTCATCATGGCGGATCAGCTTAGGGAAGTTGGCTGGCTCAGCAACCTCCTTCTTCTCTACTGAGAGTCTGGTCGGCACAAATTCGTTCTTGTGAGGCATATGCACGTCGGAGGTGCGGGTAGCTTCGGTCGACTCTAGGGCCTTCTGGAGCCCACCCAGGAACTCCTGTGGGATCTTCTCCACTTTGTATTCAGTACCATACCACTTCTCCTTTTGGTCCCACGTGCCCGGGAAGTCCTGGGACACAATGAGTAGGCGGAAGTTGTCGGCCCGCAAATGGCTGAGTGCCTTCTTGATCAGCTCAGGATCAAAGCGTCGCAACAAAGACTGGCTCAGTAGCCATTCCCTGGGGAGGGACTTCTGCATGACACTACACAGGCGGCTGGTAAACCGACTGGCGGGGGTCTTCTGCTTGAACCTGAAATCGACCTCGGCAAGGTTCTTCATCTCATCGAAGATCCACTGCTCTGGTTCACGCTGCTTGATCATGGCGATATACTCGAAGACCGCCTTTGCGACCTCCTGGTACTGCTTCAGACCCTCGGGGGTCAGGCGCACGGAAATGGTGAAGAATGCCGCCCCAGCGCAGACAGGCATAGCACCTGCAGACAGGCCATTGGTCCATCCCTTGGCCTTGAGGTATGACAAAACACTGCCAGGACCCTCATGGCCAATCAAATGGCTAATATACCGACTAGGCTGGGTATCATGCAATTCCTCCTCGTCGAGAAAGGGGAAATACATGTCCATGGTGCGAGTTTCCATGACCGGCTTCACAAACACCTGGGTGCACATGTCCTTCTCGGTGAAGGGCTGTACATCATCCCAGCGGTTCGGAGCAAGATCCTTGTTTTCGATACCAGAGAACAGCTCGGTGACCCACTGCTCCAAAGTGTCCAGAGACTCTCGACCCAGGACAACCAACTTCGCTCTGTTGGCCGAGTAGTGCTTCTCGTAGAATCGGATAAACTCACTGCGCACTTCCAGACCGCGTTTCTGAGGATCCTCTTTCAAGGTCTGCAGGTTACCAGTGGAGAAGTGGCTGTAAGGATGTTTAGGATTTGAGAGGGACTTGTTCAGTTGCATTAAGCGCCACAGGTCACTCTGGAGGTTCTTTTTATTTTCGGAATCCACCGCTTGCAACTCCCGATCTAAAGTTGATTCAAGGAAAAGCGGGGCGATGAAAAACTGAGCAAATCGGTCCAACGCACCGTAGAGAGGCGATTTGCCCTCTGCCCCATTCTCGACTGCCAAAACACCGTTGTTTCCGTTTGTCGTCTCGGCAGGGGTGCTGTCTCCGCTGGATTTGGGGGTACTAGAGTCACCCGTGGCAGACACTTCAAAGAAGTAGTTCGTCTCGGTGGCAGCTGTGTAGGCATTCGACGAGCCGGAATGGGATGTGAGGTATTGGTTGTATGCATTCTCTTTGGGGTACTAAGCCTCGGCAATTCAATTAACATTCATCTCAGCTGGACACGTATCGATAGGCCGTTGAATTACCTTTTTCGTGCCCATGAACAGCAAATGTTCTACCGCATGAGCCATTCCAGGCATGTCATCTTCATCGGAGAAGTTGCCAACATTGACGTTTACCGCCGCGCTGGCCTTATCGGTGTCCGGATCATGGACCAAAAGGGCCTCGAGCTTGTTCGGCAGACGAATGACCCGATATGAACGATCATCAAGTTCTGGCTTCTCCAATTTCTCTGTGATACGCTCGACCTGGGCCATGATTGAGGGAGTGGCGGTAGAGTGAGGGGTGGAATGAGAGGATGAGCGGCGGGACCAATGCAGAGGAGAAAGGATCGGAAAAGGTACGGGTATGGAACGGAGGCTGATCCCAGCAAGTCGCGACAACAAATCGGGATAAGGACGAGTTGAGCTGTGAATGAGACCTTTGTGACACAGGTTTGCTGCACAGGAGGACCTTGGAGGCATTCAGTTGCCAAGGGGAGAGGCAATGACGTGACTGATAAGGTCAATGCGGTCAGGAATTCCAAAGAATCCAAACACGAAGCCGTGTATATATAGATGTATGGAGGGATATGTATATTGTCGTAAACTTATACAGATGAGGGGGATTGTGTTGTAAAGTCAACCGAGGGAATGGGACTGGCTTAGGTCGATCAGGCCTAGTCCGAGCTCGAGAATATTGCCCAGGTGCTCACCCAAGGCGGTGATAGGCTCCCCAACCCTAACTAATAAGCGCCCCTATCACCTAAGGTGGCGTATTGGTCTAAGGCAGACTAGGTGTTGACCTATTGGGGGGGAAGCTCTTGATTAAATGGTATTCAATCTTTATTATTAGCTACATACACGCCGTGACGCCAACTGACTGGTCCCCATGTCGAGGCTCTGCTTTGCTTTCCCTTCCCCCTGGCCCCTGCTACCCCTGCAAGCTCGGCTGGTCAGACCCACTGTCACCCACACGTGTTGCACTTGGCCCCATCATATTCAACCACGTTATATACCATATATCACACAGAGCCGAGCGCTTAGCACTTAGCTGCACAGAGGTTCAGATTGATACTCGAGTCCGAGGTGCAGCTCTTGGTCTGGCTACCACCGGGGTTGACACCCTGTGGCCAGCAGATCTTCGAGCAGGTCGTTTCGGTGGGCCGCACGACAATCGTCTTGCCGGAGAATGGATCGCCGAAGACATCGGACATGTCGTACCAGACGGTGCCTGGATCCAGAGTGTAGGCAAAGTTGGTCTGGGGGCTGCCATTGTACAGGCCGTTGTCGACGGTGGTGATCTTCAGCGAGATACCACCGGAGGCATCGTCGTGGTGCAATTTCTCGGTGTAGCTGCCGCCTGCCGGGATGGTCTGCTTGGGGCCAATACCGCCACCGACGGACCAGAGATAGACGGGGAAGTCACAGTGGTTGGTCACGACAGCGTTGCCGACGGCGCTGGCAAGAGGCGCCAGAGCGGCAACGGAGGCAATGACTGCAGTAGAGAAGTGCATGTTTGAATCGGATTGTATTGATGTTTCGATGAATTGAAGTCTGATTGTGCTGAGGAGGATATCTCTGTCGGGAAGGATCGATGGCTCTTTATATAGCTTTTCTGTTGGCGGGTTGGACACCGCAATGCTAACATGTCTCGCTCTTTCATTCGACCTAGGTATAGACTCGATCCGTCTGGAGGGTTAGTCCTCGGAAGCATCATACTTGACCCGCCAAATCCGAGACATTCCATCCCAAAGCAACTTGTTGACGAACTGGAGCCACTTGGGCAGCGGTCAGGCCATCCACCACAGGGCCCGGAGGGGCAACAATTCGTAAAATCGTAAAAGAACCCCGCATCGCATGGTCATACACACTGAAGGTTCCGAGATAGATTCGCTTGAAGCTTCATGTAGAGGCAAACTCGACAGACCAAGCCATGGGTGCAGACAAAAGAATACGATGTCTCAGAACGCTTCGACCAAATCTCTAGATGCGGTTGCGGGCGAGAATGGCTCCAGTGGAACCGCACGATCACTTGAACATTTGGATCATGCCAAGAGCGGAGAGAAAGAAATAGTGGTCTCGGTCTTCATGCATAGATCAGAACCATGGTGTGCGCTGCCAGGGTTTCTGGGGTAAAAGGTGAGACACCGTTACATCCCAGGGACAACATGCAGATCAACGCTCCATCGAGAAAGTATCTATACGCTGTAGGTCTCCAGATTAGTCTGCAGTGGGCAGTACCTTGGTCATAATATGACTAGGTCCTCGACTTATGGTTGGTTGTGTGTCACAGCAAGCATGACTGTCTCATATTTCACACTCTAGAAATCAAAGAAGTGCTGATATCACTCTTCGATAGAATCTCGCACCTGGTATCTGCCTAACACCAGCTTGTCTTTGTTGGTGGCGAAGTTGGTGGTGGTGTGTGTGTTCAAAAGCGCCTTTACTGGCTTATTTTAGTTTGCGGGGAAACTTTGCGCGGAGCCATGGTTCAGCTAGTTTTCAAGCTCATGTGAGCCGCTGTATCGTTATGCAGTGGCTTCGAACTATGTCATGGTACATTAGGCTATGAATAGAAATGCCTCGAATAGACCATCATAGGAGTCCCGACAAGGAAGTCTACGGGATGTCGGCATTCGCCCGAAACATTGGGAAATCAATCAAGAATCTTCCTCCGTATCCTCATCCACGTGGTCGGCACGATCGGAAATCCATTTGTACACTTCTTCTTCATGCGCGGCCAGCATGTCATTCAGTCCCGTGCGTGGAGATCGGATCAGTTGTCCGTACCGCTTGGATGGCTTGCGGTCAACGTCCCAAACGCCGTGGGTTCTTGAAACAAAGATAAGGGAGTTCTGTAATACACGAATGTGAGTTGAAACATCGCCAATGTGGGAAATTGTAAACAACATACCTCGCGATACCACTTCGAAAGCCAAGTCTGGGTGTTGGATGCGACCGCCTTGACGGGATTCTCACACACGAACGAGACCACGCCATTGACACGCTTGTAGAGATTTTCTACTCGGATATTAGCAAGGCTACGGCCGTGGACAGCATGAGTAGTTTGGCCTAAGCTTACCCCTGTTCATCAACAAGTTCACTACGCCGACGAAAGCGTTGCCGACGCCGAGTAAGAATATCTCGGTTGCATGGTGCGCACTTTGATAACACGTTAGCTCAATATGAACCCAACCCTTCTCGGTAGATGTTTAGTTGGTTGTGACTCACTCGATGTAATTGTCCCATAAGTATCCGGCAAGCTCTTCGGTGGCGGCCGAACGGTCCTCATCCTCACTAACGCTCTTGAATTGATCGGCAGCCTGAAAGCACTGATATGAGCTGCTATCCCACAGTAAAGAGACTACCAGTTGACTTACCCCCTCCCGAGTTGCGTGCTTGGGAATATTGACATCAATCACCGCGTAACCCTTTTTCGCAGCCCATTTAACGTACTCCTTGAGTGCATCGGCCTTTGAATGTGTTAGCAGGGAGGTAATCTCAATCCTGATCTCCAATAACCTACCACCCAGACATCGTGGGCCTCCAACTTATTAGTAACAAAGTGGCCTTGTCCATACATCTCGGGCCTACACAATGTTAGCTATACGACCTGCGGCTGATTGGAAGAACACAAGAACACTTACGGGTCGTGGAAGATGACAACGAGTGGCACGGCCTGGGTGTAATTTGAGCTGCCAGATGGTGAGTACTCGAGAACGTTCAGATATAATGGTGAAGCCTACCTGGCTAGAACCTGTTTCTCAAAGGACTTGGATATGCTAGTGCGATAAATCCAAAGTGGTACGAGCTTGCAGCTTTCATATAGCTGGCTCGCCTGGTAAAGGCGCAGGATATCTAGACAGGGCATCAGCTCTGTTGCCTGATCAGTGATCCATGGGTCTTACCATGAAGCCGCTCGCCGCGTGGCGCCTGGGCGAGCGTCTTGGGATACAGACAACTCCAGTACTTGGACTGGATGCTTCTCACTTGTCGGACCGCGTTGACTGCTGAGGTGGCGGGGATGTTGTTCGTCAAACGCTCGGGAGGTTCTCCCATAAGGGTCTTGGTCACAGCGAGAGCCGACTTCGAGATAGACTTGAAGTTGTATCCACCCTGCGTCAATGTTAGATTGGCAAAAAGCTATCGGAAAAGAATATCCTCTCTACCTCCAGACAGACCGCGACCTTCCCGTTGGCCAGAGTCATGAGCAAGTGCGTCATTTGGGCATAGCAAGCCGGCGAGACAAAGCAACCTCCTAGCACATCACCCGCGGCAGCGTCAAAGCCAGCCGAGACTGTTCTGGTGTCAATAACGATCTTATCGATGTTAGAATGTTCGGGTAATCTCACTGATAATCAAGTCGGGGTTAAATTCTTGTGCAATAGGCATCACCACTTCATGGAAGGCGAACATGTAGTCGCCATCGCCCATACCCTGATTGGGCCATGGAATGTTGACGTTCCTGAGAAGCGTTAGCTTATAGTCATCTCATATGCTTGATCATTGACTCACTTTCCGACTCCTGCACCTTCGCCACAGTGATCCCAGTCTCCTGCGGGGCCTCCCGGGTAGAAGTGGCCGTCTTGGTAGACATGGATTGAAACATAGAGAACGTTCGGATCATCGTAGAATGCCTTCTGAATGCCGTTTCCTGTGATTTGTGAGCACCAATCCTCGAAAGACGGAGCATTGACTCTCCAGCGTACCATGGTGAACATCCCTAGCACAACAGTCAGTGTGGGTGGACGGGCAGGGCGGCTATGTAATGTACTCACCAGTCAAGGATCATGATCTTACGACAGGCGTTTCCTAATTTATTTTGGCAAACACGTGCGGCAACAGATACATTGTTGAACAAGCAGAAGCCCATCGCAGCGTCGTCCTCGGCGTGGTGACCAGGTGGACGGATGACGGCGATGGCATTTTTCACCTTACGTTGTGCGACCGCCAGGCATGTCTCGATGGCTCCTCCAGTACTCAAGATGGCGGCACCGAAGGTCAGTTTGTTGAAATAGATGGAATCGCGTTCCTTCTCCAGCTCAATAAGCACCTCGTCGGGCATATCTATGCTTCAGGTCAGTAAAGTTGCAAGCCAGTATTGCAGGTCGTGGCAGGCCAAACCTTCGGTGCTCCGGACGAATGCATAGTGGGCATTGGTATGTATTAGAGTGACTTCCTCCCTGGTCGCATCGCGAGCCTCGATCCGTTGCAGGGTCTTGGGCGCCAAAGGTCGACTCGATTCTGCACTATCGACCAGACCAGCGTTACAAAGTTCTTTGTGAATGTAGTAGATACGCCGGGGGTCCTCTGGGTGAACATCACTCTGTGGGCGAACCTCACAGTGGTAACGCATGCGAATATCATAACAAAGTCCTGTGGCAAGTGATGTCAGGGGAAGACCGGACTTAGGCATGTCTTCTTCCGACCAGTCCGAGTTGGCTTCAATTGAACTATCGCGTTTCAACGCTTGTTCAGCAGCAGAGCTTGCACTATCACTGATGGTAATCACGCCTTCAGGAGGGGAGATGCGAGTAGAGGTGATGGTCTCCCGAAGTTGAGATTTCTCAGAGCTGGGTGATGGAGAGGCAACAGATTGCGAGATGAAAGAAGGAGCCAGCGTGGGGTTAGATTCATTGTTCAAATGTGTCGGACGATGGCTTGGTGTGAAAGCTGTGGCGGAATTCAAATTAGGAAGGTGGGAATCACCCATGATTGTGTCATCGTCACCGTCCATTGTGGATGAGAAAACCACAGGTACCCCTCGTTTTGACTTCAAATTCGGCCCTTATGAGTTCATTACCAAGCGCTTCCACAACAGGCGCGTTGGGCTGTATCGCAACCTTGAATCTTGATATCAACCCGATATTGATCGAATTGATGCTTCTGCTTGAGTTGCCTGATGCGCCTGGTATGGCGAAGTATGAAAGACTAGCCGGTCAAGTGTTCCACTTCTTGTCTGCTGTTAGGAAGACTACCAAGTTTGGTATAAATACCTCGAGGTGTAGGTAGCTTTTACAAGCCACACGTCGATGGTATACAAGCACTTCCTGCCGACGAGTAGGTCAACAGCAATACACACACAGTGTACAAAGTAAGGGATTATGGTTGAATGAAGAGTATTCGAAGTAAAGCGAGATTGCAGAGACCTATATGGTGGGCAGGAGTGACAATGGAAATGGATCAATGTGCGTGTTGGATCCCTTTTGGGCCAGTCTTTCTTATTGCCCGACATTGTGGTGTTCACCGCCGTAGTGACCGCCATCCGGAGGACTAGCGCGTGTTGCGGTGGGTGGAGATCCGTGCGCGATAAGGGCACGATAAGGACGCCTCTTTCAGAGGGCTTATCACTCCAGCTTCTACATCCATACTCCGTACAAAAGCTACACATCTGCCATTGAGTGGCTGTAGAGATTTCATAAAGAGCGTATCACAATAGCAACATGCCGACGTCGACCTCGGGAACCAAATTTTCATATTGTATGAGTGCATGTTAACATACTGCGATTATGCGATAGCCTAGGTAGATGAGACGTTACATACTCGGAATCATGGACGCGAATCAGGACTGTGACATAGCCCATAAAATGCATACATACGGCACTGAAATTGCGCAAAGCAAATTTATACACAATCTGATGTAAAGTTAAGACTACGGTCTACCAGGTGTAATTGAAGAGATCAGTGAACTGGAAATGTTTCGTTTCATTTCATTAATTGACGTTATCAAGTTGTTTGACGTTATTGTCTGGTTTTTCCCGCAAGGCGGACCCTTAATGCAACCATATTTGCACGCTGTGGGGTAAACTGCTTACTACAGCACTCAAAGAACACTTCTGACCCCAGAATGCTGTCCTGATTCCTATTGTCCATCCACACCGGCGATGTAGGTGATCAGGTCAACGACACGGCGGGAGTAACCCCACTCGTTGTCGTACCAGGAAACAAGCTTGACGAAGTTGGAGTTAAGGGCGATACCTGCCTTGGCATCGAAGATAGAGGAGCGGTCATCACCGTTAAGATCGGTGGAAACGATCTCATCCTCAGTGTAGCCAAGGATGCCTATTAGATAGAATGTTAACAAAGGATCATGTGGAAGCATCATAGAAAAGATAAAACTCACCCTTGAGCTCGCCGTTCTCGGAAGCAGCCTTGACGACAGCCTTGATCTCCTCGTAGGTGGCACCCTTCTCGATGCGGCAGGTGAGGTCGACAACGGAGACGTTGGAAGTGGGCACACGCATGGCCATACCAGTGAGCTTGCCGTTCAGCTGGGGGATAACCTTACCGACAGCCTTGGCGGCACCGGTGGAGGAGGGGATGATGTTCTGGGCCGCAGTGCGGCCACCACGCCAGTCCTTGGAGGAAGGAGCATCGACGGTCTTCTGGGTGGCAGTGTAAGAGTGAACGGTGGTCATGAGACCCTCAACGATACCGAAGTTGTCGTTGATGACCTTGGCGAGGGGAGCCAAGCAGTTGGTGGTGCAAGAAGCGTTGGAGAGGACGTTGACATCCTTGGTGTAAGACTTGTTGTTGACACCCATAACGAACATGGGGGCATCGGCGGAGGGAGCGGAGATGATGACCTTCTTGGCACCACCCTTCAAGTGAGCGGAGGCCTTCTCCTGGGTGGTGAAGACACCGGTGGACTCAACAATGTAGTCGGCACCGGCCTTACCCCAGGGGATGGCAGCGGGGTCACGCTCAGCGAAGAAGGTGACCTTCTTGCCGTTCACAACGAGACCATCATTGGCAGCCTCGATGGAACCCTTGAACTGACCGTGGGTGGAGTCATACTTGAGCATGTAGGCCTACTCAGCAGATTAAGAATTAGTACTCAACCGAGATAGTGATGGTATATTGTTGGGTTGATGGGGCGACATACAGCGTAGTGGGTCTCAATGAAGGGATCGTTGACAGCAACAATCTCGACGTTGGGGTCGTTGATACTATAAGCTATGGTTAGACGATTTCTCATTGGACCTTCTCTAAGCCGTGACTTACGCATTGCGGAAGACCTGCGAGGCTTGTTAGTATCTTGATGAAATTCGATGCTCGATGGAAGAACTTACAATGCGGCCAATACGACCGAAACCGTTGATACCGACTTTGACAACCATAATTGCGGTTACTGGGGAAGCTGTTAGATAAGGTCGTAGTATGACGATGATAAAAACCGAAGAACTCACTGTAGTAAAATTGATTAAAAGGGGAAGAGAATCAATTTGAATAGTAGATGGGGAGAAGAAGAAAAAGAAGGAAAGGAAAAAGATCGGGGGAGGGGCAATATGTATTAACCAAAAAATGGATGACTGACGCAACGGACAGATCACCCCTCACCGAGAACACGGAGGGGCAGCGGATACCGCAGCGGCGCAGTAGGTACAAGACTGTACAACTCCCCGGATCGGAGCTCGAAATTGTTTTTCCCGACTGCTGCCGCTTTCATGTTTGCCCAGCAACCCCATTTCCGGTTTCATACACCGGGCAAAACAGGAAGCGTCACGATATTATCCTCTTGCAGTGCCCCTCACTAGCTCCTATAGACCAATAGGAACTCACCACTCTCACGCTCTTCGGGTTCTGACTACGACTTTCTCGGAGCTTCTCTCATAAATCTCATGTCTACTCGGGTACAAGGAGATGATCACGATAATAAGCAGTTCTATTAGGTACAAGCCGAGGGCAATACCGAGGTGATTGAACTAGAAATGGGCTATAACTTAAGGAGGGGGGCAAGATGGATGATGCTATGACATGTTATCCCCGGCTATGTATGAGGTAGTTGTGGTAATTTATTTTGTATAGTATATATAGTATATTACCTAGGATACAGGGCAAACGAGATATGTTCTAGAATATTGAATTGATTCAATTAATTCTCCCCTTGTACTTGGATGTACATTCTCTCACATCTACAAATGCGGGCCACTCTGCGGTGGACGGATCGAGTATGGCGATATAAGTTGTGGCTCCCTCCGCCCTGAAAGGAGTCACCGGTACCTCAATGCATGGGGGCCACGGGATCCTGCAGAATTTTCTTCTTTTTTTATTATTGTTTCTCTTGAGGCTATGCTTTCTATAGGGTTCGAACGAATTACCTATGCTCTTGACTGAAAGAGAACGATTGAAGACTAATAGAGTCGCCCAATCTCACTCGATTAGAAATCCCTTTTGCCTCCACCGCGCCGTTCATCCGATTTGAGAGGCAGCCAACGGGACAAGGCCATGAAGGCACAAGCTATGTCACCCAAGGACAAGGTTCGACGTGACACCTGATCAGCCCATCTCGGCATGTAAGGCTGTGGAATCAGATCTAGACATCAGTGACGCAACCTCCCAACACGTGAGTGGTACAGCGGAATTTACATCGTACGTAGTACATGTAGGGCAGACGACACCTAGGGGACACAATGGTTAAGAATGGCACTTCAGGGTCCCAGCATCCCAGCAACGAGGGCCCGAATTCAGGAAGATGGAATTATGGATTATGGTACAATGAAGAGAGATGACGGGACACAGTGTGCTATGATCCAGATCGGCCATCGAACACCACCATGGGTGGGAAATGCGATTGTAACCCTATGCTGTGCTGAGGACACGAAAGCAAGAAGATATATCATTTACTCCTCCTTGACACCGCCGCGCCAGTTCTTCTCGGCAGCCTCAATGGAGGCCTTGTCGCTCTTAGGTCCACCCTGGGACATGAAGCCACCACCGGTCTTGAAGGGACGGGCAAGGTCGCCAGTGGCAGGCTTGCCGAAGACGTGGATCTTGACGAGATTGGACTCGAGGGCTCCCTTGAGGGGAATGATCGACTGGATGAGGAGGGGGTTGGTGTACTTCATGTACAGGTGCATCACACCCATCATACCAACACCCATCAGCTGGCTGCGGAGCAACTGGCGGAGCTGACCCTTGTCGTAGTCCATGTTGGTGGTTGTAACCGGCTTAGGTTCCTCGGTGCTGCCCATCGGGGCGGGCTCAACGTACTTGAGGGTCGTCATGTCTAGAGATATTCAATCAGTACTGTGAGTCAATGGGAACGACGCGATCGGGGTCAGCGTACCCTTCTTTTGGTTGATCTTGAACTGTGTATACAGGTGAACAGCCAGGATGAGGATGTTGGACAGGATGTAGCAGCCGCGCACGAGCATCAAGACCTGGGGATCCTCAAAAGGAACCTTCTTGGCCAGCTGCATCATCACCAAGATGATGGCGAGATTGGTACTGTGCGACCATTATTAGTTTCTGTGAACAGAGTGAATCATTGATAGAATTTCTCTTGGTGCGAACATACATTTGAGGAGACACCATTTTGCCGGATACTTTGCGAGATAGATGAATCGTCGTCTTGAAAATGTATCGCGCGAATAGCGAACAAAACTTGTGGAAGGCGCGGGCCACCTGGCATTTCTGGAAGGCCAGGGTGCCGGAAAATCAGTTTGGCCGACGCGCTATTCCTTCGGGGCTTTGTTCGCTTTGTTCGGGGCAAGTGGGTCACATGACCCTCCCACTGCTGGCAATGGCATACCAGCTGTGATGGTCCAGCTTCAAACCCGACCAGCTTATTTGCAAAAGATGAGCAACCACCACACTGATGGGTCTCTACTATCTCCAATTGAAGTTGCCCAGTAGCTTGGGCAATAGCAATTACAAAACTCTTACTTGTCGATCATACCCATACGTCCAGGAGCCTCGATCGCACTCACATCCAGGATGAAGGCATGCTGGCCCCATGATATTGTCTCCTCACCAGGGGGAACTAGCAATGGGTCCAGCCCTATTTCTTGAAGGGAGATTTACTGCTTATACATCATAGCTACTAATCAAAGCCAGTTTGTCAGGGTCTTTCTATGGTCCTTCGGTGGTTCATACCAAGCTGTCAGCCAACGTGTGAGGGATGTTTCCGCATTGGGACTAGCGTCAGATTGTCTTTTTGGCTCAGCCGGCCTGGCACATTCTGACTTCTCCATCCATCAACAACGCGCGTTTCTTCTACACTTTGAATCGCCTCCACATCCACACCAGGGCCATATTGTCTTGGTTTTCATCTCCCTCTACTAAACCTTTCTTTGCGACCGCGTTCGCATAACTAATTCACAATGCCTGGCGGAAAGGGAAAGTCGATCGGTGGAAAGGGTGGAAAGGGTGATGCGGCGGGCAAGGCCCAGAAGTCTCACAGTGCGAAGGCTGGTCTGCAGGTTAGTCACATCGGAACCTCTCTCATTGCTGGTGGTTTAGGGATAGTCGTGTCTGGGAGTGATCATGCGATGTGTGCGATGAGTTCGTCGATGGAACTGCTTACCCCTCGAAGACGCGTCGAGTTCGTCCCTCCAATAGGGGCTATCTCGGCTTCCAAACTTGAACCTTGCGGTCGCATGCCCTATTTCCAGACGCGATTTCCCTCCAGTCGCCACCTGTACAAATGTAGCGCGATCGCTAACATACGTGAACTTTAGTTCCCCTGTGGCCGTGTCAAGCGCTTTTTGAAGAACAACACCCAGAACAAGATGCGTGTTGGTGCTAAGGGTACGCTGCCCCTTGAAACTTGGCCCGCCCCGCCTATCCCGTCGCTAACACCTCCCTTCCCTAGCTGCCGTCTACGTCACTGCTGTTCTCGAGTACCTGACTGCCGAAGTTCTTGAACTGGCTGGCAACGCTGCCAAGGACCTCAAGGTCAAGCGCATTACCCCTCGCCACCTTCAACTGGCTATCCGTGGTGATGAAGAGCTGGATACCCTTATCCGTGCCACCATCGCCTTTGGTGGTGTTCTGCCCCGCATCAACCGTGCGCTGCTCCTGAAAGTTGAGAACAAGAAGAAGGGTGGCAAGGCCGAGCTCTAAATCAACACCTGAAATGATGCGAAAAAAGATGGCCTGGTGCCGCGTGAGGTCGCGCTAACATTCTGAACACCAACAACCGACCCTGCCTGCCCACTTCTCCGCTCGATTGGCTTTGTTCTTCATGGCGCTCTATTTGTACTTTTTTGTCTGATATTCCCCGGTCTTTTTTTTTCTCTTTTTTCAGTCGTGTTTCATTTTCTATCGACTTTATTTTAGGGCGCTGTAATGGGAAAATGGGGATATCCTGGTAGTGGAAATTTTACTGATTCTATGTGCTTCATGCCTGTTACGAGTAATCACGTAGTTTTCACTTGTGTAGATTTCGAATCTTACCTACCCTGATCCCAATTCTGTAGGCCATGCCTTAGCTACGTTAGTAGGTCCGGGTACGTAGTTAGATATATCTAGACTCCCCCAGTGGAAGGTTCCTGAGTCAAGTCCGATGGTTATCCCGTTAACATTCCTCAGGTAAGGAGCCAAATATCCGATATGGCAACAAGCATGTGGAGCTACCAATAACATTGAGAAATCAGTTTGTTGTGGTAGGTACGTTAGCTGGCTACTTTCCCCTCTCTGATGAGAGAACCTTGCATATACACAGTCGGGAACCACGGGGGATCGACAGGGACAAACATGCATAACTCGGCGGGAGAACGAGGTAAACAACGCGTCATATGGTCTTGGCATTCAAGTCGTGTCAAAATGTACTGTGTACTTTAACTATGTGATTTGATACTTCCAACTTCTAGGACTCATCGAGTCAACCTAAGAATCTATTTGCTGACATAGAATATTTCAATATCCTACTGGTGGACGACAAGCAGTAGAAGGTACATTGATTGATTGGTAGATTCTGAGTACAAAGGCAATAGAAAGAGGAAAGCGATTCCTAGATGGCAAGATGGCAAGATACCGAGCATGGATATAGAACCCTCGGCAACGAGACGTGGGAGTATACATCAACAGCAATGAGGAAGTGCACAGGCATCTGCACTAAGGCTGATCCATCGAGTCGGCACATTGGGAAAGCAGCATGCTATGAGTATGGCAATATAGTTGCTGCGATTTTTATTTGACTGGGAGTTGTAGGTTCGCCATGACCACCGATTCCTCCATTCGAACGATATCAGGTCAAAGAGGAAAGCAACCAAAGCAGGCGGAAAAGAAGGTAGAGAAGAAAAGAAAGCAGACTTGTCACAACCACCGCACCTGGACAGACCGAACATGAATTTCCCCAGGAGATTAGGAGAAAGCGGCCGTCGGGGGCCAGAAACATTAAAAACGGATGCGAGTCACCCCATGTACAAACTGAACAGACAAGAATATGCAAGATGCTGGTATTTGTCGTTTCTTCTGCCGATGGGCAAGAAGGTCTTTTGTGTCATTCTTCGTATGCGTCCCGGATATCACCAGGAGGCATTCGTCGTGGAGTTCGTTCCGCCAGACATAGCATGATAGAAAGCCATGGATTTGCATGCAAGGCGCCCGCAATATCAGAAAAGGATTTCAGTAAATAAGTAAAAAAGCGAACACGTCCAGAGTAAGTGGACGAGTCCAGGGAAAACAAAGCATTCATCCAAACCGCACGTCTGTTGGGCTGCCCCAGAAAAGAAACGTCTAAAACTTGGCTAGATCAGCGAAAACAAAGGATTTTCTGGTCTGTTTTTTTTTTCTTTCTTGTTGTCATCTCGTCATCCCTCATCGAATCGTAAGCCGATAATTCGCAGAATAGGGTCTCGTAATACGAGTCGTATCCGTCTCGCGGCAAATCAGTCGGATGCTGGCAATAAAAAAGGGGAGTCGCCATTTTCAATAAATTCGTCCAATGTTTTTTTGTAGGTTTTTGTGATCCTACTCCACAATGATCTCTACACCGGAGCTGGTGCGAAGTTCATCACTCCCGCGGGCTTGGTGGCCGTTCTGGCGACGAAAGCCGGTGCCCTTGTCGGGAGTCGGGCCACGGGGTTGGCGGACAGGCATGCGCTCCTGCTGGCCGTCGTAGCCCATACCCATGCTGCGGTTGCTACCGATTGCGCCAGCGTTGGATTGTTGGTTATCCTGTTCCCAAGAGAACATGCCTCTCAGGCGTCGGGGGCTGGAGTTGGGACCGCCAATGCCGGTGCCGAGGGACAGGCCACCAAGGCTGTTGACCAATAGGTTGTCGTCACGTTGCATGCCCAGGTTGGAACCGGACTGGGCAGAGTTCAGAGTGGGAATGTGGGAAGTAGCCGTTTGCGCACCCTCGTACTGGAGACGGGCACCGTTGGACTGCAAGGCAGCGGGGAAGCTGGCGGAGGAAGGCACGGGCGAGGGAGTGTACGATCGCAGGTCGGCAAACGACTTGGCGGCGCGCAGGTTCTGACCGTTGGCGAAGTTTCCGGGAGAGTCCATTACTCCCAAAAAGCCCGAGGTTTGTCCACGCAAGGTGTTAAAGGAGCCAGGTCCGGCTTCTTGGCGAGCCTCACTGAAGTCGATGGTAGCCGCCCGGTTGAGGCCACGGCGGCCCCCGTCGGACTGGCCAGAAGGTGGGATCGAGGAGGTCGGAGGGCTAACGTTGGCACCAGCAGGAATTTTGAAGACCTGGACCTGGCGCTGTTCACCGCTGCCACGGGAAGCATGACCCAGGCCCATGTTGTGAGCCAGAGTGTGGACTGTGCGACGTTGGGAGGGGGTGAGGTTGTGGGGGAAGATGACGGAATCGCGGACGGTGTCTTCCTTGAACAGCAGTAGCTGGGAGTAGTAGGAAAGGGTCTGGGTGTCGTTCAGGTCCACCTCTGTACACAAATTTGGGTTAGCCACGCGAGGTCGGATTTCCGAGAAATTTGAAAGACTGTGTAACCTACCGATCTTTTGGCCGCGCTGGGATACAGGCGACGGAGAGGTGGCCGGAATGTGGGAGGTGAGCGAAGACATAGAGCTTTGAGTCTGGAGCTGAGGACCTCCTCCCATCGGACGGTGCTGTTCCTCCAGCTGGCCACGACGTTCCCGCTTCTCGCGCTCGATCCGTTCGCGCTCCTGCAACGGCAGCATCTTCTTGTACTCGACTCGCAATTTCCGACCCTGCAGCTCAAAGTGGTTGAGGACCTCGATGACGGTTGCCGTCTCCTCTGCGGATGTGAAGTTGGCGAAGGCCAGACCACGGAACACGCCATTGTCGAAGTGGTAGTTGAAGGCATAGGGCAAGGGGAGGTTGAGTTCCGTCATCAACTGCACCAGCTGCTCCTTCTTGACGGCGAACGGAATATTTTTGATGACAATTGCTGTTGGGATCAATTCGTCGTCGTCGGCGGATGAAGCCGATGCTTCCGGCCGCATGGCACTGCTCTGAATGGGGCCAGGGCCCAGGTTCGAAAATGCTTGGGGCATATTCGGCTGCTGATCCAACCAGGTCTTCGTGGGCAGATTGTCAGTAAATTCCTCGGGATGAAAGGGGACTCGGTTGGGATCGAAAGACGAGACATACAGTGGGGAGACCGGCACGTCCACGGGCATTGGGCTTCAAACTGGCGGAAGCTGAACGAATTCCACCGAGGGTTTGGGCATTGGCAAACCCATTGGGATTCCATGTCTGTGAGCCTGAGATGTCATATCCGTAGGAGTTGTTCTGCATTGGGTTCAGGCGTTCGAGGCGACCGGACTCGTACCGCATCTGATCCTGTTCATACATATTGGTCGGCATGGGGCCGTAGGCGTCGAACTGTCGAGACGGCTGACGGTGTAGAGGTTGCTGGTGTCGCTGAGAGCCAGGGGAACGCGCAGAATGATCGTGATACATGTCTTGTTGATAACTCATTCCGTCCGAGGAATGTGAAAATTCCACCAAACAAATTCCAGGTTACGAAAGATCACGGACTACTCCACCATGAGAGCGAAATTTGTTTGGTTGTACACAGGGACCGTCGAGGGGACGGGATTGTGCGGAGGGGGGGAAGAAAGGGAAAGCCGATCGGAGGGAGAAATTCGGGCGAAATGGAAAATGGGTGAAAAAAAAGAGGGCAGAAAAGGCAGAATAGGCAGAAAAAAGGAAAGAAAAAGAGAAAACTGAAGAGAAAAGATCACCAAAACTTCGTTAATTGAATGCTTCGATTCATTCAAGGGAGAAGAAGAAGTTCGGTTTTGATTTTCTTTTTTTTTCGTTTTCCTTTTTGAAAGTTTCGCCTTTCGTTTTTCTCGTCGTTTCCCCGGGTATTTTGGGAATGGGTCGTTTCGATTTGACTCCCCTCTCCAAGGAACTTTCAATATCAACAGGATATCCAACAGATATCAATATATGTAGAGATGATATAGATCTGATATAGATCTCAAGATCAAAGAGAGATGAAAAAAAAAGAAAGAAAGAATTTGAGAGAAAGCGGTCCACAAATTCGCCAAGAACAGAGGAGTAAGGAGGTGATAAGAAGAGAAGATGATGAAGAGGATCGAAATATAAGACTCCTTAGGCAGAAAGCAGGTGATCAGAGGAATAGATACGAAGTTATGTATACAGTTGAAGAGTTGACAATAAAAAAGACTAGGCCCGTACTTATACTGTTTCGATCTGGAGATCGACTCTCCCTCGCCCCTGGGATCTTTGGTGGACTCGCCATACCAATGAAATGATACTATTTCTTGACCTGCAGGTGACTATGATACACTATGGGGAGTACGGAGTTGTTCTACTAACTCCGTATGCTATGTTATCCTCATAACATCTACTACATCTGTGTACATCCATCGGTGTACATCTAAAATGTAGGCTTTTGGTCACCCGCTGCTCAACCTTGGAACTGCTCCCCGCTATGACTGCCAAAGATACACTCCGTATACTCCGTACACATCGTACAGGATCATGAACATCCCCTATTCTCTCTTCTCTTTTCCCCTTCTCTGTATGTATTGAAGATCCACTCCCCCTGTTTAATTTGGAAATCGGGTCTTTTACCGGCCAATTCAACAGTCCCGGTTGCTTGTCATCCCTATTTTTGGGGGAAGTCCCCCCTCATAAGTCATTTACCAAGCCATGTCTCGGTAGGCTCGTCACTAGATAAGTTAGGGCCAGGGAGCCCCGCTAAGGTGGGTTTGGAAAGTGACAAGTTGACAAGATGAGCAAAATCAAAGATCTCTTCATCTCATGGAGTTCAATATTCGCCTCTAACCTGGCTCGTGGATGTTGCGCACGAGGATGACATAGTACGGCCCGTTGGGGTTCGCCCCCTGCCTCGTGCTTCGAAGGGCATTGCTTATGACACTGGTATTGATACTCAGCAATCAGCATTGACCATTGACCCGTCTTTAATTAACTATCTTATTGTCTACCGTTCGCAAATACTTCAGGGGTCTCTTTGTATTGTCATTTTTCGTTATGGAAATGTACTATTATAGTGCTCCTGAATTTAGTCTCTCCCCCTATTCCATCTCGCCCCATCTTTCGACTCATCCCCCGAGTCCATGACTCGCCACCCGATAGATTTGTACAAGCCTGGCTCTGTGATTTGCAAGCTTACGCCAATGACTCCCAAGCGGACTAACAACAAGCTCCCACCTTATTCCAAATCGGCACCATGCACGACGGATTGACGGTACATGAAGCTATGCTGACCCAGTCCCACTCCACGAAATTGGAACTTTCGTCCGTCTCCACGATCCGCGCCTTCCCCGGTTCTAGCGTGTGCGCCGAACTTTCTCAGAGGCTCCTGTGGTCCAGCTAGAACCCGCTAGACGCTGATTAGAACCGTTAGTGGCAGTGTCAGACCCCAGCCCAGTGGAGCAGGGGAGCTCCGGCTCGTGGTCATGCTCGGCTTTGGAATCTGGTATGGTCGCTGACTCGCTGGGCTTAGAGTGGCGCTAAAAGAGACTACGGAACTTTCAGGCCTGCTCTAGTCCGGGACTGTCGGATGGCTGGTCTCGAATTTATGGGAAAACGGTGATGTCTCGCAGAACAGTGGCGCTGGAGCGTCTTGCTACCCATTACCATCCGACTTGTGTGGTATATCACGCTGCACGCATGATGAAACGAACAAAGCAATCATCTCCAGATAGCATTCACAAGACGGTGGGCTGATCCACAACGGGTCGGGTCGCAAAAACATGGATGACCTTTCAGGGGAAAACCTGGAAACACCCTATTTGGAGGTCAAGCAACCGTTTGGCCTGTACTGCGTACATGGCAGGCGAGGAATACTTGAGCATACTACTCTTATGAACCCAGAGATCCTCAAATGGCCATTTGACTGACATCGGAGCAGACTAAAACCTCAGTCATGGAAGGCTCGATGGTGGGTCTTACTTGCCTAACATTCGACGAGAAGAAGTATTTCAATAAAACTTGCGATCTACTTTATCAGCACATGCATTGCATTGGTAAAGTGCTATTGCCTTCATGGAAATGAAGCTCATGCGGCTCCTAGTCTAACGGGATTGGCTCCCGCTGGTACATTCTTAACATAATGTATTCAAAAGCATAACTATGCCCATGTCTTTCGCAAATCACAACACCTTCATGACTGTTCTGCATGGGACATAAATATTTCTCGGCTTCTCTCGAGGTACGGAGTAGACACAAATGAGTGACGACAGTGAGACCCACATCGACAAGAGGTTGCACTCGCCGGATCAAGCCTGCTTAGCACGAGTCATCTCCGAGAAAAGATTTTCGAGTAGGCACATTTACTTCTCTACCAATCTCGCGTCCAGTTCAGAATATATTTTTTTATGTGGCTCATCGTCGCGAGCTCTTGCAGAAACCACCCAAGCTGACGGGCTGAAGGCCAAGGCGAATAGTGGCAATCAGCCGCTACCTTAAAACTTTTGACGTGTTCACGACTTCTTCTCTTGTGAATATTTCTATGCCATGGACAATGCGCACTTTATCACGGGTGGCCATTGTGCTAGTGGTGGTCATGTTTCTGTGGAAGATCTATCTCGATTTCATTTCGCAATGGCATGTTAGACGTGATCTACAGAACACCAGGGAAGATCATGGCGATGCGTATATCGAGCTGGTCTCGGCGCCTATTGCCACATCCACTACACGGAGGAAATGGACGCCTACGATCCGGCCCGCCTCTCGTCTAGTGATGGCCGACTCTGAACCCCAGCGCATTCCCGTCGATGTCCCTAGCGCTGAATGGGATGTGCAAGAGCCATTGTTCGAGGCTATAAGCAGGAACATGTTATCCGATCTGCAGGAACCACATGAGAATTTACTCACTCCGGTAGAGCAAGAAGAGCAGAAGGTAGAATCTTCATCAACTGCGCTTCCTCGCCCGAAGGTTACTCCGAAGTTGGACCGCATCATTGTTTTGGGGAAAATGTCGTATGAGGACACCGACTGGCTTGAGGAGCAGCTGCCAGAGTAAGTGCTCACATGTCAATTACCAGTCCATAACTAAGTGAATCAATACTGACCCGGACACCGAATAGATGGCAACACGCGGTCTATCTTGTCGATGACCCGGAGGCATCCCTCTCAGTCAAACATAACAAAGGCAAAGAGAGCAATGCTTATCTGCAATACATTCTCGACAACTATCACAAGTTGCCCGAGTACATAGTATTCCTCCATGCTCATCAATATAGCGGTCACGTCGAGTTCTGGGAGCAGGACAACGTATTGACGGTCCAAAGACTGCAACTCGACTATCTCCGGAAAGTTGGATATCTCAACCTACGCTGTGACTGGTCTCCTGGATGCCCCGATGAGGTTCAGCCATTCCGGCAAACGGCTGGTCGCACCACCGAGCTTGCCTTTGCGGGGGCTTGGCTCCGCATTTTCAACAATACAGATGTGCCCGAAATTGTTGCTACGCCTTGTTGTGCTCAGTTTGCTGTGACCAGAGAGCAGGTTCTCCAGCGGCCGCGAAGTGACTACGAGTCGTATCATCGGTGGCTGATGACGACTGAATTGGATGACGAGACGAGTGGTCGTGTTTTTGAGTACTTATGGCACATTATCTTCGGCCAGGATCCTGTGTTGTGAGTATTTTCCGGCGAAAGAGAACTAGTGGATCAATGCTAACCGTGTATACACAGTTGTCCTGCAAAAGCGCAATGTTATAGGGATGTATATGATATGGACTATGAAGACCCAGTCGAAGGTCTCTTTGGTGAAGACTTCTGGGGATATTGGATGGATGAGATACCCTTCAATTAGACATGACTGTACTTAGGTAGCTGCCCGGGCTTGAACAAATGCCTAGGACAATATACTTGTCACCGAACAAAACCAATCGAACCAGCAAACTCCACATTAATCAAGATGGCAAAGTCACGCCTGTCGAAGGTATTCTCGGGAACTCGTCCACCCCAAACAAGCAGGGGTGAGGGGATTGCTTGTGGAAAACTACGGTGTATTGAAATCTATCATTACTGTTGAACATCTGAAAGTTTAAAGCACGACATATATTCATAAAGCGATGCACATATTCACTCATTCAGATCCAATCCATATAAGCTGGAGACCCGACTGACGAATCTCAGTCACAGCCAAGCAAGAGCCATCAGCCCCATGATACCGGCCATGGATGCAGCACCTGGAGCCGAAGCCCCCGCCGCAGCATCAGGTGTGGGACTGGGCGAGGATGCTGAGCCCGGCGAGGTGCCAGCCGAATCAGAGGACGACGGTGTAACAGAACTCGAGTCCTGACCGTTGGCTCCGTTGGGGCTGGAAGAGTCCGTTGCAGAGGCCGTGTTCGATGTAGCAGCACCGAAGGCGTCCGTAGTGGTGGCTTCAGTCGAAGCAGCAGTGGCGGTGGAAGTGCCAACTAGAGTAGTGGCAGCGGCTGAGTTGTAGGTAGTTGTGGTGAATCGGCACGAGCGGACGAGATCAAGGGCCTCTGATTACCATATTAATTCTCTTGTCGCAAGATGATCAGGGATATCTCGCATTATACATACCGTTATCATCGTCATCATCATCAGTGTCGTCATCGTCGTCATCGTGGTCGTGGTCATGGTCATGATCGGGATCCTGGTCTCTGTGGGTGCCGTTTCGCCTGTCGGCCTGATGCTGGGTGATGCAAGCGGAGCAGAGCGGGATCTGTGTTTTCGCTTCATCCCAATCACAGATGCATTGGATTTCGGAAGAATCCCTCTCGTGCCTGTCATCGCAGCTGTTGGCGACTCGGACGACAGAACTGCAGGCAGCCCAGCAGCTATTGGGGACATCGTCATGGTCCAATTTGGATGCAATGGCAAAGTTGCTGGCCAGAAGAAGGCCACATAGAGGGAGGAGCTGCTGAGTACGCATGATTGAGTTTGAATGACGATTGATAGGTAGATGTTGAGTAACTGGAATGTTCTTGATTCTGATGCAAATGATGGGAGTTCATGGCATATTTATAAGGTCGGAAGTCTATTTATCTTGCTGCTCCCTTTCTCCTTGATTTCTCTTGGCGGTTCCCTTGATCATTCTCTGTACGAAGTACATAGTTGATGATCTGAGCCTCGAACAATGTTGCGGAGTTAGTATGTCCTACAGTCCTAGGATAATTGCCAAGGACATTGACGGGATGATCCCCCACTGATCAGCGAAAGGCCACCAATGTCGACTGTGGAAAAGCAGTTGCCTGGTTAATCATTGAGCTCTGCCAAGCGCAAACAGAAGTAAATCGGGTTGAATTAGCGAGCATAGTGGCGGAGACATTTGTGCTGCCAAGATGTCTTCACGACCTTGTCCAAGTCTAAGCCACACTGTGGGGCCAATCGGTGCATATTTTCTGTATCTTGTAGCCTTAGACGGGACTGTTAGACATGCTTCGACCATTTCTCGGTGACTTTGAATCTCCGAGAATCTCAGTATGTCAATCATGCAAATGTAGGTATGTCCTGTTGTATGCAGGTGGTTCTCCCGCTGTAGCCGAACCCTGCCGATCTGCAGGTATATATAGACTATAGATAGACGAGGCGATGGAAGTAGGTACAGCAACCCCAGATCAGGGACTTGACTTGGCATCCGGGCAGCATTCTACAAAAGGTTTGCTTGTATCTATATCGAGTTTGTGGCGTAGGTAGTAACCTAGGTTATACTACGGTTGGAAGAGCCATTGGACGTTAGAGGGTCGCTGTGGAAGTAATGGAACCTATGCAACGATGTAGGTATCCTCCATATGCCCGACCCAGGTACGATGTATAACATACTTCCTATTAAGCCAGTACAGGCGGGACGATCTCTAGGCTTCAGGATTCTTGGACGATCATAGGTATTGATGCTTGTCGTCTTTGCATAATCCCATTCGCTAGTCTTAATTTAGCGGAAGTGACTCGGTCCTGAGGTAAATAACGACACATCATTCCAATGTTCTTGGAAGAAGTTATGAGCTATTTTTGCCTGTCAATCTGCCAGTAGTTCCTCCATGTAGTCTCAGGTTAGGGCTGGGCTGCTATCGACTTAGTAAGGCCTAGATAACTAAACCCCCCGGATCCCGGGCCGAAACCCCGCAATCAAAACACCACCAACATTCAACCATACGCACTCCTGGCCTGCACTTGGTGACCATTCAATATTAGATTCACTCTTAACTTCTGAGATCAGAGATGACTCGAGCTGTCAGCAAGATGTGGGAAAAGTACAGGCTGCGTCCAACCCAGGGCACTGTCTCAACTACCATCCCGGTCTTCATCTACGGCACAGCCTGGAAGAAAGACCGCAGCGCGGATCTTGTCTACAATGCGATCAAAACTGGATTTAGGGCGGTGGACACAGCGGCACAGCCCCGTCACTACCAAGAGCATCTCGTCGGCGATGGCATCCGCAGAGCGATTGCCGACGGGATTGTCGGCCGAGCAGATTTATACGTGAGTGGACACTTACTGTTTTGATGTAAACAGTCAAATTGCTCGCTAACAAGAGCCAGGTGCAAACAAAATTCAGTCCGGTCTCGGCACAGGATGTGGCCAATATGCCATATGACCCAGCGGCGCCAGTGACAGAACAGGTCCATGCATCTATCAAATCATCATTGCACAATCTTCGCTCAAAAAGCGACCCTAGCTCTGTGGAAGAGGCCTACATTGACACTGTGGTCATCCATTCCCCGCTTCCCACTTTAGCTCAGACTCTGGAGGCCTGGCACGCCCTTGAGACTTACGTTCCCCATCGCATCCGCAATCTGGGTGTCTCCAATTGCACGTTACCTATGCTTCGAGAATTGTGCACTTCGTCCCAGACAACCGTCAAACCATCAGTGGTACAAAACAGGTTCTATGAGGATACCCTGTTCGATATTCCATTGCGCGCATTCTGTCGCCACAACCAAGTCATTTACCAGAGCTTCTGGACGTTAACAGCAAATCCAGATCTTGTGCGCTCTGAACCTGTGCTACAATTGGCTCGCCATGTTGAAATCACACCGGCAGCTGCTTTTTATACTCTGGTCATGGGCTTGGAGAATGTGACGGTGCTGAATGGGACCAAGAATGAGTCGCGCATGAGGGAAGACTTGGCTGCTCCTAAACAGGTGGAAGAATTCACGGTGAGGCAGCCTGAGTTATGGCAACAGATATTGACAGAGTTCCGAGGCTTGATCGGGGAATCTGATTCGGCATAGAGTGTCTGACGTTCTCGCTGCTTCCGCGAGATCATTGATTGTCTAGGGTATGCATATATGCGCATGTACATGAATAGGATTCGGTCTTCACCTAGGATTCATAGTATCAATTTTGCCATAAGGTATCTACTGTAGTTTGCCCTTGTATGCTGCTTCTTGCAGAGGTCAAAGTTCAGGGAGTATGGAGAACTAATCTTCTACTCTTCTAATTTCAGAGGTACCAGCGAAATCATTTCGATTAAGGTCCTACAGTAAGCTAGTTAATAACAATATCAGTGTTTTGGATATTTCTAAACAGACATGGAGTTCTCCTGAGTGGCTGTCTCCATATCGTAATTTTTCTGAGGCATAAGGAAGGAATTCGAAGAAAGGTTTTCAACCGAAATGAGTACACTTTGGGCAACAGGAAGCCTCCCTTGAATGTAGGCAAGTCCTCGTCCGGACCAATTTGAACGTCTTCACTTTTCTGAGGTATTTACCTGGCCTAATCAAAGATGCACCATGAATGCTTCCAATGAAGCGGAAGTCAATTGTTGACGACAACCGCAAGTCTGTCTCTGGTGACATACGCAGTATGAACAGCACTGATCCTGACTCATAGGCGTCAACGATCTGAACGCGGAATTGGCCGGGCAAAGACTCGATAACGTCTTTGAATTCTTGTAGGATCTGCCCAGGCGTCCTAGCGATCGAGAGTTCTACCAGGACGCTTTGCGTGGTTGCTAGCGGGTTTATCAGGCTAAGATTGTGCAGTCCTTACTGGACAGACGCGGAGGAAGTTCCCTTAAAAGGGATTGCGATTGGCTGCTTCCCTCCATGGTAGGTGAGCCGGGCTACCGGGCTCCCACTGGTATTCTGACGGTTAATCTCGGCGACCAGATCTTCAGCCGTGGCAAAGGACTTCTCGTTCGCCTTCAGACTCCAGGCGGCACGGAAGAAACGTCGTGAAAATGACGCCGCGCCGCCAGACCGCCCCCGAGTCGTCTCCTCGGCGCCGCATGCAGAAACTACCTGAGAAGCCCTTTCGGTTATCTCGCGGGTCACTCCCGAGTAACAGCAGTCTAAAATGCTGAGGCAATCGACATTGCTGGCGAGGTAGTTGGGGACGACGAAGAAAGTGTGGACCATGGGCATCTTCGCGATCTAGGCATCCAAATGCCGTGCAAATGGTAGCACGAGCCATAGATAGTAGGCCACGAGCTCACCAATCTCGCGTGGTAGATAGCGGTGAATCACTTTGGTATCGTTGGACGCGTTGAAGCCCTTGTGATACCGTGTGACAAAAGTCACGAGCCCGTCCTCGATGAAAACGTTGCGACAGCCTCCGGTGTCGGTGTTGGAGTGCCGGATGCTCAAGAGCTCCGGTGCGTGAGCTGGCTGGCCATCCACCTGGAAGTCGTCAGTTTCGCCTGACTGTCAATAAAATCTGGCGCGTCACTCACAGCTTGGCCAGCTTCGATGATAGTAGTGCTGGTAGCGGTACTATAGCACTTCAGAAGGATATACGTATCCAACTCGTAGATGGCTTATCTCATCAGGTGCACCAGGATCCCAACATTTCTGTTAAGGTCGATGGTTGGCTCGTGAAGAGAAAGAAACCAAAAGAAGATCGTTCGTTGCCGTACTGCATACAGGGTAACGAGTCTGGGACAGTGGGAAAAGAAAGAGAAAGAGAAAGAGAAAGAGAAGAGCAGGAGGTAAAAAACCAACAAAAACTTTAAACTCTTCCTCGCGTGACTCGCGTCCCTGCTACTTCATTTGTTGCCGTTCCTTCCTGTTTCTACTTCTACTTGTCAAGTGACCCTGTCTGCTTCACTTGCCTGAGCACTTGCCTCAGGCACTCGTTAACCGTCACATTCATTTCTGCAGTGTTTTTTGGTCCGGAAACAAGACCAAGCTTCATCCAATAATAAGAACCTGAGCCCCTACGGACCCGGGAAAGGCTAGACGAATACATTCGATGGTTTCTTCCGAAAGAAAGCCCCGCGGATTGGCACAAATTGGTAGTCCACAGTTTTGGTCAAAAAGCTCGGCTTGACATGAATCTCTCTGCCGGCCGCGTGCGTGCTGACAATGCATTTTGCGTTCTGAGGTGTGATTAGCCAAGACAGGCCAATCCAGAGGGGCACCCTCGATGACTGCAGCATGGGGGCAGTCCCTCAATGAGAGATGTACTGAGCGAACGAGGATCTCTTCGTCCGAGTTCTCTATTTGGGTCATCAGTGACAGCTTGGCCTTAAGACCAGCTGCATCGGGGTAAGCTGCTTAGCTGACCACACGAATTGTCGGAAAGGTCACGGCGGACATTTCAAACGGGCCGCTGGCAGATGTCCGCGCAACTTTGGCGGTGGCAAGTTCCGCAAAGTTGTTGATATATGATCCCGAAACATATGGCGCCGCCAGCAGCTGGCGGCAAACGAGCCAGAGAGATAATGCTTGGCAATGGTAATGAATCTTTCGGGCAACTACGTAGTAGTACACAGTATGAGGCTGAGGCAAGATGTGGGGTGGAATCAGGACAGTACTAACAACTACTACATAGTACACTAAGTACAGTATGGAACAAGGTTCACACTTCACTTCACACCCGCACGAATAGGGACAAAGATCTGCCGACAGAAGTACGAAAAGTGGGACGAAGCAAAGGATAGTACTAGTGGATTGGCTCACAGACCCAGATTGTGGGTCGAGGAGGTTGGACGACAATGGATGTCACAATGGAGTCATGGACATGAGCTTTCTCTTGGGAGTTGGGATGGGATGGGAAGCGAGGTCACGTGCCATGGAGCCCTTCGCGTCGAGATTATGTATATCCACTTCCGGTGCCCTACGGCGGGAGAGTTAGGACGCGAGGTGCCATGTACTCCCGAATCCGATGTAGAGTAGATCGGACTGTACAACGCCTTGAGGATGTCACGGCGACGTCGCAGCGATTCAGTTGCGATGTGTTGTAGACGTTGCTGCGAGGCAGTATGGTAAACATTATCAATCTATTGTCTGATTGAGCTTAATGAACAAGAAAGCCCTGCATTGCATTGGAAATATGTTACATAGCTGCCTAGGTACTGATACCTCAAACATAGGCTAAGTAAGAGGGCGAACTGAGGTACCAATACTTGCAAGCTAGTCCCCCAATGGCCCGCATCACATGGGCAGGGCTATCATGCTGACTCAGTGATTGCCTCCGCAATTTGACGACGCCTGCGACCTCGGGAGTGAACTTGACTGGTCTAGCCTTTAATTTGATTGAATCCCATATCTTTGATAATACTAACTGCTTGAGTCTGCTTCCATTTCCTTTTGCCAGATCTGACTGTTCTGAGGTTCTCAGTTGACAAGTCATATCGTCTTTGGGATCAGCCCATTCACCGCCTAGTGGACGCTTTCTGCTGATCGCTCCCGCCTCTGAATGTTGGACAATTCACGCGCCTCTCGAGCGTCACCTGTCTCGTATCGATCACTGCTGGTCCTTGATCTGCAGCCTGTTGCTGAATACTACGGACTGTTCTCTACTACTGTGCCGCTGTCAATTGATTTCGCGCCGGAATCACTGCCGTCCACCATTTTTTCTCGGTTCTGTGGTCAAAGGTTCTTTGAGTCAAAAAATTAGAAGCGACTTGGATGAAGCACTTCCTACATTCTGAATTTGCATCTGGCTATTTTGTCTCCTAGGCAAACCGCCCACCGGCTAACTCCCTTTCCAACTCAGGGAGTGAAGAACCTTGGGACCCAATCCTACCTCGAACTTGTCGATAAGACTCAACGCCTTTGCACCAGCGTTGTCACAATGAGCTCGCAAGGAGTCACCCGCAAGAGACCTGCGCCGGGAACAGTGCCACCTCCTCAGATGAACCCGGTACCGAATTTTGCGCCCGCCGGGGACCCTGCCTCTCAGCTTTCGAACGATCAATTCCTACAATGGGGCCAGAATCCCCCCGCTAATGCCGTCAACGCCTCCGCCTTCTCCGATGCCTCGTACAAATCCGCCGGTTTTGCGCCAGACGTGTCCGCGCCGGCTGCGACACCATCTAATCAACTGGCCCGCCGACAAGCGAACCAGGTAGTCAGCCGAAACCGTGGCTACGAACATCCTCCCGCTTCATATGTGGAAAATGGGGGAAACAATGGTAGTGGTGAAGGCGGCGCATGGAGCGAATCTCTAGAGGAGCTCTACAGCAGGGCCTTGACCGCGAAGAGAGATGCACAGGCCAAGCGAAAGCAAATCCCGCCATTTGTACAGAAATTAAGCAGGTATGTCACACATATCACGTTGATGTCTTGATGTCAATTTCAGAGGCTAACTTCGAATAGTTTCTTGGATGAATCCAAAAACACAGAATTGATTCGATGGTCTGACGATGGGAATTCCTTTGTTGTTCTGGACGAGGATGAATTTGCGAGAACTTTGATTCCGGAGCTTTTCAAGCACAATAACTACGCCTCATTTGTCCGACAGCTGAATATGTACGGCTTTCACAAAAAGGTCGGGCTATCCGACAATTCCATGCGCGCCAGTGAACGGAAAAATAAGAGCCCCAGTGAATACGCCAACCCTTATTTCAAGCGAGGCCATCCGGACTTGCTCTGGCTCATCCAGAAGCCAAAGAATGCTGGAAGTGGCCATGCGAGCAAACCCAGCAAGGGAAGCACGCGTGTGAAGACAGAGGATGTTGATGATAATGACCTGGATGATTATGCCGAAGAAGGTGCAGCGACTGCTCGGGACACCCGTGCCGCCCGGCCACAGCAGCTATCATTACTCACGGATAGCTCTGTGCCGAAGGATAAACTCTCTGGGGTATATCGCGAACTCCAGGCTATTCGTCAACAACAGTCCATAATCTCAACCACAATCACCAGGCTGCGGAAAGAACACGAGCAGCTTTACGCGCAGGCGGCCAACTTCCAGGAGCAACACACTCGCCATGAAAACTCCATCAACGCCATCCTTACGTTCCTTGCCACTGTATACAACCGCAGCTTGCAGGGCGAGGGTGGACCACAAAATCTGGCGAATTCATTTGCAGGTGCCATCTCGCAGGACCAAGGAAACATTGTGGATGTTGATGATGACTACCTAACCAATGCTCTGGGGCCAATGACTAGCCCCAACACAAGGACGATGAAAAGACAGCCACTACTTTTGAAAGCTCCGCCTGCAGCGGATGGGTATACCCGGGGCCCCACGGTTTCACCATCAGCCAGTGGCTCCTATGACGGACGGTCTCGCAGTACTCGACAACCTAGCGCCACCCAACCCGGCCACGTGGAAGAGGTTTTTGATCACAGTCCGCGGACCAGTGTTTCAAGCCATCGTCCTGGACAGCGGACAGACGAGGCTACTCCTCAGCGTGATATCATGTCTGTAATCCAGAACTCCAACGCACGCAATGGGCTCTCGACCAACTTCACCGAGTTTCCCAATGTGCTGTCTTCCCTCGAAAACCATGGTGGGAATGTTCCTCTTACAGCAAACCAACGCGCCGATATGCTTCGACTTATGGCCCATGAGACCAACTCATCCGAACCCGATGCTGGCGTCCCACCCAATAATGCGCTCATCTCTCCGAGTCCACCTCCGATGCCGCACAACTATTCAGGCAGGTTAGCCAGCACCCGACAAGAAATCGACAACTTAGTCAAAATGCAAGCCGAACAGGATCGTTCCGTGCAGAACTTGACCAGTCTTCTTCAGCCGCTGAGCCCGAATGGTACCATTCCGGGTCTCGACAGTGAAGGAAATGTGCCCCCTCCTCCGCTTGATCTCGACCAAATCTTCAACAATGACTATTTTACCGACATTGGAGATGCGGGCTCTGATGTGAAGAGACATGTTGAGGATCCCCTAAGCCATCTAGGGGCAGACTCGAATGTACAGAATCCTGTGGGAGCCATGCAAGGCGACGATGGGAACAGCAATGACTTATTTGACTTTGACCACATCCCTGCCGAGCCTGATCTCTTTGAAGCCCCTCAGCATGGTCAAGGTGAACCCACCTACAACTATGGGTTTGACGGTGCCGGCTACGATGATCCCGGCCGTGTGATTGAGCAATTGACGGACAGTGAAGCCACTAGTCCCGCAACCACGGACAACCTCGGTGAAGCTGTGGATGACGGTGGCAGTGCGACAAAACGACGTCGCAAGGCATGAGATTATTGATGGTACAAGAATTACAAGGCTATCAGACGGAGGCTGATTCACAAACATGGGTTATGAATATGAGAACAAAGCTTCTCGGCGTTGGATTGGGCGTTGTATCCTGTTGACATAGGGTTATTCACGTGCCTGGAAAAATGTCCAGCTTTTACTTCAGAAAAGCCTATGATGGTTCATGAATGATTCCACTTATTGGATCTTTAATGAGATACCTTTTTGCTTTATTTTACAACTTTACTTGCTTCCCTTTCACAATAGCCTGACATAGTGGGCCAGAGGTATAAGTAGACTTGAAGGGCTTGGAACCACCTATGCTAGTGGAGAGTTACGGTCTTAGTATCAGAGCTGCCAGAACATCTCCTAACTAGGAACGGAGGGATTTGTTCTCGTTTATGTTATAAACGTTTCTAATGTAGACCTATATTGGGAGAGGAGGTGCAGGTGGTTGCCCGACGTCCTATGTCTACCACAGCAACGCAAGCCCGGGATGAAACTCGAGATCTAATATTAGTCGTCAAGAATGGCCATTCATTACATGCTTCAGCGCCCCTTGTCCCACTCCAGATCACCCACTCGCTCCCGTTTACGCTCGCGCTCTCTATCGCGCGCGAACCCCCGTTTCCGTCCAACTACCTCCTTCTCTCGCTCACGTGGATCAATCACCATGAGCGAGTCTGCATCGGCTCCGTGCTCGCGCTTCCAGTTTAGGTCTTTGCCGAGTGTATCCTTTCCAAAGCGCAGTTCGTGCGAGAGCCAGTCTGCGTCTTGTTGGGCGGAATCGTCAGCTTCTGCGGCTGGGTCGTCCCATGCCCGGCAAGATTGGCAGTTTGCAATGAAGTGTAGGTCACAGAGTTGGGCTTCTTCGTCTTCTGCGTCTTCGGCTTGATTTTGGTTATCTTTGTCGTCGTGAGGTTTGGGTTGTGATGTTGCGGGAGTGGGTTCGGGTTTTGCGCCCTCAAGCTTGGCTTTGAAAGCGTTGAAGAGCTGCAATGCTTCCCGCTCGGCTGCGCTGCTGGGTCCTGTGCCGTTACGGCTGGAGCCATTTGCAGATCCGGGAGGTGGTCGTTTTCGCCCGCGAATAGAGGTCTCGGGGATCATGGCTTCGAGGGCGGATTTCTTTCGCTCCGTGTCTTTGGGACCGACGTCGACGTCGCGGCGCATCGATGCCTTCAAGGCGGCAATCTGCGCATTTGTCCGCGACAGTTTCGACTCCCTCGTGGGTTCAGTGTCCGGAGTTGGGGATCGAGGTGACTCAGGGTCAGGCACCGGGAGCTGTGTCTCTGGCTCTGGTGTCCTGGGGCGCTTCTTACGCTCTGTAGACGGGGATCGTGCCGGGGACGGTGACCGTAGCCGCTTGCGCGGCTGTGATGGCCCCCCTGTCTGGGGCTTGGGTTTTGAGGTCTCGGGTTTCTCACCTGGCATATCGACCACCAGGTTGGTGTTGAATTTTGGTTTCGCTGGGCGCATGGGCATTCCTTCATCTCCTTCCTCGTCCCCAAAGCTCAGCAGGGTCTTTGCGCCCTTGGACGCCTTCTTCTTCTTCTTCGGTGCGGCCTTTCCGTCCTTCTCAGCTGTTGAGACAGTCTTCCTGTCTTTCAGCTTACCTTCCAAGGGGCCGAGCTCTCCTACCTCACAGGATGTCACCTTGATCGGATAGACAGGTCGCTCGGTGCCCGCAATGCGCTCCGCATCCGCAATCTTCAAGACGTTATAGATGCTATCCCCTTCCAGCCTTCCAAAGATTGTGCATTGTCCGTTCATCTCGCGCTCCGTATTCGCCAACGTAATGAAAAATTGACTGCCGTAGGTGCCATCCTCGCTCTTGGCCATTCCGACTAAGCCACGGCGGTTGAACCGCAATCGACTGTGTAGCTCATCACGTAAAACCACTCGCTCATTTGGGTCCCGAGCTTCAGGATCGTATTCGAATTCCGGGTATTCATAGATAGACGTCCCACCAGAGCCAGTGCCTGTGGGATCACCGCCCTGGATCACAAAATCAGGGGCGACACGATGAAAGATTGTTCCGGCATAGTAGTTGTCTTTGCAATGCTGAAGGAAGTTCTTGCAGGTGAGAGGAGTTTGATTTGCGAAGAGCGCGATGTGGATAGGGCCAACCGTTGTGTTGAGTGTGGCCGACGCAGTGGGATTCGGCTCACTGGCGTATTGTGAGGACATGGCGGGCAAACGAGCTGCCTGGATATGGCGCGTGCCAAGGAGCAGAACGCAGAGGATTGTAGTGTATTTGGGGAGAAAGACACCCCTCTTACGTTGCGATCTAATAATGAGTTTGTCCGATCAAAAGCTCCCTGCTCCGGTGGACGTCATGGCACGTGACGTCTAGATAAACCGGGTTCAGTGACTGGATCAATGAACTTGGTTACTAGTAGAGAACTATCTCAATGGTGATGGTTATGACACATGAGTCCACTCATATTTATTATTTAAGACTACATGACATATGTTTCGCGGTGCCAAAGTCAGACCTAAGCCACCTATGAGGCTATGACCAGCCAGGGAAAACGGGATTGGATGTTAGGCGATAGCCGTAGACGTTTGTCGCATTTGGGATAGACCGAGAGTAGGAGCTGAGACGTTGCCTTCTGGCACACCCCGATCTGTTTCCAGGGCACCTTGGGGCTTTCAAGGAGAATGAAAGAGTTAGGGATGAGGCAGGGGCGCCCATGCGCGATGGTAGGGAATGTCGGCTAATCGATCTTTGGGTCTTCCCAGCTTCACTCAATGGCTGCTACAAGATCAAGTCTTGCATGAGGGAGCTGAAGGTTACGATTATGGCTTGTCATGGGTGAATCAGGGCTTGGTCAGACCATCGAGAAACCAACCACATCGACTGTGAGAGACCTTGCATGCAAGATAAAGGAAGTCCCAACAGCATCACCGTCTTGGGGGTCGACGAGTATCGGGGCATGAGCTGTCGCAAGTGGATGGCATAGGACGTGGACCGTATTTGTTCCATGGGGGACGATTATTCGACATAATCATCATGAGCAGCGATGTTGCTGCTTGAAGCAAGTCCAAGCAAGTCGAGCTCACACCTGTTGGGTATCTGTCTGGGAGAGCGGAGCCATCATCTGCATTTGTCCCTGTACCTGATGCTGCTCTTGATCCAAAGTCCTGGCATGGAGTCCTAGTTTGAATCGCAGACGACGCAAAGTGCGCTCAGATATACCGTAACCTTCTTGCTGCAGCATATTGAGCATAGCTTTGTCGGTCAGCCTATCTTGCAGATAGAGCATCTTGATTCGCGCATGCAACGCTTCATCGCCTGTTGTCGTCCGATGTCGTTTGCGGATGCCCCACTTGCGGAGGCGAGACTGAATGGTTCGCTCTTTAACTTGGATGTTATGTCGACTCGCAAGGGTGCGGCTGATGGAGTCGCTACTGTTACCGCCGTGATAAAGAATAACGATCTCATCCCGGTAGGGTTCTAAGTTGATTTGGTGGCGGGGCATTCTGAGGTGGAGAAGGGAAGAGAAGGGAGCTGGGTTGTTGACACGCACAAGGCGGTGAATCTGCGGGATGGTCACCTTTGCTCGATAGCCACGGTCCACCTCATACTAGCATCATCTTCGCTGTCCTAGGTGGGCTCCTTTACGATGGTTATCTTCCATGGCGCCTTACATGAATGATGAGGGCCATGAGGCCATTTGCCGTCTTATCGCTACTCGCTAGAAGAACAGGGCATGTAGGTATGGCCGTTGAAAACAAGTAGCTGCTCGCCATTGAGCACCAAATCTCAGATATCCACGTATTTCAATAAGTTCAATACATGTATGTGCTATGTAGATCGTCTCAGGCAAGTCGTAGACCGAGAATCATCAATTCATCATATCCGTAAGTGGGATCTCTGATCTCCCATGATCCCAGATCCTAAGCCTCCTTCTCCACTTCGATATCGGTAGACAAACTTTCAGCACTAGCTTTGGTTCGCTTCGTGATGCGGAATCCACCGAGAAGGAAGAAAATGGTTTGCAAACCAAGGATCACCGCAAGGGTGACCATAGCGCCAATGACGCCCGCCACAGCTAGGGACATTCCCGACCCGCCCGTGCCAGAGGTATCGGCAGAGCCGGGGTTGCTGCTAGTACTGGCAAAACTAGAGCACTTCCCGTCTGTGTTGCCGCACTTCGCGCACCACTCGTCGTCGGAGCCTACAGCAATCTCGTTGGTTCTCGAAGAGAACTCATCCCAGGAAAGAAGCTCGCTTTTCTGGTCGTACAGACGGTATGCGGTGGGCTCAGATGAGCCCGTGATCGTACCATTGTGAAACATAAACCGCACGCTGATGTCGGACTTGTCAGCGGGGAAGTCCGTGCCGGAGGAATTCGTCACCAGCTCGAAGACCATTGAAGAGGCGTAGTCGGGGATTCCGGTGAAGTCGACGGATGCAGCAGGCAGCTGCATCAGGCCGAACAGAGAGAAGAAGGTACCATAGGAGCCGAAACCGACGTTGAGCTTGGATTTGCCTTTGGTAGTGATGGTTTCGCCGAGACCAGCCAGAATCTCACCCGCAAGGACAGCGCCGTCAATAGCACGCACTTCATCGGAGGAGTCGTAGGCCAGATTAAACTCGTGGCTGCCAGCCAGTGCAATCAGCTGGTGGTACACTTCGTCGGTCAAGTCTGACTTGTGTGGGAATTGACTGGTAGAGTTGTGGATTCTGCCAACATTCAAGTAGTCGAAAATGGTGTAGGCATTCTTGAATGTCATATCAGCCGAAGAGAAGGCGCCGTCCAGCATGGGTGACAGCGATTGGTAGAAGCTTTTAGTAGAAGACAGTAGTGCGGTATACATGTCTGACTTGAAGTAGTTATTGCTGCTCACCATCGCCTTCTGGCAGCCACTAGAGCCCTGCAACCAAATCCCGTCCTCGGCGTTCTTGCTTGTAGTAGCGGCTGTCAGCTGGATAAGCTGGTATCCATTCAACGGTGCTTCGACCGAGGTTCCATTGCCCAGGGTTTGGGAAGCCGCTTTCCCTACGGGAGGATAAATGCCTTGCAGGAAGCCAGTGGCTGAGTTCTGCAACACGGCATCTGAGGGAGCAGAGGCACTGATCTGCTTTGGGTTGACGACATCGGCGCTGATCCCCTCGATCTGCTTAGAAGACTCCGACGAGATGTATCGCTTATTATAGAATGATCCGACATCAAAGACCTCCCGGTAGCCCAGGTCGGTCAGTTGAGTGTTACCGAACACCTTGGGGGTACGATCACCATGACGAGCGAAGATATAAGCACCCAAAACACGTTCGGCATCAACCACGGGGGACAAAGTGGCAGCCAACAAGAGGCTGGACTGAATTGAGTATCGCATAATGTGCCAAATAGACAGCAAATTGAATAAGAATCAGAGGCGGGGTACAAGCTTCCTTATCAATTCAATGTCAATGTCAATGTCAATGTCATGGATGTCACTAAGCGGGCCAGACCCGTCGACTCTGCCCCTCTTCTAGACTCCCTGGAGAACCCGACGGAGAACCCTAAGGCTGGACAGGCAAGGTTAGACTGATACTATTGGTTTAGTGCAAGATTACTGAGAGTTTATTGAATAAATCTGATAACTCATTTGGCCCCGAGGAGATCCAAAGAGAGAATTAATTAGCTAATTGAAACCCTCGTTCGGAGGTTTGCGATAGCGGAGAAGAGAAAGTGGAGTCGAGATGGGAGAGTTTGAGGGTTTCAAGGTTACACAAGTACGGAGACGGCCGTGTGGTGAGTGCAATTGCTTTGTTTTGGTTATTTTCACATTCGAGTAAATACAGAAGGCGCAACGGGCACACTTTCAGAGGATGCTAGAGGTCTTTCCAAGGTTATCGTAGACATACCAAGGCTTAAGCCCAGGCTGTACCTTCTAGTTACCGCAGAACTTATCTCACTTACATGCATGATGATGCATAGGTCCCCTCTAGAAATGAATCTTGTTCCTTGTCACTCCTGACGCCCTAAGCATATGCTAGCCAAACTGAACGTTTATATCGTAACATGAAGAAGAACCCAAAAGACAGAAGATGAGAACCAAGTCGCTTTTGCCCTATGCCATTGCAACACCCTTGTCGCCCATTAACTCACAACCATTCCGCAGCACACCAACAAGTCCTCCTGTTTGAACGGCCTCGGAACCACCTCCAGCAAGTCGCCATTCGATCTCCGCTAGCCCTTCGAGCCACGTGATACGCGTTTGGGCCGGTACTTCGAGCTGTTGGAGTTGATCTGCGAGTGCGGAGAGGATGTCGGCCAAGGCTAGACCCTTGGTGGATTTGAGGGTTTGCACTGTGTTTAGACAGGAGGTAACGTCGCTGGTGGAGATGATAGTCATCATGATTTCTTGGATATCTGATGGGTGCGGGGCAGCAATGCAGTCGTAGATTGTCGCATTGGTGACCGTCTCGGGCTCGCCACGGGGGGCTTTGGGAGCATCTCGCATTGGCAATGGAATACCTAAAGAATGGCATAAGTCAATGGGGTGGAATGTGAGTCAATGAGATAGCATCGAACATACTGCTGGCGAAGCATGCCTGTAGCACGTTCAGGGCTCGTCGCATATCACCCTTGCTCAGGGTCACTAGACTATCGACCGCTTCGGGTTGTATCCGGACACCCTCCTTCTCAATCACATGGTCAACCAAAGACCGGATATCAGCCTCCTTGAGCGGGCTGAATCGGAACCGAGTACACCGGGACAAGAGAGCTGGGGACAGCTTATGTGTGTAATTGGCAATGACGCAGAATCGGGTGTTGGCCGTGTAGCGTTCCATGATACGGCGGAGGGCCATCTGTGCAGTGGCAGTCATAGCATCGGCTTCGTCAAGAATGATAAGTTTGAATTGTGCCAGCGAGGAGGAGCCGGCGGCGGCCTGGGGGGCCATGTTGAAGATCTGTTTTGTGCCTATGGGTGTTCCAGGTAAGCTTGTGTTTCAACTGGAGACTGCTGGGCCACGAACTTGCAAAGGTCTTGATTTGCTCTCGGACAACATCAATACCACGATCATCACTTGCATTCAGCTCCAACACCATCTGTCGCATGTTCTTAGTGCCATAAATCCGTCGTGCAAGAGCTAGAACGGTGGAGGTTTTTCCGGTTCCTGGGGGCCCGTAGAGGAGGAGATGGGGCAGTCGCTATATCAAAGCGTTAGTTGGTGATCATTATACATCCATTGACAGAGGCATTGAGTACATTTGTCTCCACGAAACGGTTGATAGTCGCGAGAATGTCTTGATGGCCGGACACATCGTCCAGGCTGTTTGGTCGGTATTTCTCAACCCTGATAAGGATGTTAGAGCGCGCGAAAAAGAGAGAGGCAAGATAGCGTGCAGAATACGATAGCTCAACTCACCATGGCAGGTTATCTTCAGCTTCAACTGGCAGATCAGCCACGATTCTTTTTTTCCCACTGGCATTGTCGCCGAACTGCACCTCCCTGGGCACATCCACGTCCATTTCGTCGTGATCCGACATGATTGAAGTCCGAGATAGAGCTCAATAATAAATAGCCGTAATAGTGAAAGGCACGAGAAACACCAGATCGGTTAAGTGGTTGACGCGTGTTCAAGGCGCGTAAAGAGGCTCGGGGCGGAAAATCATGGAGCTTGGGGACTCCACAGATGACATCCTCACTGCCTAACCTCCACGGGTCAACGTGTCTCTCACTCTGATTGCTCTCTCTACAACTTGATTTCTTGTCAACGCAGTCAAAATGCCTGTACGTTCTGAATACCACTATATGTGCCCGGAATTCCCTTATTGATCAATGCAGGCATACCACTCCATCTTCCTGGAGGACCGCGATGTCCCAGTTATAGGTACGACACCCTCAAGGCCAGCGCAGTAATTCATTTGCTATTCAGCAACATCGCGAACATTGAATTGACCGATGGGAGCTCTTTTTATTAGGAAACTTCCCTATTCTTCCCCTTCGAACCCGTACTCGTGGCCCTGCATACACATTGCCCCCGCTTCCCAACACCGATGACCTCGATGTGTCGCCAGAAAGTGAATCATACGACTGCGTCGATGAAATCCTGTCGCTCTTTCGTGCCAACGTCTTGTTTCGCAATTTCGAGATCAACGGCCCCGCGGACCGCATGCTCATTTATGGAACCCTGTTTATTAGCGAGTGTCTCGGGAAGGTCAAGCCAACGATGAATGCCCGCGATGCGGAAAAGGTGGGTTATTCTGCATTCTATGAAGAACGGTCTTGAAGAATAATCGCTAATTGAATATCATAGGCCCTGACCAATGCCGCACTCGACAGCTTTGCTATTCCTGGTGATGTCTCGTTCCCGCTCAACCAAGCCTTTGAGCCTCCGCGTGACCGCCAGGATGCCGAGACTCTTCGCCAGTGAGATATCCTATTAGAAAGGCCCCAGGGAAATCCGAGCTGACCAGTTTCCTTTCGTAGGTTCATCTCTCAGGTGCGACAGGAGATTGCCATGCGCCTACACGCTAGATTATACCCCGGTGGAATTGGCCCGTCCAAGGTAAGCTGGACACTGACATCCTTTTGCTTCAGAATGCTGACTATGATTAGTTCTGGCTCAGCTTCACTAAGAGGAAGTTCATGGGAAAGAGCCTCTAGATGACAAGCGTTGTTGTATATTGTTTGATGAAATTCAGCGCATGAATGAACTTGATACTTCGATTCAAAATCACCCTGCTTTCCGTAGCGATCCAAAAGCTTTGGAAAGATCTGCATATCTGGTGTGGATGTCGTTCCCGGATGAGACCTTAATTGACGTTCCGTATCTCTCAATAAGGGCCGACTGAAGGACAACGAAGGATCATAAGTTGTTATACTTGTACATTGAGATGCTATTGGGTCTATTTTAGAGGGCATCCGGGCGTTCATGAAACTAAGACGTCATTGCCACATCCTGGTCACTGATGGGGGTGGAAGTCGTTTCCATCTTTCGTCGTTTGTTGCGAATGTTGCCAGCCGCCTGGATATTCTGCGCCGTGGGGAAAACCCGAACGCCATGGAAGAGATATCCCTCAGCGCCACCGCGTCCCGTCATGAGGGGATGGGTTCGACCAGGCAGCACTTGCCAAGGGCGCACCCGCGACGTTTGCAGGGTGGGTGGCAGAAGAATAGTCGGATCAACCACAAACTTGTCGTGGAGTGAAGACAAATCAGGAGCCACTCCCTCGGGAGTTTGTGACTCGATTTCTCGCTTTTTGTTGATAAATGCGGTTCTGCGAGCAGTGGAATACATGTCCATCAATTCCACCAAAGACTCGACTGTCGGTGAATACACCACAACAGGGGCAGATCCCGCGAGGAGCGGGACCATCGTCCTCAAGACACTTGCCGGCTCTAGCAAGGTAGAGACGATCAAGCCGTCAAAGCCACCTGCCCGGGCCTCATCCACAACCGATTTGACTCGCTCCCAGCGATTGCGCTTGTGGTAGTAGGCCGTACGTTTGCTTTGTTTGAGCTCAGCCAATTCCTCTGCCGTGATTATAGGTGGTTCGTTGGCATAGAGGGGATCGGCAGTGGGATCAGCTAGCTGCATCCAGGAAACTGTTTTGAGATGGGTGTGGAGTGGATGGGATTCATCGGGGTTGTTGGTGTCGTATCCAAAGTATTTTAAGAGTGACAAGTTCGGTTGTGAGTATGCATGGATAACGGTGATGGTGTTGGTGATGGCGGACATAGGCTGGGTGCGTTTGCGGCGGGGCTTGGGAGGGCCACTGGCATCTTGAGAATCGGGATTGGCTGGAGGATCTTGCTCTTCTGTTGGGGTTTTCAGGTCTTCCTCGGCATCGTGGGGATATAGAATTCCCATGCGCTCCGCCATGGCAGCAACAACAAGTCCGCCAGTCTCATCGACAATGACATAGCGTCCATGGGGCTTCACATCTGGGTCCACATCAAGGGTTCCGCTGTGATGTACATTTCCCCAACACCCAATGAGACCGATATGCTCGTCCCGCAGCTCCATTGCCTTTTGCGCATCGCGTTCTTCAATCAAATAATTGGCGAGTAAGCCGACATCCAGCGGGAGGACAGTAAACCGTCTGAGATACTTCTTGCGTTTCCGCAAGGTGTATTTTGCGAGGGAAAATGCGGTTTTTTGGTCGATTGCGCTGTGCGACTCCAAAAGCTTTGCGACAATATCTCTCCCTGCGCCACCGGCCTCTCTTTTCAGTTCTTCGATTTCCTCCAATGTCAATTTCTGGGAAGAGTTTTCGTCAACAATTTGCCGATTCGTCCGCATTGGTACCCCATTTTCCCCAGTCTCTAAGTCCTCGGCTTCCCCATCTCCCTCTCCTTCCGCGAGAAGGGTCTCCGCATGCAGCTCGGTGGCCGACACGACCCGTAGTTGATGGCCATCCTCGTCCCGTTCATCGGCGATCTCAAAGGTGAGATAAAATGGCCGCCCAATAATCTGGTTGGCGGCGAATTGACCAAATCGGCCCAAGTTGACGACTCTAATCCGATGTTAATTCTTGCGATAATCCTTCCCCACATACACAGAAAGTACTCACGTATCTGGGATGATCTGGATAAGTCGTAACTGATCCGACTGTAGCCGGAGAGCCACGAACTGGCCCGGTCGAATATAGGAGTGCATGTTGACGATGTAGCAACAGCGCCTCGAGCTCTTTCCACAAAAATGTTCTGGAGACTTTTATGGCCGATAAAGCAGTAGCCAATCAGAAGAAGGGGATACTCACAGCCGGGTGGATAGACGGGCCGAGGTTTGATGCCTTCAATTCCTGGCATCCACTGGTGGGACTGCCTACTCCATCATCGTCTCCAATGATCGCACATCATACCGTAACATTACAATGCTTGGCTAATGTTGTCAACAATTCACGCCCACAGCTGAAACATCTTGCGGTAATACACTTACTGGAGAGCTTTCCCCAGGTCAAACATCGTGGGTCGGCGAAATCTAGGTGCCTGCAAGAGCCTCTGATACACTCTGCTGCCTAACTTATCATCATCCCCCTCCATCATTGTTTTGGGTGTATCTCATTGCCCTCAATATTGAGCATGTTTCTTATGAGCTTACAGTAAGACTGAGCTATTGTTCATTATCGTTTACGTGTCCGGGCACCTCAGCCCCTGCAGCCCCAGCACAAGGCGCAAGGCGCAAGGCGTTCATCTTATCCTGATGACCCATTGCTATCATGAACTTTTGAACCTTCATTCTGAATGCACTTTCGCATCATACAAGACTGGAGTTTAGTGCTGTGTGCTTGATCGACGTCGAGCCATCCAATAATAGCATTTCCATCCTCAGACTACACCCGAGCTCACATCCTCACCCCTCCACCTCCCGAGGTCAACCGACGTCTTGATGGGTCTGCGCAAACAGCCCCCACCCCGTCTGCAGAACATTAGAAAGTCGAATGCTCGATCGGACGCACGTTCACCGGAATCACCTACCTCGGCAAACACCCACCGTTCAACTCGCCTCGACCGGTTCCCATCTGACGACTCTATCTATTCTCCCGACCTCAACACTTCACCTGCATTCGACCTGATGCCTCTTGAGGAGGCACAACGGTCACCAGTGGGATCGCCCACCTGTCACCCGCCGAACCTATGGCCTGACAGCCCTGGAAAGTCAGGTCACGATCACTACAGTCAGCTTAGTCAATATCACGGGGCATACCATCCGAAAGTTGAGAACAACAATGCGCACTGCATGCCGCAGTCATTGATGGCAGGTCAATATTCTGGAGAAGCCGAGAACGTGTGGCGGCCAGCTTCCGGTGCTGGTGATGCATCCACTGGGGAACTGCCGGTACAGTTACAGTCGAATAACCCATTCTTGAAGCCCAGGCCGACAGACCATACTCAGGGAGTACTCGATCGTAACGAATGGGGGCGCGACTCACATGCGACGTTGGACAGTGATCCATTGAGCCAAAGTATGATACTATCCGCGGATGAAATTATTTCCAAATGATATCTGTTGAAACTGACAACTGACAGCCGAGGGGTATATTCCAATGACCGCACGGTTATCTCTTTTAGACCAATCGGAGGAAAACTCACCTTGGGACGAGCCTTCTCGTCCTGCTCCTCAATCTGAGCAACGCCCCGGCCACCACCTTGAGGATAACTCGCCGTGGGAGTCTCAGCAGTCTATCAAGGTCTCAGCTCCCCAAGATATCTGCTCACAGGAACCACAGTTAAATCCAGACGTACCGGGGGTTACTTTCCAGCTATCTGACCGAGCTAGTGGGGAGCACTACGTCCACTCACAACATCCGTATTCATCAAATACAGGTAGACTCGAACCAGGTACCGGAATCAATACCCCATCCGTTACTCTCTCTACTGCAACATCCGCCACATCCCATGAGCTGATAGACCTGGGCGTGCCCGGAACTTCCGGCAAGTTGGGGGTTGATACCGGATCCCATGCTGCGTCTTCAGTGTACTCCGAACCAGCCGCGAATGGTGCACCGCCAGTGCCAGATAGGACAAAGTTTGCGTCTTCCGAGTTAGGGCCGTTGGATACAGCAGAAAATCAACGGCCAAAGCCCCAGCCAAGCCCTGTTTTATCTGCTGCCGAAGCTGCACGGCAAAAGGAACAAAGATCAGAAACGTATACTATTCGGCACGTCCGATGGACCGATCAGAGCGGTCGGCTGTTGGAGTCTCCGGTTCTGGTACAGAATCAGAATGGACCCTGCCCGCTGCTGGCTCTCATCAATGCATTGGTGCTGCGAGCGAACCCCGAGGCCCAGCCACCGATTGTCCGAGCTCTGTCAACCCGCGAACAAATTTCTCTGGGACTGTTGATCGAAGCTATGTTCGAGGAACTGACAACCTGTCTGGGCCCTGATCAGGAGTTTCCCGACATCGAGGCTCTCACTCAATTCCTCACTATGCTGCACACTGGCATGAATGTCAACCCGCGTTTAACAATGGTAAGTAGATGCGATGCCTATATCAAAACTCTCCATATATTAATCCAGCGACAGGATTCCACCGAAGGGGTTGGCACCTTCCTTGAGACAAATGATCTGCGGCTGTACAGCACGTTCGGCATACCCTTGATCCATGCCTGGCTAGCCTCGTGGTCTAGTCCCACGCACGCAGCAATGTCACGAATCGCCCAATATTATGACGATATACAAATGCTGCCGTTTCGTAAACAAGAGTTTGAAGACCGGATCACTCGAGGCGAGGCTCTTACGCCCGAAGAAGAGAGTACCATGGAGGATATCCAAACTATCCAACAATTTGTGGAGATTGAGAATGCGACTCAATTGAGCCCATTTGGCCTGACACAGTTATCCAGTAAACTTGCGCCCGGCTCTGTGTCAATCCTCTTCCGCAACGATCATTTTTCGACTCTATACAAACATCCACAATCCCACCAACTTTACACCTTGGTTACCGACGCTGGTTATGCGGGACATGCTGAAGTTGTGTGGGAATCTCTGGTCGATGTGACAGGGTTCAACACGGAATATTACTCGGGTGATTTCCGTCCCGTGGGCGCTGGACCGTCGGAAAATTCTGGTCCCGCGGGGCCTCGAACCTCCAGTGCACCAGCCGCTCAACCTGTCAATGAAGCCCCAGGGACACCTGAACCTAGTCAAGAACAGAGCGATGCAGACTATGCATACGCGCTCTCGCTCCAATTCCAAGAGGAGGAACAACGTGCAAGTGCTAGAGAGGGGCAGGAGCGTGGTCCTCGCGTACCCGCTCGAACTTCGAGCGCGGCTAATGTGATGGGTTCTCAATCTGAACCTCGGCCACATCATGCATCTGACCACGATGACCCAAACGCACCTCCTCCGCCGTACGAACAAGCTGCCGGTGGGCCGCGATATTCACCCCCTGACCGACGATCATACGGAGGCCAGGGGAATCAGTATCCTGGAAACCGCAACCCCCATGGACCATATTCCCACCGACCACGTCCTTCTCTACCCACGGGGGCTGATCGAATGACCAGAGACCGTAGCAAGGATTGCATAGTGATGTGAAGACCGTATTGCCCGGAAATACTGTCGGAAGCATGCATGGTCTCTTTCCTTTTACGATAATGCACCTACGATGCAATGAATATAACGACATGATACGCCTACATACACAGTAGAGAAGGGCCAATCGTTCACTTGACCCTTAAGATTCTCGTAGAGATGACACATGCTGCAAGCAGGATACCTACTAGTTTTGCTCGGAACACCTAAATTCTGTTAGTTTACCTCATTCTCCACGGGATTGATGCAGAACAACACGGACCTTCTCCGTGTCTTCTACAGGAGCGGGGATGACAAGGGTAATGTTCAAGATGGTCTCTCTATTTTCAGGCTTGTCCTAATGTATTTCTCCAATTGCCCTCACCTGGCGCTCCTGACTCCAAGTTGGTAGTCAGCCTAGCATAACTTCCCACGCGCTCGACCGTCATTTTGTGTATTTGGGCTCCACTAACTAGCGAACCTAAGCAAGTAACTAAGCACTAAGCAGCGTACATTCAAATCACGCTAATCCAGGAATGGACTAGCTCCCGCTGTCAGGGTTACGATGATCGGGCACGCTAAACTCTTTTGCGTAATTCACCGTCCCCGGATTAACTACGAAGTATGCAGGACTCCGTACTCCGTACATACGTTGCAGACAGCTCGCCTCTGAGAATAGCCAAGCAATTTGCCCAACTACCCTGCCAAGGCTGCCAGTTTGAATAATCGCAAACTGCCAAACTGGCTGTGTTCTTCAATTTGTCTGCAGATACCCCTCATACGGAAAAAATGAGAAGGACCAAGACCGGCGCCACATATTGGGCCATGAATCGAGTTCCCCAGAGGGCTTGTCACCGTGGCATTATAAATAATCCTGAAGAACCCGATGTCTGACACCAACTCTACCTCTCCTAGCCATCAGGAACTGGAGAATTTCCCCGGTGATAGACCGAGCGATGCGGAGTTTTCTTTCTGGTGCCCTTCTGGCCCTACTCGCCAGTACCAAGACCTCGGCATATCCAGCTACCGCTATCTCGCCCGGGGCTGTTTGCACCGGAACATTCAGTGCAATCTCGGCTTCCGATTTTGTGTCTAATCTGCATCCAGGTTGGAACTTGGGAAACACACTCGACGCTATTCCCGACGAGGGATCCTGGAACAATGTACCCGTTGTTGCATCTACATTCGATACCGTGAAGAGCGCCGGCTTCAAGAGTGTGCGGCTCCCAGTTACCTATACTGATCATTTCACTGGAATCTCACCAGATTGAACTGTTGATCCAGCCTGGTTGCAGCGGGTCTCAGATGTAGTTGATATGATCGTGGCTCGAGGGTTCTACGCCATTGTTAATGTGCATCACGGTATCTGAGTGTCCCTTGTGTCTGACTTCGATTCCCACTGACTCTCTGCAGACTCGTGGGCTTGGGCTGATGTTACTCAGTCTGGAGCTAATCTCACCATGATTGAAGAGAGGTTTTACCGACTATGGTACCAAATTGGAACCAAATTGGCCTGCAAATCGAGTCTCGTTGCGTTTGAGTCAATCAACGAACCTCCGTGCAATACTGAAGCTGATGCTGCAGAGATAAACAAACTGAACAGGATCTTTCTCCAAGCTATCAATGATGCTGGTGGTTTCAATCCGGAAAGAGTCGTTACTCTGGTAGGGGGTGGTGAGGATAGCATTAAGACCTCCGAGTGGTTCGTTGCACCTTCGGGCTTTCCGAATCCATATGCTATCCAGTTCCACTACTACAGTCCATGTGAGTTATCGTGAGCTTATTGGATCGGGTTGAACCTGGCTGACCGAGCGGACAACATATAGATGACTTCATCTTCAGTGCTTGGTAGGAGAACGCATCGGGCATAGGTAGGTATTGGCTTTATTTACTGACTCTGTACAGGGGAAAGACGATCTGGGGCTCTGACGATGACAAATCGGCTTTACAGTCTGACTTCCAGCTGCTGCGCGACAATTTCACCGACGTGCCTCTGATCTTGGGTGAATACGATGCTTCACCTACCAACACCGAGCCTGCTGCCAGGTGGAAGTACGTAGACTTCTTGGTAAAGACTGCAGCCAGTTTTGATATCTCCTGCGTGCTGTGGGACAACGGCTTGGACCATCTGGATCGAACTGCCGGAACCTGGCGTGACCCTAACTCAATCTCCATGATCACCAATTCGAATGAGTCTACGACCAACAGCTTGCCTGGTAGTACCGAAGATGGTTCTGCAACCACCCAGTCATCCTCGGCTTATATTTTCCATCAGTATGGAACAGATGTCACAGAGCAGAGTCTTCCGTTCGTCTTCAATAGTAACACTCTTTCGTCAATCAGTGACTCGACGGGTTCGAAGTTGTCATTAGGGACGGACTATTCGGTCTCGGGTGAGAATATCATCTTCACGGCTGCATACCTGTCAAAGCATCTTTCGTCCACGACGGCACCAGGTATCGTTGCCAGTTTGACTTTGCAATTCTCAGGTGGCGATTCATCTCCGGTCATTCAAATTGTTCAGTGGACGCCACCGACTCTGTCGTCCACGTCGGTAGCAGCCTCGTCCGTCTCTGGCTCTGACCTCTCAATCCCCATCACATGGGGTGGGCTACCTACTGTCGCTGCAGTCAAGGCTTTGACTGAGAGTGGGATATACTTGTTTGATGACTGGACGGTATACCTGGGCCCTATCCAGCAAGCAAGGGCCGTAAGTAAGCGTCAGTTCTGGTCCGTGATGTGTCGTTTGCTGATCTCAATATTGTTCCAGACCTATAGCAGTCACTATAACTGGGATGCCTCCCATGTGATTATCACTTCATCGGCTATTAGCTCTGTCATCTCTGCTGGCGAATCGAGCGTGTTCACATTCGAGTTCTATCCGCGGGATAATGGGGTGGTTAATGGTGTCAACTTCACGTTGACTGTCTAAATACAGTGCTGCGCAGGCGGAAGATCAGATCATATAGCGCATCCAAGTGTCATTAATGTACAAAAACCAAATCAGCGCTGTCATAAATCATCAGAGAAGCCAGGCCAGGCGATAAGCGAGGATCAATATAGAGTCTTCCGTTCCCGCAAAGGAAGATGGGGGTCGTATTTATCCCACACAATCTTGTTCTTCTCATTCAAATGCGCGCCCTCGTCCGTGATACGTATAATTGAATCGGTTTCCATAACCTCATGGTTGCTGAACCCCCACTTGTCGCGCGGGATCCATAGAGTCGGTGGCGGCGATGCCACGCAGGGCTCGAAATATGCTGTGGCCATCTGTTCTGGTGTATAGGAGACCCCTTCAACGTTCCGGCGGACCTTTCGACGCAATGCCGCATAGTCCCTGTAGACGTTTGGGTGGAACCATCTCCAGAACGCCATTGCACGTGGGCGGCGCTGTTCGTTAATTTCGGCCACTGCGTCCTGCTCTTCTTGGAGCATCTCCTCTTCGGCATCAAGAGATCGTGGAAGAAATGTATTGAGTGGCGCGAGGGCGTCGTTGAGCGACATGTGTGCCAGAATGTTACCGACCAAGAAGAGGGCCATAATGATCACCGGGCCAACGGCGCTCCTGATGGCGCAAAGGCCTATGAGGCAGATTTCAGCCAGATAGAGACCCGTCAAGAGATGCTGTAGGGCTCGTGGGTAGACTAGGCCTTTCGTGTCTATTTCAATGTCATATACGAAGAGGAAGTTGTATCGGTAGGCTTGGTATACAAGGTACAGCCCGAGGAAAGCAAATCCCAGAATCAGCGGTGCGATGCATGAGTACGTCAATGCTGGAGAAATCAGGTCAGCAAGTCTTGCTGCTGCTGCGATGGTCACATCACTTACCGATCACAGCCATGTTGGTGAAAACCGGAAAGACATTGCCCCAGCTAAGGGTGGCAAGCTCAGCCCATCCTTGGAACAGACGGCGAGGCGAATAGGCAAAGAATGTAGTGATGAATTTGAAGATCAGGGCACTGGCAATTTGAACAAGAGCCATGGAGCTCATACTCAATCCTTGCAACATGAAGTAAGCGATGTAGAAATTAGTTGCCTTTGGAAGGTTCTGTGCCAGTAGATCTTTGACCGACAGAGGGTCCTTGACAATCTGTGCAGTAGCTGCCGATGCGGCCGAGGTCAAGGTGGTGACCAAGAACACCTGCACCACTTGGAAGACAAAGTGAGCACTTTGCGTGAACAGTTCAACCCTTGCTTTGGATGGGACTCCGGCTCGTCTAGCGCATACTAGATCCAAGTTAGCGGGATCCAAGAAGCAATGACTCAACGAGGTGATAGAGGCATACCACGACAGATGATCGGCACGAGGGACATCAAGGCCGCCAGTGCGGCGGCAGGTAGAAGACCCTCGATGGCACCTTTGATGACATCGGGCAGCTTAAGGATGAATTTGAGAAACGGAATCAGCTCGCAGATGTAGGTGATGTTCGAGATTGCACCGACGATCGCGGCAGGAAATGACCAGAAGATAACCAATGTCGCCAGAAACCCTTGGACTGCGAATCTTCTGACAATTCGCTGCCACCAGCTGAGGTTCAGCGCCGACCAAACAACATCGCGAGGTGAAACTCCAATAAAGCGAGGCGTCATGTGGAAGGGTTGGTGATGAGACAGGGTTTGTAGAGCAATTTGCGCATCGGCCTGGCTGTTGAACTCGACAAAGATTGCACTGAGCTGTTTTGCTTCATTGTTTTGGTGTTTTGCTTGCAGTCTCGATACCTCCTCGGTCTTCTTTGCCAGCTCCGCACGATACCAGTGAATCGAGTCGACCTTCTCGCCAAACAGCTTGAGTCGATGCATCGGACGTTCGACCTTGTGGGACCATGCTGGATTGCTCGACTCGCAGTCCAAACATGTGTCGACGTTCCATTCTCCCTTTTTGACTGCTTGAGTGCGGACCTTATTCGCACTCCGGATGAGTTTGGTCTCTGCGGTCTCTAACTTCTCAGCTAGTCTGTCTCGCTCATCCACCATCTTTTCCAACTTTGAGCAGTCGGAAGTGATCCATATCCGCCGAATCGAATCTCCAAATACTTGTCGCAGTTTCTTTTCGTTCTTGTATGCATCTGGTACCGACATGAAGAGGACTGTACGGGAGGATATCCTAGATGCGTAGGCCGGGGAATTGAGATAAGCCTGGCGCAGATTGGCATAGTACAGGCTTTCTCTGACCACGACATAGAACACGAACGCTACACCCGTCAGTAAGTTGCTGTGTAAGAAGGTATAGGGAACCCACTGAAGTAAATACATGCCACTATGACATTGGCATAGTATCTATTGGGGTCCTTGATATTACTGAAACTCAGCTTATCGAGTTGACTGTTGCCATTACCCCCAGTGGCATGCAGAGGCAACAAGATCGGCCATGTAATCACACAGCCCGTGAGGCATGTGGCGGCCAGGACGCGCAGGAACCGTAGGAAAAGGTAGCCGTCCAGTGAGGAGTGATGCAGCACATGGTTGTCTTCAATCTTCAAGAATGTCCCGAGCCAGTTCACCCAGCCGGAAGGCAACTCGGGACTCCGTTCATGTTCATGTAAATGGGGCAGATGTGATCTCGGCGCATACCATCGGCGCTGAGTTCGGCGGAAGATCAGAAACAAGCTGACCCAAAAGATCGCGTATACAAGCGCAGGCAATAGAGTCATCATCAGCGCCGAGCCTGACGAGCCCCCTCCGCCAGTGAGACCACTGGCGATATCACCAGAGGTCGTTGACGCATTGCCCCGTGCTGAGCCGATATTTGAGTCGTTTTCCTGTTTGTTGTATGAGCAAGGATATAGGGGAGCTGGAGTAAGATTAAGGTACCGTTATCTTATTCATGGTCAAGACTTGCAACTATCCTAACGACAGAAACAAAGACAAGACCAGACTCAAGTCTCCAGTTTGTACAGAGTACGGACTACGGAGTAAAGGCAAGAAGGAATGACAAGACGCCGGGCCCCTCACATGGTCCGTGAATTTGACCTGTCAAAATGAGCAGAATTGAATTTATTCTCCAATCTCGTTAAAATCCCTGAAACTCCGATACTAGTTCCGATGTCGATCCGATAGTGTGTGGGTCTTTTAATTTCACAGAGTGGAACCTGTCAAGACATTGCTTTGCAAGCGAAGGAATTTAGGAAAAGAACCTACACGGGCAACCTGTGGGTCTCGACTCTCAAGGTTTTGCCGATCCCGGGTAAACGAGACCCCTGAACGAAAGGGAGTCGAGGAGTTCATGCAAGTTAGATGCGAATGTGATGAGATTGGCTGGCGTTCATCACCCAATCCCTGCTGTGTAACTAACTAAGGTGTGATTTGCGGAGTACGATGAGTATTTGGGTCACGACTGGTGGATCATGTTGCACAAAAGCATATGCTGATGTATCCATGGATGCTGTCTTCCCTGAAAGGAAGGACTCGAATCTTCCAAGCTTTCACTAACTGTCGTCTGTCACACGGTTCTTTCCTCTCTCGTTCTTCGGACGTAAGGGGGCAGCCATCTTCTGGCGGTAGGCAACTTGGCACCACATGAGTATGTTGACTGGCGTTGACCTTCATGTAGCAGCAAAGCTCTAGAACGTGCTCAGAATCGAGGAGTCCGGTGACTGCATTGGTTTGCCTCGTGTAGGATCGACAGATTTCCAAGTACATGGCAGGTGACGCAAACCTTCCTCAAATCCTTCTGCACATCGATGAAAATAGACTCAATTCGGGCAGATCGCGGGTACTTTGTGTTTATGGAGACGGAAGCTTCTACATTACTGGCCAGCAGCTCGTGGATGGCGGTATTACCTGTTCGACAGGGACGTGATCAAGGAAGGAACTTTGAGATATATACTCTGTGCACAGTATAATACAAGACCTGCAATAATGCTTGACTCAACTCTTAACGCGATTCTCTTTAGATACAGGCAGGAATTTCGTGTGCGAACCCCTCGAGACCAACGGGCCCACTTCACCATCGACGACTCGGGAGATTTTGACCGTCGTGAAAGCCATTGACTTTCCCACCCGGTCCGCAACAGCTAAGATGTCCAGGGTGTCTCCAACGGTTGCAGTTGACAGGTATGAAATGTGAATATCAACGCTGGCGCCTGTTTTCTCATATCCATGAGTGGCTATCGACATACCGCCAGCCCAATCGACGATGGCGGCTGACACAGCGCCGTGGATAGTGCCACGGGAATTGACGTGTTCCGCAGTGAGTTTGAGTCGGGCTTGCATCTGACCCCGAGTTGCATTGATGATATCAACATCGGATAGAAGAAAGCGATAGATGGGACTGTCATTCTTGGTTCGTTCCCAAACCCCGCGGACATGCTCCAATTCGGAGGCGCTGTTCATGGTTGTAGTGAGAGGGTCAATTGGATGTCGAACCGGGGTAGTGTATGAATGAGATGGCAAAGTTGTCCAAAGAGTCTGAATGTGCAGAACGAGGAAATATCTGTCGCTAAAACACCGCGCCGATCTCGGGAATGAGCCGCCTTGACGGAAAGAAGCCGATGGAAGGCAACCATGGTCCATGGGCGACGATGGGCGTCGATCGGCATTGTCCGAATGACTAGGTTGGTTTTGATTATATCACGGAGAAATATAGTTTATAGGTACTCCGTAGTTTCAATGGCTATTTGGGCAATTCTTGTAATATCCTCCCGCCGCAGAAAGGCGATGTAGTCTGCGTCGCCGTCAACTGGGGAATATATGTATGGAAGTAGTAGCGCTCACACGCATCCGGCTCAAATTACACGAGGCACTGAGAGTACCTATGGAGTATAACATGGTTGCAGTAAAACATGAACGCACGAGTTAGACTCCGGTCAATGAGTTCGTATTCATTTGATTAATGACAGGCAGGTTTACACACGATCGTCGATATGTTGAGTAAATGGATAGATCATGATTCATGATCAAGGTCCAAGGAACAACGAGTGCTATCGAGTCCTACTGTGTAGTAAGCACTCCGTACTACTGTGTACGGAGTAGTAAACCTCAATGTCTCAGATGGAGAACGTGGAGCTGGGCGGTGAAGGTGATTGCAGAAAAGGAGAGAGCGGAAATCAACAAAGCTACCTGAAGCTAACCTCCCCATCGGTTGCAAGATGGGGAACTCAAATCAAGGCACGTTCAGTTCGTCCTTTGAGGCCAATCAGCCCTTCCCACCACTGACCGAGGACTTGATCTCTCCGGACGAACCCCAATCGAGCTATGAAGACGAAAGCGTTACCTCTCCCGGCTATGAGGGTATTGAGGTGGAGGATGATGCGGATTTCCAGTCGCACTACTCGCTGGAACATCAAGCGTTCTCCGATACGGACTCCGAGGACTCTCCTGACGAACTCGACCGGCATCACCCATTTCGCCAGTCCTCCAGCTCCCTCCACGGCCCGAATGCATTTGCGCCTCCATTCTACAATCGTCCACCCACGCCTCTACCGCCTTCGCCCTCACTGACTTCGCTTTTACGGCCGCCTTTTTCGACCACCACATCGCGTCCGACCACTCCCGATAGCTCCGATGTAGAGACCCCCAATGATACCGAGGCAGCAGTCGCCAAGTCAGCCCGTCGTGCTACCACTGTCCCGCGCGCCAGTCCAAAGGTTCCTACCTATGAATACTACGGCTTTGTGTTATACCTGGCTTCTTCATTGGCATTTTGTAAGTATCAGAATACATCCCCGATCAGCCCGCTTTCTGCTGACCCTACCATCTTCAGTATTTTATCTCCTATGGTCCTATCTCCCCTCGCCATTCCTTCATCAACTCGGCATCTACTATTACCCCAACCGTTGGTGGTCGCTGGCGATCCCTGCGTGGTTGGTGATGTTACTTATCTACATTTATGTTGCGCTTGCCGCATATAATACGGGGTATCTTACTTTGCCCATGCACAGTATCGAGAACATTGTTGACGAGGTCGCGAACGTGTCGGTGATTGATGGCAAGGCACGGAGACGTCCCGGTGGCGCTACCAAGATGAAGCCAGGTGCGACATCCTACCAGATCATGGGCCCCCAGAACCGCAAAGTCAACTGGCGAGAAATCTGGAGTGAGGGAACCGATGCGGTCATGGATGTGCCGGTCGGAGGTGTGTGTGAAGTTTTGTATGGCCAAGATCGAGATGAAGTCTTTGATTATCATGCAGACTCATAGCTTCTCCCTTGAGTCCATTTGCCAGATCAATTGATTGCTGTCATCAATTCTCGGTGTTTCTTGTTTACTGGTGGAAGCAGCCAATGACGTCGCAACGCATGGGCATCACGTGCGGCTGTTGATCGGTGTCTGGCCGGTGGCGGCTCTCCGCCTTGGTCACCAAATCTGGTTACTACTAGGAAGCATGGAGGGAGATACGGAATTATTTCACCTTATATTCTCATAATGTCAGGAGAACGACCCTCTACACCGCCTCCACAGCCCAAGGGCTCCGGAACAGGATAGCTTCCTCGCGGTCCGATAACTCCGGAGCAGCAGCGCAGAATGGTATGTTTGTCGCAACAGGCGTTGTCATTGTAACCCAGTCAACGCAGGCTGACAAAATCGTCGCTAGGAACTCAATCGCATGAAAGCCAAAGCTCTTCGGGATGCAGCGCGAAGCTGAACTATCCCAACCTGTTCTTGGCACCTCCCAGCCCGTAACAGGCACCAAGCGCTCGTTCACCTCGATGGCAGCGTCCAATCAACCTGCCAATATGCTCGACGCGTTCTCTTCAGATCGCCCATTGGACTCGATCGAGCCGGCCCGCAACTTCACACGCTATGTCGATTATGATTTTAGCAAGATGACCGACACGAAGGGTGGCTTCTTGACACAGGAGGATGATCCGTTCAATAAGCAGCTCCACGTGGTAAATAAGAAAGAGGCGCAGAAACCAGCACATATGACCCAGAGGGAGTGGGAACGCCATCAAATGCTTCAATCACTAAGGCGGAATCGAGAGGGACCATTCGAGCCAGGCTTGAGTGTTCTCGGTGACAAAAGCAAGCAGAAGACATGTCGCGAGTGTAGTAGTCTTGAAATTGACTGGAAATGGGAGGAAGAGCTGAAGTGTTGCATTTGCCATGGCTGCAAGGAGAAGATCCCGGAGAAATACAGCTTATTAACCAAGACTGAAGCCAAGGAAGACTATCTTCTGACCGACCGTGAGTGTTCGATTGACAACGTATGGGAAGGCGCACTTTTGCTAATCAGCCTGCGCACAGCCGAGCTACGAGACGAAGAACTCCTGCCACGTCTCGAGCGTCCCAATCCACACAAGTCGACATGGAACAGCGTGATGTTATATTTACGGTATCAGATCGAGGAGTATGCCTTTTCTGACAAGAAATGGGGATCGACAGAGGCCCTGGACGCCGAGTTTGAGCGGCGAGAAAGTGACAAGAAACGGCAACGAGAAGCTAAATTCAAAACAAAGCTTCAGGACTTGAAGAAGCGCACGCGTGTGGAAGCCTACCGCCGAAATCGACAGGGAAACTCGGGGGGAGAGTTTGGTGACGATCTAGCTTCTGGACGAAAACATGTTCATCAATGGGGCCGATCTGTGGAGAATCCAGAGACCGGGGTTGGAGTCAAGACATGTGTAGACTGCGGAATGGAGGTGGAGGAACTGGGGTTTTAGAGATCACGCCTGCGCAGGCACCTCGGCCCTCAGCTGGGCCATAGCCGCATGCGCATCTCCCGCAACTAAGCCCGATTGAGCGGGAACAATTGAAAAGCTTTGGCCAATCAAATACCAGGATCCAGCCCAGTTGATCAGCTATGCCTGATTGGGCAAAACAGAGACAACTCCCAGCCAATCAAGCGACCTGATCAAGCCTATTGATGCGCAAATCAATGGAAGCTCTCAACCAATCAGACCACAGAATTAATTCCGTGGTTCAGCTATGAAGGCTCTCCCACTCCTCTTTCCCTCTCTTTTCTACTTCTTCTCCCCTTCCTAGGCTTCCACATTGTCTTCAAACTTTTATTTCCCTTCAAGTTCTTCGTCTCCTCTTGAAGACTTTCACTTCCCCCTCAAGTCCTACCTCGAGTCCTTCCGCTTGAAATCCTTCCCATCCTCTTCACCTTTCTGCTTCTTCCTTACTCTTCCAAGCCTTTCACAATGTCTGAGTTCGGTTGGTTTCCTCGGAAGACTTTTGCCCCTGGCTCGCAGTTCAGGTTCCAACATCCACAGTCCATCACCTGGACGATCGAAGATAAAGTCTCGCAACACACTCGGCAGCGGGAAGCCCCTCAGCCTGGATAGCGAGGATTCAAACCATCATCTGCGGAAGCAACATTCCATGTTCGGCGAGACTCAAATGGCCAAATTGCATTCATGCGGGTGCATATGCAAGTCCCTCATCCCGGTACAGAGTACGGGGATATTGAGGATCTACGCCTCCAAGCTAACCTGTGTCGGCACACCGAGGTGCAGGCTTTGATGGACTTTCACAATGCAAATGCAACCATGACACCGGCCCTCCTCGGAATAAAGGTGGATATTCAGGGCTCGGACGGTTGTGTACCAGGGGGTTACATCGTCTTCATTGTGTTTGAGGAAGTACCTGGGATCCGGCTTGCGGATGATCAATCAGCACCTTATCCTGGATTTCCGCTGCATACATTCTTCCGGAGATTCGAACGCAAACAGCGAGATGTAATTCGCGAACAATTCGACAAGGCGGACCGGGAGTTGGCTAAAATCGACTGGCTGCTTGATGAGCCTTGGGCCGATCACCTTGTTTGGGATTCCAACACTTCGAAATTGTGAGTCCCTTTTTTTTGCTGACACCAGCGTTCTTGCCAACACTTGGGATAGATACTTTATTAATTTCAGAATGGCACATTCTGCGTGCTGGCTACGCCGTCCGCAATCCGTTGTCCTGGGAGGCAATGTGGCTTTAGCAACAGATGTAACACTTAAGCAGTATAACTGGGAACTCTTCGGTCTTGCAATTTGCCCTGGTAACTCCAAGCATGAAGGGAATCTTTCAATATGGAAGCTCTAATAGTCCCGTCTGGTGTATCAACTCAGGCAGGGCAATTTCTTTCAAATTCTTTGCAACGGGGGTTATCTGACAACCATCTCGGTAGCTGGCGAGATGAATGGAAATCCATGAGATCGAAAACAGCTTCTAGTAGGAGACATTGAAGTCGATATGTATTGTGGAGTAAGTAAATTCGTCTCCCCTCTGATGTGGATAGTTGGTGAATTTTATAATCGTTCTCATCGCGCATGGTCGGAAAGGAGATGGCGCTGTCACGCTATATTCTCACCTAGTATGCCCGCAGAACAGGATGGTAGTATCTGTGCAATGGATGGAAGCTGAGATGAACGCCGCTCTCTCTGTGCACGGGTGTAGGTATGCAATTAGGTAGGTAAGGTTGCAGATCAACGGGCATACATCAGGTACTTAAAACCTATATATGCGGAACAACCCTCACTCGTCAGGTGGACGGGTCTAGTTGAAGCACTGACCTTGGAACCTGTAGGCCTTGGGATTGACTTAGGTTGATATCAGCCAGCTTTCATTGCCAGGCAGCCAGAGCATGAGAGCACTCAGATAGAATATCCAGGCTACATCCATTGTCCAATTTCATAACCCTCAATTTGCGCTGTGGGTATCATATGCGAAACTACTTGGAATGTTGCGTGCAGCCTGCAGGTGCTGCGGTGCAGGTGTAAATGCCTGATAACCGTGGCATCAAGACACAGAGATCATAGGATGTCCTCCAGCCTTACCCATCGATAGCTGCAAATAGCCAGATAACAAATTAACTTGATGTTGCCAATCTTGTCCAAAACATTCATTGTTGTGGACTGTTTACTCCGTAGATGTCCTCCTATTCGCTCCACTCGCTCTCACCTCGCTGGAAGTCCGTGCAGATCGATCGTCTGTAAGTGGAAGGCGGTCGGCACCCCCCGAGGCCAAATCGTCCTCTCCATAACAAAAGACAAGTCAAGGCACATTCATCCTCAAGCTTTCCTATCATTGCCTCATCTGACTCCTCGTTTGATTCTTCTTCTTAGGACCCCCTCATCCACCGGCTGAATCGGCGTGGGACCTAGTTCCTTGCCGTCGCCACTAGGGGACTTGATTCGCTTACCGCGGATACGATTCACTGCGGTCAGGAGAACCAAAGCTTGCACCTTGCTATCCGTCCATACTTATTACCCGGCCTTCTCTTGCTTCCGGTACCACCGGGTACCTTCTGAACCATCGAGCCTCGATCTGTCCCGTGTTCATGTCTTGGCAATCTTCATCAGCTATGGCTGGGATCGGAGGAATGCCCGCCATGGATGGTTCAAATGGCCCACAAGGGACGGAATACACATTACAGGGTAAGTTTTGCACGTGCATGGTTCCCATGTTTGCCATTGACTAATTGCCGTTGGTAGGTGTGATGCGCTTCCTTCAGACAGAATGGCACAGGCACGAACGTGACCGCAACGCGTGGGAGATTGAACGAGCGGAGATGAAGTCTCGCATTGGCCGACTGGAAGGTGACCTGCGGACGAGCAAGCGCCTACAGGAGTCCCTCGGGAAACACGTGCGGCTGATGGAGACTGCGCTCAAGAGGGAGAGGGAGAAGGTCAAGAAACTGTCAAACAACGAAAAGGTTGAAGATCCCAAGAATCCCAAGGAGACTGCCCGTGATACTGTGAACTTCCTGAAAGGTATGTCATTCAAATGCATCCCCAGTTCTGGCGTGCGAGTACTAATTGGTTCTTCACCAGCGCAACACCCAAAGCCCAGCGCGGACCGCGAGAACAACCAGGAACCCGATAATGAACACCAGCTTGAGGGTCAGGGTCAAGTTGAGGAGGACATAGACAAAGTCCGAGTTTACCTATCGAAGGCTTCCCAAGAAATCGCCTACCATGTTATTCCAACCTCTCATCCACCTCCTGATATGAACGACAACGACATGTCAGGCCAGCTTTATGGCAATCCACAGCTGTCGCAGCAGAACCTCGAGGAGGCTTACCTTCAGCAACAGCGCCAAAAGGCAAACCATGCTATGGCGCGCGAAATGGTGCTCCAGAACAACCAACCTGTGCCAAATCATTACTCTGACAATGCCATGGCTCGCTCTCAGAACCAGTATCTTACCCGGGATGCTATGGATCGACGATCAATCGACACGCAAGGATCCACCGCACCTGTTGAAAACCGAAGCCAGGTATACGAACAGGGCATCGTGAACGATCGCTCAAACCAGGCATATGAGGCCCAGGGCCCTCATGTGGCCGTCAAAGAGGGCATGAATCTGCAAAAGTCGACCGAGGACAGAACCGAGGACGTGGATGGTTGGAATTTTGATGAACCGGTGGAGCAAGAGCCTGTGGCTACTGAGAAAATCCCGCCTCATCGTCCGGATACTGATGCCTTTCCAAAAGCCAACTTTGTGCCCCCTGAGACCAAGGGCGGATCGCTTCCTCACCGAAGGAAGAGCTCAGGGTCAAGGCGCAAGAGTGATGGTGCGATAGATGCCCGAGAAGCCGGCGCAGCTTTTGGACAACAGCAAGATTCCAATTTCAAAGTCCGCTTTGCGCTGCGCGGCCACTTGGACGTGATCCGGTCCGTCATCTTCACGGGTGGCGGTAGCCCATCAGAGCCTGAGATCTGCACCTGCAGTGACGATGGAACCATCAAGCGATGGATCATTCCGGCTACTTATGGTGGTTTCGGAGCTCACGGTCCAGGCTCCAGCAATGATTTGGACATTACAAGTTATTTCACTCATCGCGGACATCAAGGCGCTGTGACCTCCCTGGCGGCCTGCTCACCGTCTCAGAACATCTCCAATGGCGGCCGTGTTATGGGCGATGGCTGGGTGTTTTCAGGTGGCCAAGATGCCAGCGTACGTGTATGGGAACGTGGTCGGGTCGATCCCAAAGCCACCTTGGATGGACACACAGATGCAGTTTGGGGACTATGCGTCCTTCCTGGCACTGTGGGCTCTGTCTTCGGCGACTCAAGCAGCCATTATGGTGGATCCGATCGAATCCTTCTGGCTTCGGGCGCAGCCGATGGGCGCATCTTGATCTGGGCCGTCAGCGCCCCTCCTCAAATCGCCTCACCTCCGGCTGGAAACCGCCGTCAAGGCGGAAGCCGGCGGGCGAACTCAATATCCTCCGGTTCCAACTTCCCAACCTCTCCTCAGCCGAGTGTTGCAACTACCACATCTTTCCACTACAGCCTTGTTCATCACATCAGTCGCACCGATTCCCCTTCTCCTACATGCATCAGCCCGTTGTCCCTTGCAGGCGTTAACTTCGTTGTCTCCTACTCGGACGCATCTATCCTCGTCTACGACACGCGAACTGGCGAAGAGATTGCTGTTATGGCGAGTCTCGAGACATATGACGGGACGCCCTCCACCGGCGTGAACTCTGTCGTTGCCACAACCATCGGCTTCGATGGAACAGCTAATCTTGATCCCAACCGCGCAATGGCCGAAGAAGAAGTGGTCCATGGAGCTACTGGATCAAGTAGCGTGGAGGGAGTAATCATCAGTGGTTACGAGGATCGATACATCCGTTTCTTCGATGCGAACAGTGGTATGTAGCACTTGCAGCTCCATGATATCCTCACAATCCGCTAACCTTTGACACAGGCCAATGTACATACACGATGCTTGCTCACCCGGCTGCGATAGCCTCACTGTCATTGTCTCCAGATGGGCGGGAGCTTGTTTCGGCCGGACACGATGCAAGCCTGCGATTCTGGAACCTTGAGAAGCGCAGCTGTATCCAGGAGTTGACAAGCCACAGATTGATGCGTGGGGAAGGAGTCTGTGCGGTGGTATGGAGCCGTGATGGCCGCTGGGTCGTCGGTGGTGGCGGAGACGGTGTGGTCAAGGTCTTTTCCCGATGATTGAAACGACGAAATGAAAACCTGTGTATGATTCTTCTTGCGTTGTACCTGTGTGTGTGTCTCTTCGCGTTTGCTACTCGTCTTTCTCTGTATGATCCCATGAACTGGAGCGATTCGCCTGACCAGTCCGTACGAGCATTTGCAAGGGTGTTCTCCCCAGCTGTTTGGCATATGATACTCTCCTGTCTGATTTTCTTGTTGTATTTTCTTTTCCAACATGTGTACTTTTTACTTTGCTGTTAACATGCTTTGAAAAAGATTCCCTGGCGTGCGTGAGTGTTTTGTCGCCTTCAAATATTTCGGCATATGCCCGACTTTCCATGAGAACTGGTACAGGTCCTCTTTGGAGGCTGACTCGTTTGCACTTCATCAATTCAAGTAGATAATCTTTACCTACAGATATTGTATAAGGTGCATGGGGTGGATACCTGTTTCCTCTGCTTCGTGGCTTGTGCCCTAAACACTGATGGCCCATGTTTTGTACATCTATCTGGTTTCATGGCATGAATCAAGCCAGCCAGTCTTCCCTACGTCGTCACAGCAAACCAGACATGACTCTTCAAGTAGAACCAATTGAGGTATCATTCCATGTTGACATTATTTCAGACACTGCGCTCCAGATCCCTATTTGGAGGAAATCCACGCCTCTTTGAACACGGACCTCAGCCGTTTCGCTTCTTCCTCATCCTTCAATCGTTGCTGGAGATAGCCCTGCAAGTCATTCCAGAAAGCTTCGGTATGCAATATCTCCTCACTACTTGGCCCTACTGCAGCGAACTTCGGTGGGGATTCATCCCTCTTTTCCGTCACCTCCGGTTGAGCCAGTGCTTGAGCGCCACCGATAATCATCACTCCGATCTCGACTTCTTTGCCTCCTGACAAAGCGGCCGGCTCGTCCGCTAGTACCTCGGCCAGTGTCTTCCCAGTCCCAGTCACTGGCTTCCGCTTGTACAGTATCTTGATCTTGTCCAAAGGAACTTGGCCTCCCTGCGCATCAGTGACGCGCGCTCGCACGGCATCCCGAAGGTCCTGGACTGAGATGGTCGAGAGAGGGGCATTGGAGATGGTGAACTCCAAGGTAGGGTTGCGCGCAGACTTGATACGGACAGTGATCGATTTGGATGAGCCTGGGATCTGTGTTGAGCTCACTTTCTTGGGCATCGGGGGGTGCGGGGCTGAAAGGCGGGGGAGAGTGTACTGTGGTGGATAGGGAACTCGTTAGCATAAAATCCATGGGTAATTCAGAGGCAGAAAAGAAGTCCGTATCGGGACCTACAGGAACTCGCAGTCCAACTTGCTCTGAGTCAAAGACATGGTCAGCGCGGAGCTTGACAGACCGTGAGTCCAGAGTGGACAGGAATGATTTTGTAAAGGTCAGCTCTGACATGTCGGGCAATTGAGGTCAAATGCCAGAGATCTCCGAGAGAATTGAACGGAAGAGAAAGCAACCCCGAGGTGATAATCGTTGGAGCAATGAATGAGTTGGGTTGGGGTTTCTTGATGTTGATGGAAGTCCGACACCTAATTCATGAGGCATCAGAAGTACCAAGACAAGGGCTAGACCGCCTTCCGCTAATTCTGTACTGCTAGCGTCCACCGCCCGAAGAAAAAAAAAAAGAACGAAAGAAACCGAAGCTTCTCAGAAAGCAAACACACTAAACGTCTCCCATAAACACCACATTTTCACAATGGGTGTCGGTCGCCGTATGAAGAAGCAGGGGCCCCCGGCCCCACTCGACGAGTCAAAAGTCACCATGCTCAAGAAACGCAAGGCTGGCGAGCCAGCTGCGGCTCCTGCGAAGCCTGCACCATCGAAGCGTCGCAGGTCTGACGCCGACGAGGCTGTGTCGAAGAAGGAAGCACCCAAGAAGAAGAAGGTCAATGTTGCCGCTGATAAGTCCGAGCCAAAGAAGCAGCAATCCATCACGAAGAAGGCGGCGCCTGTGCCGGTACCTATGTCTGATGATGATGAAGATATGGAGGATGACGATGAAATTGATGACCTCGATGGGATCAGTGAAGGCTCAATCGGGAGTGACGATCAGATTGAGGGACTGTCTGATCTGGAGGATGATGATTCGGTGGTCGACTCCGACGAAGACCGCCCAACTCGCGGCGCCATGTTCTCTGACGACGAGGATTCCGATGCCGAAGAGAGATTGACAGCCGCAAACATCGAGGGCTTGTCTCGCAAATTGGATGCTGAGCAACAGGAGGAGGAGGAAGCCGCCGAGCAGGAATTGCAGGAAGCCGCTTTGCAGACCAACATCGCTGCACCCGACGTGTTCGCCGACCAAAATCAGCAGGGACTCGCTCCTGATCTGCAGTTACTGCGCCAGCGCATCACGGACACGATTCGAATTCTGGGTGACCTGAAGACTCTTGGTTTGCCTGGAAAGTCGCGCACCGACTATATCGACCTCCTGCTTGACGATATCTGCACCTACTACGGTTACACTCGATTCCTGGCCGAGAAACTGTTCAACCTCTTCACTCCCATGGAGGCCTTTGCCTTCTTCGAAGCTAACGAGACTCCTCGCCCTGTCGTCATCCGTACGAATACTCTGCGAACCAACCGCCGATCCCTTGCTCAGGCTCTCATCAACCGTGGTGTCGTTCTCGAGCCCGTTGGCAAATGGTCCAAGGTTGGCCTGCAGGTTTTCGAGTCTCCTGTCCCCCTCGGTGCTACCCCTGAGTATCTTGCCGGTCACTACATTCTCCAGGCCGCTTCTTCTTTCCTTCCCGTTATGGCTCTCGCTCCCCAGCCCAACGAGCGTGTCCTCGATATGGCCTCTGCCCCCGGTGGTAAGACGACGTACATGTCCGCTCTCATGCGCAACACTGGATGTGTCGTTGCAAACGATGCCAGCAAGCCCCGTGCCAAGGGTTTGATTGGTAACATCCATCGCCTCGGCTGCAAGAACACCATTGTCACTAACATGGATGCCCGCACCGCTTTCCCCAAGGCGATGGGTGGCTTCGATCGTGTTCTGCTTGATGCTCCCTGCACTGGAACGGGTGTCATCTCCAAGGATCCCGGTGTGAAGACCTCCAAGAACGAGCGCGACTTCCTCGCCATTCCTCACATGCAGCGTCAACTTCTTTTGGCTGCGATTGACTCCGTTGACCACGCCTCCAAGACTGGCGGATACGTTGTCTACTCTACTTGCAGTGTGACGGTTGAAGAGAACGAGGCCGTTGTTCAGTATGTGCTTCGCAAGCGCCCCAATGTCAAGATTGTGGACACCGGTCTTGGTGGCTTTGGCAGCCCTGGATTCCTCAGCTACATGGGTAAGACTTTCGATGCCAAGATGGCGCTCACCCGCCGTTACTTCCCTCATCGTGAGAACGTCGACGGTTTCTTCGTCTGCAAGCTCAAGAAAACCGCCGTGACCCCTGTGGCCAAGTCCGGGGATGCCGAACCCCGTGCCAAGGGCCCCAAGAAAGCTCGCAGCATCTCCTCGGCCGCCTCCACGGACGATGATGAGATTGATCGCACTCCTATTGTTGATGAGAATGGCCACGCCGCTGATTTCGAGGGTGGTGCCTTCAGTGCTTTCGAGGATCCTGAGGACGCCGAGCGCATTGCTCGCGCTGAGCGTAATCGTCTGCGTCGCAAGGGTCTCAACCCCAAGGGTGTTCTGAACAAGCCTAAGAAGAGCAAGGCAGAGGTGTCAGAGAAGACAAGCGAATCAGTGGCACCCAGCCAGGAAGAAGAGACCAAGACCATTGCCTCAAAAAAGTCCACTAATGAGCCCAAGGGGGAGAAGAAGACAGTCCCCAAGGAGGATAAGAAGCTTGTCAGCAGAGTCAAGGAAGACAAGAAGCCGGTGACTGAGGACAAGGAAGAGAAGAAGGTTGCTGTCAAGGGCAAGGGGGAAAAGAAAGATAAGAAGGCCAAGAAGGCCAGCAAATGATCAATCGATCACACCTCTTTGTGTATAATTCTTCGGGCAAGTCAAAAGCATCATGTATTAGGTCCGGGACCCGGCGCATCGGATATACCTTTTGTTCAATATAAGATCAACTGTGTTTCAAATGTCTATTCTTGATGTAGGACACCTAGTACGGAATGTACTGACTACCTGTAGATCAACCACCTGCAAGCGTATGGTTGCATACCTCTATAATCGAAATGTGAACATTCGCTACCTAAGGACCGACGAATACCTATAAATGCCCAACAATCTAGTACCTAAGGAAAAGTCCCATTAACCTAAATGCAAGCCGTTCTAACTCCAGAAATGATCCCACTATATAACTCCAGCTATGCTCGATAAATTTTGATCACCTTCTTGACCTCTTTGCGGCACATCGGACACAGGCTGACGAGGTTGGCACATGTGACACACGAACATAGGTGCCCACACTCGGCGAAGACAGCATCCATCTCCTCCGTATAACAGATTTGACAGAGATCCAACTCGGCGTCAGCCACCTCCCAGTAGCTGACGCCCTTGCCATGGCGTTTACCATCCTTAAATCCACCGACATACTTGTTGCCAGTCGTTTTCTCGATATATGTACCCTGTCCGTGGCATACATCCTCGACCCAATCGCCGTCGTAAGAGTCGCCAGTGGGGTATACCAATTTGCCCTGGCCATGCCGTCGGCCGAAGACGAAGTCACCTTCGTATACCATGCCTGTGCCCGAAACGTGCGTGCCTCTTCCGTGGCGATGACCTTTGAGGAAGTCACCACTGTAGTAATCGTTTGCGAATGTGGCTTCAATGGTCTTGACTCCAGTGAAACCTTGGATTGGATGGCCGCGAGAATCGGCCCACAGGTATTGAACTAAACGATCGGGGCTTGTGAACAACCCCAAAGCAGCAAGCTCAGACCGCCTGTATCCATGTTAGAGACGAAGAAAAAGAAATACTTGAGATCAGGTATAAAGGTGTACTTACTTATCCTTCGTCAACTTATCTCCAACGATGAAGCATACCCCGTGCGGCGCAACCACCTCGGCGAAGCTGTCGGCTGGCGATACCGTGGTAACAGCAGCACCGTCGACACGCTTCCACATAAGGAAGTCCTGGCGAAGAGGCCGCTGTAAGTGGCGCCGGATGGACGCTTTGACGTTGGCATCGAGCTTAGAAAAGAACGACCCAACGGTCCTGAGCACTTGGTTGTCCGCGTCAAACATCTGAATAAAGTAATATGTGTGGTCGATAGGCAGCTTGACCCTCGATGATGCGGCTTGTGCTTCAGGCCGGGAATCTGCTGTAGGGGGGTCTCGAGTGGATGGTGCAAGAGCGGAGCTTGTGCCTTCAGTTGGAGGAGCTGACGCAGTAGTGGTGGCTTGTTGACCGGGAGCAGCGACAGCAGCTAGCACCAGTGCCTGCTCCGCATTGTCAGACGCAAAGGCATCATTTTCAGGAGACAATGTGGCCGACGGTGGCAACGAGTCATCGTCAATCGTGGAGTGCACATTGTCTGTAATAGCCCGACGCCCATGAGGAGTGTATCCCGATGAGCTAGCGACAGCATCCCCCTCGGCTGCCACGTCTTCCGAGGCCCCAAGCACTTGGTCCTGAATGACTGTGGTGTCTGGCTTATCCTCTGAGGTGGTGAAGGTCGGAGGGTCTGGAATGGCGAACAACTGTGCATCTTCTGTTATGAGGTTAGTTAGGCGACACTTAGAACGAGGAGTAATGCAATCACATACCCTCCGATATGATCTCCATCCAGAACCGTATAATCTTCAATGAAGGATCCAGTGGAACGTTCAGATCCGTAGTGCGATCGAATGCCAATGACGACCCAGAACCAGCAAAGTTCCCAATTTGCCAGAAACGAACCCGCTCGGGGGCGATGGGATCAGAGCTTGCGGATTTACACGTGGCAATCCTTTTGCGTAGCTCGGCCAAGCGCGTTGAGCGGGGCAAAGACATGTACATGACAGAACTTGCCGCTTTGGCCTGTGCCATAAGATCATAAGAGTCAAACAGACTAGTCAGCTGGCCGTATTGCGGAAGCGAATAGATCTCCACCTGGACAACATCTGTGGGCTTGTCACCAGTGGGATATATGCCGGTTTCATAGTATTGCTTCAAGGTCTCAGGAACTTCCCAAGGCCCCTGAGGACCAGGCAACAGGGCCGACACGACACTTTCCCGGACATACATTACCACAACGGGGACATCATGGCCCTTCTTGTGGTCGACAGTTTGAGAGGGATCAAGACCAAGGTGAGGGCCCATGGCGGTCTTCTGGGTTAAGCACTCCACACGGTTGTCACTACCATCATCGAAAGCCAGCCAGGTAGTGCCGGGCCCTGCTGGTCGAAGGATGCTGAAGAACTTGCCCGAGGTGCGACGACCACGATGGACAATATATCCATAAAGGACATATTTGCTACCCTGTCCATCAACAACCCAAGGAGCCAGGTCCAGTTCCTCATCCAATTCGACTTTGTCATATCGGAGCTGCCAGCGTTTGGCCTTGTCCAAAGTATGGCGACCAAACTCGACATGAAGAAGCGGTGGAAGCGACCAACGGCCGGGCTTGGCACTCAAGTACGCACCGACAGCTCCCGAGGTGGATTTTGCTTGATCAATTGGTATATAAAGACGCGAGTTGAAGTCCGTGGGTAGCATATTCACGGTTACTTCGCCCTCGGGAGATGTAGCATGCACAGCCGGGCTATCAAACAGTTTGGCGAACTCCTTTCCGGCCTCTGTCCCATTTAGCTCAAGCTCTAGGGTACGTCGCAGGCGCTCCCAGAATTCTGATACGTCGTTCGAGAACTCGTGCAAATTGCGCAAAGTGGTAGTCACGGCGTCAGTATCGACGTAGCTTGGTGAGAGGGTTTGGCGACGAAGCTGCCACAGAAGCTTTTGGAGAGCATCACATAGTGGCTTAGGCCTGGCGTCGGAATTGGTGAGATGTTCAAGCACATCAACACTTTGGATGATCTCGCAGAATGGAGCGATGTGCAGCCACGAGGCAAGTCCAGCTACCTCTGGGCTATGATTGATCATCGAGTCACCTAGTGGTCGGTAACCGGTCAAGGCCATGCTGTCCCAAGTGGGCTCGGAGTCACTTGGGTGCCACCAAAGGGATTTGGTTGGGTCATTCACCACACGAATATATGCATCGAAAGACAGTGTATCGTCATTCAAGAGGGCGCGATGTTGTCCCCGCCGACGGGAATGGATTTGATCCCAGGGGCCGTGGAAATACGTCCATCCCCAATCCAAGTTGTGGGGATTGAACTGATGGCATGATGACTGCATCCAACCAGTGCGTGGCTCTTGGGGATTGTACACGATAACACCAACCTGCGCAGGTACACGCCAAGGGCTCGAAGTTCCGTTGTCAGGCTGGGCAAAGTCTCCGGCGGCAGGATATTGAGACCTGTAGTGAGCAAGCCATGCTGCTGTGTCGTTCGTGGCTATGGTCTTGATTTCGGTTTCTGGAGTGCTGTCGTCTAATACATCGTCGGGAGCACCGCGGCGGACAGTGAATTCTGTCTCGGGAAGATCGTCATCGGGAGTTGGGATTGTGGTAGAGCATTCCAGATAGACGCTCAATGCGTTGACATTGTTCCCCCGAGGATAGAACTTGATTCGCCACCAATATCCTCCAACAAATGCTGCCGGGGAGCGCATGACTTTGGCACGATTAGGCTTCTCGGGGGTGCCCCGGACACCCTTGAATGTCCATGTAAGACGGGCCTTCTCTGTGGGGACATATTCAGGGTCCCCCAAGTCCCGGAAGAAGTTGTTTTCCCAGTATTTATCTGTCACGCTGTTAGACATGTACCAAACTTCCAGATGGGTGAGACTTACGATCGCAGGCACTATAGTCCGAATCGCCGCCGTCGATCTCTTTCAATTCATCCTCATCTGGGGTCGTCGTATCCTCCTCATATTCCGCCCAGTACGCATGATCAATCTCCCCAGGGGACTGAAGCGTGGGCTGAGTAGTCGGGGGTGATGATTCGGAGGACTGAATTGGTGACGCGGTCTCGGCAGCGTTCTCTGGAGTATGCCCTGTTCTCGCGGCATTTTCCACCCCAGTCTCAGGGACTGGCAAATTGGGATCCATAATATCCCAATTGAAGGAATGTCAATCCTTCAAGCGAAGGTGACGAGCCAGCAAAGTGTATATATATAACACCGCTAGGTATACTACCTATCCCCTTCGAAGTGTCTAGTCAACTCTGATAAGGGCTTATCGGACGAGTGGAGTCGCGGAGAGAATGGAATTGAGGAGGGAAGGTTTGAGGATAAGCAATGAGAAGAGAAACGAGAGTATACAAAAGAATGAAGATACTGAGTAACAGAGATACAAGAAGAAGAAAGAGAAAAGAAAAAGTCGGGGAAGGTGAAAAGGGAACCAAAAAGGAAAAAAAATAAAAAAAGATAAAAGATAAAGAACGCGAGTCCGGGGGAAGATGCCGAGTGGGTCACTTGGACTGTATGAGTTGAGGTACATAGTTCCATGTGGGTTATGGGGTGATTTACATAATTTTCAATGAAGTCGCGAGATCTTATACCTCTCAACTGATGTATCTTTTGCAATCTACAATATATAAACATATTCTACCTGACTTGATTCATACGAACATTGTATATCACCAAGATCAATTTCATCCGGCGGTGTGCCGATCCGAGGGGATCCCCACTCAGGGTCAAATCTTTAAAAAATTGCCGATTTTTGTTCGGTGGCGATTCGGCTTATCGAACTTTCTCCGATTTCGCCACTGACCCCTGGAAGCTCCCCGATCCATGGAATGGCCCCGGATTCCCCGTGGACGCCACATGGGAAATCATTCTGTTGTCTCCAAGATATGTAACTTTGAACGCTATCCTGGGCAGTCTTGGATGGCTCAAACCGGTCGACCTTATCAAAAGGTTCAATGCATAGGCGCATGTGTTCAGGGTGGAGCGGGGCTGACTCCCACCAATCCTGAAACAATTGCGCAAAGGGCCCTATGTACCCTAATTGACCAGGTGGACCGCAGTTTTTTATGCTGATCGACACTGATTGGCCCCCTTGAAGACGAAACCCTATTGAGACTGCCGGTTCCCGCATCGCTTGGCATTTTCGTACCTTGTCATGTCGTACAAGACTCGACGGGATATTGTGCAATTGAGATTATGTTGATTCAGCACGAGCAAATGAAGCCGCCACAATCATGGGGAATACCGCTGTGGCTTCCGCATAGACCTAGGGGAATAGAGATTAGCTTGATAGCCCAAATGAAAAGAATATCGTTCCAAAAAGAACATACCTTCACAGACTTGGCATCCACCTTGATCTTGCCCCAGCTCACCGCTTCATCTGGTCGCGCACCTGCATCACTGCCATCGAACTCCTGCGCGGTATTCACATACACTGCATGCTCGGCCCCATTGCGCATCAAGCATGCATTGGCGATATGGTGCTTGACCACGCCACCACCCAAAATGATCATGCCAGCGCGGCTCGCCCGGACAGCCATGGTATTGATGCGGCGCACATCGTCTACAATATCCACCCGGAGTCGCTGCGGGGAAGACTTGTAAGTGTGGAAGTAAAGCATGTCTCCCAGTGATCCATCTGTGAGGGCGGGGCAGAATACGGGGATTCCGTTCTGCGCCGCCCAGTACAGGACTGAATCTTCGTGGTTGATCTCACGACCGAGTCGCTCGGTGATGAGGCTTGGGGTCCAGTGAAGTTCGTCATCCTCATCCCCAGTCTCCCGAGCCTTGACCTTGGCTGCCTCCTGCTCCTCCAGCATTTTATCCAAGATCGGCACTACCCAGTCCTCAAAGGCACAGTAGTTATTGTTAGGCACAAGAAGGTTGCCAATGCGGTTGAGGCCCTTAGCGCGCAGTCCAGCTCCGGGGGTGGAGAACGATCCGAGGTATGTGGGCGCCAAACATTTGATCAAATCTTCTTCCACGCCACCGGCAGTGGTCACAATGGCTGAGACATGTTTATGCTTGACGAGATAGCGCAGGGTATCCCGTAAACCGGATGAAATCAAGTTCGATGTATAGCCGAGGAAGATTGTGGTTTTGTCCCCGGTTTCGGGGTCACGGAAAGCACGCTGAAGGAAAATAAATGGTCAGTCTTTCTGATTCACGACTTATGGAACCCATCAGAGTGGGAGGCCATACCATTTCGTTGATGATCTGGGCGGCTTCCGCGACCGCACTGCCCTGGAAGCCAGTATTGGCTAGATTATCCACCATTTCGGCGACTGTGATATCTCGGCCCTGGAATTTATCGAAATCCACGCCGCTCACTACGTGAGAGCCCTCCGGGACTGGTTGTGAGCTTTGCAGAACGGACTCGGTGACCGAGGCGGGGACTGCCGATAGCTTCTGGGTGCTCATATTTGCGGTGATATGATATGGGACAAGAGACGAGGGGAGGCCGAAAATAAAAAAATTGCACGTCTTTGAGAAATATAATCCTACCAGCTTTGGTAAAAATCAAAACGAATTGGTCAAGTTGTTGAAGAGGGGCAAGTCTCGATCTTTTTTTTGTTCGGCGGGGAACTTGCATCAGTCTGGGCCTTGATGCCTTGACGCCTTACTGCCTAAGGCATTCAATACGTTGGCGAGCCATTCCTTTGGGACTAAGCGAAGGAGCAATACTGTAATACAAACTAGAGAATACTAGCAAGCACGTTTATTAAGTATACATGTAGTATACAGTGGTATCTAGCAATTGATATCTTCGCAGTACGTTGTCTACAACATAGCTAAGGTCATACATCGAATCGTGGCAGATAGAGTTTAAGAGGCACCAGCAGCCCCATTCACCACACTAGCGTCGAACCGGGTTAGTGCCAAGCCGACCCCTTGAAGTCTCACGAACTCATCTCTTCTCATTCTTCTCATGTTCTTATTCATTTTTCTTACACAGTACTCAGTAGATCGTCCTGGACTCTTGTTGTTGAGTCACATCTGGCGCAAGGAGGTCGCATGATTTCTCCGATCTTCCAACGTGCTACAGTTTCCTACTGAGCTCAAAGACACATCTACTTTCTCGACCTGTCGACGACGGAAGGTACCGGTCTGGCTTATCTGCTTTGACCAACTTGGATGTTCCTTTCATTACCACTCGGCAAGGACTTGAACGTAAACAAGAAAACAAAAGGCGAACGCGATTTGAGGTTTGTTGTCCGAATCTTTGCCGAACCCCCCCCCCCCAAAAAGTGGAAAACCACGCCTTACCCGATCGATCACACTTCAATTCTTCATATGGTCCGTGCATTCAATGTCACGTGCAGACCATCTAAAGTGTCGTTCTATCTGAGTATGCGATGGATTCTGCATTCCAACCGCCCTGGGCTGAATCTGCACTTTACTTCTTACGTGCTGGAGGCGCTAACCGGTTCATAACTGCATGATAGCATGACGCAATAATGTCCTCCCGATTTCCCCCATCGTCCGGGTTCAATTCCCGTGACCGTTCTCCGCAGCGATTTGGAGACCGTCGCCCCCCAGTCGGTCCTCGTGGCCCCGACGACGCGCCTGCACCATTCGGTAGAGATCCACCCCGTGGTCCTCGGGCCCTTGTCGACTCTCCCAGGGGTGGTCATTTTGGTGGTCGTGGCAGAGGTTATGGCCGTGGTGATTTTCGTGATCGCGACCGAGACCTACGAGATCGTGACCGAGATCGCGACTTTCGAGACAATCGCGATGGTCCACCGTTTCGCCGAGATATGGATCGTGACTGGGTTCGGCGCGACCGCGAGTTCGATCCTCGAGATAATAGGATTGGCTTCGGCCGAGGTCGCTCAAGGTCACCGACACGCGATTTTAGGGATATGAGGGAGCCTCCCGCACGCGACTTTGATTTGATTCGGATGCGACGGAATTCGAGGGACAGCATTCTTTCTGCGTCTTCAGGGGGTCCGGATGGTCCACCGCCTAACACCGGCCATGTACCTCGTGGAGCTATGCGAGGACGCGGTCGCGCAGACTGGGAAGGGGGTCGTGGTCGCGGTCGTCCGGCATTCTTCGATGACCGGGATCTCTTCCGTCGACGCAGTCGCTCTCGGGAACCCTGGCGCGGACGCGATCGGCTGCTGGATCGCGACAGAGATCGAGGCTTGGACCGGGACCGTGCCGCAGATCGCGACCGGATGATAGACCGAGATCGTGATCGAGACCTTCCACGGCCTCGAGATCGGGAGCGTGAGCAAGACCGAGATTTGGACCGTCGAGATCGCTTTGACCGTCGCGAAGATAGGGACAATAGACGGCCTGATCGCGAAGACCGTGATCGCCCAGTGGACTTTTGGAAGCGAGAGCGTCCCCCAAGTCGTGCAGCTAGCGGCTCAACCACCTCTTCACACCCCCCCACAGCAGCAGGCACTGGGTTTGTGCCAGCCCTTGCGGATCGCCTGTCTGACCATCCCCAAGGTGATCAAGGTCGGAAAGCTCCAACACAACCCAGCATTGCGGCTCCAGAGACTGCGCACGATCCCACACGAAACGACCCTCCTGTTCGGCCCCTTTCTCTTAGACCGGATATTCCTCGATCTGATGTCGCTCATCCTGATGCCACTCGTCCTGATACCACTCGTCCTGATGCCGCTCGACCTGATGCCGCTCGACCTGATGCCGTTCGACCTGATGCCGCTCGTCCTGATGCCGCTCGACCTGATGCCGCTCGACCTGATGCCGCTCGACCTGATGCCGCTCGACCTGATGCCGCTCGACCTGATCTTCCGACGGAGTCTGGTCCTATTGTTCGACACTCACCGCCTCCAGCCGCTCCTCCGGTGCCCGCCTTTGGGTCGGTAACTGCCCTTCTTCCGACTACATCCTCAAGTAATGATTCTTTCGAGACAGGGATGCCGCTAGATTCTGTTTTGCCTTCCTTGCCCTCAGAGAAAGAGCACAATGAGGTTGCGCAACGCAGACCACCACAGCCTCCTACCGGACCCAAAGCGGAAAGAGCAGAAAGAACCGAGACCACACAGCCACTTGAGCCTCGTCGCCGCCTCGAAACTCATCGCGAACCGGGGAAGCAGCAAGTAGGGCCTCCTCTACCACCTAAGTCATCTATCCATCTACCGGACGTATCACCACCCACTGCTCCAGCTGCCATGACTCGGCCAGATCCAGCTTTGGGACCCAGCGACGCGTTTGGGACTGGGCGGTCGAACTCTCTTACTCGTTCCCCTACCTTTGCCCGACTTCCACAGCGTGCAAGATCCCGTGAGCCTTCCATCTCACCCCGGATGCAGCCATCCGGTATTCCAACCGGCCCTCGAGCGTTGCAACGGCAGGCTCCCTCTCCGCGTGGTCGTAAAGGCAGCAAGCAATGGGTTCGACCTGGCTATGGTCGAACGCCCCCCTTTCCTAATGCACTGCCGAAACAAGAGTCTTATGATGACCATGAAACAATTCCCCCTACAACTGAAACCAAGCGGAAAGACCATCGTCCTCCGCCTTCACCGGATATCGACGGCCCTGAGAGCGGCGAGATTATCCCCCAGGAGCCCGCGAAGAACCCATCTCCTGTTTCTCCATCCATGAATCTTCCTTTGCATCAGCTTTCCTTGGCTGCTGAAACTCGACACAGTGATGCCAGAGTGGTCACCCAACAGGCCAGCAATGATAAAGCCAAGTTGATACCGAACTTTGAAGGCTCCAGCGATGAGGAAGATGGAGAGAACATCATTTTCACCCAAGAGTATCTTGACGAGAGAAGGCGGCTATTTGAAAAGGATATGGAGTCACTCCGAGCAGAACTACCACCGTCTCCACTGGAAGATCCAGAAATTGTCGCTCATCTCCTCAAAATCCAGCTACTCGGAATTGTAGCCAACAATGAGGGAACGGAACCGCCGATAGAACAACCCGATGGACGACCCGCTGAAAGCCCCTCGGAGCGACCAGTGGGCGATGTACCCTCATTGGAGAGTGAAGTACCAACAGATCGCCCAAGCAGCGAGGGAATGACCTCTTTAGCTCGTGAAACCCCCGGACAGGAACCGAAGCCAATCACGGATACTGTCATACCTCCTATGGTATCCAGTGGCAATGTTACCGTCGACACGCTGCCATTTTTGCATACAGGTCCACCCACGCCTATCCAGGATATGGCGGTATACTGTGAAAATATTGCCACCCAGAATCGCCTCAAGGATAAAATCAGCACAGAGCTTTCAAAGATTCGAGGAGAGGTTTTCAGGAAAAATGCGATTCTCCGTGCTGAGTATGTGTCTCATTACAAGCTTTGGCGATTGGCTATTTGGGAGCTTGACCGCATGAAGGACAAGAAGTTAGAGACTCCTGGACCAGCCTCCCCTTCGGTGTCCACGGTCCCAACTACACCGGCACCCATTCCGGAAGGCCGTGAAGGTCGTCGGCACAAAGGCAATAGCGAGCTCGATTTCCTCAATGCTTTGAAAGCCTCCGAAATCTCAGCGCAAGAAGAGCGGGAGCGTCGGCGGATCAAGATGGCCACTGCTCAGCCTGACTTGGGCCGCGAAGCAGTCATTCCAGACATGCTCGAACCGCGGGAGAAGAAGGCACGTGTTTACAAAGATGTTAACAACACCATCGAGTGCAGTAGGGCTTTAGAAGTCTTCGGCTTTGCGCCACCTCCCAATGACTTCACCCCGGAGGAGCACGCGATATTCACCGATGCCTTCATGGCACACCCGAAACTGTGGGGCAAGATCGCTGAATCTTTGCCTGGTCGAAATTTCCAGCAGTGTATCATTCACTATTATCTTACCAAGGAAGAGATCAAGTACAAAGCCAAACTCAACAAACGTTGGAGCAAGCGTGGTAGGGGGACTCGAAAGGGCCCACGACCAAAGTCCAATGCTCTCATTGCAGACTTGGGCGTTGTGAAACCGGACTTCGTCGGCGAAGATGAGCCACCCGCTGTTACTGATACTGGCCGTCCAAGACGTGCGGCTGCACCCACCTTCGGCGATTCCACCGAGGCAGAGAGTGCGTCAACTGGCCGTCGTGGTCAGATAGGAAAGGACAGAGAATCAGTTGAAAGGTCAACTCCTCGACGTGGCGGAAGAGGCGGAAATTCTCGTGGCGGACGGCGTGTAAAGAACCCTCAACCGGACCCGAAAGCCCAGGTGGCCATGCCACAGGGTAATCTCCAGCCAGATGTTTCCCCAGCGCCTCCTCGCCCTGTAAGTGAGATACAGTTGGTCTCAGACAATAGCATGGAAGCGTTTGATGCTCGGGAGGCCGAGCGTGCAGAAAAGGATTCCTTGCACTCAGTCCCGAGAGGTAGAGTTGGACGCGGGAGGACGAAAGAAGGGGTCTATGTCTTTGAGTCTACAGAAGTCGAACCCGTGTCAATCAAACAGCCCGAGACGGGGTATGGGTCTTTACAGCCGACAAGCTACTGGTCTGTACCGGAGCAGCGTGATTTCCCAGCTTTGTTGGGTCACTTTGGCCGCGATTTTGAGGGCATATCGAGTTGGATGAAGACAAAGACGACAGTGATGGTATGTATTGGTCTTGCGATCCCATCTTTGGTTTTGACTAGTTGACTAATATGTGTCGGTACAGGTCAAAAACTTCTATCAACGCCGTCTGGACTCGGGCCAGAAAGACTTCGAGATGATTGTAACAGATGCAGAGGAGAAAAAGGCTCGTGGTGAGCCCACAGGGCCGCTTCCTGTGCCAAGTGTTGCTCCCAAACGACGATACGAGGCCACTCCGTCCTCGATCATTCCTCGTCCGCTTGCTCCTCAGGGTGATCCCATGGCTGAGATCGAAGACCCGCGTTACACCTCCAAAGGTAGACCCGTTGGACTTTCCCCACAACCAATTCCCCTGCACGGGCGGCCGTTGTCCGAGAAAGAGCGAAATGTCGGTCGTTACCAGCCGCTTGCACAAGCTTCCACTGCTTCAGCAGTGCCTTCGACTGCAACTCTCATCGAAGAATCAACTCGGGCAATTCGCGCCCAAGGGGGCCCCTCACACCGCATACAGGGCCCCCGCCTTGGATACTTTACAGAGGATAGGCGGGACTCCTCGATAATGAGTCCGCGTACGCAAGACCTGCCGATACCGTCGCGCCATCCCGGCTCCATGCCACCAGAGATGGTACGAATGGACCATATGTCTCCACAGGCATATATGCCTTCACAGCAGCCACCACCCATCCTCTCATCGAGCCACTCGCGTCATCCGAGCTCGCCTAGCCAGCAGTTGAGACCAGAATTGGATATCCCATCTTTTCACCGCGACCCTTTCGCCCAAAGATCCTATTATCCACTTACAGGACCGCCTGGTGGTATTCCCCAGTCCCCTCGCCCTGGCTTGTCGCCAGTCAAGGATGTGCCTCGTCCGAGTGCGACTCCTGGCCCGGAAGGAGCCCGGCATGTACCCGCTAAACGGTCCAATATCATGAGTATTCTCAACGATGAACCAGAAGAGCCTCAACCACGCAAGAGGTTCGCTGGCGAACAAGGCCCGTCCGCCCCTACTGCAACTACAGGCATCACTTCAAGGCCCGTGTATCAGGCGAGCGGGTCATCCCGCCAAGAAGATAGTGGCATGTCAGGGTTGTCGCAAAAGCCGTCTGGCTACGCCCAGCAAAGTCAATATCAACCAACTTCTCGCGGTTATTCAGATTATTCTGGCTATGGTCCCCCTCATAGTGGCGCAGGCACGTCGGCGAACAATGATTGGATGGCACGATTCGATCCGCGAGCGCAACAGAATCCTGCGCCGCCCCAGGCTCAGTCAGTTCCAGCACAGCAGCAGCAGTCTCAACAGCAGCATCAACAGCCGCAAAGCAGTCGCCAGGGTCCTTATTCGTCTTATGCTGTAACACCTAGTCAGCCTTCAGTTCCTCTGACGAATCTTTCGGTGCCATCTCCTGCGCCGACTCCCCCGCCATCAGTCGGACCCCAAAGATCGGCTTATTCCAACGTCTTCTCCCAACCATCCTCTGCGCAAACGGCTATGTCGTCGGGTTCGCGAGATATTGCCTCACAGCCTGCATCCTACCGGCCAAGCTCACCTGGCCCGCGTTCCAGTATGCCGTTTGGAACAAGACAAGATCCACCGATAACGGCGCAATCTTCTGGCAACTTGTATGGTATGCATTCACGCCAGTCCGCAACCCCAGCTTCGTACTCCTCAGCTGCGCCACCTACGCAGAACCCGACACAACAACACAGCTATCAACAACACGTGCAGACGATGGTCAGCGGGTCGCATCAGCCGCAATCCCACCGCTCCACTCCGGTCAATTTGCCCGGTGGATCTTCACAATACGGACACGACACTCCTCCCCCACAATCTCAGGCCGGTCGGTCAATGGCATCGCTGGCGAGCCTGGGACGCTCATACACTCCACCGGCAGGCCTGCATTCATCCATGAGCGGACCTGCCATGGGTAACTATGCTCCCACTCAGTCGTCTACCCCTGGATCTATGCCGCCGCTCCACCAACGACCTCCAGGATCTCTAGGGGATACTGTCGCTACTCCAACACATCACCGAGGTTGTAGCCATGAGTCGGTACAAGGCGGACTACCTGGGTCATTACCACCGCCGTCGCAACCACGCTAAGACCTAATGTTTGCTTGATTTGAATATCCAGGCGGAGTGTTGGTTTACTGTCGGATTGGCTGTACATTAACTTGGCCTTTGTATTCTCTTGTTTTCCTGTTCAGCGTCCTGGCATCTACGCCAGCGAGGAGTCTCCATTTGGTCATGGTTCATATGTATTACTAGATGAATGATTTTATGTGACACAGCTTCATGTACTAGGTTGGAGTATCATGGTATCTACACTGTGAACTGAACTGGCTTTGCCACCTTGTATGAAACATATGAAACATGTCTTACCGATCCATCTGATTCATGTGGCTGGGTAGGTTCCACTCATCATAGTCCAGATGGACAAAGGCACGGTCGACAGTAGGCACACTTTCAAGGATATACTGTAGACTCTCACCAACATCATGGCTATCCCGCAAACTGGTCCCTTCATCCAAGACGAGGTCAACCTCAACATTCAGCTTGTCACTCGCGTAGTACGCTTTCAAGTTTTGGATCTTGTGGATCACTCTGGAGAACCGCATGGTCATATACAGCAAAATGCTGTGATCATCGGCAGAGGCAGCGGCGCCTGTCAACCGGCGGATGTATTCCGCGGCCGTTTGACCCCAGTTCCACATGATGTAGCAAGAGAGGATTAGACCACCCAAGGGATCCAAGTACCAAAGGTTTGCGAAAGTTCCAACTGCGATTGTCCATGTTTTAGAATTAGAGCCCTGGTCGCAAACAAGACGGAGACTTACTCAAGGGAAAGATGATGCTGAACGTGTTGAAGACAACGTCAGTCATGGCGTCCTGGGCCAACACTTGGACACTTGGGCTGGGAATCAATCGGCACCATAGCCAGCAGAGCAGCTTGACCAATACGGTGCCACCCATCAACGCGATAGATGGAGCGGAAAGCTCCACGACTCTGTGATCGTCTGCAATCAACTGTTTCATCGATGACAACGCCACTTGGAAAAAGGAAGTGACCATGATGACGGAGAAGATCAGCACACTGATGGGTTCTAATCGTCGACGGCTGATGGGGTATCGATTACGATCTTCTCGGCGGATCATAATTGTCGTTACCCAGATAATAACCGTACTGAGAAAGTCCAAGACTCCATCAACCAAACCGGCCAGCATGGACATCGAGCTAGTCATGGCCATGATGGCGATCTTCGATGCAAGAAGAGTAACGTTGGCGATGAAATTGATGCGAATGGCCAGGTTGATAACGCGGTCTTCGTCACCTGGCGGCATCGCTCCAGGTGATTCTAGGTCGGGTATACGCCCTGACGGGCCGTCGACTCCCTCGGAGGAGTGGAACAAGGGAGTTGTCTCATCGGGAATGCGATAAAGATTATGCGCAGTGCGTTTGATCCTTCCGCCTCTAGGGTTGGCTTCTAGCGGTTCGGCCTCATCCATTGCCACAGAGGATGGCTGATGGGTTCCATCTGGCGTAAGTTTGGGGGTTCTGAATTCATTGTATTCCTCAATCAGATTGTGGGGTAGGGAGGAGTCCAGCAGTCGATCAATGTAGAGATATTGGGAGATCAGTCCATTATTTCGTTCATGATATTTCCGGCTATATCATCGTTTAGCTTTCTGCTGATCAATGACAGAGAGGGGGGACGAGCATTGGCTTGGAAAGGTTCTTCAATGAATCGGGTGATCTGTAGTAATGTTGCCTGCGACGGGATTAGTTTCGATACCATTGCATCATACCGTCAATCGGATCTAGTGGTACCATTCATAACGAGGGTTACTTTCTCCAATCAATAAAGAGCCACGGCGAAGAAAGAGACGTCGGTCAGAGGTATTGTCGTCAACCTCGTTCAAAGCAAGGCTAGGGGTACGAGAGGGCAAAAAGTTCAACAAGCGTTGGCCTCTAGTGGATAGGATTTCCCGTTCTGGATCCAGGCTTGGGCGCCGGGGACGTAGTACAGGCGAATGCAATTCAGGAGATGAAGAAAGCGGAAGAAACGATTGGGAGGACATCACGCATACATGTATGTATGTCGTTTATGTATCAACTATCACGAATGGCTCATCGAGTGACATCGACACACACGAACACCTCGATCCACAAGGCTAAAACATCCGCGACTTTTGTCGAAGATCGACGCGCCAAGTCACCTGATTTGTTGTGTGATTCATGCCTGATTAGCCAGGTGTCAATCCAAGGCAAAGGTTAACTCTAAGAAAATGACAAAAAATTCTTTTTATTCCAGTCACTACGGAGTACGTGGCCCTGCCCTGATCAACCATAAGATCGGTCGTGATCAACTCTACGTTATTGGTCCTCTTTCAGGCGGGGTAGATGCAGATGCACTCGGATATCTGCTGGCATACCGGCATACCCTGTCCACACTGGCCGAGTTAAGAGGTTACGAGTCGCCGCGTCGGAGGGTCAAATGAGCCGTAATCGAGATGCCGCCTTAAAAAGTGCCAGCACGTATGATACCCTTCGAGTGTGCACAAAGGGAGAGACCAAAGTCTTCTATGGTCGTACGTGGCGCGATGGACATACGACAAACACAGAGCGCGACTGGAAGCGGGGTATAACAGAGGACGAAGTGGTCGGAGCGGAGACAATCAATCGCTCAATGGGGCAAATTCTGGAATCCATTTCCTGCAGACTGCAAGCACCGGGGTCCATAAGTACGAGTGGGCAGACTTGAGAAGGGAGAAACAGAGTCCGCCATGAATAGTTAAGTAATGGTTGACTAGTTACTTGCGCAGTAGTTAGTTACTCCGTACGGAGTACATGTCTCTGGCTCGAGATGTTGGGACGGCGGAATAAACGGAATTACCTTCCGCTCAAACCGTTGGTCGTGTTGGTCATGTGGGGTGTCGCGGAACGGAGGTTCTAGAGGTTCCGCCTTTCCCGCATTATCGGCGAATGGCCAAAATTCCCCCGCGGACTGAGGGGTGGCCACTGCAGGTCTAATGACAATCGATGATTCTACGATCGATGACTGGCCAATCTGTTGATCCCCATATCCTTCTCCGACGGTAGTCTCGCTGTCAGTCTACAAAGTCGGAACTATGCCGTGCTGCACCCGCTTAGCCGAAGCCAAATGGGCCAGGATCGCCAACAGCTATAAGAGTTGCATTCTTCCCACCTGGTCAAAGAGTACTGTAATTATTTGGATAACACTCTCACCATGACCGTCCAAACACTTGCAATCGCCATCATCGTGGTGGTCTATCTTGCGATTCGGTATTTCAACCGTACCGATATCCCCAAGATCAAAGGTCTTCCTGAGATTCCCGGTGTACCTATCTTTGGCAACTTGTTGCAGTTGGGAGACCAGCATGCCACGGTCGCTGCGAAATGGGCGAAGAAATTTGGCCCCGTTTTCCAAGTCCGCATGGGAAATAAGGTGGGTGCTTGCGCCAGCGCTCAGACAGGATCGGCGGAGAAGCTAATCTGATGCTCCACTAGCGTATTGTGTTTGCCAACAGCTTCGAGTCTGTTCGTCAACTGTGGATCAAGGATTCATCAGCTTTGATTTCCCGCCCAACATTCCATACCTTCCACAGCGTCGTTTCGAGCTCACAGGGCTTCACGATTGGCACTTCCCCATGGGACGAGTCCTGCAAGAAGCGCCGCAAGGCGGCAGCCACGGCCCTGAACCGACCAGCGGTGCAATCGTACATGCCGATCATTGACCTTGAGTCCAATTCCAGCATCAAAGAGCTATACCGCGACAGCCAGAACGGCAAATTGGACGTCAACCCTACTGCCTACTTTCAACGATACGCGCTCAACACTAGTTTGACTCTCAACTATGGGTTCCGTATTGCGGGCAACGTGGATGATACCCTGCTGCACGAGATTGTTGATGTGGAGCGTGGAGTGTCCAACTTCCGCAGTACTTCCAACAACTGGCAGGATTACATCCCACTGTTGCGCATCTTCCCCAAGATGAACAACGAGGCCCAAGACTTCCGCGGTCGCCGTGATAAATACCTGACTTACCTGCTCGACGTGCTTAAGGATCAAATTGCCAAGGGCACCGATAAGCCTTGCATTACTGGTAACATTCTGAAAGACCCTGAGGCCAAGTTGAATGATGGTGAGTTCCCCATTGTCTACGGAAAATTGGGCATAATACTAATTCATTGATCAGCCGAGGTGAAATCAATCTGTTTGACTATGGTCTCAGCTGGTCTTGATACCGTTCCGGGGAACTTGATTATGGGAATTGCCTATCTGGCGTCTGAGGATGGCCAAAGGATCCAAGAGAAGGCCTACAATGCGATCATGGAGGTTTATCCGGACGGCGATGCTTGGGAGAAGTGCTTGGTGGAGGAGAAGGTCCCCTACGTCACTGCCCTGGTCAAGGAAATCCTGCGATTCTGGACTGTCATTCCTATCTGTCTGCCACGCGAGAGTACGAAGGACATTGAATGGAATGGAGCGACGATTCCTGCTGGTACCACTTTCTTCATGGTATGTAGTTTCTCTTCTTCTGTCGCATTTGGGTCATGCTAATCGTCATCAGAATGCCTGGGCTGCCGATTATGATGAGGAGCACTTCAAGGATGCCGACAAATTCATCCCAGAGCGTTATCTGGGGCTCAATGAGGGCTCTGGCACTCCTCATTACGGATACGGGGCGGGATCCCGTATGTGTGCTGGCTCACATCTCGCAAATCGTGAGCTGTTCACAGCTTTCATCCGTCTCATCACTGCCTTCCACATGCACACGGCCAAAGAGGCGGCTGATCGACCAATTCTCAATGCAATTGAATGCAATTCCATTCCTACTGCATTGACTACCGAGCCAAAGCCCTTCAAGGTCGGGTTCAGCGCACGCAACCCTCAGAAGCTGGAACAATGGATTGCCGAGAGCGACGAACGCACCAAGGATCTATAAGAGACGTCACCTCTGAGTGTCTTGTTCCGAACTGATGTTACTTACGATGTGTTCTGAGTCCCTTGCCTTTCTTCAGCGGAGGGTCTCTCTTGTATATACCGATTTTTTTTCCATGGGATGACGATAATAAAAATGTGCAATCAAGGCTAGATGTGATGGTCAGCTATTTATTTTTAGATCCTTTGCAAGAACCCTCTAATTGCCATTGTCTGTATACCTAAGCTTCTCTGGCCGAACCCACAGGCGACAGGCGCAGCCGCGCAGGTAGGTAGAAGTTAGAACCTTCTTATCAGCCCGTTTTAGCAAGCGATCTGTAGGTCGAGCGTTCGTCTCGTTCTTCCACTGTTTCCTCCAGCGGTCCTGTAACCGTCCCCGGAGCACCCTTAAACCACGGAAAACTCTTCGGCCCGACCCCTATCTCACGTGGATTCTTTTGGCTTCCCCTGAGCCCTCCACAGAATGAGAGGATAATGACACCAGACACCACGAGAAGGTAGAGATCCATCGTCCTAACTTCTTGACGAAAGAAGTTACCTGACGTGCTCGCCGGGGGGCCCCTCTCAATCTATGGAGACTCATTTTCCAGCTTATCTCCTTTTCTCGAGTCTCCCGAGGAACGGAATCCCCCGCATCTCGCCTCCACACTTTTTCTTCTTCTTCACATCTCTGTTCTTTTGCACCATAGCTGAAATGAAATTTGATTTAAATCGTCATTGTCGATGAATACCGTCCAGAACTTTCCGACTTCCGAGGACTGGGAAAAGCCACCTTCGGTGGATGACAACGATGATCGTCCGCGGAAAAAGCGCCGCAAATACATCGCCAAAGCCTGGTCAGTTTCGAGATTATCTTTGTCACTATGGTTATTAACGGAATTTTCCAGCAATGAATGTAAACGTCGGAAGATCAAATGTAATGGCCAGACGCCCTGTCAGCGCTGTGGACGTCAGCGCATTGAATGCATTTACGTCGAGAACTCACATCGAGACAGCCCCAGTGAACAAGAGTATGTCCACTCGTGCTCGGTGAGATTGCCTACTGATATTCATGTTTAGAAATTTCGAGCGGTTGTTTGAGCAGATGAGAGCTATGCAGGACCAGATTACCCTATTGTCTGCCAGTGTACGATCAATAGCAAGCAACGAACACTCTCCCGCTGGGGTTTCTGCTACGGGTACATATGGACTAAAACCTGCGCAACGTGCGTTGAGGCGCGTCTCAAGCTCAAGAGAGACATCATTTCAAGGTCCAACAACGTCGGCTTTTAGTTTTGACCTTGCGAAGTCCAGCTTGCAACAACGTGGGATCGTCGAACATACGGAGGCTGGAGACGAGGGCGATATGGCCCAGGAACACTCACCGTTGGCATCGCCATCCGCACATAACAGGGAATTGGAGCCACGCCAGGCTGTCGACCCACTTTGGACTCTCCCCAAGAAAGAAGCCCTCCGCCTATGCCGAGTTTATGAAGAAGAAATGGGCATCATGTATCCAGTTGTAGAGCTTTCAGACCTTTTGGATCATGTGGATCTTCTCTACGGCCCAATGGATCGCGTCCTTGGACCGGCCTTTCAGCCCGTTGTACAAAGTGGACTGGCCCGGGAAGATATCCACATTCTGCGTATCGTGTTTGCGTGTGCTTTGACCGCAGAGGCCAGCGGTCGAAGCGAACAGGCTATTGCCCTTTTTGACAGCGTCCGCGAGGTCCAGGACAACTGTGTTTGGGGTCCGCCCGACATCAAGAGCATTGTATTTCTAACGCTCGTGGTTCGTTATGACCCAGCCACCCATGATTACGAGATGTGCTAATTGCATTCTAGTCCGTTTTCTACTTCCAAATGGACGAAGAGACTTTGGCATGGCGTACCGTGGGTATCGTGGAGCGCATGTGCCTTGAAAAAGGTCTTCACCGACGAGAAACATTGAATCAGCCGGCGATTATCGCCGCGGGCAAGGATCGCGTGCTGCGACTGTTTTGGTCTGTTTATATTTTGGATATTCGTTGGAGTTTTGGAACTGGCATGCCATTCGCTTTGGAAGATACTGACATCGATCCTTGGCTGCCCGAACCTGCCGAGAACACGCCCTATCTGCGCGTGATGATCCAATACAGCCGGATTGCAGCGAAGGTATGGAAGTTCATATCGGCATTCAACAATACCAACGAGATAAAAAAAGAGGAAATGAATTATCTGGATTGGCAGGTGCTGCGCTGGGTGCACGACATTCCAGAGCCGTTGCGGCTCGATCCAAGCCCCGTGGGAGGTGAGACGGCGGAGGGCTCACGGAGCTTGCGCAGATTGCGTGCGCTACTTTATCTTCGTGGCAATCAGCTACGGATGCTCATTCATCGTCCCGTCCTTCATACCTCGACACACATCATGCGTTACCCAGGCGAGTCCGAGACCGTCGTTGAGATCGCCAAGGATACTATTCGCTTCATCACCCGCTTAAATGATACTTCGGATATTTACCAATTACAGCAAGTGGCATTCAATTGGTTCCTTGCCTCGGCTCTTGCTGCTTTGTTCCTTGCAGTGGCCCAAGCTCCCACGCAAGTCAGCGCCTCGTGCAAAGAAGAATTTTACATGGCTTTGGAACTTGTCAAAGGATTTTCAGCCCAGTCCTATATATCACGCCGGTTGTGGAAATCAATTCGAAGCCTTCGCAAGCTTGGTCCTCAACTGGGTCTGGGCATTCAGAAGAAGCGACTTGATGGTCAAGCTGCCGCGGAAGATGACCCAGACCGACATCATGTTCCGGACTCTCTTCCCATAGCCCAGGCACCAAGCAGTCAAAGCCAGACACCACAAGATGGTGAACAGATAACACAGGAGCTGATGGAGTGGTTTGAATCAGTGGGAAATCTGGAGGATCAGATCATGGGAATGGGAACCGGCCCTGTGCCAAATGGAACCCCATACCAGCAGGTGCCCAATGGGGGCTTTGTGTACGATTACGGCGAGGAACTGTCCACTGTGATGAAGGATTTCTTCTAGTATGTACAATAGGTATATAGCGATGTGGTGTTGATACAAGCCCGGGAGAACAAAGGTTGCACAGCTGGAAGCGTCTCAATAACCGAACATGACTCTTTAGTAAATGTATTTGAAATCCAGTGCTCCATCTCCTGTCTGGACTCTTCGAGTCTCTTCCTTTTCACCACTGAGAATTTCCTCCTTCGTCTTGTTCTCCTGCCGCAGGTAATAAGCATACCCAGTCACTACCAATTGGGCCACGATCATGGAACCCAAAGAGAAGGCATTGCCCAACACGTAAGGCTTTGTGCGATATACCTGACCTGCAACAATGCCGGCACAGTTGCCAATTGTCTGTTGGAGGCCGATCTCGAGCGCGCGGCGATATTGCGGGGCGATATTGATGTTCAACCACGCGACGTTGAGACTCACCGATGTGTAGGTGGTGACACCAATGAGGAAAGTGGCAAAGTACTCGACAGCGGTATTCTTGACCGTAAGAAGGAGAATGTAGCCGACGATACCGAAGATGTTCGCGGAGAAGATGTACTGTGAACAGTTAGTAAGGACATTGGGGATTGCAGGGATCCATACGTACGGAGGCAAATCTCGACTTCCGGTCCGACCAGAAGGCAACTGCGATGGCGACCGCCGCCGCCCATACGTAGACCGGGACAGTGAGGACGTTACTCATTAGCGAGTCATAGCCCATGCCTCCTAGAATGGTGGGCAGGAAAGTGCTAAACCCATACAGGAGGATATCCTGACAGAACTGGATAATGCCGCTGAAGAAAAGCTTTGGATCTCTCAGTGCAATCCACATCTCCTCCCAGCTGAACTTTTCACTGCCCATGTATTTACGGCGTTGCTCGTTGCGCACGCGCATCATCCACTTCTCTTCCTCGTTGAGGAAGTAAGACTCGGCCGGGTTGTTTGGTAAACCGAACCAGATGAGAATAGCACACATGGCACTGAACAGGCCCTCAATAATATAAACCCATCTAGAAGGTCATGAGCAAGAGTGTGTTGTTTCTGGGAAGACACAAGATACATACCTCCATCCTGCTTTACCTCCGATGCCATCCATATGCAAGAGACCGTAGGCCAACAGACCACCCACAGCGCCGGAAATGGCAGCACAACTCATCAAATAGGATACACGTTTTGCCTGCTCTTCACGGCGATAGACCATGGTAAGATAGAGATTGAGGCAAGGGAAGAGTCCAGCTTCACAAGCACCCAAGATCAGACGGGTGGCATAGAGAGAGCCGACCGACTGAATGAACCCGGTGAAAATAGTTGTCAGAGACCAGACGATACAGAGCGCCGTCAGGATGTTGCGAGGGGTCAACTTCTTCATTGAAACTGCCCAGGGTGCTTCGAAGATAACATATGTCACATAGAAAATGGACACTGCGGTTGAAAACTGGCTTTCGGAAGCCCCAATGTCCTCCGGCATATGAGCCACCTTGACATTACCTAGGGACGGTTATTTTATTGGTCAGATGGTCTCGACATTCAGCAAACGACCTACCGATATTTGATCTGTCCAAGAAACATGATAAGTAGGTGACCATGATGATCGGAACAAAGGCCAAATCCAACTTGGCGAGTAGTTTCGTCTCTTTCTTTGGATCGAGTATCACATCCAAATTCTCGATGAGATCGTTGGCACCTTCGGCATCTTCTTTGTGTAAGGAGTCTTTCAACTCCAAGGGTTCATGGATGTTGTCGTTCGACATGGTGTTATGGTGATGGTTGTCTAGGGACAGGTTGACAGGAAGAAAAGCCAGTCCGTATTTGACTCGATAGACTTACAAGTTGTCCCTTCAGTCCGTCAGTCCATCAGTCCGTTCAACCGTCCCATCTCTTATCTTCATGAGTGGGTTGTGTGGGGGCATCGGGCCGATGAAGTCCTGATAAGACGAGAAGCATTGGGGTTGAAAGCCTAGAAGGGAAGTTGATCGACCGATCGACATGTGGGGGTGTACGGGGGGGTCTTTATTTGCCCACTGGTCTTCAGGTCTGTTGTGACTTGTGAGAGGCCAAGAGATGCAGCAGATCTTTACTGCAAACAGGCAGGTCAAAAACAGGACAGTCTGACTGGACGGATTGGAGTTGGCGGGGGGAAACTCTTGGAGATCTCCAACCTGCTTCCCCAGGATTCAGGGATGTCGGCAAGTGGATCCCGATGCGCTGGAGGGCTGTTGGTGATGTTCATGATGGTACGCAGTAGTTCGCTCTTCCTTTCCCACACTTGTGTTCAACAATATGGGGAGTATTGTAACTACCGCTCAAGAGGCACGACTGCTCTGTCGGCACAACCAACTCACCAACACCGCAGGGAGGGCTCCTGGATACTTACAAGCCAACCTCCTAGTGCTTCCTGCACGATATGCCTCCGATTTCCATAACCTATGTCTTCGCAATCCAGTGCCATGTCCGCTGCTAGGAATGACCGCAGTCCCAGGCAACCCAAGTGCGATTCGACCTGCGAAGTGTATTCGGTCAAAGGACTTTGATATTCGAACGGATTTCCCCAAATATCGAGTATACTCGGAGGGAAAATATGTCGAGAGTCGTCGAGACTTGTTGGACGTGTGGACAAATGATCATGTTGGCTTTTTGATCGGATGTTCGTTCTCGTTCGAGGATGCCCTAATAGCAGCGGGTTTGCCACCGCGTCACCAGAAGACGCACACGATAGTTGCCATGTATCGATCTACCATTCCCTTGCTCCCCGCGGGCATATTCACGGGAGGATGTTGTATTGTATCAATGCGACCGTATCGCCCAGAGCAGATCGAGAGAGTGAGACAAATCACACGCGCGTATATTTCGACACACGGAGAACCTGTCGCCTGGGGATGGGAGGGTGCAAAGCAACTGGGAATCGACGATGTGGAAAAGCCGGACTTTGGAGAGCCACAGCAGTTTGAGGAAGGCGAAGTCCCTGTTTTCTGGGTGAGTTCTACACAGTACACCCCCTGTGTGGCATATTGATCTGACCTTTGCCCTCAAGGCCTGTGGAGTAACACCACAGTTAGCCGTGGAAGCTGCAGGTAAAAAGATCGACGGGCTGGTCTTCTCTCATGAGCCAGGGCATATGCTAGTCACCGACTGGACAGCAGAAGATCTACAGAAGCTTCAGCCTGAAAGTGTTTAGGCAATAGATCAACGAGCAATTCCACTTTGATTCCAGACACATGGAGTGTATCTACTGGACAATATGATCAAAATCTGGCATGGCGGCTACTCGCTTCCGTGCACAGCATCTACTTCAAATTCACCAAAATCCACCGCAACATGCTCTCCAACAGCAAAAACTCCAATCACCGGACCAGTGAAGTCATAGTCCGTCAGAACTGCAGCGTCAATTGTTGACAACTCACGCCAATGCTCTCCCTGTATCCGAAACAGGAACTGTAAACACGCCTCGGTATAGGCAAGTTTGAAAGAGACAGAATGTTGGACCTCGACGCGTTCGGTCTTAGTGTGCGAAAACCTTTTCGCCTGATTCAACCCCTTGAAAACCACTTGCTGCTGGTGGAAGTCGTAGCCGATCGTGAAGTGTCGGTGCTCGTCTTTGTAGAGAGATAAGCCTGCGTGGACCGGGGTGGAGTGTTGTGGTTTATACAAAGTCACTGTAGCAGTGCCTTCAAGTCTTCGTTGACGCTGGCCAACAAACGCAGGGGACTCATCTGGGCTGGCGAGTTCCACCAGATCTGCTCGCAGGGTGATGTGGGTGTCCCGAATGTGATACCGATCCAGTTTAGCGTCTCTCAGATAGACCCAGGCAACAGCAGCAAGTGAATCATCAAGCCGATGGTTGGGAGCTACCCCTGAGTCTTTCCTGCAGGTAACAGGCTCAATAATCGGCCACCCGTCGCAAGGCCAATCCACCGGCGTCAAGAATGTCTCCCTTCCCATGATGCTTCGTCCTTCCTTGCTGCGAATGCCCAACATCACTACCCACCATTTCCCATTTCGGTCTTGGAACAGATCACCGTGGCCAGTGTTTTGAACATACTGCGTGGTTCCGCTGGCGGTGTACAGTGGGTTCATCTCAAACGCTTCGTAAGGTCCCCAGATGGACTTCGATCGCGCCATGCTCAGCATGTGGTATCGGAATGTGCCCCCTTCGGCACATAACAGATAGTACCAGCCATCCTTCTTGTATATATGTGGACCCTCTGTATATCCTTTCTTCCATCCCGTCCAGATGAGTGCCGGCTCCGCGACCATTCTTCCAGCCAGAAGATCAATTTCCAGGTTGTAAATCTGAAATTCGGGCCCTGTCTTGCATAATTGCACGTACACTCGGCCATCATCGAACAGCAGAGACGGGTCAATCCCAGGGAAGTCAAAGACTATTGGATCTGACCACTTCCCTGAGCGAATGTCGGTTGTGTGGATAATAAATTGTTCGGTTCGCTCATCTCCCGGTTCGTTGGAGGGGCCATGAATGACATTGGTGCAGATGATGTAGGTAATTCCATTGTGATGACGGATTGTGGGCGCGTACAGTCCTCCTGTGCCCACCATAATCGTTCCATCATCCCAGGGTGCGAGATAGGTGGTCGCTCGGGCTAGGGACAGTTGACCTGGTCTATTGATGGCATTACCTTGAGAAGCTGTAAGTATTTCAACACTTGGGATGGAAGATGGAAATCCCAATACCGATATGTTTCCATTCAATCAGGTTATCCGACATATAAATGGGCAACCCGGGGTAAATATGGAAGCTCGAGTTCACCAAGAAGAAAGTGCCATCGATCAAGCAGATGGAAGGGTCTGGAGCAAATCCTGGAATGATCGGGTTCTGGTATGTAGCAGCCATGTTCGGTTCTTTCGTGCTTGTCGGAGTAATTTCAGGAATCTTCAAAGGCTCAAGATATCTGAGGGTGGGAGCTCATGTTTAGTTAAGCCAGTTAACCAGTTGGGACACGGGGTGGCATCCGACAGAATCACATAGCCAAATCTCCCCGCAATTAATCGAATTAGCCTAAAGGAACAAACAACAGACAAAGAACCTAACAGCCTCAGGAAGAATGGTGCCTCTATTTACGGAGTATAATGGGAGTTCCCATTGGATCGGGTATATGAAGTTCGCGTTGGCGATATACTTTGGTTAAGCTTTGGCTATATTTATAGTCCGGGATTCCCCCGCAACCTAATACCCCAGATCTGGCTTCTTAGGTAGGTACAACAGATCAAGATGAGTGAAGCAATCGAGACAGTCAAGCCTCCTAAGGGTCATTTCTACTTGGCAGGGCGACTTTTTCCACGCGTGAAGTGGTGGAAACGCCGCAACATGCGAGTCCTGTACTTTTATGTCTTGATTCTGATTCTGACAAACACAGCGAATGGATTCGACAATTCCATGATGTGAGTCTGTTCAAGGTCTAATACTTCACATTCTGACCATCGCTAGGAATGGCCTCCAGTCCCTGTCCTATTGGCAGGATTATTTCCATCACCCCAAGGGGCCAACACTGGGCTTATTCAACTGTGTGATGAGTGTCGGTGCCATTGCCGGGCTATTGATAATGCCTTACATGCTTGATAACTTTGGTCGTCGACCGTGCTTAGTCTTTGGCTGCTTCTTTATGTTACTGGGCGTTGCATTGCAATCGGGCTCCATCAACTTCTCTATGTTCGTGGGCGCTCGATTTCTCCTCGGATTTGGTGATATTATTGTCATTTGCACCGCCCCACTACTTATTACAGAGCTAGCACCAGCACAAGACAGGGCAATTCTGGTCACCCTCTCTGGTGCCACTTATCATTCGGGGGCTTTCATCGCAGCGTGGACGACATACGGGACACTGAAGATCAAGGTAAATTGCTATTACCCCAAGCTTGTGGATCGAGATTGACAAATTCTCCAACAGAGCGAATGGTCATGGAGAGCCCCGAGCTTGATCCAAGCGTTATTCACTTTGGTTATGCTGGCTGTTGTATGGTGGATACCGGAGAGTCCACGCTACTATGTCTCCAAGGACCAACCCGAGAAAGCGCTACAGGTCCTCGCATACTACCATGCTGAAGGGAATGAGAGTGATGAACTTGTTCAGTTGGAGTTCACCGAGATTACCACTGCGATTGCGATGGAGAAAAACGCAGAACACTCCGGGTCCTACCTAGACTTTTTGCGGACTCCCGGTAATCGCAAGCGACTCTTCATCATCATCACTATGGGACTCTTTGCTCAATGGTCCGGCAATGGCTTGGTCTCATACTATTTGAATCTCATCATGAACAGCATCGGAATCACAGACCCCAACCGCCAATTATTGATCAATGGGGCTTTGACTTCGTTCAATCTCGCCACCAATCTTTTCTTCAGCTTTTTCGTTGACAAATGGGGTCGTCGCCCAATTATGCTCATCAGCTCGGCTGGTATGCTGGTTGGCTTCGTGGTTTGGACAATCCTATCGGCGAAATATGACCAACGGGAAAGCTCAGCTCTTGGACAAGGAGTGCTGGCGATGATATTCATCTACTACCTATTCTATAACTTGAAGTGAGTACGAACACTGACTTGGAAACGATCTATACACAGTATCGGCTGACGTTTTCTAGATCGGGGTTGATCAGCAGTTATACTACAGAAATCCTCCCATATTCAATGCGCGCCAAGGGGTATACAATCATGGAATATGCCATGTATATTCCGTTGTTCTTCAATCAGTATGTCAACCCAATTGCGCTGGAGAATATCCATTGGCGCTACTACATCTTCTACTGCTGCTTCCTGGCGGTAGAGGTGGTGGTCATCTGGTTCCTCTACGTCGAGACACGGTATATGCCACTTGAAGAGATTACCAAGATTTTCGATGGAGATGACATTGCTACCGCGACAAATTTGAAAATGGAGAAGATAGCAGAGACCGGGAAAGGAGTGAGCACGGCGATCCACATCGAGGAGACAAGTGTCTGAAGAGAGCGAATCTTACCAAATGGAGTGATGGGATGGGGGCTTGTAAGCCTTGAACATACACGGAAGACCATACGAGCTGC